>NW_027555847.1:331128297-331728297 GCF_003287225.1 Phascolarctos cinereus
CACTAGGAGGGTCCTGAAATATTTATGAACTGGGGGATTCATCAACCAAATTATCTGTGATATCATTGAAAAAACACTTACCACCTCATTTAGGGGGCGATAACATCTGACTTGTGCATTACTACATGTCTGGCTTTAAAAAAATAGATACAGCAGCAATTTTACTTAGAAAACAGATGATAGAGTTTATGTCTCCAAGGAGGGAATCAGCTCAGTCTTGCTTTCCATCTAGATAATCTATTTGATAATTGTAAGCATCATATTATAAAGTTAAAGCATGTGGACAATCATAGAGGAAAGGAGGTTATAAGCTAGGAAAAAATAGTTCATGGGAGTGAAAAACATTTGCTTTTTTTTTGGTAAGAAATCCATATACTGTACAACAAAAAGCCACTGTCCTACCTATCACGGCTGGAGTTTTCTGTTTCTATGGAATTTTTTTGAATGGAGTCCACAATTATTCAGCATGATTGAAATACTATGATTTATGACGGTTCATACATTCTCAAGAACTTCCCCCTGCTTCAAATACACTTCATAGGAATGTGGGTGACAATTTCTACATCACAAGGGCAAGAGAATAAGAAAAAATCTTCACTCCTAAAAATGAATTGATGCAGTGCAGCCTCCTGCCTGATTAACAAAGACTTCCTTTCAATGGACTTGTTAGGAGGTGCTCTGATGAACAAGGATTGTATGCTATAGTATTGCTCCCAGCTTCTACTGGTAGATATGTCTATATATCTCACTTACAAGTTTTCAGAGTCCATGTATGATACACACACACACACACACACACACACACACACACACATACATATATAAGAAAGTGTTCATGTACTATATATCTCTATATACAGGGACACTTAAACATTTGTGAGTGATTCTGACAGAGGAGATACTTGAATAATAATATCTAGCATTTGCAAAGTGCTTTATATATAATCTCATTTGATCCCTACAAAACTCTATGAGATAGGTGATACTATTTCCATTTTATAGATGAAGAAACTGAATTTTAGAGAAGTCAAGTGACTTGCCCAGTGTCACAATTAGTAAGTCTCTGGGCCAGGATTTGAACTTAGGTCTTCTTGACTCCAAATACGGAACTCTATCTATTTTGCTGGGCAGCTAGATAGCACAGTGGATAGAGTGCTGGGACTAGAGTTGGAAGGACTCGTCTTCCTGAGTTCAAATTGGGCATCAGACACTTTTTAGCTGTGTGACCCTCAGCAAGTCATTTAACCCTGCTTCCTTCAGTTTCCTCATCTGTAAAATGAACTTAAGAAGGAAATGGCAAACCACTCCAGTGTCTTTTCCAAGAAAACCTCAAATGGGGTCACAAGGAGTAGGACGTAACAAACAACTGAACTAATCTATTGTGCTACCTAGGTGCCTTTAAAAAAAAATCCCCCAAACACAAAAAACAAAACAAAAAATTACAACAACAAGCAAAGTTTCTTAAATATGTAAAGGATCTATGATACTATGGTGGGTTGGGAAGAGGTTGGCAAACTCCCTCCATTGGAGATGCTTGAGGCATAGAGAGGTTAAGTATTAATTACCTAAGGTCATACAACTAAAAAATATCAGAGACAGAAGACATCTCCCTGACCTCAAGTCTCCAATTCTCTCCAACATGCAGCCTCCTTGAGAGGTGACAAAAAAGAATAAAATGAACAAAGGTAATTTAGCACATGTGCTAAATGCTAAAATTTAATTTTGTTTATTGAACATAGGGACTGACCTGTGACTTCATTGATATACAGAAATCTTAAATCAGGAAACTCCTACTACCAGTGTAGGTCTGTACCTTCTCTGCAACTTGCAGTCTTAGAAAATTGCCTAGAGCACTGAAAGAGTTAAATGACTTGGTCAGAGTCACACAGCCGGTAGGCATCAGAGGTGGGACTGCTTGAGTCTGATGACAGCTCTATTCACTACACCATTGCTATCTCTCATCTTATTAAATCTATTTTTAAAAAATCAGTGAATATGTAAGGTGATTGAATATGTTATCTTGAAACAGTACTGGTAGCAAGCATGATGTTACTTGAGCTAATTGATTGATTGAGATTTCTTCTGCTCACTATGTTGTTGAGAATTTTTTTCTTTTGCTAAACAGATGCTGAAAGACTGACTGAGCCATCTATGTCAGGAAAATCATAGTAATTCACATTCATATAGCATTTCCTTTTAAAAAAATTATTTATTTAATTTTTAACTTATGGAATAAAATAAACATTTCCATAACAGTATAATAAAAAAGATGATTGCACATGAAACTGCAAATCTATTATGTATAACTTGCTATTCCTTTTAAATATATAATAAAGTTATCATGTAAACATTTCAAAGTTTACAACACTCTTTTGTTACAACCCTAAGAGGTAGGAAGTGCAAGCATAATTTTCTCCATTTTCGAGATGGCAAAACTGAGACTCAGAGAGTAAGGGTAATACTTACTCAAGTTCAGACAGCTAATAAAAATTGAAGCTGGGATTCAACCTCTTCTCTTTTGCCTTCTATCCCTACACTCTCTCTACTCCAAACCTGCTTCTTCACAAAACAGATGACAAACTTATTTCATAGATGATGACGTGATTGGAATGGGCAGTCCATTGAGTTCCATCAGCACAAATATCTGGAACAAGCATCACTGGGGGAGGGGGGAAGAGGCAATCAATGAGCTGGGTCCAGAATCAATAGGGGAAGGTAGTTGGGCTAGACCTCGTTTGGGTAATTATATAGTGCTTTTAAGCTATCTCAAGTCCCTCCCTCCCACAAAAGCCCATCTTTTGAATACTCATATTCTTCTAGTGATGCTCTATATGGTTGTAAATTATGGAACTTAGTGATCTTAGAAGAATCATAATTACAGATGGGCCTAATGGAGAGAAGCATGAAAAATCTAAGTGAGTTGCCTATGATTTACATTTGAAAAGAGGAATAAAATAGATTGGCAGGGACAGAGCTGTAACTAGGGTGGGGTGACTTGGACGTCACTCTAGAATGCCAAAATTTAGCAGATGACAACAGTATCATCCTGGGTGTACTTCCAAGTCCACACTCCCTGCATTTATACTCTTCCTTCCCTAGAAGCAGTTAGACCTTTGGCAATGTAAAAACTTTGAGATGTCCTGAGGACCACTTGCTTCCTCAGGTGACCATTACCCTTCTTCATTCTCCCTTTGGCCCAGGCACAAAAATTCATAGTTATGGCTTGAATCAGAAACCTGTATGACCAGAAAAGAAGGTGGGTTGGTCATGTAGCAAGAGAAAGGTATGATAGATGGATAGGTTGAGTATTCCACAGACATGTGTGAAATATTAAAAGAAGCAGGTGAAGAATGGCCTCCTCTGAGGATTTATGGGAGGATATGGACAAGATTCACATAGGATGAGAAGGCATAGATGGATTGCCATCTGCACCAGTGGAGGGATTATCCCCACCAGTGAGATTATGGGACATTCAAGGACTGAAGTATGTTGCTAATCCTCCCCTTCCCCCCCCATCTTGTTTTCTTTTCATTGTTTTAGTTCTTGTCTTCTCTCTCTCTTTTTTTTTTTAATCCTGTCTAGCTTTTATCTTCTTAACCTTTCCTATTGCTGAATACAAACAAACCTAGAGGCCAAAGTATAGCTCAACTCAGAGAAAAGAAACACACACTTAATTCTTAAAGAGACATGGTCTTTGCTGGAAATGACATAGAAATGCCACGCTGTGTGTGCTTGTAGCTTCACCCCTGGATTAAAAGTTGTTGTTGTTTCTGACTCTACCTTTGAGAGAGAGAGAAGGAGGCAGGGGTAGAGGGCAAAGAGAGTGACCTAATGACATCTGCCTTGGTTTCTTTATCTGTAAAATAGGGAGAATAACAGCACTTAAGTCCCAGGGTTGTTGTGAGGATCAAACAAGATAATGTTTATAAAGTACTTTGCAAACCTTAAAATTCTATGTAAATTTTAGTGATTATTATTTGAAGACTGAAGTGATCTGATACCAACTCCCTCAACCCAGTAGGATCACATTATCACAGATTTAGATTCAGAAGGGAACTCGGAGGTTATGTAGTCCAACCTCCTAACTTAACTGTTGAGGAAATTGAGACTCAGAAAGATTACTTAGGGGGTAAATTACAGAGGCACAATCTAAACCCAGGTCTTTTGACTTCCCAAACAGTGCTTGCTCCCCTTCACCGTTTATGTCTTCTTTCTCTACACTTGAAAACCTCTCTCTCATCCCTTTTCCTCATTGCAAAATCAAATTTAATTCAATTTAACATTCAACTAACTGCTCTGTTTCTGTCTCCCTCACTCCCTCTCTGTCTCTGTCTTTCCCTCTCAGGTATTGCTTAAGGTACAAAGACAAAAATGTCAATAGCACTTGGCCTCAAGGAGCTTATATTCTATGGGAAGAATCCCTGATCTTATTTATTCTTGCCTCTTCTGGAAACTTGCTTTAGCAATCCTGTGCTTTCTTTCCTGCACCAGCCATCTCCTGTTCTCTCCTGGTTCCTTTTCATTTTCCTAAAACCCCTCTCACCATCCCCAAACCTAAAACATCCTTCCTTTGATCACTCTACTCTATTTAATCATGTCTCTCCTTCAGTTCACTGCTCAACTTCTTGTTGAAGCTGTCTGTACCATACTCTTTCATTTTTTCACCACCTACTAACATTTGACATCCACTAACACTGCTTTCCTGATACTACTGTCACAAGGGTAACCAATGCTCTCCTAATCAATGGTTAAATTCAATGACCTTTCAATCCTTATTTTAGAGATTCAGAGAGTAAGAGCTGGAAGGGACATTAGAGGCCATCTCATCCAAGCCCTTGTTGTGATAGACAAATTGATTGTAGGCACCTGTCTTAGCTCAACTTTGTATCACCCTACCTCTCAGTGAATGTCACAGGGATCTGCACACAGTATATGCTTTGCATATTTTATTGTTGAATTATCTCATGCATGGTTTATTGTGATAATTTCATAGCTAATCTACCTGAATGATAGGGCCATATAGAATCATAGATTTGGACCTAGAGGAGACCATAGAAAACATTAAGTTTAACTATCTTGTTCTACAAATAAGGAAACTGAGGGGGGGCAGCTAGGTGGCAAAGTGGATAGAGCAGCAGCCCTGGAGTCATGAGGACCTGAGTTCAAATCTGGCCTCAGACACATAACACTCACTAGCTGTGTGACCCTGGGCAAGTCACTTAACCCCATTGCCTAGCCCAAAACGAAAAACAAACCAGCAAATAAGGAAACTAAGGCCCCAAGAGATTAGGTAAATTGCCCAAGGTCACAAGGGTAGAAAATGGTAAGGCTGGAATTTGAACCTAAGTCCTCTCAATCCAAAGACAGAGTGCTTTCCCCTAGTCAAAGCTCTCTCCCACGTCTGGCATAACAGAGACAGAGTCAAGAATATCTTTATTCAAATCTCACCTTAGTCATTTACTTGCTACGTAAACTTGGACAAGTCACTTAACTTTTCTGAGCCTCATCTGTGAAATGGGGAAAATAATAGCACGCACTTAGCAGGAGTATTATGAGGGCCAAATGAGATAATAAGGATAAAGTACTTTGCCAACTTCAAAATGCTATAAAGATGTAGGCTATTTCCATTGACCCATGCTTTCTTGACCCTTCCAACTGGTGCCTTTTGGCTATAGATCTAGGATCCTCCTTCCCAGCTTTCTAATGACTCCTTTACTGTCTTCTTTAGTGTATCTGCATGTCCCTTTCCTCAATCTCTTACGGTTCTATTCTTTGGTCATTTTCTCTTTCTACATTCTCTCCCTTGGCAATTTTGTTCACCCCCATTATTTCTTCAGTTGCCTTTACATAGATCACTCTCACATCTGCAGCATTACCCCTCAGCTCTCTTCTGAGTTCCAGACCCACATCTCCAATTGCCTACAACACATTTTCATTTAGATGTCCCACCACGATCTCAGCATGGGCAAAGTCAAACTTATTATTTTTCCCCTTATCCTTGGTCCTACTAGCTCCATCATTTTTAGTAGTTGCAGCTCACTTACCTTGTTCCCATGTTCAAAACCTTGACACTCTCTTGGACTCTTGTCTTTTCCTCACCTTATATTCAGTTACCACATCTTATTGATACACATCAAAACTTACTTCTTAAATATCTCTTAAATACCCACCCCATCCTCTCTCTTTTGCCACTTTATTAAGAGAAACTCTCATTACCATCCACTACTGGTTATTACCACAATTGCCTCCTGCAGAGCTTGAGATAGCCACTATCTCCTTCTACTCCAGCCTTCATCAAACTATCATACAGAACAACTTCCCTTGAGCACAAATCTGACCATGTTTCTCTTCTGCTCCAAATTTTTTTCAGTGGCTTCCTATTGCCCAACGAATAAACCTCCTTTATCAAGAATCTCTACAATCTGTCACCACTAGTTTTCTAGCTTCATCTCCTATTATTGCCCCTTTCTTACAATGTGCTTTTGTCATATGGGACTACTCTCTGTCTTCTAGACATGTGCATTTTCTCATTTTCATGTCTTGGTTCACACTATTTGCTATTCCAGAGATGTCTTCCTTCTACCTTTTCATCTTTGTATCATTCTTTAAAACCTTAAGTAAATGCCACCTCCTCCATGGGACCTTCCCTGCTCTGACCTTTTTCCTCACCTTGGACCTCACATAGATCTTTGTTCCTTTTTGATATATTTACAATGTATTCTTTTATATTATGATGTGGTATAGCTACTAGATTGTAGGTACCATGTTTTAGCTAACATACCTTCTAATGATCATCAAAGGGATCTGCATGCCGTAGATCTCAGTAAATGTTGTTTTGCCATCTCATGCCTAGATTATAGCAACAGTGTCACAGCTAATCTCCTTGATGATAGGATCGTAGATCCAGAGCTGTACAAGTACTTAGAAGCCATTGAGTCCAAATGGCTCATTTTACAGACAAGGAAAGTGAGATTTATAGAGCTTAAGTCATTTGCCCACCACCTTTTAATTGAGAAGTGTCTAAAGCAGCTTCTAAGCTTCTTCCTTACTCCATCACATTTTGCTATCTCCAGTGAATCCAAGTGGTCCTTGCCTACTGCTACCAGACAAATATTCCCTTGTTTGAGTCACCCTCTTGTTAAAGAACAGGGACTGTCCTTTGCTTCTTTTTCTATCACCACTGCTTAGCATAGTGCCTGGAACATAGTAGGCACTTAATAAATGGTTATTGATTGATTGAAGAAGCTACAGTGACTCCCCATTATTTCATAGTTAACGTAACTTTAGAGATAGATGGGACCTTAGAGATCACCTAAACTAATTTGTTAATTTTTCAGGTGAGGAAAAGGCAACAGAAAATCTAAAGTGACTTGCCCATGGTTACACAGAGAGAATATGTCCAAATGAGGACCAGAATACAGGTCTCCTGACATTTAGTCTGATGCACCTACTATTACACTAAGTTGATTTTGTGTATAGTTAATTTTAAGCTTCTTTTTTCCAGTATAATTTCTTTTTTACTTTTCCTAAAAAGGTACCCCTTTTATTTTTTTTAACCACGCTCCTAATTAAAATAACAGATAGCCCAACTCAGTCACACATTTAAAATAAACATATGGCAAAAATGTCACAAATTTTGGAAATATGTTGCTTAAAATTTCTCATCATGTACACCTGTAAGTATATTCATAATTGTCTAGCTATAGTTGTGATTGGTTAAGTGCTGTAAGATTTACAGGGAGGACAGACAGTCTCTGGTGTAACCTCCTGTCCCCTGGACTGGAAACTTACATCTTCCTTTCACAGATACTAATTCTGCTCTTGAGTGTTTTGTCTCTGTCATGTCAAGTTTGGTCTAATCCACTGTAGAACAAGACTTTCTTGAACATTTCTAAACAATGTAATTCAGAAGGCAGAAGTCTGTCCTCTTAGAACGACATTAAATCAACCATGTTACAGAATATGCTGGTTATTTCCCATTGTATTTTGAGGCATTGTTCTCATTTCCCTTGTTAAGATTCATTAAAATGAATTTCTAAAATTGGTATAAATAGTTGGTTTTCTTTTCCACTTGCAATGAAGAAAGATCATGTATCTTTTTTTCCCGTTCATTAAAAAAATTTTAAAACTGGAGATTTATTTTTCTCCTTTTGACCTCCCCCTCATTGAAAAAAGAAAAAGAAAAACAAATCCAAACATTTTTAAACAAAATAAATTCCGACATTGTCCATGTCCAAAATTTATGTTTCATTCTTTGCCCTGAGACTGTCACTTCTCTGTCAGTTGGTGGGTAGTATGCTTCATCATTAGTCCTCAGTAATCATGATTGACCCTTGCTTTGATTAAAGTTCTTAAGCCTTTAAAGTTATTTGTCTTTATGGTGTTGTTGTTATTGTGTAAATTGTCCTCCTGGTCCTGCTTAGTTCACTATTCATCAGTTCATAGAAGTTTTCCCAGGCACAGTATTAAATGTAGTCGATACAAAGAAAGGCAAAAACTATCCCTGCCCTCAAAAAGTTTATCTGATAATGGGGGAGACATTGGGCAAGTAATTATGTATATAAAGATTTCTTCACGTAAGTATGCCTTCTTTATATATCATGGCCCCCTATGCCAACTATGTATTTTTTTTTAATAAAAAGCCACATTCCAGCAATAGATTCCATCTCAGTCATATCTACAAAGCTAAATTTGTTTCCTTGTATTAGGACCTCAAGTTCATGTTTCTTCTTACTTAAACATAAAGAGAAGTATACTTAGGATTATCCAAATTCTTCAGATGCACTCCTCTGTCCTACATAGCTCTATGTGTTTTTTTCTTTTTCTGTCTAAGCACTATGTGGCTCTGTGGATGCAGTGTCATGAGGCCAATTTCCAAATTCCAGCAGGGGAGATCCTACCTATCTTAATAATTATAATAACTAACATTTATATAGCAGCTATTATGTGCCAGGCCTTGTGCTAGATGCTTTACAAATATAATCTCATTTGATTCTCACAACAGCCTTGGGAGGTAGATGCTATTCTCATCTCCACTTTATAGTTGGGGAAACTGAGGCAAACAGTTTAAGTGACTTAACTAGGGTCACACAGCTAGTAAGAACTCAAGTCTCCTTGACTCCAGGACTGATGTTCTGTCCTCCATGTCATCTAGATGCCAACACATCCCATTCATTCGTCATAACTGAAGGCAGCTTCACTGTGGATGGGAGGCAAGCACATTCTCCAGGCTTATTGACTATAGTTTCTGCCTTCCTATGCTGTGACTCAATTGTTCAGTCTTCCCTGCTGTGCTAACACAAGGTTAGATTAGTGATGATAGCAAAGGTTTAGTGAGAAAGACACCTGACTATACAGAGGTGTTTATTTTTCTTTAAACCTTGTCCTCATTGGTGTGTTATTTTTACAAAAAATTGTAGCAGTTAGAAAATGCTATATTTAGCTATTTTAATACAGTTTTGTTTTTATAGGAAAAGCATAATTGAATAGGAAAGCATGCTATAGTCACTCTGACTCCATTAATGGCACCCATGAGGAGGCTTTCTGCTCTGAACATGTGGCTGTAGCCTTGGCAACCTTGTCCACCTTATGACAGCTTTCCTGGGAGGAAGCAGTACCCAGGTGTAAATAAAATAGCCTCAGGAGAGATGCCCTTTCAAACTCAAATATGTAAAATATCAATGAGATGATATATGTAAAGTGCTTGTATGCCATAAACTGCTATATAAATGTCAGCTATTATTATTAAGTGAGGGCAGATGTCATACCCCTATCTAGCCATAATATGGAAATAAGGTGTGTTTTTAGAATTTGTTGTGTCTATTGAATCAAATTTTATGTTGTCTGTTTTTAACTTTAGTTAACAGCCCTATTCTCAGAGCATGATTAGCATAAGAGCTTCATCCTGTTTCATTTAAAGTTATCTACCATTTTCACAACTGTTCTTGAGATTTTTCCTATTCTGTTACTAACAATAATATCAATGAGCATGATTAGCATAAGAGCTCCATCCTGTTTCATTTAAAGTTATCTACCATTTTCACAACTGTTCTTGAGATTTTTCCTATTCTATTACTAACAATAATATCAATTTTATGAGTTGCTCAGTTGACTCGATGAGATTACAGGGCATGGAATTTTGTGTGAAGGACACCTTCAATGGAAATGGAATGTGTCCTAACCCCTTGCTAAGAGGGCAGGCATAGGGAACTCCTCTGGTTGGTCTTCAGTGACTGGGGTTGCCTCCAAGATGATTAGTGAGAGAGTAAAGGGGATGTAAACTCTTGCCAGAGAAACTACCTTTTCAAGAAGTCTATAAAACCGAACTGGTGAGTGGATTAGACCCTTTCCCCCCTCTTTCTTCTGCTTTCTCTTTGTCTTCCTCTATGTTTATCTCATATTGCTGGGCCAAAGCACATGAATGGTAGAGAAGGAATTATCTTTCCACTCATTGTGATATTACTCTAAGTTGCTCAATGGTTCAGGTCCAAGGTGAAAGGAGGAACATTTATTCAGCAGTTTCTCAAAGCATCTTTACTTTCTGCGGTGGGTGGGGGGAGTATTTTGGGCTAAGTGTTTTATGTCTATTTATTCATGGGCACCAATGAATCCTTTTCATCTTATATTCTTTTGTGGAGGAAATAAAGGCTGTCCAACAGCCATATTGTACATCGAGTGCCTGTGCAGAAGTTGAGGACCCTATTGGAGGAACCCTAGATATGGTTCTATGGATAGGAATAGGGACTGGGCCAGTGATTTCTTTGGCATGAGAAACTGCCCTCTCTGAATGCAATTTGTAGTCTGAGAGTTGCTCTCAAACTGAGAGGTTAAGTAATTTGCCTGGGGCCACATGGTCAGTAATGTTTCAGAAACAAGACTTGAACCCAGGTCTTCTTGGATTTGAGACTGGCTCTCTAACTACTATGCCATGATGCCTCTTTAAGGAATGAGCTATATCCAAGTTTTATTCAGATTTTCCTGCAGTTTTCCTGTGGGGTAGCACTGATGGGACAAAGAGAGATACTGACCCCTTGGGATCAGTGCCCAGAATTGAATCCATATAAGCTCAGAGCCTTTGGGGGATTGGAGGTGTTGAGTCACAGGTGACACTGAGATAAGCTTTTAATTGCCTGCCCTCCCACTTTCCATGCAACATACATACACAGTAACTATCTCACAACCAATAGAATGATTAATTCCTTGAGCAATATAATTTGTAGCCATTTTATAATTTTGAATTTATAAACTCCTCTCTCTTCCATTCTCTGTCTCCTCTCTCTATGTGTGTGTCTCTCTCTCCCTGTATCTCTATGCTGATCTCTCTGTCTCTCTTTTCTTTTTTCTCTCTCTCTGTCGATCTCTCTCTGTCTGTCTCTCCCCTAACCCTCTGTTTCTCTGTCTCTGTTGCTGTCTCTCTTTTTCTATGTCTCTGTCTCTCTCTGTCTTGCTCTCTGTCTGTCTGTCTCTGTCTGTCTGTCTCTCTCTCTCTCTCTCTCTCTCTCTCTCTCTCTCTCTCTCTCATATACATACATACATACATATATATATTTCCAAACCTAGATTCATCATGGATAGTGATGGCCTATGAAGAATTCAGTATCTATATTGTGAATTTGGTTCAACACTTTATAACTGAATTACTCTCTTTGCAAATACATCTGTAGCATGCCCAGGCAGTCAAGTGGGAGAGGTAGCTACTTTCTAGGGGTTAATATATATCTTCCTCCAATCAAAATGTAGTTCATGATTCATTGGGTTTGTTGGCTAGATTATTTAAACTTAATATTCATTATAAATTATTTACTTTCCAAAGCCTTCTTGATATGCAATGTGAATGAAACTATTATTCCTGAGCACAGTCATCCAAATAACACAACATAGTTTGACTAAATCCCAAGATAGCTGTTTAATCCTAGCTATCCACTGCTCTACATAAACCACTCACACTGAGTTTTGGAGAGCTATAACACTGCTGAAGTTATTTACTTGAAACTTATCTTTGGATTCAATAACGGACTATGTGTTATTTTATATTTAATGAGAGAAGTTCCCAATTATGGGTCTATGTGAAGAGACATAAAACATTTTGCTGAAGAAGCTTTACCTGAACTTTCATCTCTCCTTTCTCTTTGTCAATAATTGTTGTCGATGGGAGAGAGCTAACTCATTTATTTTTCCAGGATATGCCTGCCGACAGTGTCATAATTTGTAAATGTGGCCCCTGGGACAAAGGGTGCCGTTTGAATGGGGAAGTTGGTTACCAGGGCAGGTGTGAAGAATGGTGACTCACCCAGGATATGGCCACTGAAAGGAGAAAGCTCACCTTGGAATAAGGCTTACCATCAGTGAGGATAGAGCTGCATGGGGAGGAGCTCATCAACTAAGATGGGAAGGAGATATTCCCTTGGGAGGTTCTGTCAGTGCCATGGCTCACTCTAGTTACTCCTCTATTGTCGAAAAACATATTTTCAACTGGTCATTGCTTTATATCTGTCGAGGAGGTCTGGTGACTGTCCTCTATCTCAGTTTAAATGACACCTCCACCATGAAGCTTTTCATTATTTCTTTTTTCTCTTGGACCTCACATAATTTTTTGATTGGAACTTTTGAATGGACACATTTTGTATCATAGTTATCTGTGTATATGACATATACTGTAAACTCCATGAAGGCAAAGATCATGTCTTATCTAAACTTTGTATATGCCCCAGTACCTAGCAAACTGAATTATATATAGTAGACACCTCAAAACTTTTGTTGACTTGCACTGTTGAATTGAACTTTTGGTTGATTGCTGGGAGGGGAGTTTAGGATTCTTGATAGATACACCTTCTTTCTCAGTCTTTCAAAATTCTGTTGTCTATCAGGTCAAAAAATTATTTATATGACACTGCTAACCTGGATGGTATTTTTTTCCTTAGGAACAGCCATTTTTTGGTGGGGGGAAGGGGAGGGCAGTATTAAAGTTGACAGAGCAATGGAAGAATATAGTTGCTCTCAATGAATGAACTAATTATTTCTGGCCTTCACAGCTAAAGTTCTACTAGAAATCAGTAAAAATTCATCCCCTTTCTCTCTGCCTAAGAAGGGAATAGTCTGGACACTAGGGAATTGTACCCTTGGAGAGTAACAACATATAATAATCCCTGTGCAACCAAGTAAGACACACTGAAGGTACGGTCACTGAGCTCTATGGATACAAAGGGCATTTAAAATGGAAAAGGAGGAAGGGAGCAGAAAAAACCATTTTCTAACTGCCAAGTTTAAGGGACATAGTATGTCAGAAATTGCCTTTCTCTGTGCCACTTTATTCTCACACCAGCCACACACCCTCATTAGCTCCACCTACAAAATCCTTCCTGGGTTCATTTGCAGAGTGGGTCCTGCCTTTCTCTTGGTACTGTGAATTAGAGGCAGAGACTGGACTTGTGATTTCATTGGTACAGGGAACTCTCAGGTGAGGAAACTTCTTCTATATAATGCAGGTTCTCATCATTTCTGCAAGGACTAGTCTTAGAGTTGTCTTAAGCACCAAGAGGGTACATGACTTGCCCATAATCATACAACCAGTCTGTGTCACAGGTAGCACTGGAGTGAAGGTTTGTCTGACACCAAGGTCAGCACTCTTTCCACTACGCTACCCTGCCTCTTATTTCCATGTATAATTTAATCAGTGGGGAAACTCTCTCCATCAATGCACTTTAGCAGCTCACAAATTTGTATAGCCTCTAAGAATTACTTAGAAATTAAATAACAGCATTGGTATGTTCCAGAGGCAGGCCATGAATATAGGTTTTCCTGACTCTAAAGCCAGTCTCCATCCGCTTTCTACACCATACTGCTTCTCAGATCCTGCCATCAAGAGGCAAATCTCAGAAAGGTACTGAGTTCCTCTCATTGCCAGTGTCTTAGATCCATTCTGTGTTGCTTCTTCAACTCTTGTAACTATTTATTACAGAATCTTCCATATGGTAAGTGATCAATAAAGTCTTTTTGTTTGAAACAGGTTCTTGATTTTTTTATCCTGGGCTTTTGACCACCCACCTTTTTCTTCTTTCCTCTGGTAATTGTGTTCTTTTGGCCTTTTCCTAACTACTCGATTTCTGATCTACTGAGCATCTAGACTTCTATTTATATTTGTCCTAATTTGGGCTTGTCTCCCTGGTTCTGACCTGTGACCTTGCTTTGGACTCAGAAACTTACCTGACCCCTTCAAGTCACGTCTCTGTTGTACAGGTCCTATTTCTCTTCCCTCCATGTGTAACCTAGTGTGTGTGACATAGACAATCATTAAAAATGGCCCCAAACAAAAAGAGCATTTGCAAGCACCCAAGGGAGAATAGAGGCCAGGGAGGTCCATGAGCAGTGATTCAGGGACTGTAAAAAGAAACGACAAGCCAGAAATAGCACTTTGTCAGACGCATTAAATCAATTCTTTGGTCTCAGGGACATAGATCGTTGGGCCCTTTTTATTTCATGTCTCTTGCAGAGACTTAAATCTAGTGAAATATTGACTTGGTTTAGGTTTAGCTTGGGAAACTTTGATGGTCTGATTTTCTCCTGGTCCAATAGTTTTGGAAAAGCTATAGATCTGAGTCTTATCTCACTATATAGTTTTTTTTTCTCTTAAAGAAACAAGAATTTTGTTTCGGATTTTAGTTGAAAAATCAGGTTTTCATTCAATTCAGGGACCTCAGGCCACATGTGGAGTCTTCTGTACTTTAGTCCATAGTTTCATTCAGTTTGAACCCCTAAAGCTTGGAATGATGGATGATGTAATTCCTTTGCCCCTTCCTAAGGAAAAAAAGTCAACTTTTTTTGTCTACTTATGTTATAGAACATTTTAATATTGACTTAGCCTTCCTGATATGTAACTCCTTCACAGAAAGTAAGCTTCTTCAAGGCAGAGCCTCTATCTTTTTACTCATTTTATTTCCTAGCAGAAGGATTTGGATGTAACGGGCACTTAAGAAATATTTCTTTAATTAATAATGATAAAATAATAGGGATAGAGACTAGATCTATAATTTCATTTGTATAATGCTTTAAGGTTTACAAAACACTTTACATGTGGTACTCATTTGATATTTGAATTGATTACCTTTGTAAAAATACTACTGCATGTCAGTAGAAAAGGAAGGCGGACATAGGATCCTATGAAAAATGCTCATGTTGCTTTGTATTATTGCCTATTCCTTCTCCTCTTCTCTTCTGGCTCCATATTTGATTCCCTCCCTTTTCCCTATGTCATAGATTCTCTCCACAGCTTTTATTCTGCTTATTCAAGTAGCCTGGCTATCTGAAAACCAGTTTCCTGCCTCTTGCTGCTTTGTTGACACTCTGTTTCCTGTTTTCACTTAAAGATGTCTTAGCTCCCTTGTGCTCTTAATTTTTCATTCCTTGGCTATGCTTTTGTTTTTCCATTTAAATTTTGTAATAGTATTATTTGACTTGGTAGAGATAGAGCTTTTATGAGAGACTCTATATCAAAATTAAGTTGCATTGCACGGTATTGTGGGTAAAATTGAGAAGAAGGACATTTGAAATGCCCTATTGAGGTTCTCTAACTGAGTCTAGTTGCAGCTAATACAATAGTCTGTACTTGATTTATGCTTATATATTCTGATGTATGAAATGCTATGCATAAGTAGTTTAATAAAAGGCTCTAGCCCCAAATTCCAAATTAGTAGTGAAGGCGATTTCTATTGGACTAGACACATGTGGAGGATTCTGCTGTTGATGGTTAATTATGTTGGCCTTTTTTCTCCACATAATACACATTGCTAGAGTGCTGCATAACTCTAGAGACCTTATATAGCATTCAAAGAGTAAACTTATATCTCTTCTCATTGTTTATTTACCACATTTTGGGGCACATACAGCAAAATAATTTTCCCTACATTTTCCAGTTCATTTCTTTTTTTTTTTTCCCTCTTGACTTTGCATTTAAAAATATGTGCACAAGCACCTCAGTACCTCGGGTTTAACTGCATGAATCTTCAAAGCCTCTCCATTAAGTGACATGTCTGGTATTTGAATAAGGGTTTGACATTTTCACATTTTCCAGTTTTGTTTTATTTTTACATTAATTGAAGTGGTTTCCAGATTGCCTATGTGTGCTGTCAATTTACATTTTACAAAGGTGAAGGAAAACAGTTTCTAAAAAAGAACCCCCCCAAAAAAAAAACACATAAGGAAGTGATTTTGATTTTCTGGGCTGAGTGTTCAAAATCACATATTTATAAGGTGACTTGGGGTGGCAAAAGTACTTTTCATTCCCCTCTGCCCTGTCATTTCATGCCTCATTTTCTCTCACCAACCTCCATATCACCTTCAGAGTATAAGAACATCTCTATTTCATATGTTGGATTTTCTTAAAATGATAACAGCCAAGAATGATTTTGACTGTACAGCATGTGGACAGGGTATCCTTGTCACACACTTGAGATCCAGGATGTGGTCCTATGACTGATGAAAGGGTGAGTCACTGAATGGTCTTGGAGGGTTTTATATCCCCAAGGATAGTCTAAAAAAAAAATCATGGGCCTTCTAACCAATCACTAACATTTCATAGGTAGAGGGCAGCTAGGTGGCACACTGGATAGAGTGCTGGGCCTAAAATCTGGAAGACTCCTCTTCCTCAGTTCAAATCCAACCTCAGATACTTCCTAACTGTGTGACTCCAGGCAAGTCACTTAACCCTGTTTGCCTCATTTTCTTCATCTGCAAAATGAGCTGGAGAAGGAAATGGCAAACTACTCCAGTATCTTTTCCAAGAAAATCCCAAATGGGATGATGAAGAGTTGGACACAACTGAAGATGACTAAATATAAAGTAGAGGAGTAAAATCTAAAAAACTGAGCTGGAATGTGTGTGCGTATGGTGGTGGAGTCAGCAGGGCAGGGGAAAAGGCAAGGATGTTGGTATCTGTTATTTGTTCTAACTATAAAAAAGCAGTTAATAGATGGACCATTTCCCCTGAATGGGTATTGATTGCCTGGTCCCTTCTCAGGTTTTAAAATTTAGAAACTGCTGACCTGAGGGGAGAGAGACCCTCTAGGGACTACCAGAAGTCCTTTCCTTCAAGGGACCTTACATAAAGTACTATGTGTTCTTAGGCTCTTACTAAATTCTATTTTGCTTTATGCTTATATATTAATTGGATATTTGTGTATCTGCCTTTTGTCCACTCTATTGAAATTATAAGTTCCATGAGGGCAGGGAGATCTTATCTTAATTATATCTTAATTATCATATATATCTTAATTCTCTTTATATAACCTCAGTGAGGAGTACGTAGGATCATAATAAGATCATAGATTTGGAACCAGAAGGGCCCTGAGAGGTCATAAGTTCATAAGACAATAATTTTAGAGCTGTAAGAAACACTAGAGGGCATCTAGGCCAACCTCCTAATTTTTACAGATCAGGAAACTGAGGCCCAGGCATGAAGGTGACTGGCCTCCAAGGTTAGTTAGTAGTTTTTCAGCCAAGTCCAACTCTTCATGACCCCATTTGAGTCGATAGAAAAAAAACCAAAACAAAACAACAAACATTTCACCCAACACCGTAAAGGAAAAGTAAAGGAACACACAAAATGTATGAACTTGTAGTTGGATAAAGTGGCAAAGGTGCTAGAGTGGTTTGCCATTTCCTTCTCCAGCTCATTTTACAGATGAGGACACTGAGGCAAACAACATTAAGTGACTTCCTCAGGATTACATAGCTAATAAGTGTCTGAAGCTGGATTTGAACCAAGGAAGAAGAGTGTATTGATTTTAGGCCTGGCATTCTATCCACTGCACCACCTAGCTGCCCCATGACCTCCAAGGTCATCCTAGTAGTATATCAGTAGTGAGGTTTGGACCCAAGTCCTCTGATTACAGATTTGGTGCCCTTTATTTAGTATACTACATATTAGGCATTTAACAAATAGTTGCTGAAAAATCACTCTGCTCAGAGCTCTCCTGGCCTCCATACCAAGTGCTCAGCTTAATCTCCAAGTACAGTCTTTCACAAAGACCTACATCCTGAAGAAGTCCACCCTCCATGTTTTATGAGAAATATAACAACTCTCCAGTAACCTCAGGATGCCAGGTAGGTGTAGTATACTATACTGTTTAGCCTCTTTCCATTTTGACAGATAGGCTAGTCATTGTTGGATCTTTTATAAACTTTTTACTCATTAGAAGACTTTAATTTTAATTAGAAGACTTTAATTTTAACTTTTTAACATTTTTCCTTCTTTTTATAGGAATATAGAACAGTTGCCACAATAAAGAAGCAGAAAGAGTCCAGATTTCACAGCAGCTAGGATGCTGGCCTAGGAGTCACAAAAACCTGAGTTCAAGTCCTTTCTCAGATATTTCCCAACTTCCTTACTCTGTGATCCATTGCTTAACATCTCTGCCTCAGTTTCCTTATCTGTAAAATAGGAACACTAAAAGCACCTAGCTCACAGGGGTGTTATGAAGATCATATAAGACTGAGTTCTTTGTAAACCTTAAAGCACTACATAAATGGTAAGTGTTAGCATATTTGTTATTCATCGAACCAACAATCAGTCTCCTAGCAAAGTGGAAAGCCATGGTAGCTATGGACAGCGCTGGTTTAGAGCAGAACTTCTTAAACTGTAGGTCATGACCTCATACAGGGTCGAAAATTTGGCAACAATAAAACATTTCTGAACACTCAATGACCAAAAATTAATTCAAAATCAAACTCGTACTGAATCCAAGGTGTTTCTGACAGCATTTGCCCTTGTTGCAACAGGCAACTCCTCTGCAGCCTTAGTTCTGAACATAAAGCATGTGCACTTTGCACTGTGCGTGCCCTCGGGCCGCACAACACCAACAAACACTGCTGAAAGGGGTCCCAAGAGGAATAAGTTTACAAAGTCCTGGTTTAGAGTACAAGCTCATTAAGACAAACATATCAGAAGATGATTATTGGCAGCATCGCCTCATAAAAAGTGGAAAACAGTGAAAGTGAAAATGAACCCAGAGAGGTGTGAGATCTAACTAAACCAAGTCATCTTCAGAGCTTTCGTAGATGGAACTGGAATGAGAGCAACAAACAGAGGTTAAATGGAACATATTTATAGATATTTCTATGAATTACTATTCTTATCAGTAAAAATAGTAGAACCCTACTGCATCTGGGACAGCTAGCTGGTGCAGTGGATAGAGCACTGGGCCTAGAGACAAGAAGACTCATCTTCCTGAGTTCAAATCTGTATGACCCTGGACAAGTCACTTCACCTTGTCTGCCTCAGTTTCTTCATCTGTAAAATGAGCTGGAGAAAGAAATAGCAAACCACTCCAGTTTCTTTACCAAGAAAACCCCAAATGGGACCATGAAGAGTCAGACGTGACTGAAATGACTTAACAACAATAACATTTGTTGGCATTTTGTCTCCACTACCTCAGAATCTGATGTGCAATGTGACGAAGGGGCAGTGGCACTTCAGAAAATTAATAAGAGAGGCTGTGGAAATTTCACTGGCTTTGGAATGAGAGGACCTCTGTTCAAATCCCATCTTGGCTATTTGTTACCTAAATGACCTTGGACAAATGGCAATCTGGTCTTTGGGCCTATGTTTCCCATCTGTAAGATGATGGAGCTGTAGCAGATGATCTCTGAAGTCACTTCAAATTAAAAACTCTATAATCCTGTGACAAAATACATACAGAGAAAATCAGGACTTCAGGTGACACAATTTCAAGGACATCCAGGCAAAGATTTTCAAGACATTGTAAAGAGGATAAGATTCTTAAAAAATGGAAAAGATGACAGCTGGCAAATTTTTTTTTAAAGAGCACAGAAGATAACAAATACCTATATGTTTTCTTCCTTATCTCTACAATAAGTCAATAAGAATTTTTAAGGGACCTACTATGTGTCGGAGGCAGTGCTCAGTGCTGGAAGCACAAAGAAAGGTAATAAACCATCCTGCTCTCAAGGGGCTCACAATCACAGGAAGAACACATGCAAACAACTATGTGCAAATAAGATATTTACAGGATAAATGAGAGATAATCAGCAGAGGGAAGAAAGACACTAGCATTAAGGGAGATAAGGAAAATCTTCTGGTATTAGGTGGGATTTTAGATAAGACTTGAGGGAAGTGGGAGGTCAGGAGACAGAGGTAAGGAGAGAGAGCATTCCAGGCACAGTGAGACTCAGCCAAGAAAAATGCTCAGAATGACCCCAGTTGGGGTTTTCTTGGCAAAGATACTAGAGTGGTTTGCCATTTCCTTCTCCAAGTTATTTTACAGATGACTTCTGAGGGATCTTATATTTGGAGGTCAAGACTTTAGATTCAGAGTCAGAAAACCTGAAATAGAATCTTGGTTTTGCTACTTACTACCTGCGTGACTTTGGCCAAGTCATTTCAATTGTCTGGGCCTTGTTCTCCTCCCTTTTCCAGTAAACACTTACCTCTGGTCACTGAGGCAGAGTAGGTCCAGGGGTTGTTTGTAGTTGTTCAGTCATTTTCAGTCACATCTGACTCTCCATGCCTCATCTGAGGTTTTCTTGGCAAAGATACCGGAGTGGTTTGCTATTTCCTTCTGAGAGAAATATTATTTATCTCTTATACTAATAACCAATTATTGAATTAGGACCAGGATTTTTTCAGAAGCCTGTAGGTTGTTCAGTCTTTGAAGGGCATTGTTGATAGATGAGATTACCAAATGGAGACCCCACCCAAATAGAGAATCTTACAAAGAATTTAATCTAAGGTGAATTCCAGCCCATTGTGTTCCACTCAGCCAGACTTGAGCAGAGGTGGACCCCTCTTGTCTAGGTTGCCTTATGTGGGACAGAGGGGGAGCGGCTGGTTAAGAGATGTCTCTTACTCCAAGACTAAGTGATGAGTCATCCCCCAACCCCTCATTAGAATAATCCCACCTCTCATTATAGTATTCATTCCTCTCATTAATTGTTAATGAATTAGAGTTGATTCACTCTTCCAAGGGCATATAGCCTTGAGTAGGTTCCATGAGGGGTCTTCAGCATTCAAGAGCGTCACTTTTATTAATTATTACTAGCATGATTAATAAAATGATTACCCAGAAACTATGTCTCTTGAATTTTTTATACATCACACTTCTCTAGCTCATTTTATAGATGAGGAACGCAGGCAAACTGTTAAATGACTTGCCCAAGGTCATGCAGCTAAAAAGTGTCTGAAGCCTGATTTGAAGTCAAGTCTTCCTGATTCCAGGCCTGGCACTCTATCTACTGTTCCATCTAACTGCCAGTAGGCCTAGGACCTGGGTTCAAAATCAGACAGTGCTACTTATTAACTGTGTGCCCTTGGGCAAGTAACTTTACTTTCCCAGTTACCTCACCTGCAAAATGAAGAGGCTGGCCTCAATAATCTCTAAATTCTCTTTTAGCTCTAAATATTTGAGTCTAATAGCCTGTGACCAGATAATCTCAAAGATTCCTTCCAGTTCTCACATTCTAAAATCCTATTCTGTGTTTTTTCACAGCCAGCCTTTATATGACTTAATGAGTAATCAGGGATCCCTGTTTTTCAGGATATCATCTTGGTGAGCTACAAATAATCACAAACTTTTACCCAAGTTTGGTTCTAGTGTACATGCATAGGCCTTAAGTCAAGGCCTGCGGCGTGCAAAGCTGATAGAAGGTGTTCCACCAAATATCATGGTAGCCCAGTTAAGCTTGGGGCTGTTGTGCTTGATTGAACTGAGTATTATAGACCCTTTTCATACCCAGAGGAACGTGCAGAATCCTCAGCGAAGTGGAACACCAGGAATGGAATGCTCCTTAAGTACTTTTCAGTCTGTGGGTTGGGGGCTGGTGGAGAGGAATGACTGAAATTTCAAGTGAAAATTGGGCCTGCTAAAGTTTACAAGGTTCTGAACTAGTCAACTAAACTAGTCTCATTCACAAAGGATAGACCTCCATGTGCCTTTATTCTTTCCCTCCTTCTGCCAGTTAAATGGCTATTTTTAACCTTTCCTTTGGATGCATCATAACTGACATTGCATCATTTTCTTTCTCTCATGGCACAGTGATTGGTAACCAGGGCTGGCCTGAGGCAAAATTGTGAAGTAGATATACAGTTTGTTTTGAAATGTCTCCAACCTCCCATTCCATGGCTCTTTCTCCCAATAAGGCAAACTCTTCCCTCCCCATACCCTCGGGCACATGGCATTTTCATGCATTCTCCTTTCCCCTCCTATTCTCATAGGAAAACTTGCTTTAGGAAAGGACCTGATGCATGTAATTATTCACTCTAAAGTGTAAATAGTTGATAAGGCTAGGTGTTTTACCACTTGCCTGAAATAAAGCCTTAAGACCAAAGAATGAATTTCACAGAACCACCGAATTTATGTCTAGTCTAACCCATGCCCTGAAAAGAATCCCATCCCTGGTAAGTGTTCATCCAGCTTTTTTTTTTTGCTTGAAGACCTCTGGTGAAAAGGATACAATCTGCTGCCTCCTGGGATAGTTCATCCCATTCTTGGAGAACTCGTAGTGTTAGGAAGTACCTGTTGATATCAAGGGGGAGATCTAGCAAGGAGTCATTTAGCCTTTGCTTAAAAGCCTCCAATGAGGGGAGAGCTACCACCTGGATGGGCAGCCCATTTGTGGATGGCTCTAATTGTGAAGGTTTTTTTTTTCCTTTTATTGAGCCTAGACTTGTCTTTTAAAAACTCATAGTTCTGCCTGCTGGAGATGAAACAGAACAGATCCAATCCCTCTTCCATGTGAAAATCCTTCATATACTTGAAGACAGCTATTATGTTCCTCCTGAGTCTTCTTTTCTCCAGTCTAAATATCCCTATTTCCTTCAAACAATCCTCACAGGTTTCAGACTCAAAGCCTTCACCATTCTGCATTCAGCCTATTTATGTCTTTCCTAAATGGTGATGTACAGAACAACATACTCTAGATGTGGCCTGCCTAAGGCAGAGGACAATAGGGCTATCCTTACCTCATTCCTGGAAGCTGAGACTGTCCTAGAAGTGCCCAAGAAGGTCTTAACTTATCAGCTGCCTACCACACTATTGAATTGTATTGAGTTTGAAGCCTATGAAAACTTCCCCCTCATTTTCTGGTGAACTATCATTCGTCAATGGTCCCATCATTTTGTACTGTAAAGTCAATTTTTTGAATCCAAATGTAAGACTTCATTTCTCTCTATCAAATTTTATGGGGCAGCTAGGTGGTGCGGTAGGGGCAGCTAGGTGGTGCAGTAGATAGAGCACCGACTCTGAAGTCAAGAGGACCAGAGTTCAAATCAGGCCTCAGACTAAACACTTGATACTTACTAGCTGTGTGACCCTGGGCAAATCACTAACCCCAATTGCCTAAAAAAAACCAACCCAAAAACCAACAAACAAATGTTATGTTATTACATTCAGGCCTAAAAAAAAACAACCCAAAAACAAACAAACAAATGTTATGTTATTACTGACTTTGTCATCTGAAGTGTCAGCTTTTCCTCTCAGCCTTGTCTCAGCTACAAATTTGAGAAGGATGCCATCTATGCCTTTAGCCAAGTCATTGACACAAAAATATTCAACAATGTGGGGCTAAGCATAGCTCCCTGGGGCATTCACTCCATTAGAGATCTTCTGCCAAATTGACCTTGAACCATTACTGCTCCCCTAGTCCTGCCATTTAAGTAGTTTCAAGTCCATCTTATCCATATGTCTCCATCTTTTTTTTCCATAAGAATTCTATGAGATACTTTATCAACAGATTTGTTGAAATCTAGGCAAACTATATCCACGACAATCCTGTCTGATCTACCAGTTTTATAATCCTGTTTAAAAAGGAAATAAGGTTAGTCTGGCATGACCTGTTCTTGAGTAGGCCATTCTGACTCCTTGTGACCACCTTTTCCTTTTTCTAGATAACTACCAGCCATTAAAAAAGAAAGACATTTTGGAATTTCACTAAGGATCAAGATCAAATTTACTGGTCTACAGTCTGCAGGTTCCATTTCTATTCATGAAGAAGAAAGAAAGAAAGAAAGAAAGAAAGAAAGAAAGAAAGAAAGAAAGAAAGAAAGAAAGAAAAAAGAAAGAAAAGAAAGAAAGAAAAGAAAGAAAGAAAGAAAGAAAGAAAGAAAGAGAGAGAGAAAGAGAGAGAGAGAGAGAGAGAGAGAAAGAAAGAAAGAAAGAGAGAGAGAAAGAGAGAGAGAGAGAGAGAGAGAGAGAAAGAAAGAAAGAAAGAAAGAAAGGAAGAAAGAAAGAAAGGAAGGAAGGAAGGAAGGAAGGAAGGAAGGAAGGAAGAAAGGAAGAAAGAGAGAGAGAGAGAGAGAAAGAAAGGAGAGGAGAGGAGAGGAAAGAAAGAAAGGAAGGAACGAAGGAAAAAAATCAGAACGTTTGCCATTCTCCAGTCTGGTGCTATTTCTCATGTTCTTTATTGTCTTTTAGATATCACTGACAATGTCTTAGCAATCATGTGTCATTTCTTTCAGTACCCTTGTATATAGTTCATCTGGGCATGGTAATTTTATTTTATTTTTATTTTTATTTTTTATCTTTTTAGGCAATTGGAGTTAAGTAACTTGCCCAGGGTCACATAGCTAGTAACTGTCAAGTGTTTGGTCTGAGGCTGAATTTGAACTCAGGTCCTCCTGACTTCAGGGCTGGTGCTCTACCCACTGCACCACTTAGCTACCCCCAAAACTCGGTCAGCCTGGTGATTTTAACTGAGGCTTTCTCATTCTCTCCTTACTTATCTTGAATGTTGCTGCTGTTACTCAGTTGCCCAGTCCTGTCCTACTCTTTGTGACCCCATGGACCACTACTATCCACAGAGTTTTCCTGGCAAAGATGCCAAAGTAGTTTGCCATTTTCTTCTCCAGCTCATTTTATAGAGGAGGAAACTGAGGCAAATAGGGTTTAGTGATTTGTTCAAGGTCACACAGCTAGTGAGTGTCTGAGGGCAGATTTGAACTCAGGAAGAAGAGTCTTCCTGACTCTAGTCCTAGCACTTTACTCACTGCACCACCTAGCTGCCCTATTTATTATGAATACCTGCTTCTTCTTAGTCATTTTTTCCCCCTTCTGTCCTTTTCAATCTTAAGGTCATTCTCCAAGGCAGAACAGAAGGAACATAAGAATGGAACAGCTCAGCTCCTCCCTGTCACTGCGTATCACTATCCCATGTACCCCCACCAACAGTCCTACCTCTTCTTTGTTATTTCTTTTTTCCCTAATTTAGTCCTTCCTTTTTATTATCCTTAGTTTTCCTCATCAGCTTTAACTCATTCTGATACTATTCTTTTTGTTTGTTTGTTTTGTTTGTTTTTTCTTAAGTTCTTTTTAATTTTTATTTTTTAATATAAATTTATTTATTTTTAGTTTTCAACATTTACTTACACAAGATTTTGAGTTCCAAATTTTCATCCCATCTTGCCCCTCCCCCCACCCCAAGACAGCATGCATTCTGAATACCCCTTCCCCTAGTCTGCCTCTCTTCTATCTCTCCCCCCCTTCTCTTATCCCCTTCCCCTTCTATTTTCCTGGGGGGGAGGATAGATTTCTGTACCCCATTTCCTGTATTTCTTATTTCCCAGTTGCATGTGAAAACATTTTTTTAAACATGTTTTTAAAACTTTGGTTCAAATTTTCTCCCTTCCTCCCTCCCACCCACCCTCATTGAAAAGGCAAGCAACTCAATATAGGTTATACATGTGCAGTTATGCAAAACACTTCCATAGTAGACATGTTGTGAAAAACTAACTCTATTTCCCTTAATCCTATCCTGCCCTCATTTATTCTATTCTTTCTTTTGACCCTGTCCCTCCTCAGAAGTATTTGCTTCTGATTACCCCTTTCCCAATCTGCCTCCTCTCTATCATCCCCCTGCTCTCTTGTCCCCTTCTCCCCCTATTTTCCTGTAGGGTAAGACAGATTTCCATACCCAATTGAATGTGTATGTTATTCCCTCCTTAAGCCAAATCCTATGAGAATAAGATTCACTCATTCCCTCTCACCTTCCCTGTTTCCCCTCCACTGTAAGAGCCTTTTCTTTTCTTTTTTTGTGAGATAATTTACCCCATTCTACCTCTCCCTTTCTCTTCTCCAATAATCCTCTCTCATCCCTTAATTTTATTCTCCAGATATGACCCCTTAATCTTCAACTCACCCTGTGCCCTCTTCTATCTATCTATCTACATCTACATACATACATACATACAATAATTTTTCCCCTCCCACTACCCTAATACTGACAAAGGTCTCATGAGTTATAAATATCATCTTTCCATGCAGGAATGTAAACAGTTCAACCTTAATAAGTCTCTTATGATTTCTCTTTCCTGTTTACCTCTTCATGTTCCACTTGAGTCTTGTATTTGAAAGTCAAATTTTCTATTCAGCTCTGGTCTTTTCATCAAGAATGCTTGAAAGTCCTCTATTTCACTGAATGACCATTTTTTCCCCTGAAGGATTATACTCAGTTTTGCTGGGTAGGTGATTCTTGGTTGTAATCCTATCTCCTTTGCCCTCCAGAATATTATATTCCATGCCCTGCAGTCCTTTAATGTAGAAGCTGCTAAATCTTGTGTTATCCTGATTGTGTTTCCACAGTACTTGAATTGTTTCTTTCTGGCAGCTTGTAATATTTTCTCCTTGACCTGGGAACTCTGGAATTTGGCTACAATATTCCTAGGAGTTTTCCTTTGGGGATCTCTTTCAGGAGGAGATCTGTGGATTCTTTCAATTTCTATTTTGCCCTCTGGTTCTAATATATCAGGGCAGTTTTCCTTGATAATTTCTTGAAGATGATGTCTAGGCTCTTTTTTTGATCATGGCTTTCAGAGATAGTCCAATAATTTTTAAATTCTCTCTCCTGGATCTATTTTCCAGGTCAGTTGTTTTTCCAATGAGATATTTCACATTGTCTTCTATTTTTTTCATTCTTTTGGATTTGTTTTACAGTGTCTTGATTTCTCATAAAGTCACTAGCTTCCAATTGCTCTATTCTAA
This sequence comes from Phascolarctos cinereus, assembly GCF_003287225.1. Taxonomy (NCBI): domain Eukaryota; kingdom Metazoa; phylum Chordata; class Mammalia; order Diprotodontia; family Phascolarctidae; genus Phascolarctos; species Phascolarctos cinereus. The sequence goes on from NW_027555847.1 coordinate 331,155,279, forward strand.
TTTTTAAGGAAGTATTTTCTTCAGTAATCTTTTGGACTTCCTTTTCCATTTGGCCAATTTTTTTTTTTAGGGCATTCTTCTCCTCATTGGCTTTTTGGACCTCTTTTGCCATTTGGGTTATGCTATTTTTTAAAGTATTATTTTCTTCAGTATATTTTGGGTCTCCTTCAGCAAGCTGTTGACTTGTTTTTCATGATTTTCTTGCATCACTCTCATTTCTCTTCCCAGTTTTTCCTCTACTTCTCTTACTTGCTTCTCAAAATCCCTTTTGAGCTCTTCCAAGGCCTGGGACTGATTCATATTTTTCTTGGAGGCTTTGGATGTAGGAGCTTTGACTTTGTTGTCTTCTTCTGGTTGTATGTTTTGATCTTCTTTGTCACCAAAGTAAGATAATATAGTCTGACTTTTTTTGAGCTGCTTGCTCATGATCTCAGCCAATTACTTGAGTTTTAAACTCTTTCTTAAGGTAAGAGTCTGCTTCCAATGTGAAGAATGTACTGTCCTAAGCTTTGGGGGTTTGTACAGCTGTTTTCGGAGATACTTGTAAAGACCTGCAAATTTTCAGTTCATCCAAGGTGGTATGATAAGGGGCGAGGTATTTACTCCTTTCCTCATCTGTTAGGGACTATTAGGGACCACAAGCACTGCTTTCTGTCCTGGAACTGTGAGGAGGGTTTCCTCTCCACAGCCACTACAAGCTCCACCATGCCAGCATCCTCCTTGCCCCAGGACTGCCGCCCAGAACCGAGACCTAGATCCAAGCATGGCCATAGCAAGAAATTCCTGCCTCAGCATTGGCAAGGAGATCCCTGCAATTCCTCTCTAATCAGCCACTAGATTCCCCCTCAGTCTGTGGGCCCAAAGCTCAGGAGGCAGCCCTCACCCTGAGCCACTCAGGGAGTGGAGCTGAGACCACCTTTCTTCTCTCACAGCACCACAGAAACAGACTTTTCCCATTGACCTTCTAAGTTGTCTTTGGTGTTTGTGGGTTGAGAAGTCTGGAATCTACCACAGCTGCCTATGATTCAGTCCTCTGAGGCCTGCCTGCTCACACTGCACTGAGATCCTCTCCCCACCCAGCAAGATATACCTTTCCGATCAACCATCCAGGTTGTCTTGGGCTAGAAATTTGTTTCACTGTCTTTTTGTGGGTTCTGCTGCTTTAGAATTTTAGAGCAATTTTTTTAAATAGGTATTTGGAGGGGTTTGAGGGAGAGCTCAAGCAAGTCACTGCTTTCACCCTGATACTATTCTTATAGTACTGAGCCATGCTTTGTATGTAAGTTCTGTTCTGTTTCCTTGTTTCCATTTTCTTTACATCTTTAAAAACCTAAATTTGTTGGAGAGTTCCTTGTATATCTAAATTGGTATCTTCAGACATCTCCCTCTCCCCACCCCCACACCCATTTGCATTGTTTTCCTTGGTGTCTTTTGAATTCCAGTTCTAGGAATGTCCCATCCTTCTTGGGTTGACTTCTCCTGTGGAATTTTAGTACAATGAGAATCTACCCATCTTTTCTCTGAACCCCTTTTTAAATTCTGGACTGCAAGTCAGACTATGCCTTGGTTTCTCTTTCCTGATAAGAAATTCTAGGAGAGAGTAGTCACTTCCCCCATAGTTTCTATCATTTTCATCCCAGTAAGAAGTTCTACTCAGTAAGAAAAAAAAATAATAGCTAGCATTTATATAGAGTTTTAAGGTTTGCAAAGCACTTTACAAATATCTCATTTTTTTCTCACACCAACCCTGCTAATATTATCCCATTTTACATATGGGGAAACCTAGGTTGACAGATTAAGTGAATTGCCCAGGGTCAAACAAATGCTGTCAGAGGCAGCATTTGAATCCAGGTCTTCCTGATTCCAGGTCCAGATCTCTACTATGACACTAAGCTGCACTGATTCAGAGGGAAGAAAGAAGAAACAGGAACAGAACAGACACAACCACTAAAATAATGTAAATGAAGACAGTACTAAAAGACAGCTGACTTACTATTAAATGGAATGACTAATTTTGGTCCTGGAAAAGAAATGATGAACCCACTTTTTGTTCATTGACACCTGGCCTATAGTAGGTGCTTAATAAATGCTTTATTGATTGAACACTATGGGTATGAAATGTTGCATGTGTTGCCATGCATGGTTGGAGAAGTGTATATAGCACTGGGCTTGAAGCTAAGAAGACATGGGTTCAAACCCTGCCTCTGAGAGTTACTAGCTATGTGAGCCTAGGCAAACCACTTAATCTCTCTGAGCCCCAGTTTCCTTACCTGAAAACCTGACCTCTGAGGTCCCTTCCAGCTTTAGATCTCTGACTGTAGAGTAGTTTTGTTCCAGATTTAGTTATTTTTCCTTGCTACAAGAGAGTTAGTTGGGAGAGAGGAACATATGTGAGGAAATGAAGTCTGTGTAAAAAACAAATTTGCTGTTGTTTAGTCATGTCTGACTCTACGTGACCCCGTTTGGGATTTTCTTGGCAAAGATACTGCAGTGGTTTGCCATTTCCTTTTCCAGCTCATTTGACAGATGAGGAAACTGAGGCCAGCAGTGTTAAGTGAGTTGCCCAGGCTGACACAACTAGTAGGTATCTGAGGCCAGATTTGAACTCAGGAAGATGAGTCTTCCTGACTCCAAGCCTCTATCCATAGAGTCACCTAGCTGCCAGTAAAAAACAAGAGATACAAATAAAACTTTTTTTAAGGGATAGAATATCTTTGCTGATAAATAAAGAAGAGTTTTGTAAGTAGGACTGCATTTTTAGCAGGGCTGAAAAGTCATTCCAATTCAGGTCCTAGAAGCAGTCAGGCATCAGGTGACATTTCATTTAAGCAATATGCAAAGTTTCCCCCAGAGGAAAGAGATTAGGAGACAACATTAATTATTCTCAAAACTGCAGAGTTCTGATTCTTACTAATTGCTTGAATTTGCCACCTGCCTATTCTTACTGGTAACATTCTGCCAGAAGAGATCCAGACCTGAGTAAATGGGGGAAAAAAGCCAACAACAACAACAAAAAAAACCCAAACACTCTTTCCTTGTGACCGAGCTTATTGGACTGCTCCAACTTGTTTGATGTGAGAGAAGTCAGGGCAAGCACTTGTCAGTTCCAATGACTGGCTTTGGGCCTGGAATGCTGAACCACCACTTCCCACTGGCAGCAAGAAATCAGGAAATCCAACGGACCTCATTTCTTTAATTCCCTAGAGACGTTTGCTAGATTTGAAAAATATTATGCGAATGGTCCCACTTACCTCTGGGGGTCCTTTCTCCCTGGCCCATTGTGAATGGTGGCTGCATATCCTGAGAACAATTGTACAGGAGGCAAAGTTTATCTTTGGTTCCCCTCTCTGAGGAAACAACTCTCCTCTTACTGTCTATCAAAATGTCCATATCATTGTATCTGTCAAGTATATTTTTTTCCTGTTGTAAAACTGTATATAGGATTCTGGGAAGTCTCGTCCCTGGAGGGTGGGATAGCAGGATGAGCTGAAAGCGTACCTGGGGAAATGGATGGAGCTGGCAATCTGAGCTGAGAAAGGCTTGATCAAACATTGGACTCAAGGTGTCAGTCATCTCTGTTCTGGAAATGAGCTGAGAGCTAGAGGTGTCCATCGCGTGGAAGTAAGAAGGTGGTGGGAGGTCCAGCTAGAGAGAAAGGACTTTGAAACAGGACCCGATGAAATAGCTCACAGACTGGAGAGATGATGACTCTAGTCTTTGAGGCACCTAGAGAGAATGGCCACTATAGAAAACAGGCTCAGTTGCTTGCCTAGGGAAATAGGTGAAGGGACTGAATTTCACCACCACCCCCCAAAAAGAAAAGAAAAGAAAAGATGGAGTCTTGGGCAGCTAGGTGGTGCAGTAAATAGAGTGCTGGGCCTGGACTCAGAAAGACTCATCTTCCTAAGTTAAAATCTGGCCTCAGACACTTGCTAGCTACGTGACCCTGGGCAAGTCACTCAACCCTGTTGGCCTCAGTTTCCTTATCTGCAAAATAGTCTGGAGAAGGAAATGGCAAACCACTCCAGTATCTTTGCCAAGAAAACCTCCAAAAAGAGGTCATGAAGAGTCGGACACTACTGAAAAACGACTAAACAGCAGTCCATGCTCTTGCTCATGAATATGTTTTCTGACATAGAGCCTGGCTCAGGGTTGAGAACGGAGTTTGAAGGGTTGGAGCTATTGAGATGTCCAGGAAAGGTGAAGAAGGTGGCTGCCAAGTTAGGGTAGGGTAACATGGTTGATTCTTTTCCTCTTCCTGACCCTGATGTGAGTGAAAGAATCACCTTCACTCTCAGACACAGAGGCAGCAAAAAGCCTCCTAGGTACAGAGCTAGACTATTTTAAGGAAACCAACAATTATGGCTATACGGTCAATGGAAAAAAGCTGCTCCCAACAACATATAGGCCAACATAGAATTTCCACATGTGCTCACTCCAGTCCTCCAGTCTCCTGGAAGCAGCTGCTTTGGGTATTGCATATGGGTAATGCCATCTTAGGTCTGGGTAGGAGCAGAATTACACACTGGGGTGGGGAGCATGGCAGAAAGTGGACCTTCTAGGGAAGAACTAGGGACATCTTCAAAATAGAGGTCACTGTAGGGTATATGCAGAGTAGCCTACCAGTATTAACTATTTCCCTCCAGAGACTGTACTCAGGTATGGACAACCAGTTTCCTATTTCCCTCTTCTTTCTCTCCCTTGGGCTTTAGAGATTTATCCACCTACTAACTGCTCATCTCTGCCTCTATCTTGCGGTTCTTATACGTGATTCTTCTTACCCAAGTCCCTTGAGGAAAGAGACACATTGTCTCAATGTCTCAAGGATCTTGCTGTCTCTCTCATAACCATACCACCCTCCTTGGGTTTCCTAAGTGGTTTTATTAACATCAACCACAGGAAAACAGGCTTACAATCAACAGCAAATGCAAAATTGCAAAGAACAAGCTTAGCCCCAAAGAACAAATATGAGAAGATACTTCCTCTCAGCCCACCCCTTTGCATTATATAGTGCTATGTGACAGCCACTGTACTAAGTGTCTTACAATTATCTTATTTGATCTTCACAACAGTCCTGAGAGGTGTGATGATTACATATGAAAAAACTGAGGCAAACAGGAGTTAAGTGACTTGCTCAAGGACTCACAATGTCTGTGGGCCAAATTTGAATCAAATCTTCCTGGGCCCAGGCCTAGTATTCTAACCACTGTGCACTTAGCTGCCAAAGATGCTGAAAACACACCTTGTAGGTGATTTCCTATTCCTTCTAATTATAAAGTTAGTCTCTATTCACATGACGTCTTCATCATAATAATCTACCCATGGAATCATAGCTTTAGACCTGGAATCAGCCCTCAGAGGCCATCTAGGGGCCTCTCCCCCTCTTGTTCTCTCCTTCCTCATTATACAGATGAGGAAACTGAGGCTCAGAGTGATGAAGTGATTTGCCAAAAGTCACATAGCTAGTAAGGTGAATCAGTATTTGAACACAGGTCCTCTGACTCTAAACCCCAGATTCTTGTCAATGCACCAAACTACCTCATTCTATTCTGTAAAGAAATTTATGGAAGGATTAGATTAATTTCACACAGTTCCAGAGGGCAGGACGAGGAACAAAGGGAGGTAGATTTCCACTCAGTAAAAAAAAAAAAGAATTTGTAACAAGTAGAACTGTCCCCAAATAGAATGTTCTGCCTCTGAAAATACTGTATTTTCCGTCTTTGAAATAATCAAGTGGAGGCTGAATGGACAGGTGTCTGACGTCTTGTAGACAGGACAATCTTCAGATCTGAATTCTTCAGATTGGGGCTGGACTTTGGCATATGAGATCCGTTCCCAGCTCTCCTGTTCTATGATTCTTTGTGGTGTTACTTAGGCCCCTAGAAACTTGCTTTTTTTGTTTATTTGCTTGTTTGTTTGCTTTGCTTTGTTTTGAACAGTGAGGGATTTTTTTGATGGAGATACAGTGCATTATACTAAGTTGGGAGTCAAGAGACCTGAGTTTTAATATTAGCTCTGCAACTATTTCACCATGTGACGATCCCCTCTGGAGGTGAGATGAGGGCTTGGATTTCTAAAGCTAACCTGCCATAATCCTATGAGGAAAGAATTGGCCTGCCCCTGAACTCTGTACCTGGAGAAGTTACTTCTACACACGGTTATCAATGACCTAAATTAGAAAAGAGAAGGTCAGTTAAAGGAAAATGCAGCCTTTAGGGAAACCAATCTGTGACAAGAATCACTAGTCATTGAGCACAGGGTCTGGTCCTATTACCCTGGAAAATGAGCTGGTCTAATTCAATTGAACCACCATTTGTTGTGAGCAAGGCTCTGTGCTAGGCTCTATCTAATTCCACGGCTTTGAACATTAAGAGCAGTAGTTTCTAATACTTGGGCCACCATAAATTTTCAGTGGGATTTTGGACAAGCAAAGTTCAGCAGAGCTGTTTGGGCCTGTTCCTACACAGAAAGAGATGGGAACATTCTTCTAATGGGATTTTTCTTGTGGAGGATTATTTCTTCCCCATCCGAAGCAGCAAGGAATTTGGGATCCACCTTAGAAAGCTGTTGTATTAGAGAGGCAGAATGCTATTGTGGATGAAGGGTGGGCCTTGGAAGTCTAGAAGACCTAGGTTCAAGTCCCTCTTCTGACACATTTTGTGGGTTGTATGACCCTGGGCAAGTCACTTAAACTTCTCAGTGCCCTAGGCAACTCTCTTAAGCTATAAATTGCAGAACAATTACTCATCTGCATTGGTGGAGGGAGTTTTCTTACCCAGAATGCCCTATTCACATAAAAGCTCAAATTTGTATCCCCCCGCCCCCAAAGATCCTCAAAACCAAACCGAAATTAGGTGTACTGGAAAGAGAAGCATCTGAATGCCCAGTAACTGATCTTCTTACTCTCTCTCTCTCTCTCTCTCTCTTTCTCTTTTATTTTTTTGCCTAGCTCTCCCACTTTGACTCCTCAGGGTCACATACCCTTCATACAGACCAGGAAGAGGGGATGGTAAATTGGAATGAACACTGGAGTGTTCTAGAGTCAGATATCCCGAGTTCAAATCTTGCCTCTAATGCCTACTACCTGTGTGACCTAGGGCATGTCACCATCTTGACTTGGGAGAGTTACCCCATCTGGGCCTCAGTTTTCTTATCTATAAAATGAAGGGGTTAGATGACCTCCAATGTCTCTTCCAGCGAGTTATAATCCCATGATTCATCTCCTCTTACTATTTATGTCCAAATGAGTTTTTCTGGCTTTAGCCTGATTGGCACCTCCTCATTTCTTCCATATTGCCTCTGCTCCTTGAAATAGCTGCCAAATTAATCTGTGCCCTGTTCCCCACCCTCTTCCATCAAATCACAGCTATACCCCAACAGGATCTGTGGCAGCTATCGGCTCTAATGTCCACCTCGTGCTGTTGGTCCGTTACCCCTCCTGTACTTACACATTTTGGCTGCCAGCTTCCTAAGGTAGAAATTTCATTCCATTTCCTTGTCTTTGTCTGCTGTGTTTCAGCATCTGTAATGTACTATACAACTCTGGTACCATATGAATAAATGAAATCATATACTGTAATAATAACAATAGGGCATGCACTTCACTACCTGCTTGAAAAGTATCCTGCTCTTTTGACTATTTTGCAAAACCTCAATGACTCACTGGAGGTCCCTTCCCACCCACCTGATTCCATGCTCAGTGAATTATAAACATATTTTATTTAACAAATACTTTTTTATTACTACAGGCGGCTCCTGTCACAACAGTTAAGGTTCTGCTCACAGGTTCATAACTCGGCCATAAAACCTTGCTGCAGGCAGATACTTTGGTCTAATGATTCTCAGCACAAAATGTCATTATTAAAAATCTTTTTTTAGCACCAAGAAAAGTGGATAAAAAAGTGCTATGACTAAAAAAAAAAGAGGAAAGAAAGAATAAGAAACTTTTCCAACTCCATTTTTTTCCTAGGGAAAAAAATGTGTACAAAAATAAATTCCAAAGTCCAGCCATCTTGCTATATAGATGGGAGATGCTACAGAAAGGCTTGTGATGAAGGGACCATGATAACCTTTAAAAAGTCCAGGGTTCGAGGCACCTAGGTGGCACAGTGGATAGAGCACCGGACCTGGATTCAGGAGGACCTGAGTTCAAATCCGGCCTCAGACACATAACACTTACTAGCTGTGTGACCCTGGGTGAAGTCGCTTAATCCCACTGCCTAGCCAAAAAAAAAAAATTCATTATTAAAAAAAAAGTCCAGGGTTCATCGTCCATATGGTAGCATTGGCATTCTGCGATATCACTCAAGGATCACTAGCGCAGCATTGACTTACCTGAGGCAAGGTAGCCAGTGGAGGGGTTGTTGTGGTAGAAGAGGTTCATGTTTTAGGCGAAGGATGGATTTAGATGACTTCTGAGATCCCTTCTAGTTCTGAGATACGGTGGTACTATAATTTGAATTTGTGCCATAATAGCCAGGATGTACCAACGACTTGATTGCAAGATCCATTGAATGTATAATTGCAGAACTGCACAACTGGTAAATTTCTTCAAGCTGCAGGCAAGTTAGACTAGAAGCAGACTGACAGTGGTTGGTTGCCTTGGGTCACGTGACCAAAAGCAGAGCGTATGAAGTGGCAACCCTACGTTTTTTTGCTGGTGGCCTGAAATCCTTTGGTGGGCCACAATGGCTCATGGGCCATAGTTGTGCAGGCCTGTATAATTGTGAACTTGGGGAAATGGGTTTTTGATAACTTCATCTCTCTCATGTCTTGTTTTGTTCCGTTCTCCTATTCTTGATCTGCTTCCCCTCTCCACTGTAGTGCCCCCCCCCAATTAACCAAACAGTAACCATTTATTAAGCTCCTATATGTATCAGGCACTGTGTTAAGTGCTGGGGATTCAAAAAGAGGCAAAGACAGTCCCTGCCCTCAAGGAACTTGAACTGTAAGGGAGAACAACATGCAAACAAATATATGCAAAGCAAGCCATATACAGATAAACAGGAAATAATTAAGAAAGACAAGGCACTAGAATTAAGGGGCCTTAGGGAAGGTTTCCTGTAGAAGGTAGAATTGTAGTTGGATCTTAAAAAAAGCAAGGCAGGTCAGTAGTTGGAGAGGAGGCTGGAGAGCATTCCAGGCATGGGGGACAGTCAGAGAACATGCCAGGAGCTGAGAGATGCAGTGTGTCTTGTTCATGGAACAACCAGGAGGCCAGCATCACTGGATTGGAGAGTATGGATCAAAGAGCAGGGTAGAAGAAGACTGGAAAGGTAGAAGGGGCTAGGTTATGAAAGGCATTGAATGCCAAACAAAGCATTTTGTAATTGATCATGGAGGCACTTGTCCTTTTCTCCTTTAAAATACACTTGTATGGTATCCCCCTTCTTTCAAGGCCCAGTTTCACTTTTCCAAAATGGCAGTGTTCAAATAAATTACTCCTTGCTAAGGCATTAATAGTCTGTAATAGTTTATATGTTACTTTTCCAAGGGATATTTCTATTTCACCAGGGAATTCTTGTGGCCATAAAAGCTTACTCAAATGGAAGGAATATCTAACGGTAGGTAGATGGCAAGCCAATGCAGAAGGCACAGTGGTGCCTCTCAGATCCTACCATGCAGGCAGTCCCCTATGCCATTTGTGCATAAGGCTATCCTTGCTTAGTTGGTTATGGTAGAATGATTTCTGAACTTCCTTGCTCCAGAATATGCAAGTTTGCTTGAATTCTTAAAGATTCATTATAGTGCTTTGTGTTGCATAAAAATGTATCATTTCCATGAAAATTATGGTGGCCTTTCCAGATTTATTTGCAAGAAGAAGGCTTTGTGATGGAAGGGGAAAAAATTGCTTGATTTGACCCAGCATGCCTTTTCTTTAAATACTCATAATGGAGACTCATCTGCTCAGGAAGAGTGCCATGGAAGCTCCTAGAAAAATATCGTGTTAACAATTTTTTTATAAGCTTAGAAAGCATGTTCAATAATGGTTTAATTTGAACATCGGTATTTACTAAAGGTGGAGGGTACCTGCAGAGGGATTAAAAGATGTATTTTCTTTTGAAATCTATGGCTTCTTTAAAGTTCAGGGATGAATATGCAATTAACTGTGACTTATATGTGCCTGCATAAACAACCAACCAACCTTCTTCAGAAGAAATTAAATTTCTCCCTTAAGGAAGGTGATCACATGGAGAAGCTCACTCAAACTTGGAGATAAATTGCCTTGACAATTTCTCCAACAGGGAATGGAGACAGATGGGGATTGAAATAGCTTTAGGTGCCACCCAACTAGGCCCAGGTAATTGCATTAGCTAAATTGTCTAGGATGAGGTAAAAGAAATAGAAGGTGAAGGAGTGATTCTCTAAAAAGACTCAGCGTGTCTTAACTCACTCACCTTTAGTAACAATGGTATTGTGCAAATGTCCCTTTGATTTAATTCCAATAGGACTTCAGATTTGGTTCAGTTTAATTGACCAAACAATTATTAAATAGCCATTCTATTCTAGGCACAGGGGATACAACGATGAAAAACCGAAGCAAACACTTTACTTTCCTTGCCCTCAAGGAGCTTGTAGCACAATAGGGGAGAAAAGTAGGTATAAAATACACAGAGACAGACAGACACAGAGAGACAGAAAGAGAGAGAGAGAGAGAGAGACAAACAGACAAAGAGACAGAGAGGGAGGGAAAGAGAGAGATGAGAGAGAGAGAGAGAGAGAGAGAGAGAGAGAGAGAGAGACACACACACACACACACAGAGAGAGAGAGAGAGAGAGAGACAGAGAGACAGAGAGACAGAGAGACAGAGAGACAGAGAGACAGAGAGAGAGGGAGAGAGAGAAGAGAGGAAGAGAAAGAGAAAGAGAGAGAGAGAAAGAAAGAAGAAAAAGACAGAGAAGACAGAGGGAGAGAAAGAGAGAAAGGGAGAGAGTGAAGAGAAGAGAAAGGTTTGGAGAGACCAAGAGACAGAGAAAGAGAGAGACAAAGACAAAGAGAGAGACACTTTATAGCACCTAGGCACCTGCTCACCCTGACCATGCCCATATGAAGAATGGGATGTTGATGCCCTGGGATGTTGATGCCCTGGGTCAGAGAACTGTTCAAATCCCTACATATATACATCTGTTGCCAAACCTGGCAATTTCTGTATCCACACTGTGTGGGACAGAGACCACTTACTCAAAAATAAAAGCAAAGGCTTAGATACCTTGAAAGTAGAAAGGAGTTTGTTGCTTTCTCACGAGAAAGGGTACCCTCTTAGTCGCCATCGCGGGCCAGGAGAGTACCGAGTTCCTTACAGAAATAAAGACTTATTTATACCCTAACGCGAGCTCCTCCTCCCTAACCTCCTTCCCCTTATCCCATTGGCTGGGCTTTCAGGGAGTACAATCTATTCACGGAGACACAAGTTAGCCCAGAGACAAGAAAAGGCGGGAAGCTTTTCAAGGGCAAGCAGTTCAGGTTGGGGGCAGACTATTCTTTCTGCTAAGTACTTAAAAACAGGGTCTGAGGAGGGGAGGGTTTTGAAAGCAACGATTAAGAACTATTAACAAGAACCACTGACTCCCTTAGGAGGCTTCACTTCTGAGAGATCATCTCTCACAACACTATCTCATCATGGCTCAGGCCAGTTACATGCTCATTGCTTTTCAGGGGGCACACCAGATTTTCCTTACCATATCTCCTACCTGACACTTCTCCTGACTCCAATCCATATTCCACATACCTGCTAAAGTGATTTTCATAAGTCCATGTCTCATCATATCACTTTCCTTCCCCTCCACCTTAATAAACTCTGGTGGCTCCCTAGTGCCCCTAGAATCAACTATAAATTCTGACATTTAAATCTCTTCACATCGAGGTCCCTTCCTACCTTTTCAGTCTTCTTACACGACTTTCTTTTTCACACTCTGTGATACAACCGTTCTGGCCTATTCACCATTCCACATACATGACCCTTTACCTCTCCTCTCCATGCCTTTGTAGCTGTCCTGTGTGCCTGGAATTCACTCCCTCCTAACCTTTGCCTGTTGAAATCCCTGATTTCATTCCTCAGCTCAAGCATCACCTTTTTCATGAAGCCTTTCCTAATGTCCACCACCTGTGAGTGCAATGCCTCTCCGGACTATGTTGTGTTCATTTTGTATATATTATGTAAATACTTAGAGAGGGGATCCTCAAAACCTTAGTGCTATTATAAACAAACCAAGAACAAAAAACAAAACCTTAAAACTACACTATGACTTTTGGGATCCCCTCTATACTTTCAACTTGTTATCACCCCCATTAACGAGATAAACTCCCTGAAGGCAGGAACTGTTTCTTTTTTGCCTTTGTATTCCCAGCATAGTGGTTCTGGAACATAATAAGCACTTAATCAATTCTTGTTGATTAATGTATTGATTGGAAGGATTTTGTGGCTATGTTCTAGCTGAGCCTATCATGTCTAATCTCTTTATAGGCAACAGGAAATTCCCAGTTGGATGATACAGCACACAGGCTTAATGTGCCAAGACTTGTGGGACATTCTATAGAAACATAGACACAGTTAATGCAGATGGAAAATGAATCCTGCATGATATAGGAGGGAGAGAGAGGGCTGCACTGCTTTTGTGAAATTGTGCTGTGCTTTAACTGATCCCAAACAGCTTTTTGCCCCAAAGCGCGTATCTCTAACTCTAATATTCCCCTTTGAGTATACATGGTTGCAAACCATGGAAAACCAGGATCTCAGAAGCACAAAGATTTCACTTAACAATGGGCAATGGAAAGATGCATAATTGGTTTAAGTAGGCTGCAGCATGCTACCAATGATGCCTAACGAGCAGGAGTGGAATAAATTACATCGCTGAGGACACCTCTGACCTGAAAAGAAGAAAGCTGGTGATGTACTGAGAATGAGGGACAGCAATTGGACTGTCCAGTGCTATACTTGAGACTTGATTGGCCCCGGGCCTCCTTTGATGAAGCTTCCTGGTCACCTGGAGTCATTATAAAGTCCCACCCGCCCACGTGGAGTTGGAACACTCCTGACTTGGTGTATCTCTGAAGATTACTTGAAGCATCGTGTCCTGCCATTCTGACCAGACATGCTTCCGTATAGAGGTGAAGGGGACTGGTCTACAGAACATAAGAGTTGAATATCTTTGCTATATTGGGGTAAAGTAAACCTCTTTTGTTACCTGATGACTTGTAAGTGCCTCATTTCATCCCATCATGAAGCCTAAAAAGTATGCTGGTGTTAAGCCCATTCCTAAAAGAGCTGTTACTCCTTCCCAGCCTGCTTAGGAAGGCAGTTCAAAGTAGATCTGCCTACTTTCAAATTCCAAAGAAAAAGAGACAAAAAAGGGTTGGGCTTCCTTTTTTGTATACTAACTCAGTTCTGGAGTGAAAACCCTGATTTATCATTTTTTCTAGCTCTGCAGTCAATTAGAAGATTTTATGTCATCACCAAGTACAACCACTCAGTCAGCCATGGCCATATTACCACATGGTCACTTGGGTCAAAACCAGGTGGGGAATATCAGACCATGCTTCAGAGACTGGCCTTCATAGGCCAATCCACCCATGCTATATAAGCAAATAGATGTTGCTTTGCTTTGTTTCATTGTTTTATGATTTTTTTTTAATGTATTATGTATTAGTTTGGTCTCCCTACTGAGATTGTAAGCTTTTTATGATACAAGTAGTTAAAAGCTTTTTCAAGTTTCTCTCCTATATAAGCTGTTTTTACTCCAGAAATCTTTCTTTCTTAATATAATTTCTCTTTTTTGTTGTTGTTGTTGTTGTTTTTTGGTTTTTGGGCTTTTTTTAGGCAATTGGGGTTAAGTGACTTGCCCAGGCTCACACAGCTAGTAAGTGTCAAGTATTTGGTCTGAGGTTGGATTTGAACTCAGGTCTTCCTGACTTCAGGGCCAGTGCTCTATCCACTGCACCACCTAGCTACCCCTCTTAATGTAATTTCTGAAGGAACTTGTAACATGTTCTGAAAACAGCAATGTGAAAGCACTGTATTTGGAAGATATGTGTGCCCATATAAAATAGGTGTGTCTACTTGGGTTATCTAAGTGTATAGTTAAGGCTCCTGGATTGTATGAATGGTAGGAGACCTGGTCCACCCCTACCAAGGGGGATATTGATTTCTGCCTTAAGGGGAGTAAGACAAGAACTATAATTGTGTACTTGTGCCTTCTGTAATCTATATCCAAGAGGGCAACTGGGTTAAATGTATTGGGCTAAACCTGGCCCCTCAAATATCGGCAGTCTAGGGGGTCTGAGTTTGGTTGAAGAAGAAAGCCATATCCCTGGTTGCTCTTAAAGGAGAGGGTAGCCACTAGCTTTCATTTTCCAGTTTAACTCCTTCACACCAAACATTGATTACACAAAAGACCATCACAAATAGTGAATAAACCCATTTATTCAAGTGAACAGCAAACAGAAATTAGAGAAGTTAGCAAATGCCATTATGCTAATATTAGCACATGTCAAAAATATGCAAAAGTGACATGAGTTCTTTATTGAGAATGACAGGAGACCTCAGCTCAAGCTGAGAGGATTCAATCTCACCCAAGATTCTAGTAGTCTCTAGGGAGATAAACTAGATGTCAGGGACTTATTGAGGAGCTAGCTTCCCCTACATGTCTACTGCTCCATGTAGCTTTCCCAAATTGTCTCTGGAACCACATAAGTCTTTCTTCAAAGAAGCTCTGGCCCCAACTCTGACCCTTACACAGGTACTGAGCATTGCCTCAGCATTTTTTCCAAATTGTGGCTCCATGCAAAACACTCCAGGCATGATTAGAAGCTCACTTACATATGATGATTGGAAGTTGACTTACACATGCAAAATTCTAGAAGGCAAAAGAGGCCTAATCTATATTTCTAGAGAGTAAAGGACAAGGCTATCACAACTATAATTGGAGAATATGCTTGGAGTTCAGGATATATTGAGGGACAACCCAAGGACTCCCAATAAGAAAAAGTAAAAGAAATAGGCAAAATACCTTGAGATGACTAGAAAAAAAAATTATATCCCCCTCAGGTTGAGGAGGAAGACCATAGCTTGTGGAGAGAGTAGGTTTTAGGAATGGTGTTCTATGAAGGCAAAAGTGAGTTACAAATCCCCTTTCTGCAGGATTGAGATTAAAACTAAATTGTAGATTAGTTGTATTAGAAATAGTTAAGAAAAAGATAAAGATATCTATATGTAATAGGAACTTTGCATTTTGTTTCATTAGCATTCTCTAAATACTCCATGATTGAAGAGATGGTCATACAGAAAGAACAAACAGACATCATGCATATATCATCGGGAAACATCAAGAGAATGAGAGGATGGCTCTCAGCTTGTTGGGTAGGACTCCCCCCCCCCAGCAAGTTTGTGGAAGGACATAGACAATGATTGTATAGGATGGGTAGGTATAGATAGGTTACAATTTGTATCACTAGAAACATGCCTATTGATGAGCTCTCTGGTTCATTGGAGTCCTAGAATATTTCAACATGCTCTAAATTGTTTCACACTTCAAATCTGATGTGCATCTACTAGCTACTATCCATTATGTCACATTTCTTCTTTGATGTGTGGATAATAGGAGCTTAGAAATCTGTGTTGATGACAATTTTGAAAATGCCAACTATTCAGACTGATTTGTAAAGAAATGTCTTGAATGGCCATGAATATATAAATACAGGTGAGAACACAAAGATATCTTCTGAAAGAAAGTGCCCTTTGAATGACATTGTCCCTTATCCTCCCTGGGGCTAATTCTTTGTTTTGTAGTTGGATTCCAAGAAGACAAGGGAAATTTAGATAAGATTGGAAATTTCTTTAAGTTTTTGGACAAATGATCAGTCTTCCTTCCAGTGTCAGTATGTATTTTTCTAATCTTCAATGCCTTCCCATAGAAACCACAGGCTTTGTAGGTTGAGGCTAGCACTTTTGTAGTCTGCTTTTACATAATCATCCACAATTATTGTAAATCTCCAGTAATCTTGGAATTATTGTTGTTGAACAACTTTTTAGTCATGAAAGAAGCAGAAAATACCCCCAAAGAAATGGTCAGAGCTGCCACTTTTTGTGAGAAAACGCATAATTTGTGGTCACTAGAAGCATTGCTTCCTTCCAGTCAACCACAGAAGTATTCTGCATTAAGGCAAACACTATTGTCTATGAAAAAGCCAAACTCAAAAGGCTGAGTAGTGGTGCCATGGGGGAATGGGAATAGCTGAAAAATTTATAAATGAAGAATATTCTAAATGAAGTAGAAGGAGGTGGGGAGTAATTCATCAGGCAGTTAGGCGGCACGATGGGGTGTGTGTGGTATTTAGGGAAGACTAGCACTTCTGGTATGAGAGCTTGCCAAGCCCTTTTCAGGGCTGCTCATCCACCTTTGGTGTCTACCTGTCACCCAACTCTCACCTGTGGCTCCAAGAAGCTGTAGCAGACATAGCAGCCATCTCCAAATAAAACTAGCAGGGCAGATGGGCTAAACCAGGTTGAGGGTAATCAACAGGCCTCAAACCTGCTGATGAGTTAAGGGGATGTCTACCCAAAGCATGTGAAGACTTCCCCTGCAGAATAAGTAGATGAGAACAATTTATTCTAATGGCCATGAAGGTGGCTGAAGCAAGGGCTGTGGAACACTTAGAGCTTGGGCAGACATCGAAAATGCCAAGGTCGTCTACTGCATCCGAGGCCATTTCCAGTTGTCTTGACTTTTGTCTTGCAACTGGACTTTGCTAATTCTAGAAGAGAGAGTGAGGCTGACAACTTTGTACAGCTCTGTCTCATTTAAATCTGATTCATTCAAGAATCAAGACATCATCATTATTATGTCATTGGTCCTTTCCCAAAACAAAGGATGAACAAGAAGGTGGCACAATGGATAGAGGGCTGGTCCTGGAGTCCAGATTATTTGGATAAAAATACAGCCTCAGCGACTTACTAGGAGTGTGACTCTGGGCAAGTCATTTAACATCTGTCTGTCTCAATTTTCTCATCTGTATAATGGGAATAATAATAATCATAGCACCTACCTCCTAGGGTTAGATATTTGTAAAGTACCTTGTAAACTTTTAAGTACTATATAAATGTTAGCCATTATTAACTGTTATTAAACTCACAGAAGGCTCCTTTATATGGTAGCATTTACTTTTGAGTTTTAATTTCCTTTTGTGTAGTATAAAGAAATCTCAACCCAACTGATTTTGGTGATGGGGGAGGGGCTCATAAAATTATAAATTGAGAACTGAAAAGGACCTTAGAGGTCATTTGGTTCAACCCTTTTTACTTTATAGCTGAAAAACTGAGGGTCAAAGAGGTTAAGTGCCTTGTCCAATGTTACATCAGTAGGAAGTAGCAGAGCTGGGATTTGAACCCAGGTCCACTAACTCTAAATCCACCACTCTTTCTACTGTACTCTGCACCACCGTCTTTCACCATGTTAACATCTCTGTTCCTTAATTTGAGGCTGATGCTGTAGGTAGACAGTGAGTCAGGTCCAGAATGAAACAGAAGGAGGAGAGCAAGGTGAGTTGCCCCTGGAAAACTGCAAACTTCTTTTTAACCACCTCTAGGCTTTCCTCATATTGAGGCTCACATTTCGCTAACTGAATTCTTCTGGTGTTTCACAGCTCAGAGTCTTGGAACTGATGCTAAGGATCAACAAAAGGGTAATGGAGAGCCAGACAATGGATGAGAGCAAGCTGTGAAACATAACAAAGAAGGAATTATGTAGGAAAAAGATGGTAAAGGATGCCATCAAAGAAATGTATGGTTGAAAGAGAAAATAGGCTAGTCTGGCAAGAGTGAGAGATAACCAGCGGACAGCCTATGTACTCCACTGGAATACTCACAATATCAGGATAATTCTTGGAAGGTTCTCAGAATAAGTGGCACCCTTAGGACCAACTTATAAGAGGAAAATTGTAAGAGAAGCCTAGGAGAGGCAAGCCTCATCTGTATCTTTGGAGGGAATACCCACATTGATGAGATTATACATCCACTGGGAAATCTTGCAGTATTTATACATTATAATGTGTAATTCAATTCAACAAATCTTCATTAAACACCTACTATGTGCCAAGTTTCAAGCATTGCAAAGACGTACATGAAAATAGTTCCTTCCTTCAACAGGGGGAAGCAACATGAACATAGCTAAGTGAATACAA
Source organism: Phascolarctos cinereus (assembly GCF_003287225.1). Classification (NCBI taxonomy): domain Eukaryota; kingdom Metazoa; phylum Chordata; class Mammalia; order Diprotodontia; family Phascolarctidae; genus Phascolarctos; species Phascolarctos cinereus. The sequence goes on from NW_027555847.1 coordinate 331,173,454, forward strand.
AAAGTAACTTTGGGAGGTGGCACTAACAACTGGGGCATCAGGGAGGTCTCAGGTAAGAGCCTTTAACGAAGGTGGGGATTCCAAGAGATGAAGGCAAAATGAGAGAACAATCCAGGGGTAGGGGAGAGCCTGGGCAAAGGCATGAATGTAGTCAGAAACTCTAAGACTGCAAGCTGAAGCTTGAGTGAAAGCAATCTAGGCATGGAGGAAACTCTCTATGAAAGCACAAGAGAAGGAGATGGCAGGTGGTGTGCTCCAGGGACATCAAGTAAGCCCTCTGGATGGCAAAGTTAAAGTGTACAAGAGGTATTTTAATGAAATAAGTGTGTGAATATAGGTTGGAACTAGAGCTGGAACTGGAAAGGTCTTTAAATGTAAAACAGAGGAGCCCAGAGGCAATGAGGAACCCCTGAAGCTTCTAAGAGATCAGTTTGGTAGCTGCGTGGAAGATGAAGAGAAATACTAAATGTGTTAGTGAATGTATGAAAGGTATAATATTAAACATCAATAACATTTTGGATTATCATGCCATACTTCTTCCCCTATGTAACATAAATATAATGTAATTCATCATCTATCCATCTATGTTCTACTTACCTATCATTTATCTATCTAGTTACCTATCCTCTATCTATCTATCTATCTATCTATCTATCTATCTATCTATCTATCTATCTTTTTATCTGTCTCCTTAGCTATCCTCTATCTCCTTACCCATCCTCTATCTCCTTACCTATTCTCTATCTATCTATCTGTCTATCTATCTATCTATCTATCTATCTATCTATCTATCTATCTATCTATCTATCTACCTATCTATCTATCATCTATCTATGATTTTTCTATCTACTTATCTATCTACCTAACCATCCATCCATCCATCCATCCATCCATCTATCTACTCATCTCTCTCTTTCTCTATCTGCCCATCCATCCAGCTAGCTAGCTATCCATTCATTCATTATTTTTCTGTCTATCCTATCATCTATCTACCAATCTTTGAGATGAATTTCTTTGACGGAGTTCTTCAGCATAAAATGAAGACCAATGGAAGCTTGAGTTGTGTTAGCTCTAACTGAACTGTTTCTAAGGAAGTTCAATTAACTGGCAACATGGTGCAGTGAGAACATTCTCTTGAATGTTGCCTTTAGAATCAGAGTACCTTGGTTCAAATCTTGGCTACACTCTTTACTACCTACGAAACTTTGAGCAAGTTACTTCTCTCCTCTGCGCCTCTTTTCTAAAATGAGGAAGTTAGACTTAAGCTCTCTTCTTCATTAAACTATGTTCTAATGATTCTAAGTGAATTGAGGGCATGATATACATGTATGCATATATATATATGTATATACGTATATATATATATATATATATATATATATGTATATACGTATATATTATATATATATATATATATATGTATATATATATACACACACACACACATTCATCCTTATACTCATCCACATCATAATGCCAGATGATGATAATACACACACACACACACATATACATACATACACACATACATACACACATATCTATGATGTGTAACAGGTTAACTCTAGTCTCTCTCTGTTTCCAGGTCAAAGTTGAAATGCAAGTTTTGATACCTTTTTCGGAGAGGCGGAGATGGGCACAGCACAGCAGCAAAGAGCTGGTAGCCTGGAACACATTGCCTAATGTGCTGGCTGCGACAGATAATCAATTGTTTAACTGTGAGCTCACAGATTTGTCATGACATAAATACGACACCCTGCAGTTTGCTTTTGATCACACATCATCTTCAGGCAGAGATTTACAGGAGGATAGAAGGATGCAATCTGAGACCTTCCAAAGGTAGTGTGAACATGGACTCGGGGCAAGCTCAGTTCCATCCATCCAGCTCACCAAGCAGACCAGACCCACCTTCAGAATGACTTTCCCCCTGAGCCCAGCTTCAGTTGATGTATTTATTCCCGCCATCATTTTCATGCTTCTAATTTAAGTTGTAACACTTTTCTGCACCACCTACCATGTGGTTATCTGGAGATGGTGGTGTTAAAATACCATTTAGAAGTGAAAGACTGATTTTAACGGTAAAACAAACAAAGTAGAAAGCTATTGAGCTAAAAGAGCCAGGGTGCCAAAGAAATGGGCAGGAGAAGCAGTCCCACAGACTTGGGCCATTTTTCAGTTCTTATAGAACCACCAACAATGCTGTTCTTTAGGCTACCTAGATTGGACATCTTTGCCCAAAGAAAAAATCCTGTTAGGAGCCAAAGCCTTGAGAGCTCCCACATGAAATGGGAATCATAAGAGATAGGAAATGAATGATAGTGAAATCTCAACTTCTTTAACTTGAGATGGAAAAGAGGTTTTTGAAAGGATGTTTAGTTATCCATTAAAATGACATTTGTTTCTTCTGACTTCCTTGTTTTAGTTAATTGTATCACAAACTCCCCAGTTGCTCAGGTTCAAAGGCTTAATGGCATCTTGGAATAGTTTTTCTCCCTTGGCCTATCATGTCCAGGCAGTCACCCAATCCTCTATATTCTTTCCATAATGTCAATTATATTCATTCCCTTTAGTGCTCCCACCCTTGTAACCAATTGCAATAGACTTCTATCTGAACTGGATGCCTCAGCTCTTGGCCTGTGTAAAATCTTTGCCTGATAGAGGCAAGAGGTACTTCTGCCCCACTCAATTCATTTCGTACACTGAGACAGATTAATTTTCTTAAAATGCCATTTTGATCAGAGGCACAGGGTAGTATAATGGAGAAAGGACTAGACAGGATACCTGGGTTCTAGACCCAAATCTGCCACACTTTCTTTATAACTTCAGACAAGCTGTTTAATGTCTTTACACCTCATGTTTCTCCTTTAAAAATGAAAGAACTGGAATAGATCATCTCTGTGGTCCTTTTCAGCTTTAAAATTCTATGATTCTGATGACACAAGATGATGAAAGTCAGTGTTGGAAGAGTTCTGGAAAGATAGAAACATTCATGCTCTGTTGGTAGAACTGTGAATTGATTCAACTATTCTGGAAAGTGATTTAAAATTATGCAGAGTGACTAAAATGTCCATATCCTTTGACCCAGTGATTTCTTTGCTAGACATATAACCCCAAGGAGTTTAATGACAAAAAGAAAGGCACCATATACATTGAAATATTTATAGCAGAACTTTTTGTAGTAGCAAAGAATTATAATAAGAGTAAATGAGCATCAATTGTGATGGTTAAACACATTGTAGTATCTGAATGTAATGGAATATGACCATGTTTTAACCCATCCTCCACTTCGTTGTAGACATGAGAGCTCAAGGGGGTCAACAAGTCAACAAGCATTTATTTAATGATTACTATGTGCCAAGTACTGTGCTAAAAACTGGGAATACAAATGCAAGCAAAAAAGACAGACAGTCGCTGCCCTCAAAAAGCTTAGAGTTTAAGGGGAGAAGACCATGCAGAAAAGCAGGCTGGAATGCAGGGGGTGCAGTGCAGTGGGTAGAAATGAAGGTATCCAGCAAGGTAGAATTATAAAAAAAAATTCAAGAGCAGAATAAGGAGGGCAGCCCATAAGGAGATGAATAAGGAACACTGATTTTAATGTCATTCCCCTATATGTTGGTTAGCTTTTTGCTATTTTTTTCTTTCTCTTTTTCTTTTCTTTATTATTAGGGATGACTCCAGGAGGGTGTGGAGAAGGGATACAATGGGAATGAAGGTGACATGAAAACAGAAGATATCAATAAGACTTATTTTTAAATGTGCATATCCTTTGACCTAGCAATAGCACTTCTAGGGCTGTATCCCAAAGAGATCATACAAATGGGAAAAGGACCCACATGTACAAAAATATTTATAGCAACTTTTTTTGTGGTGGCAAAGAATTGGCAATTGAGAGGATTCCCATCAATTGGGGAATGGATGAACAAGTTGTGATATATGAATGTAATGGAATACTATTGTGCTATAAGAAATGATGAACCGCTACCTTAACAAAGAGTTTATAACTCAAGTAATTGGCTGGGATCATGAGCAAACCTCACAAGAAGTGTCAGACCACAGAATGGTTTTTTCGGTAACAAAGAAGATCAAAACATACAACCAGAAGAAGACAACAAAGTCAAAGCTCCTACATCCAAAGCCTCCAAGAAAAATATGAATCAGTCCCAGGCCTGGGAAGAACTCAAAAAGGATTTTGAGAAGCAAGTAAGAGAAGTAGAGGAAAAACTGAGAAGAGAAATGAGAGTGATGCAAGAAAATCATGAAAAACAAGTCAACAGCTTGCTAAAGGAGACCCAAAAAAAATACTGAAGAAAATAACACCTTAAAAAATAGCCCAACCCAAATGGAAAAAGAGGTCCAAAAAGCCAATGAAAAGAAGAATGCCCTAAAAAGCAAAATTGGCCATATGGAAAAGGAAGTCCAAAAGATTACTGAAGAAAATACTTCCTTAAAAATTAGAATAGAACAATTGGAAGCTAGTGACTTAATAAAACAAAGCCAAAAGAAAAAATTAGAAAACAATGTGAAATATCTCATTGGAAAAACAACTGACCTGGAAAATAGATCCAGGAGAGAGAATTTAAAAATTATTGGACTATCTGAAAGCCATGATCAAAAAAAGAGCCTAGACATCATCTTTCAAGAAATCAAGGAAAACTGCCCTGATATTTTAGAACCAGAGGGCAAAATAGAAATTGAAAGAATCCACCAATCTCCTCCTGAAAGAGATCCCCAAAGGAAAACTCCTAGGAATATTGTAGCCAAATTCCAGAGTTCCCAGGTCAAGGAGAAAATATTACAAGCAGCCAGAAAGAAACAATTCAAGTACTGTGGAAACACAATCAGGATAACACAAGATTTAGCAGCTTCTACACTAAAGGACCATAGGGCATGGAATATAATATTCCGGAGGGCAAAGGAGATAGGATTACAACCAAGAATCACCTACCCAGCAAAACTGAGTATAATCCTTCAGGGGAAAAAATGGTCATTCAGTGAAATAGAGGACTTTCAAGCATTCTTGATGAAAAGACCAGAGCTGAATAGAAAATTTGACTTTCAAATACAAGACTCAAGTGGAACATGAAAAGGTAAACAGGAAAGAGAAATCATGAGAGACTTACTAAGATTGAACTGTTTACAGTCCTGCATGGAAAAATGACATTTATACCTTATGAGTCCTTTGTCAGTATTAGGGTAGCTGGAGGGAAAAAATTATATGTATGTATATATGTATATAGATATAGATAGATAAAGCACACAGGATAGTTGAAGGTAAAGGAGTCATATCTAGAGAATAAAATTAAGGAGTGAGAGAGGATTATATTGGGAGAAAGAGAAAGGGAGAGGTAGAGTGGGGTAAATTATCTCATCAAAAAACAGAAAAGAAAAGGCTCTTACAGTGGAGGGGAAACAGGGGAAGGTGAGAGGGAATGAGTGAATCTTATTCTCATAGAATTTGGTTTAAGGAGGGAATAACATACATACTCAATTGGCCATGGAAATCTGTCTTACCCTACAGGAAAATAGGGGGAGAAGGGGACAAAAAAGCAGGGGAATGATAGAGAGGAGGGCAGATCGGGAAAAGGGGTAATCAGAAGCAAGCATTTCTGAGGAGGGACAGGGTCAAAAGAAAGAATAGAATAAACGAGAGGGGCGGGATAGGACTATGGGAAATAGAGTTAGTTTTTCACAACATGTCTACTATGGAAGTGTTTTGCATAACTGCACATGTATAACCTATATTGAGTTACTTGCCTTTCCAATGAGGGTGGGTGGGGAAGGAGGAAGGGAGAAAATTTGGAACCCAAAGTTTTAAAAACACACGTTAAAAAAATGTTTTCACATGCAACTGGGAAATAAGAAATACAGGAAATGGGGTATAGAAATCTATCCTGCCCTACAGGAAAATAGAAGGGGAAGGGGATAAGAGAAGAGGGGGAGAGATTAAAAGGAGGGCAGACTAGGGGAAGGGGTATTCAGAATGCATGCTGTCTTGGGGTGGGGGGAGGGGCGAGTTGGGGTAAAAATTTGGAACTCAAAATCTTGTGAAAGTGAATGTTGAAAACTAAAAATAAATAAATTTAAAAAAAAGAAATGATGAGCAGGCAGACTTTAGAAAAATCTGGAAAGACTTTTATGCTCTGATGCTGAGTGAAGTGAGCACAACCAGGAAAACATTGTACATAGTAACAGCCATGCTGTGTGATGACCAATATTGATTGACTTAACCCTTCTCAGTAATACAAGGATTTAAGACATCTCCAAAGGCGTCATGAGGGAAAATGCTATCCATATTCAAAGAAAGAACTATGGAGTTTGAATGCAGATCGAAGCATACTATTTGCTATTTTTTTCTTCTGTTGCATTTTGTTTCCTCTTCCTAATGATTCCTCCTATTGGTTCTAATTCTTACTTACAACATCACTAATGTGAAAATATGTTTAACAGGAACGTATATGTATGGCCTACATCAGATTGCACATTGTCTTGGGGAAGAAGGTGGGGAGGAAGGGGGAGAAAAATTTTAAACTCAAAAGCATATGGAAACGATTGTTGATAAATCAAAATAAATTAATAAAAATTAAAAAAACAAAAAAACTTATTTTTAAACAAAGCAAATAAACAAATGTTAGTATTCTATTTTACTCATCAATGGATTCTCATCACCTACAGAATAAAATCCAAAGTCCTTGGATTGGAATGCAAGGTCCTTTATAGTCTGGGACCAAGTTCTTTTTCTAACCTTAACTCCCATTCCTCTTGTACACAGATTCTTTATTCTAGCCAAAATGAATTCCTTACTATCCCACTAACTCTTCCTTTTACTTTTCTCACCTCTGTATCTCTGCTTGTGGTTTGCAACAACCAAAGAATGGAAAAGGGATTCTTTATATGTGGGAGAGTCTTCCAAGTACTTCTGTTTGTAAGTGACATTGTGCTAATTGCAGCAAGGCCTATAATATTGCAAAGCCTCCTAAATGAGATTCATAATTACTCATAAAAATTCAGCCTAAGAACCCACACTGGAAAAACCAATTGTATGAAGAATGTTTACTGTGAAATGCAGTTGGATGGACAAACCACTCTGTAACAGTTATATTGCATTTGGCAAATCGTTCAGTATTTTCAATGACTCCAAGCTTTCCCATCTTTTAGACCAATATTCTTCTATGAATAACATAATCATGGAACCATGGAATGCCAGAGTCTCCAAAGTTTCAAAATTTAAGATCATGCAAAAAGCAATAGGGAGATGCATGGTGGATATGAATTGGATGTACCATATTATTGACAATAAATTGCATGTAAGAAGGAGTATAATAGATATGGATAGATAGATGGATAGAGTGCTAAGCTTTTACTAGGTGTTCAGTACTATGCTAAGGGCTAGGGATACAAATACAAGCAAGACAGTCCTTGCCCTCAAGAAGCTTGTGTTCTAGCAGGAAAAAATAAAGAGGAACTAGAAAGGGGGTGGAGGAAAGGCAGTATGTAAACGCCCTGGCAGGAAAATGGTTGGCAAATGGAGTGGAGGCTCAGAGACAAGAGACAGAAATACAAGACTGGAAAAAGAGGTGGGCTGACCATGTAGGAAGAGTGATGGATGGACAGCCTACATATTGCATTGGTCCCCATGCAATATTAACAGAACTAGAGGAAGCTCCCAGCATAACAAGTTGACCTTTTTGTGAAACATTTATGGGACGACATGGACAAGAGTTGTATATAATAAGAAAGTATAAATGGACTGCAATCTGGACTACATGAGCTAATGATAAAATTGATGAAATTATAGATCCACCAAAGTATTGAAATCTTTGTTCATGTTCTTTCCCTCCTGGAATATTTTACCTACAAGATCTCTACCTATCCTTCAGGGTCCAACTCAAATTCTTCTGTCTACAAGTCTTTCTGTGATTTATCAGCTAAAAGTCATCTTTCTCTCTGCTCATTTGGCAGCATTTAATACTTCTACCACTCATAAACACTTAGCATCTATTACACATGTACGTGTGTGTGTGCACACGCGTGAGCATGAGCACATGTGTTATAATTTTGGAACTAGAAAGAAGCTTAGATGTCATTTAGCCATACTTTATTTTATAGATAAGGAAACTGATGTGGTGTTACATAACTTGTTCAAGGTCACGTAATTAGTGGCAGAGTTGGTACTGGAAGCCAGGTCTCAAGTAGGAAGACACTTCTTTTTTGATTTTCATACTCTGGTTACCTTCACAATCATGTTTCCAGAAGGCAAGCACTAGGAACTGTTAATTTATGTTTTTTTGTGTCTTCCACAGCACCAAGTGTTCCACATCCAGCAGGTGCTCAATAAATAATTGTTAGCGAATGAATTTCCCTTATTCAGATGATTTCTTTGCTGACTGCTCACCTGTAGAAGTTCTCAAAGCTCATTCTTCAGCCAATGGAAGCCTACATAGAGTCCCATGTGTTGTGTCTTTATTGTGTACAGATTTCTGCACAGGTGTGTGTCAAGGTTAAAATCTCTTGGCCACCAAGGGCTTGGTTTAATTAATATCAATATTTGGCATTTATCATTCATTTTAAATGAAGGTTAACTTGGCATGGCCCTGCAATTACCTTGGTTCCATGAAGGGAAACCCAGTGAAATCTCTGCCTTTTTATGTATTTTTAAAAAATTCAATATGTCATATTTTGCATAGAACTACTTAACTTCTTCCTTACTATAAAATCCTAAATAGGGTTACCTAATTTCCTATGGCCAAACCAGTCTGGCTATCCTCAGTGTCTGTTTCCGGATTTTCTGAGACAAGGGACTCTCGCACTGGGAAACTAAACAAAAGCTTAGGGCTTAGAACAATAAGCCATAAGGAAATTGTCATAGATCTAATGAAAATCAAGTGGTGAATTAAATATATCTTGTTTTTTTTCTTGGAATCAGTGCATATTGTAGATTTCATATCCCATCAGCAACTATACAGCTCTTCATGGGGTTTCATAATGCCTTTACCCTCACTATCACACATAACTCTGACTTTCATGACCTAGAACTCTAAAATTCCCCTCTCAGACCATGGCCTCTTATCCGGCCCTTTTGTTTCTCCCTTGGTCTCATTTCTCCTAAGTCTGTTCTTAATTTTCCTTGTGATCTCCAGTTATCTTACATCTCCCTGCTATATCCATAACTGCTCTGGACTCATGTTTCTCCCTTTGAAATCTTAATCCTGTAGTTGACTGGTTCAACTTTACAGTGTCCTCTATCTTTGATTTCTCTTCCCTTTCCAATCCCCAGCCCTGGCTGGCTCATCCCATCCCCTCATCAATCCCATCTGCCTTTCCTTTTTATGTGCTTGTTAAGTGTTGCTCAAAAAGCCACACACAGGGCTGACTGGGCCCATTACAAATTTACTAATCTTAATTGGGCACTCACTACTGTATGATAATCTTGCTGTATGACTTTTCCCAGATTGACTTTCTATCACACTCCTACACTCTATCATGCCAGCATCTGTTCCAAATGTTCTCTTCTATCCTCAAGCCTCCCACACCACCTCCTTGCCTACTCCTTCTCAGCAAAGGATCAGTTAGCGCATTCTCCCTAAGTTTACTTTTCATTTACACTGTAAATATCCTTTCCGAGATTTTTTTTTTTTGCATGTTCTCCCCTTCTAACCCTTCCATTAAAATAGAAGTCTTTTGAGGACAGGGGTTGTGTCTTTGCCTTTCTTTGTTTTCTAGTGTTTAGCATAGTATCTGGCATATTAAGTACATAATAAATACTTATTCATTCTTTAAATCACCTTTCCTGAGCTTCTTTTCTCTGAAATTTCACGTCTCAAATTCTTGAAGCATCATCCTCCATCCTCTCCTTCACTTCAGTTTTTGAGGAAGGAATGACCCTTCTTATAGTCAGGGTTTACACTTCCACTTTGCGTTTGACTCCATTCCCTCTCATCTCCTCAGAAAGCTTGCCCCTTAGACCATTCCCTTTCCTTCTCTGATCTTAAATCTCTCTTTATTCATTATCTCCTTCCCTGCTGCTACAAACATGCCCAGATTTCCACCATCAACATATTTTATCTTTTAATACCATAATAATTCAGACTTCTTATCTGGTACAAAGGGAGGGCCAAAAAATTTTTCAAGGGTTTTCCAGATCACAGGGGTGCAGTGCCCCTAACCCTGGCAATGTAGAAGGGATAACTGCATAAATAAATGATCCGTTTTCACTCTTGCCTCTTGGAATCATTTGTTCAGGTGCCACCCCCTACTCAAAAAGCCTTTTCTGATTGTCTTCAAATCATCTTGTACTTACTTACATATGTAAATTGTGTATCTTCCAGTTAGAGCATAACTCCTTGAAGAGAAGAGCTAGTTTTCATTTTGTCTTTGTTCCCTGGCATCTACTTATCATATTGTCTCTCACATATAGTAGGTGCTTTTTGTTGTTCAATGTTTCATTCCTTTGGTCCTCGGTTTCTTTTTTTATGAATTGGATTTTGGACAGGTTGATCTATCTGTAATCTATTATCTCTGATCTATCTATATCCCTTGCCAGGGACAACCTGTGCAGTGACAGTAGATGGGCCAGAGTCAAGCCTGACCAGGCTTATTGATTTTAAACAATATCATTCTTGGAACTGTTTTGACCAGACTTCAGAGAGTCCTGGAAATTTGCTTAATTCTCTATGAGTCTAATCTGATCCTTGGTGCCTTGTTGATTAATTATTATTATATTATATTATTATAACAGGGCAGCTAGATGGTACAGTGGATAGAGTACTGAGCCTGGAGTCAGGAAGACTCATAGTCCTGAGTTCAAATGTGGCCTCGGACATTTACTAGCTGTGTGACCCTGGGCAAGTCACTTAACCCTATTTACCTCAGTTTCCCCATCTGTAAAATGAGCTAGAGAAGTAAGTAGCAAATAGATATTCCAATGTCTTTGACAAGAAAACCCTAAATGGAGTCACAAAGAGTCCAATATGACTGAACAACAACATTATCGTAATATCATATAATTAGCTGATTATTTCTTCTTCCAATATCCTTCTTCTTTTAAGACCATCTCTTACCTCCTTCAAACCTAAGCCTAACTAGATAATAACCAGGCAGGTAAGTCAATTCTTTTTCAGCTCTCAGAGAAAATGAATGACCAAGAAAAGGGATAGCTGGGAAAAGAGGATGTGAGCATCATAAGGGGCTCTAGGCATCTGGCAGACTTTGACTAGAGGTATGGCCCAGATTATTTCCTTGCTGGAAGGATTTGAGCTTAGGGTGAGTTATAATTTGAAAGTGTGTTATTTTTACTCCAATGATCATCAGGCTCAGTGAGACATGAATCTTTAACACTTCTGTAATGAGTGGTATTACTAACTCTGGACTCTGGGAGGTTGTAAATGATAAAAATCTATAGAGACCCAATTAGTGTAGAAGACATTTTAAAAAACATGATACTTTTAAAGAGTATGGGCAGGTAACTGAAGAGCATTCAAAGCAATGAAAGGGAATAGAGGAGGAAAGATTAGCCAAAGCCAGGCAGGTGGTGATGGGGAAGGGGTGTGGGGTGGGAGGTGGTGGATTGGGATTTGAAAGTTAGGCAGAACTCAAGAGAAAGTGGGAGGGAAGGTATTCTAGGAACAAGAAATAGCATTAGAGGGGCAGCTAGGTAGTGCAGTGGATAGAGCACCGGCCCTGGATTCAGGAGGACCAGAGTTCAAATCCGGCCTCAGACATATAACACTTACTAGCTGTGTGACCCTGGGCAAGTCACTTAACCCCCATTGCCCAACCAAAAAATAATTTAAAAAAATTTTAAAAAGAATTTTAAAAAAATTAAAAAAAGAAAAAAATAGCATCAGCAAAGGCATGGGAACCAGAAAGTCTTGTGGACAGAGAATTGTTCAATTTCCTCCAGCACTGAGTGTATGGAAGGTAGAAATGTGAGATAAATTTGGGAGTTAGGGCAGCAACAGATAATGGGGGCCCTTGGATGGCAGGTTAGAACTTTTCTTGCTTCGCTCTTCACTAGCTGTCTTCCTTGAATAGCTGTGTTATGGGAGTGGGAGGAGAAGGAGGCAGCTACCAATCTGGAAGTTGAAATTCCTATGTTCCTGAAAGCCCAGCATGAAGAATGGTACAGCAGTTAAGAGAAGCGCTTTTCACTTGTTTTTGCTCATGTCTATTATACTGCACCATGCACATGCTGCATTTCTTTAAACCCACAGGCTTAATTCCAGACTTGACAGTTGTACTGCAGTCTATAAAATATTTACATTGTTGTTCTAAATATATATTATTTACTGTACAGTCTATAAAATATTTACATAGTTTTTTTTCTCCTAAAGATACTGTATGCTGTACATTATTTACATTTCACTGCACTGCTCCATGTAGGCACAAAAAGACAGTCTTTAACTCGGTAATCTGCCATATCAACCTTGCAGTTACAGTGGGCTGCCAATTATGCCAGTATTATTACTTAGGGCCTTCAGAGCAGGTGGTCCACAAACATTTGCAGCCCATTTGATTTTGAAAAAATGGCTTCCAACCTCGAGTGCCATAGAAAGACTAACCCAATTTATAATTAAAAAAAAGAGAGAGAGGGGCAGCGGGACAAACATTCAGGGATTTATTTCTCAAGAAGCTGCAAAACAGCCCTAAGATTTTCCAAAATTGTCTCTTCAAAGTATCTTGTCAAAATGGGTCTCACTCCCAAGCTCTTTTATATTCTGTGTTGCCATGTTCCTTAATTCCTACAGAGATGGGGAGGGGAGGAGGAGAAGGGGATAGCCTGAGCCAAGAGGACTAGACTGAGTGTGGGGGGACTCCCAGTGTGGAAACTTCCTTCACTGGTGTTATTCCACGTGCTTGCCTGGCACTTATCTCCCAGGATTATTGTAAAGATCAAATGAAATGATATTTGAAAAGCACAGTGCTTGACACATAGTAGGTACTTAATAAATGTTTGTTTCCTTCTTTCCACTGATGCAGATGGCAACTTGCTTTCAACTTAGTCATGGAGAGCTTTCTGGGTCACTAAGAGGTTAAGTGACTAGTAGCACAGCTATGTCATATAAGCCAGACCAAGGACCTTGACCTGACTTTTTGTGCCTCCAAGACCAGCCATTAGAAGATGAGCAAGAAATAAGAGAGTCAGCAAGTCTTGGGTCAGTGTGATCTAAGCACAAGGCTCATTCAATCAGCAGCATGATCCAAAGATCAGAGGTGGAAATCCACTGTGATACCATATTAGCAGAGGAGTGGGAGGAGCAAAGAGAAAAACACAATCTGACTTCAGAAGTTAATTACTTCAGCACCAAGAAAGAGCCCAAACAGAGTGAAACCAGGAGAGTAACAGGCAGGTTGACAAGAGTGGTTTGAATGCACAACCTTTTCCTTGCCGAATAGAATCAGCTGGGGCAATGTCGTTTAAAGGTTGTGATGTGTTAGCCTCGGTCCTGAGCACTTTCTACCTGATAGAAGAGGTAGTCTGGCATAATGACTGGAAAGCTGGTGTTGGAGCCAGAAAGACCAAGGAGGCAACTTAGGTGGCACAGTGGATAGAGCAATGGGCCTGGAGTCAGGAAGCCCTGAATTCAAATTCAGTCTCAGACACTTACTTACTAGCTCTGTGACCCTGGGCAAGTCACTTAACCTCTGTTTGCCCTAAACCACTAGAAATGGAAATGGTAAACCACTACAGTATCTTTGCCAAGAAAATCCCATGGACAGTAGGGTCCATGGAGTCACAAAGAGTCAGACATGACTAAGCAACAGCAACCATCTTGTCTTGGTCTCTAACACATACTGATTGTATGACCAAGGGCAAGTTGCTTAACCATTTAGTGTCCCAGGCAATTATGCAAGGCCATGAGTTGTAGAGCTATTGGTGATCTGCTTTATCTAGATATGCCACTCATAATGAAGTACGGCATTTGTAGTTATCTCTATGAAAAAGTAGGTCATCAGGAAACTACTATCCCCCCACCTCATCATAATAGTGTTTGGGAATGTTGGATTCAGCTTACACTTTTTTTATTCTAAATGACCTGTCCAGGAATGTAACTCATTGGTATTTTGAGGACCACCAGTAGATAGCTCAGACTTGTATTCTAACCATGAAGGACATGGAATAGAGGAGAGTTGGTTAAGGACCACATGGGAAAGAGAGACCCAAATTATGTCCATAAGCCAGCAGTGCCACAAGGATCAAATGAGATGATGGGTATAAAGTACTTCTCACACTTTAAAGCACTATATAAATGCCACTCACCAGTCCTCCAATCTGGTGATTTTGAATTCCTTCATAGAGCCTTCTACTGCATTCCTGCTGAGCTCAAGTAATGCTAAAGAACAATGCAAGGGTATTCTGGTAAATGTTTAACAACCAGGCTCTCTAGGGGATAAAAAGGTATGTAGTCACCATTTTGAAGTTTTATCTCTATTCTTAACACTTTCTTAAGTCTAGACATTCAACAAAATGGTAAATTAAGCCTTGATTTGTAGTATTGATTTCTGGGGTGTAAATGTTCATCTTGAATCAGCTCTCAAAATCCAGATAGAGCTGGCTCCAGCATACCCCTCCCTGCTACAAGCTCAAGATAAAATCTAAAATGATATTTGTGGGAAATGGTTGAAAACTCAAAAAGAAAAAAGAAAAAAAAGCAGCTAGGTGGTGCAGTGGATAGAGCACCGGCCCTGGAGTCAGAACCACCGGAGTTCAAATCCGGCCTCAGACACATAATACTTACTATCTGTGTGACTCTGAGCAAGTCACTTAACCCCAATTGCCTCACCAAAAAAGAAAAAAAGAAAAGAAAACAGAAAACTCAATGGCTCTACCCTCTGAATCATGGCTGTTTAATCATTGCCTTTTGCATTCAAAAATGATACAACTGGTCATGTTGCTCTCCATGGACTAGTTTATGAGTGGTTGTGGAAATGACCACATGCAGACATGTGGAAATGTGGAAAAGTGAAAGGTGATGAAATGGAAGAATGGTGACCTGTCCTTATAAGTTGGGTCTGTTCCAGTCTGATCCTGGTGGTGTAGGTCTGTGATGCCTTTGTAGAAGGGACTGAAAGTTGGAGATAGGGACATATATTCTGGTATAGGGTGATTCTGGAGTCATCGAAAGGACCAGTGGGACACCATTTTGTTTCTAGAGCTGACATGACAATGGGGCATATACTCTCAGGAATTTTCAGTGATCTTATTTAGTTCAGGAATCCCAGAATGTCCCTGGGTTTTGTCCAAAGTAAATCTAAATTCCTGAGGGTGGCCCTAGACTTTACATAGCACCCCTCAAATCTTTCAGAACAAGGATGATCTAAATCTGGGCCAGGCTTAAAGATCATTTGAATCAAAGTCTTAGATTAACCCCAGTCCAGACCCAAGTGCTCAAGGGTGAGACCCTAATCTCTGAAGGATGATCTTCTAATTAGCAATGCAGTGGCAGACAACAGTCATTTCTATTATGTGTTTTTGGGCAGAACTGGGGTTGAAAAGATCAAAGCAATAATTCCAGTTCTCTCTTTTGATCTGGATTAGGTGCGAGCTTTGACTAGTGGGTGTGGCAGATCTTCCTATCAGTCAGTGCCTACTAGGTAGCAGTGGGCCTGGAGTCAGAAAGACTCATCTTCCTGAGTTCAAACACAGCTTCAGACACTTAGCTGAGTGACCCTGGGTAAGTCACTTAACCCTGTTTGCCTCAGTTTCCTCATCTATAAAATGAACTGGAGAAGGAAATGACAAATTGCCCCATACCTTTACCAAGAAAACCCCAAGTGAGGTCATGAAGAATCAGACACAAGTGAAACCACTGTGCTAAGTTCTAGTGTCACAAAGAAAACAATTTCTGCCCTCCAGAACCTTACATTCCACCAGGCCTCATATTCTTGTCTGCAGCTTTGACAACAATATTGTAGGATAACAGATTTAGAACTGGACCAGGGGCAGCTAGGTGGTGCAGTGGATAGAGCACCAGCCCTGGATGCAGGAGCGCTTGAGTTCAAATCCAGCCGCAGACACATAACACTTATTAGCTGTGTGACCCTGGGCAAGTCACTTAACCCCATTGCCTAGCCAGAAAGAACTGGAAAAGACCTCAGAAGTCATGAGTCAGACTCCCTCATTTTGCATGTGAAGGATTGAAAAGGTTAAGGGATTTGTCCAGGGTTACACAACTAGTTAGTGTCTAAGGAAGGATTTGAACCAAGCTCTTTCTGCCTCCAAGGCAAGCACTCAATCCATTATACCACCTAAATTAAGATGCTAAGTGGTACAGTGCCTAGAACTTTGGGCCCAAAGTCAGGATGGCCTGAATTCAAATTCAGCCTCAGACACCTGTTAGCTATGGGACCCTGGGCAGATCATCAGTTCTTTGTCAGCCTCAGTTTTCTTGTCTGTAAAATGGAGATAATAACAGCACCCGCCTCACAGGATTGTTGGGAAGGTCAAAGTATAAAATGTTTGTAAGTCCCTTTGCAGATCTTAAAGCACTGCATAAATGTTAGCTATCATTAGTAGTGGTAGCACCTGAGCCCGTTCTCACTTGTGCGCCTCAATCAGAAGGCTCCCAAAGCCCGCAGGCCCTGCCTTAACTGTGCTGGCATGTCAGCGCTGAATAGGGGCAAGAAAAACCAGCTTCGATCAGAAGAAAAGACTGGACTTTGGGGAAACAGATTGAGCAAGACAAATGGTCAGCCTCCTTCATTTTGTCTCTTAATCTAGTATTTTTCCCCAGCTGAACTCTGTTCGCAGACCTGACTGTTTCACTCGTCTCAGCCTCTTAGATCTTAACACTTTGCAGACGTCTTGGTAAAAAACTGGCTCTGGCTTTTGGTTTTTATTTTGTCCTATTTTGGGCCACAGTCCCTTTACCCCCAGCTGAGATCTCCATTTCCCAATCTGAATGTTTACCCAAGTGCAAGCTATGTGGGTTCTGCCTTGGGGTGGGTTTGGGGGAATATAATATTTAAGGTTTGGGATTCAAATGGAAGCAATTTATCTCTTGTTGCTAGGTGCCAGGTATCTTGTAGGCAGTCTGGCTCAATGGAAACACCACCACCTCAGATTTGGGATCATAGGATCATAGATTTGAGTGCTGAAAGGGGCCTTAGAGACCACTGAGTTTTACAAATCCATTAATTTTACACATGTGGAAACTGAGACCCAGAGAGGCTCAGTAATTTGCCTAGGATCACAAAATCAGTAAATGTCTGAGGAAGGATCAGAACCCAGATCTCCCTGGCTTTGCGTCCCAGCCCCTCTTGCATTGCTTCACACTCTCTTAGAACCTTTCAGAAGATTGGGTTCAGGGCCCAGCTCAATCATTTGCAAGGTGTGTGACCTTGGGCATAACTTTCCTGAGCTTCAGTTTTCTCATCTTGTATTAACTACCTCACAGGGTTGTTGTAAGGATCAAGTGAGATAATGTATGTGAAAATGCTTTGAGGGTCTGTAAAGCTCTATAAATGTCAGCTATTATGACTTTTTTCCTCAGAGTTCCCTTGTAGAATTCTTCAGCTCATCTCATTTATCACCATCTGCCTACACTGTGTCCACTAGCAATTGTGCACAGACCCAGCATTTAAAAGAAAATCAGCATGCAGGCAATTAGAAACCAAATTTTACAGTGGAACAAACATGGGCTAACAATACTCACAGATTTGGTCAAATTATTTCTCTTCCCCCTTTGTACTTCCCCCAATTATCAGTGACTTCCTATTGCCTGAGAGCTGCTAGGTGGCTCCCTGGATAGAGTGCAGGTCTTTAAGTCATGAAAACCCGAGTTTGAATCCTGCCTCAGACATTTAGTAGCTGTGTGACCCTTGGCAAGTCATTTAACCCCTCTTCATCTTAGTTTCCTCATCTGTAAAATGGTCATAATGATAGGTTTGTTGTAGGGATCAAATGAGTTAACAGGTAAAGTACTTTGCAAGCCTTAAAGTGTTATATAAAAGCTTGTTGTTGTCTCATTGCTTATTATTATTATTATTGGATTATTTATTTACCTGGTGTCCAAATCCCTCTACAGTCTAGCACCCATTTACCTTTCTAATCTTATTGGCATGAATAGTAATGCCCTCTATACATTTTTTGCTCCTGACAAATTGGATTGTTTACATGTCCCAGGCTTCCCTAACTTTGTGTCTTTGTCTGTTCTAGGTCTGGAGTGTCCTTCTTTCTTCACTTACTATTTTCCTATCATTCTTTAAAGCCCAATTTAAATGCTGTCTCTTCCAAGAAACTTTCCCTAATTTCCCAGTAAGTCAAGAAGCATTTATTAAGCACTTACTATATTCCAGGAACCATGCTAAGTGCTAGGAATACAAAGAAAGACAAAAGACAGTCCCTGCTCCCAAGGATCTCACAGTCTAATGTGGGGAGATGTGCAACATACAGACAACTCTGTACAAACAAGATACGGACAGGACAAATTGGAGATAGTCCCAGAGTGACGGCGCTAGCATTAGGGGGGATCAGAAAAGGCTTCTTACAGAAGATGGGCTTTTAGCTGAAATTTGAAGGAAGCCAGGGAAGTGAGGAGGCCGAGATGAGAAAGAAGAGGGTCCAGACATGAACAACAGCCAGTGAAAATTCTTGGAGTTGGGAGATGGTCTGTCTTGTATAAGGAACTGCATTACTAATTCATGGTGGAAGGGAGTAGTATGAAAAGACTAGAAAGGTAGGAAGGGAAAAAACAAAACAAACAAACAAAAAAGTAAGAAGTCAGTTTTTAAAGCTAAAGTTTTAAAAAAGTTTGAACACCTTTCCTCCTCAGACTTCAACTAGAACTCTATTTTCATCTCTCTGAAGCACTTCCTATGAATCAATTTGAATTATATCTAAGTGTGTGTATCATGTCACCCATTTCACTGTAAGCCCGCGAAGGCTGGGACTGTTGTCTTATGTAACCTTGAACTTTCTCTAATCCTCCTATTGACTGCTATAACTTTATTGTCACTGTCTCTAATTTGCCACTTCTTATCAGCTCATTTCTTGTTTCTCCTTGAGAGCAGGGACTATATATTTAAGGTACAATGCTAGGTACATGGCAGCTACTCAACACTGATTGTTTTATTGGGTTATGCTGCAGCAGATTTTTCCTTTCTTTCTATATATGAAAAAAGAAACAGTTTGGTATAATAAATAGAGAACTGGTTACAGAGTTGGGAAGATCTGTGTTCAAGTCTTAACCTTCACACGTTTTGGCAGTGTGACCCTGGACAAAATGCTTTGTCTCCTGGTGAGCTAGGCAGCTTTCGAAGGCTGTGAGTTTCAGAGAGGATGCCAAGTTGTCTCACTTGTGAATTCCACATACTAGTGAAAGTACAGGTATAGTCCAAATCCCTGTTTCCTGTGTATCAGAAACTGTTTCAGTCAGAAGGATGCAGGGCTATGTAAAGAAACTGTCCAGAGGAAAGGAAGGCTGATGGGATATTGCTGTGGCTTGGTGAATTTAGGGTGTTTCTTTGCAAGCCTGCAAGCAAATCACAGTTAATCTTTCTCCTTTGTTCGGAGGCGTATGAAAAGCTGTTGGTCTTATAAGTTGGGGGTGAGATCATTTATTCAGGATAAAAGACTCTGAGAGAAGTAACAATGCAGGTCACTCCTCACAGGTTCCATTTGAAAAGAAACCAGTAGCTGTTGACCTTTGTGGAAAAAATATTCATTAGCTGATGGAGCAGTGGCCTCAGCCAGAGGAGGCTCCTCCCTGTCATGTCTCTCTTGCCTTGTCAGGCTTTTTCCTTTTTCCTTAAGTAAGCTTTTGTGCCTCTGTTGCCCGTCATCAGTGATTTCTTATAGAATGATAACAGAGTAGAAGACAAATTGCACCTCCACCCTATCACTTTTCTTTCCTTTAATAAATGTTTTCTGTATCACCTTCCCTTCTCACTGATCAATTCCCGCTGTAGTTAGCTCCACTGCAATAAATAAGTATATTCAAGCAAAACAAATTCATTGACTATGTCTGAAAATGTATGTCCTTATTCCATATTTCTAGCCTACTACTTCTTTGTAAGTCCTAATTTACCTAATATACTTCTCGAAGTTCTGAAGTCTTTCAGCATTGTTTTACTTTACACTATTGTGGTGACCCTGTAAACTGGTCTCCTGTTTCTGCTTATTTCTCTTGGCATCAATTCATACAAATCTTTCCAAGATTCTATGAATTCTTCATGCTCTTCATTTCTTTTGGCATAACATTATTCTATTACATTCAAATACCAAAATTTATTTCAGCCATTTCCTAGTCTATGGACATTTATTTTGTTTTTAGTTTTCTACTACTAGAAAAAGTGTTACCAGAAATATTTTGGTACATGCAAGACCTTTCCTTCAGTTTTTGACATCCATGAGGATATGTGTCTCTTAGTGGTATTGCTAGGTAAAAGGGTATATATACAGTCTATTGACTTTTTAGAATCAAATCCAACTTATTTTCCAGAATGACTGAACCAGTTCACAGCTCTACCAACAGTGAATTAGTAAGCTTATTTTCCCATAACTTTTCCTTCCAATATTTGCCATTTTTTCTTTGCCAATCTGATGAGTTTAAGGTGGAGCTTCACAATCCTAATTTCTATTTTTCCGAAGAAGAAAGAGGAGGAGGAGGAGATGAAGAAGGAAACGGAGATGATGGTGATGACAATGGTATTGCAGTGTGTTGTAGTGGAGATAGATCTGGTCTTGAACCAGCATTCTCTCCCATGGTTATAGATAACTTGCATTTCTTCTTTTTAAAACTACTTGTTCATGTCTTTTGAACATTAGTCTATTGGAAAGTGATTCTTGTTCTTATACATTTAAAGCAGTTCTATAGGTTTTCATCTTTTAAATATCCTATTTCTCAATCTTGCTTTAGAATCCAAAGTGCCATCCTTCTCCATATTATATGCTAGTTCATCCTATTTGCATTGATAGTTATAATTGTTAGTTTTTTTTTCTTTGTCATATTCCATTATAATATTTTCTTCCTGTGCAGGCCCTCTCTACTACCTTTACGTGGAAAAAAGAGTGGGGAAAGGAGAATGAAAGCAACACTGCTGATTTATAGTTGTAATGATTTGATCCTATTCCTTTTCCCTTACCTAGCCCAGATTTAATTCATTGTCCCTTGCTCTTTCAATCCCAGTTTCATAATTAACCCACCATAGTTCATTTGTTTTGCTTGTAACTATTTCTCTCCAACTCTACCCTCTTTTTTTTTTTTAAAGGCAATTGGGATTAAGTGACTTGCCCAGGGTCAACCAGCTAGTAAGTGTCAAGTGTTTGGTTTGAGGCCAGATTTGAACTTAGGTCCTCCTGACTTAAGGGCCGGTGCTCTATCTACTGCACCACCTAGCTGCCCCTCTTACACTCTCTCATAAATCCCATTTTTCTTACTCCCTATTTATGATATTTTTGTATACTACACACCTCCTCCTCTTGCTCAAATAAAAGTGAGTTTCATGAGATACTCCATTCCTCCCCTCCATGTTTGTGTGATCTCCTCTCACACCCTAATTATTAAAAATAGTAAGTTTTTCCCTTCTCTTCACTTTCTTTTCTTTTTAAAAACAAAAGAAAGTAGTACAAATGAACCAAAAGGCCACACTTTTCTTTGACTCTAGAAGAGCTTCAGATTCTCCCACAATTATTATGTAAGCACTTAAATATTATCAATCTTTTAAAGTTTCTAAAATGTATTTACCTCTTGCCTTCTATGTTTGCATTTCAAAGGCTAAATTTAGCTCTGCTTTTCTCAAGAAGAATGTTTGCAAGTCATTGACACTGTTAAGTAGTCATTTCTACCACCACCCCCATTCCCCAAGCATAATGCTCAGCTTTTCAAGGTATTACTCTTGGTTTTAGTTATTTTTATTTTGCCTTTTTCATATAGCTTAGTCTAAGCTTTCCTTTTCTTTATAACAATCCCTCTATGATTGCATGTAATCTAGACTGTGGTTCCTTTATGCTTGATCTATTTCTTCCTAATTTCTTGCAGTACTTTTTCTCTTTACATGTAATATTTACATGTGTTTGGTAATAATATTTCTAGATATAGTAAATTTGGAATTTCTTTCAAGTGGTGACCTGTTAATCCTTTCAAGTTTGTTTTTGTTTTGTTTTGTTTTGTTTTTACTTTGACCTCTGGTTCTAATTATCCTATACATTTTTTCTTTTACAAGCTTTTGAAAAATATTTCCTAAGGAAGGTTTAAAAAATTCATTCCTGATTTCCAGGGACTCTAAGGATTCTTCAGTTATCTAAACTCATTGTTTTCTATTCAGTTATTTTCATAGTAGATACCGAGTATGTTCTATGTTTTCAGTCTTTTTACTTCTATTTTTGTTGTTGTTGTTGTGTCGTTGAATTTTTGAGTTCTATTTGTTCCATTCTATTTCTTTTTCAGGCAGTCAACTATTTGATTAAGATTGTCCACCTTAACTGTCCTTGTTGTTTATTCTCCTTCCAAGTTTTTCCTTAAGATCTCCAATTTTATTTTTAAATCTCTTGCATCATTACATTCATCAACTTTCAGGTTTATAGACACTGAAGGAGGTAATCAAGAGAAGTTATAGAATGTTCTTCTAGTGTTTAAAGT
Organism: Phascolarctos cinereus; assembly: GCF_003287225.1. Lineage (NCBI taxonomy): Eukaryota > Metazoa > Chordata > Mammalia > Diprotodontia > Phascolarctidae > Phascolarctos > Phascolarctos cinereus. The sequence continues at coordinate 331,196,031 of NW_027555847.1, forward strand.
AGAAGAGGACCCTAGATATCATCTAGTCTAATTTCCTCATTTTAAAGATAAAAAAGTTGAGGCTCGAGAAGTTAAACAAAGTCACATAAATAGTATTTTAAATGAGTGCATTAATACCCCGAGAACATTGTTGTAAGGCTTTAAAAGATGTAAAATGCTCTAAATTAAAGTCAAATATTACTACCTTTGTGGTTTGAAGAAGCATGGTATAGTTGAAAGAGCCCTAGCCTTGGTCTCAAAAAGGACCTTAATGTGACTGCAATAGTAAGGGAATATATTTTAAGGGAATTCTTCTCACTGACTAGGTTTCAAAACAATTTTCAAAACAATATTTGGTGGTGTTTACAAATTTCACTGTGACAAATGTTCATTGAAATACAGCTTACCTTTGTGTGCCTATGCAGTTCAATTGGAAATTGGCCATGGGAATTTTGGATCCAGCCCTGCAATAATACAGGACCTCAGATGAGAGCAGGCTGAGTCAATGGGACGTATGGTGGAGTTAGGACTTTCTGAACTCTATATCCAAGTATATACAAATAGTATGCCAGCCAGCAGAACTAAGTTTTATTTTGTTTTTAAACAAAAGAAAGTAGGACTACATGGGAGCTCCCAAAATGTTCCACTGGCAAGGTTGGTGGATGGTGTGTAGTAGGAATATGTTGGGGTAAATCAAGGGTAAAGAGAAATAAACTTCCTCCTGAATTGAAATGAAGATCATGATGACCCTGCTTTCATATCTCATAGGCTTCTTGTAAAGATAAAGATGAACTAATGTAAGTTCACACTGAGATGCAAAGTAGTCAAAGAAAGATAGCCTAGGCATCAAGAGATCTGGGTTTAATTCCCACCTTTATCACTATCTATATGATCTTGAGAAATTACAATTTTTTAAAAGATGAAAACATGCTTATTAAATTTGCTTATGACATGGAATTGAGGTGGGTTGAAGGTGGATAGCAAACACCTTGGCCAATTACGTTGTTTGGTCAATTTTCAGTTGTGTCCAAATCTTTGTCAAACAATTTGGGTTTTCTTGGCAAAGATACTGGAATGGTTTCCATTTCCTTCACCCAGCTCATTTTACAGATGAGGAAACTGAGGGTCAAGTGACTTGACAAGAGTCACACAGCTAGTAAGTGTATGAGGCAGTATTTGAACTCAGGTCTTCTCAACTCTAGGCCTGGTATTCTATCCACTGTGCCACCTAGCTGCCCCTTGGACAATAATTTCAGGACCTAAAAGCTCTTCCCAGCTTGGGACAATGAACTCAATCCAGTAAAATCAAATTGAATCAGGATATATTTAAAACTTCTGCATAGGTAGGCTGGATGCCAGGGGACACTACAGTCCCTGGAGAGCTTAAATGAAGAGATGACTAGAAGGCAAGGGAGAAGTGTCTGATAGGCATGCAACATGCTGACAACAAGGAATTTCTACTGAGTAGAGGTGGAACATATCTTACAGAAGGAATGTCTGAAAAAAAATGGATTGCTTAGATGTTGAGAACGAGGGATAATTAACAAAGAGCCTACATACTCCAACAATCTCTGAATTAGGGCCACCCTCTACAGAAGTTGGATGGGGGCTCTCTGAATGAATTCTAGGAGTTTTAAACTGGGAAGGACATTTCATCAGTTTCTCCTACCCATTTCAATTCCCATTTCTGGTAGCAAAGGCCTCTTGGAAACCAGTGATTGTATAAATTCTGCATCTGTAGTAGAGAAGGTGAAAGGAGAAAACCCACACATAAAACTAACTTGTCCCAATGACATTTGTTGAAGGATATTATATAGAGCCACCTGAGACCTCAGGAGGGGTGAGGTGCTATGTTATTCCAAATCTGCAGACATATCGGGATGGTAGCAGGGCAGCTTCTATTATGACTTACGGGTTTTGCCCTTTTGAGCAGAAAAAGTCTGATTTCTGATGCCTGTACGGGATATTCCTTCAGCTTTAGGGGATCTAGGACGGTGACTGGTGGGGAAGCAAGGGGCTGTTACTTATATTTCTAGATCTATACTTGGGGAATTTTGATCATTATAGTCAGTTGAGAAGGCAAAGGAGGGAGAAGAGGAAATGAGGAGAGAATCTAACTCATTCTGCAGCTGACCTTGGGCCTGTTCTCTTCATGTTGGAGTCCTTGGCTTCATGGCATTAATTGTGCTTCATATGCTATCCTTTTAAGGTCCAGCTCAGATGGCACTTTCTCCAGAAACTTCCCTGAGTCTAACAGCTGAAAGTGATCTTTCCCTTCAGACATTTCTTGTAGCATTTACTCTAAGTGCTAGAGCTTTCTTTTGCCCGTATCACTTGTTTCTATCTATGCCCTATCTCCTCCCCACCCCCAACTCTCATTAGGCTTTAAGCTCCCTCAGGGCAGGACCAGTGTCATTTTATTTTTCATCTTGGTTTCCCCTTTAGCTCCAGGGCCATAACTCGCACAAGGCAAGCCCCAGGGTGCCAAGGTGGTGGTAGTAGTATTGGTGCTGTCTGTGTGCGTGTGTGTGAGTCTGGTGTGCTTCTCTTCCCTCCCCAAATCTTGGTCCTCTAGGCTACCGCCTGGGACAGGGAGTGGTAGTGCAAGAGGAGAAGGAAATGACAAACCGCTCCAGTCTCTTTGCCAAGAAAACCCCAAATGGGGTCACAAAGAGTCAGACATAACTGAAATGACTGAACAACAAAAAGTACAAGAGGAAGGCTGTGGTCGGGTCCTCACTCTCGTGCCATTGAGGAAAGTCTGGTTCTCCTGCCTGTCCCATATTACCAATGGTACCTGTAGTCTGCCTTTCCCCAGCTCCTGCCATCTGCCCTCCTTGCTCCCCCCCAAAAAAACCTCCCAGAAAACTGTCCCAGGTAAAAAATTCTTAGTTATAGCTCAATTTCAGATGGTACTTCAGGCCCTTGCAAATGGCTGTTATTTTTAAAATTGGCTCCATTGAACTTTTAGGGAAAGAAGGGAGTATATTGAAAGGGAAAGTAGCCATCAACATATACTTGTGGCTTCACTTCTAGCTTCTAATTGGGGATGTGATTAACTGGCTTAAAAATATGTTATGCATTTCATTCACATCATGCCTGAAATATTGGATTTGAACACAGTTGTGGGGAGGGGGTCATACCAATTTAATTAATTTAATTTAATTGTGCATACTTGGATTCAGAGCCTTCTGAACTCAGTATGCAATTTCATGCAAATAACATGCAAACCATCAGAATTTGAGTAGAAGTCAAGTGCTTAGAAAAGTCCCAACACAGCAGGAAGGAGATCTCCCTGCTTTCTTCTAGCTAGGGTTAGCTAGCAGCATTCAAAATGCAACTAGTGAAATTGAACAAATGTGGCAACAGTATATGAGTACTGTGCAAAAGAGCTGGGCGTCTTCAGCCAAACCCAGCTGATGTTCTTCCCTCTCACCCTGGGTGTTCTATCTCATCATTTATCTCAGAAATGATTGCACTGAGTAAGGCTATTCCCTTCATGACTGAGCTTCCTAAGCAGATGAATTTTGTCACTTCATATATATCTGTTCAAAAAGGATTATAATGAACATGGGCTTAATTCTCTACTAGCTTGCAAATAAGCTCCCCAAGTTTACCAGCCCAGAGCAAGCACCTACCAGCTTGCCCTTTCCTGCAAATTGGAAAACCAAGGAAATCAACGTTCATTGCTCCCTCATACCAGCCAAATTCATGAAGCAGTCTTTAAGTTTTGTCATTCTTTGTGACACCACAGAAAGGATGCTGGGGGTAGGGGAGAGGTGAAGGGTGAAGACACAGATAAAGCTTGGCCACTTAGTATTATGAATATGTGGGACTGGAGAGGAAGCCTTTGGTAGCAAAAACTTCTACCAAAGACTTCCTAGCCAGATTGTATAATGGGATTTCAGTAGACTCCAAGAACCAGTGGAAGGAAGAGGGGAACAAGGAACTCTACTCTCCTGGAGACAGAGGATAAGTTCCAATTTTGTCTCTGATGCTTACTACCTGTCTGACCTGAGACAAATCACTTGTTTCTTAGCTTCAGTTTCCTCACCTATAAAATGAGGAGGCTGCCAATGAGCTCAGAGAAAGAAGAAAATGACTCATATGTATAAATTCAATCACAGCAGAGTTTTTTGAAGTGACAAAGAACTGGAAATTAAGGGGGTGCCCATCAATTGGAAAGGGACTAAATACAGTATGATTTATGAATGTAATGCAGTTGTGCCTTAAGAAATGGTGAAAGAGATGGTTTCAAAGACACCTGGGAAGACACGTATGAACTGATACAAAATGAAGTAAACAGAACCAGGAGAACAGTTTGTACAGTCACAACATTGTGAAGACAAACGTTGTAAGATTTAGGAACTCTGATCAACAGAATGACTAATCGCAACTCTATTAACTGACCATGAAGTATGTTACCTGCTTCCTGATGGAAGGGTGATGGATTCAAGCTGTGGAATGAGATGTCCATTTTTTTTTTTGGACATGGCCAATTCAGGAATTAATTTTGCTTAAATATGCATATTTATGGCAAGAGTTTTTAGATTACCTATTTTTTTCTTCAAATGGGGGAGGGAGGAAGAGGTGGAAGGAGAGAAAATAGATTTTTGCTAATTGAAAAAAAGAAAAATTTTAAATGAAGATGACCTTTGGGATAATTTCTAGCTCTTGATCTATGACCCTGTGATTTTTTTCATTCATTTACCCTTACAGGATGCTATTTCATTGTAGAACAAAGATGGGGGTGCTCCTGAGGAAGACAACCAGGATGTGAGGGTATTTGAAACAATGCTATATGAGGATCAGTTGAAATAATTGGGATGTATAACCCATAGAAGAGAAGATATAGAGGAGACATCATAACTTCAAGCATTTGAAACTGTCATGTGGAATAGGGATTCAGATTATAAATTTAGAGCTCAAAGATTTAGATTTTGGAAATCTAGTCCAATTCCCCCCCCCCCAATTTTACAAATGAGAAAACTGAGACCCAGAAAGGTTATGTGATTTGCCCAAGGCCATACAAGTAGTAAGTAGCAGAACTGGGATTTGAACTCAGGTCCTTTGACTAGACAGTTCCAGTATTCATTGTGCTAGAAAATGGAGCCTTTTTTCTTCCTAGGCTTAGAGGATAGATCATTGGGGTAGAAGTGGTAAATGCAGATCCTGGCTCTTTTTACAAGGAAAAAAAATCCTAATAATTAGAAATACTCTGAAGTGGAATGGGAGGCTAGGTGGCCCAGTAGATAGAGTACTGGGCCTGGAGTCAGGAAGACTCATCTTTGTGGGTTCAAATCTGGCTTCAGACACTTATTAGCTGTGTGACCCTGGGCAAGTCTCTTAACCCAGTTTGCCTCAGTTTCCTCCTCTGTAAAATGAGCTGGTGAAGGAAATGGCAAACCACTCTAATATCTGTGCCAAGAAAACCACAAAAAGGATCATGAAGAGTCAGACACAACTGAAAGGACTGAACAACAACAAAATAGAAAAGGCAGCCTTGACAGGTATTAAGTTCCCCAAAGCTGGAGGTTTTCAGTCAATTAGTCAGTTAACAAGTATTTGTTAAATACCTTCTATGTTCCAGGCACTGTGTTTGGTGATTGGGATGCAAGTATGAAGAATGAAACAATCCCTTCTCACAAGGATCTAACATTCTAATCAGAAGATAACAAATAAATTCATATAAATACATATACACATACTAAATAGATATAAAGTTTATGTACACACACACACACACACACACACACACACACACATATATATATATACATATATTCATACATACATACACATAGTAGTTTGGGAGAGAAAGCACTAGCAGCTGGGGGCATCAGCATAGGCTTTATGCAAAAGATGGCGCCTGAACCAAATGGTGGTCAACCCCTTATCAGTTTTCCAGGTGGACTAGCAGACACTTGCATTTCCTTTCCATCCTCCAGTTCTCTGAATTTCTGATTCTTTGGCCCTGCTGCCTACCTATCTTCTCTCAAATATGAAAAAGGCCTAGATAGCATCCTGGATGCCAGCTTATGTAATTAATTAGCACTTCCACAGCACTTTGGGTTTGATGTGGCTGACGGTATATTTATTTACTCGCATTTTATACTTTCTTGTGTGCTACCTATACTAATTGCTGCTCTATAATTATTGAAGTTATTTAAAAACACAGGGTGCAGTTTCCTATCAAGCAGCTCTATCCTTGATTACAGGCACAGTGACAAAGCCCAACCTCCTGGCCCAATCTCCATCTGCTCTGTCAGTCCTGACCTCAGAACGAAGAGACATGCAGCACCATCCAGTATGCTCCTAACTAATGCCTTGTCTGCCTCAGAGGAAAAAATAGCCTTTTAAGCCAGTGTTCTCATTGTCTTTTCCACTACTGCTCTTTCTTGTCAGCCTAGATTGCATATGAATAAAATAGAAATTTAAAGGCCTCCCCTCCCGAAAATGATAAAGTGCACCGCGTTGCAGCTCGAGGAGGATAATTACAAATAATAACTACCATTATGAAATAATACCACTTACACTATCAAATGCCATTTCCCTATTCCAGAATAGTCTGACTCCTCCTGCCTGACAAACAGCAGCTTTCTGAGGCAGGAGGGAGGAAGGAGGGCAGACAGACAGAAGACAGTGGGGGCACGTGCTCTGCCTACCACAAGCTATTTAAATGGAACAGAAATGTGCATAATGTTGGGTGACCAGGACTTGTTTGCACCCCTCTCCCACCCTCTCTTCCCTGCCCCTCCCTAGATCTCTGTGATGATAGAAATGGTTCATGCCTGCTGCGGATCACGGCCGAGAGGATGCACAATGGAGAGGCTCTGGAAGGCTTATGAACCAAGGTGGCTGAAGCAGTAGTCACTCTGACTTATGATGGGTTTAGATCTGAAAGGGCAATCTAAATTCATGCCAGAAGAGTGGTGGATGCTGCTTTTGAATCCATATGGTCTATATCTTATTCTCAGGGATCTGAAATGCCAGGAAGGGAAGCAACTTATCATGGAATGTAAGGGGAGTAATTAGGCACTCGAGAACAGCCATGGAATGAAGCTGCCTCTGTGGTGGAATGGCTTAGCTCTTGTTCAGAGCTCAGCAACACCATCTGATAGGCTGAAGGGTCACTCCTTTTCTCTGTTAGCCCAGGATTGGAAGTACAGATGAAAGCCCGAGTTCTAACGTTCCCTATGCTTTCATATCCAGTGCTTCTGCTACTAATGTCTATCTCCCCTGAGGCTAGTCTCTATATGCTTCTCTCTAAATTAGAATTAAATTTATAAGCCACCCAATTATAACTAGGAATTCTTTTTCCTGGGGCGAAGAGGTTGTTGAATATGTGAGGTGTGTGTATGCGGGTAGGTCGCTGCAGTACAGAGGTCAATGTCTGTGGGTGCAGCCTCACTGTGAGAGGGGCAGCCTAATCCCCAGAAAAGTCCATTCTTCACTTCAGCAGGGTGGGGTACGGACAGAGAGAAAGATAGACCTTAGAAAAGGGACACAGCAGTATTAGGAGTGTCATCTTGGGAGAGGCTGTGAGAAGAAATGAAGTAGGGGAACAGCTTGGGGAGGAATGTACTGCCCCCTACACAGCCCTCAAGCCCAGATGTCATCTGGGGACAAAGCCCTGTTCAGCCAGTGCTAGGTATGGCTCTGAACCCACCACAAAGAAGCACTTTAAACCAAATCAAATGATTGTGATCAAATGAAAAGTCTCAAAGCAAATGTAAGTTAACACCATAAACATATCTGTTTTGGTATAAAATTGTAAAGTTTTTACTCTGGTTATTTTTCTGGCCAAGACATCCCTTGAAGAGTGGCTGGTAAAGGCTCTTGACAATTACTACATATAGCGTTTTAATGATGCTGCTGATACTCACTAAAGTTTCTATAGCACTTACTTCACAGCAGTTCGATGTAAGATAATGCAAGAATTAGTATTATCACCATTTTAGAAATAAAGAAACTAAAAGTCATCCAGGTTTCGCAACTTGTTCATGGTCACCCAGCTTGTAAGTGCCAGAGCCAGGGTTTAAATCTCGGGCTTCTGACTCTGAGCGCATCACTCTATGCACTGAACCAGGCTGATCAAGAGAGTAGGAGCCCAAAGCACACACGAGGTTCTCAGTGTGAAAATGATTGGCAAGGCTTAGGCTAGGGAGTGATGGTGTCCTGCCTGAGAGTCAGTAAGGGCAAATATTAGCTTCTCCCAACCAATCTCCTCATCCTCCTAGTCTCCACTTCCCCTGCCTTGCCAGATTGACTGGGAGGGAGCAGCAGAATGGGTAGGAGTAGGGAGATCACAGAAGTGTATTGTTTGAGGGCTTTCAAAACAGTTAAAACTTTTACTTAGTCAGAGGGCAGACAGATCCATACTCAATATATTTCAACAGATCTCTTATGTCTGGATAGAATGGACGGAGTGCTGGATTTGATCTCTCTGGTCTCTTTGTTGTGGGTATCCCATCAAATGATGCAGATCATAATTGATCTATGCCTGCCCGTCCTTCAGGACTCTCATCCCAGTTCTAAATTCACTGCAAGGGGTCCATCTAATGTACTGGGAGCTTTCCTTGCTTTCTCTTGATATTTTGAGTACACCAATGGAACACCTTGCTGTGTGTCACTTACTCCTTTGTCTCCATCTTCTTTTGTGTTCATACATTTTTGATGACATCATTTACTCTTCTTCTCCTTCATAATTCCTTGTTAAGTGTTGTGGTCTGTCCATACCCAGTCTATTGCCTTCTAGGTGATACTTGGCTTTATTTCTTTAGAGGTGGTAGTGTTTTATTACTCATAGCCCTATCACAATCCTGAAGGAATATTGATATTAAGAAGACAGGACTTTGTTTTAGGGAGAAGTTTGGGGATAATTGGCAGTATTTTGCAGTTTCAAAAAAGTGCCACCAGTCCATTCCCCTCCTTCGTATTCAATTCTGGGCTCAACTCATTGTCCATTTGCTGTGTCTATCTTACCATGTATTCTAGAAGTAAACAGGGCTGCACAGAAATGGAATTGATTGAAAGAAAGGGCGGGTGACAAACTTTCCCCATGTGATCAATAATGATAAGTGAAAAGAGAAGTATCAACAAGAGGTTGTGTTCCTTTCTTTAGAATCAGGTTGCATCAAAACTGTACTGTTATTGGAATGTACTGGGGCCTTTGAAGAGCATCTCTTGTTTATAGACTTGGACAGAAAATGGTAAGTCATTATGAGACCCAGGAAGGAGCAATATAGGCCAGCAGTCATCACACGAGGAAAGCTATAAAGGATGCTGGACTCCTCAACCAGCAGCCAATGCTTTGCCACTGTTAAGGCTCAGATGCAGCGTTAAGCTTCCGTGTTTTCCTGTTTCCTCACTCTTTTTCATTCCCTCCAGTATCCATTTGAAAAGGAATCACAGGCTCAGAAACCACCTAGTTCAACCCATACCTGGCCAAGAATTCCCACTACAACTTGCCTGAAAAGTAATCATTCAATCTTTCTTTGAATACCTCTAGTGAGGGGGAAACCCAGCACTTTGGGAGGCAGCCCATTCCATTTTTGAGCAGCTTTATTTGTTAGCAAGTTTTTTCTTGGTATCAGGCCTAAAATTACTTTTTTTTTTTGCAACTTGTACCTCTTGGTTGAAAGGCAAAAAGAAACCGTTAAAGATGTTTTCAGCAGAGAAGTGATATAACAACATAAGAAAGGTATATAGAAGGGGCAGAGAGTGATGAGGGTAAAGGGTAGGAACAAACAAGGATGGGGGGGTATGTTAAAAAGGAGGATAATGCTGGGGAGAGAGGAGTCACAGACAAAACAGTTTTCCTGATCCTGAAGGGGAGGATTAAAAGGAAAAAGAAAAGAACCAGGATATAAGGGGAGGCCTTAGATTGTCTCTTGGACACTTCAGGAATGGCTAAACAAAGTGTTAAATATAATTGCTGTGTTATTGTAAATTATTATATATTGATACATATATTATATGTATTATTGAGATGTAAGTAATGAAAAAAACTATTATTTCAGAGAACCATGAGTAGGATGTACTGACATGGAGGGAAGAGAGAAAAACTGAGAGAATAATTTATACCTAATACAATGACAACAACATTATTAATAAAAACAAATTTGAAAGATGGAAGGAATTCTGGTGAATGCAAAGACTAGCTATGTCTCTGGAGGACTTATGATGAAGCATGTTATCCACCTCCTGAGAGAGAAATATTGAGCACAAGGTATAGAAAGATATACATTTTTGGCCATGGAAAACAAAAGATTCTAACGTACTGGTCCAGGTAGGCAGGAAGACAGACAATAATAAACGTCAATAGTAGGGTGGTGGCAGTGAGACTAGAAGGGAAAGGATGGATGTCAGAAATGCTGTCAAAGTGAAATTAATTCGACGTGAGAGGTGAGGGAGATGGAACAGTCAAAGACAACATCACAGGAGACTTGGTGAATGGTGGGGCAATTGATAGGAATGGCCAAGTCAGGAAGATAAGCAAGTTCAAGGAGAAAGAAAAGTTTGGCTTTTTAGGAAATCAAGCCTAATAGTGTTGAAGAACTATAGGATCACTGCCTACCTAGAAATAGTTTGCTCATGCTGCAAAAGCACCAACAATAGCCCTAGTACTCCCCACAGTGGTAATTCTGGGATGCAAAAGGAACCAGAACGAGACCTCCAGGGCAAGGGGGTGAATTCTACTGAAGAGGAGGGTATACAACGGAAAGGATACTGGTTTCAGAGTGAAAAGACCTGGGTTTAAATCGCAGCTCTACCACTTATATACATGGCTATTGTTTTCAGGCGCGTCTGACTCTTCGTGACCACTTTCGGGGTTTTCTTGGCAAAGGTATTGGACTAGCTTTCCATTTCCTTCTCCAACTAGTTTTATAGAGGAGGAAAATGAGGTTAAGTGGCTTGCCCAGGGTCACACAGCTAGTAAGTGTGTATCCTTGGGCAAGTTACTTGATGTCTCTCTGGAGCTCAGTTTCCTCATCTGTTAAATGAAGGAAATACACTGGAAGACCTCTGAGGTCTCTTCTTGTTTTAAATCTATACTCCTAAATGACATGATTTATATAAAACATTTTACAAAACTTAAATATCATGTACAGTAATATCTATCATACATAGCACTTTAAGGTTTATAAAACACTCCAGATAAATTATCTAGAAGTGGCTAGGTAGCACAGTAGATAAAGCCGAACTTGGAGTCAGGAAGTCTTGAGTTAAAATCCAGCCTCAGATACTTAGTAGCTTTGTGACCCTGGGTAAGTTGCTTCACCTTTCCTAGCCTCAGTTTCCTCATCTATAAAATGGAGACAATAACAGTACCTACCTCCCAGGGTTGTTGTGAGGATCAATTGAGATAATAATTGTAAAATGCTTTGCAAACCTTAAAGTACCATATAAATGCTAGCTTTTGTTACGATTTCATTTGATGCTCACAACAATTCTGTGGGGATAGATGGTATTATTAATTCCATTTTACAGATGAGGAAACTGAGGCTGAGAGGTTGTGACTTTTCCAGGGTCATATAGCTACTAAATTCAAGGAATTATTCAAACTCAGGTCTTTCTGACTCCACATCCAATCAATACTCTACCCATTACGCCTCCAAGCTGCCCCAATGTGTTATTATTGTTTTATTATTATTATTCTCTACGGAGAATTTATAGAAAGACTTGGAAAAGAATCAATCAGGATGGGAAAGCACAAGGAACAGGTAGGGAGGTTGTAATATGGACAGATGTGTGTCTTGGTGGTGGTAGAGGGGAAGTTTTTTGGTCAACACCATAGAAATCAGATGGCTAGCTTGCTCAGTTGACAGAGCACCTGGCCAGGAGTCAGAAAGACTCCTCTTCCTGAGATCAAATCTGGCCATAGGGACTTACTAGCTTTGTGATCCTGGGCAAGTCACTTCACTCTGTTTGCCTTAGTTCCTTATCTGTAAAATGAGCTGGAGAAGGAAATACCAAACCACTCCAGTATCTTTGCCAAGAAAACCCCAAATGGGGTCACGAAGAGTTGGATACAACTGAAAAATGACTAAACAACAATGAGAAATCAGATGCATAATATCTGATTATTTGTTTTAAAGACAGAAAGTGGCATGCACAGGCTAATTATGCTGGGATACTGGGTAGCATTAAATAGGACAGTATCTGGCCCTTAGTAATGATTTCTGTGGAATTTGCTTGCTCTAAACTTTTGCTCCATATAGAAAGCACTGTAGGTTTCTTTGGAATAATTAGAGCTACTCTATACGCCAGTGGGAGGAGAAGGTAGAGGGGAGTCACTGATAGATTTCTCTTCCACATATATCTATGTTTATTCATTTAAAAAATCTACTTTTAGCATCTTGGTTTATTATTTTTAATGTTAATAGTCTAATGGTGGTGACAGGAGAACATTTAAATATCATTTCTGTTCATGCTCCTGATTCAGAATTATCTCATTTTCTCTCCCCCACAACCCACCTCCTATCCATTCATTAATCTTCTCTCGCTTCCCCCCTCTAAGTTTATTTACTGCCTCCTAAATACATATCTTAATTTACACTTCTAGTCCCATCGGGAGCCTGCGAAATGTAAAATGTTTTAAGCAGAAGCAGCCACAAATATTTTAATATCCGGGGCTGCCTTGGAATCCTAATTTTGCAGATGATGCAAAGTTCATTTTTCCAGCAGCGATTTAAAAAATAATAAATGCCATCCACATTCCTCGGCATCGACAGGCATTCGCTGAATTGCATGCCCCGGGATGGCGACGGGGCAGAAATCAGGTCTTGTGCCTTGCCCACCCGTCAACGGGCACCCACAGAGTCCATCTCTCCTCTGCTTTGTCTGTGGGCAACAATCCTATTTAGGCCCGCGAAGAAGCAAGCCTTTTTGAACTTCTAATCTGTCAGCAGAAAGACACACGAGAATGTAATTGCTGCACAGATCACGCACAGGAGGTGAGCCGGCTCCTCCCCCCGGCTTTTTCCATTTGCGCTCTTCAAATGGAAATCTATGGAGAAGAGATGGAAAGCGCCAGAGGTGAAAGGGAAACCTCTGCTAGGTTCAGCGGGGGAGCTGAGAAGTGATGTACTCTACTGAATGAAATCATTTGTTTCTCTTCAGCCACCTTTACAATTATCTTTTCTTCCCCTTCTGACTTCTTCTTTGGGGAAGCCCTTAAAGAAACCAAAAAGCTTTCATCAAGAGAAAAAAAATACTGTGTGTGTGTGTGTGTGTATGTGTGTGTATACATACACACACACATACACACACACATATACACATATATACACACACATACACACATATATTATATATATGTGTCTATGTGTGTATAGATGCATATACACATATATACATATGTGTATATACATATGTATGCATGTATAAATGTAACTGCTTACATTTGCACAGCAAATTGGACATTCTCCCATTTGATCATTAAAACAATCTGGTAAGGTAGGTAATGCAAATATCCCCATTTTAAAGATAAGGAAACTGAGGCTCAGAAAGATGAAATGACTTTTTGGGTCAGGTCAGTAAACTGGGATGCTAGTGTTAGTCCAGGCTTAGAGTTGGGTCTTCTGACTCCAAGCTCAGTGTTCTTTCCCGCACATATATCATAGCACCTCTCCAAAGGCTATCCTGAGAGAGGATAGAAACTGTTTTGATGGAATTAGTTTTATAAGTAGCTCCGAAATATTTTAAAGGTTTATTTATGACTTGTTTCTACACTATAATCCTTTCCCGATATCATTCTCCCACAGCAGTTGAACCCTGCCTTCTAACAAAGAAAGATAACGCCAATTGCTACAGTGACGGTCTGACAGTGTATTATAAGCCATTTTTGAATAATTTAATGTATATCAAGAAGAGAGTTAGTCAAAGGCTAAATTGTGAAACAGGAAAATTTTGTGCCTGGTGCCCCTTTTGTCCTAGTTCTTTGAGAGTCCATTTCACCCTTCCTTCCTCCTTCACTCAAGATGCTACTGCCTCATGCAGGCTCTCCATCTTCTACTACACCTTTTCATCCTTTGCCCCCTGCCTGGAATGGTCTCTGTGGTCTCTGCCTCAGGCTTCCTTGGTTTCCTTTGAGACCCACCTCAAATCCTACTTGAAGCCCTCCCCCCCCCACTCCACCTCAACTTCCCACTGCTAGTGCCTTTCTTCTGAGATTACTTCTCATTTACTCTGTATAAAATTTGCATGTTAGTTGTTTGCATGTTGTTTCTCTAATTAGTTGCCTCCCCCCCCCTTAGAATGTGAGCTCCTTGAGGACAGGAACTGTGTTTTCACTCTTTTTTGTATTATTTTGTATTGTATACTTTGGATCATTTCCTCTGTCCTCCCTATTATCACATCAGACTTATTTTAGGTCCCTTTCACTGAGGAACCCCCTCTCTTCTGGATAATTTACACAGGGTAGCTAATCTGGTACATATGTGGCGGTATGCTATGATGGATCCATGATATTATCAGTGTGGGTATCATATTTCAGATTGCACTCAAGAGAGGATTCACCCCAGGCAGTGGGGCCTTCCTTGGGCTCTTTTAAATGTAGAGGTGCCAACCCTCCACTGAGGCTTTCTATTCTTGTACATGACAGACCTGCCTCCTGTTGCATATATCTGCTTGGTAATGTCTTTTATATGACTTTTCATGAGCAAGTTGTCATTGCTACTTAAGCCTTCCAACGCATCTTCCATTGCTTGTTGGGTTACTTACAATTTTTATTTTTCTGCAGTTATAATTTCTTATGGATTTATACATATATACACATACATATATATGTGTAGATAGAGAGATAGAGAGACAGACAGACAGACAAACAGATAGTGTCTCCTAGAAAATAATGACATTAAAAATATGGGCATTTGCAGCAGTGAATAGTTTAAGAATTTTGAAAACAATATATAATTTCCCAAATACAAATTATGCCCAAATCTTCCTCCTATTCAATTTCAGCAAATTGTCCTTCTTTAGGACCTATTCATTTATTCATACATATGTTGATCTAACTATCCACTCTAGAAAAACAAAATGGATGAATAATGGATATTCTCCGTGCTATGACTATAGCGGTCAAATTTTATTTTGTGTTTATGACAGGATCTGTGATTTCATCATTGAAGAGAGCTCTCAGGGAGGAACTCCCCCAAATGTAGACCAGCAGTTGTTCTGCAATTTAAAGTTTTAGAATGTTGACTGGTTCACTAAAGGGTTAAATGCTTATTTATGGTCACACAGCCAGTATTTGACAGAGGCAAAACTTGAACCCAGCTTTTCTAACTCTGAGTCTGACTCTTTGTCCACTACACCATGTTCTCTCTTGTTTGTCAAGCTGGGATATATGCATGTTGATATGGCTATGTAATATACATGCATTCAAGATATGTACATATACATATGTATATCATATGCATGTATACATAGATACATACAAATACATATGTATGTAATATATTGTGGCCAGCCAAATACTAAGGTCTCTATTGATATCAGTCAACCTGACTGTTCCTCTCTCAGAATCCCAGCACTGGTTGCTAAGGACACTTTGATTTTATCCCTGCACCAGTATTTTGAGTCTATAGCGTCTGTTAGCAGTCTAGGCGTAGATTTGTGTCTCCACCAACCAAACTGATTAACTTAAGCCCCTATTCTACTCCTCACCTCTATCTATGACCCTAACCTTCTCCCAAAGTCATTAGTTCATAGAATATTTAATCTAATTAGATAAAGTTTAAAGCAAAACCATTACTTATATGCAATATAGAGAACGTATTTTATTCAGTACATGGACCCAAAGATTCCAAAGGAAGAAACTGAGTCAGTCCATTTCCCCAACCCCATTGGCCATGGCCAGTGCTGAGCCCCAGGGCATGGCGTGGTAGGGATTAATATCTCTTTGTGCCTGTCTTGAATCCGAGTTAAATTGAAGCTGGATGCATGCTGGATGCAGAGCTTACTCAGAACGCTGCAGAAACCTCAGGTGTCTTTTCTAGTTGTAGCTGCATGGGCAAAGAGCACATGGATGCTCAAGGGTACCCTGGTAGTATCAGAGGTCTCAGTTTACTTGGCATCTTTATATTCTCCTTTCTCCCTTTATATTGGTTATGTTAGTGCTAGAATGAAGTCTGTTGTATTTCTCCCAAGGGAGATAGCTATTACCTGTCCACAACGATTCTTCAAATCAGTAGCCTGTTCTACTGCTTCTAACGCTTCCCCCAACCCTTTAGAGAGGGAGGAGGGTAGAAGAGGTTGCACTAAAAACATAGAGTCTCCATAGATGTTCAGAGAGGGGAAGTTCTCCCACCACTACTATATTATTTCTCTATGCCCTTGGTTTGTTTTCTGTTTCCCAATGTCATCATTCAGCTTCCTTCAGGCTTAGTCATAGTATACTCCTATCATGAGATCATCTCTCCTTCTCTCTCTAGAAATCCTAACCCAAATCCTCTTCCATGTCTCCCTGTTATGGTTGATGGATTTCTTCACATGACTGTATCTTCATTACCCCCTCATTTTAACTAGACTAGTCATCCTTCTAAATAAAGGATACTTCTCTGGTCCTTTGCAAAAGTCCTACTTCAATGCCTCACCACTGTAGAGAACCCAGAAGTTCAGAGAGTTATAGCTGGAAGGCAGCCTAGAGGTGATCTAGTCTGATGCCCTCATATTACAGAAGAGGAAACAGACCCAGCAAGGTTAAGCCATCTGGTGAAGTAGTATAGCTGGGATTAGAACCAGGAACCTGTAACTCTAAATTCAGCATTGGAGGTCAAATCCATTGTGCAGATTTTGTATCATGGAGCCCAGTGCTTTCTACTTTTGGAGTTTCTTCCTCTTTCAAGGCCATAGGTCGTTCTATTGAGAAATGATGATGTAGGAAGGCTGAAGCTTTTGAAGTCTGTGGGTCAAAAATCAGACCGTCAGCTAGTGTGTACACAGCTCTCATGCTAATGAGCTCTGGCCCTCTCAACTCCTCACCTTTGCTCACTGATCATTACTCCACACGGTCATTTCATTCTCCCAAGGCTGCGGCTCCAGTCTCTCTTCTCTTCCATCTGTTATCTCCTCCAATTCTTCCTAATTCTCTGACACAATCTAACATCCAAGCATCAGACATTCTGTAAGATTCCATTGTGTAGTTTTCTTTAGTAAGTAACCAGTGTGGTGGAAGGCTCAGCTTAGAATGAAGACCTGAGTTCAAATCCAGTCGCAGACACTTACTAACTGTGTGACCCTGGGCAAGTCACTTAACCCTGTTTGCCTCAGTTTCCTCATCTGTAAAATGAGTGGAAAAGGAAATGGCAAATTACTTGCAGTATCTTTGCCAAGAAAACCCCCAAATGGAATCACAAAGAGGCAGCCATGACTGAAAACCACTAAAAACAGTAACAGCAACAACCACCAGTGTCAGAGTTGTGGCCATCTGAAGCTGGAAAAACTGAATGAAGGACAGAAATGATTTTAACCTATATTATAAGAATGTTAATTCCATAGCACCACTCAGTTATTCACTTTACTCTCCATCCTTGCTAATATAGAGATCTTCAGTTCTCTGGGGTTCATACTGGTAACTCATCTAGTACACTGATCTAGCAAACTGTTTCCTGTTTCATTGCTCTGGGGCTCTGTCTCTGGTGCAAAGTTCTCAGTCTTTTTTTTTTCCTGTGCCATGAACCCTTTGGATAGTCTGGTGAAGCCTATGGATCCCTTTTCAGACTATTGTTTTTAAATACAAAAAATAAGATACATGGGATGACAACTTGTACTGGAAAGCAAAACAAATCACTTAGGAAATCAACTCTATTGAAATATATTAACAAAATATTTAAGAGAAATGAGTTTATGTACTCCAGGTGAAGAATCCTTGTGAGATGCTACTGAGTAAGTTTCTACTTAAATTCTGCTTTTCAGGCCTTTTTCCTAGGGCTTTCCTTGACTTTTCTGTATGGAAGCAGAGAAGTTTAATGTTGGCTCCAATATTGCACAAAATCCAAGAATGTTTTATGTCTACATATCTACATCCTATCTATGTATCTATCTATGTATGTATGTATCTATCTATCATTAACGGTGATGATAATGATGATAATGATGGTGATGATGATGATGGCAGGAATGTAAGCCAAGAGGGTGGAGGAAAATGACCTTACTTACCCCCTTAGCTTTGTTCTTATCTAGAATAACTTGCATGCCAATATGGAGAGGAGCTCCATTGTAGGCTTTGTAGCTTAGCTTCCACCCAGAGCTTGTGGGGTTTCTTTGACAGAGTCCTGTGCAAAGGGTTTTGGGGGCACAAAATCTCCTGAAGAGGCTAAAATTCCAGCTTTGTCATTTATTAGTAGTGTGATCTTGGGAAGCTGTGCATTAGTTTCTTCATCTATTAAATGAAAGGGTTGGATTTAATTAGTGTTTTCTAATCCTATATTCCATCAACAAAAAAATGTTGAGCACTCTCTAATATATGTATATTACTTAGAAATTATATATATATGTACTACTAAACTAATATACTTTGTATATCATAAAGCAGACAAAATAGAAATTAAAAAGGATGAGATAAAGATGAAATAGTATTTTAAATTATATGTTAAAACAAAGCCCTTTATGTTCATTAATATATTATTGCTAATATAATATTAATAATATTTTAGTAAGCAATATGATCACATATACTAATTCCAAAATTCTTGTTAATACTTTGTGATACAGTCAATCAAATATCTGATTCTGAGTTCAGTTTATTTTGATACTTGACTTTTAGGAGATGTCATCATTGAAAAAGATACCCCACAAAAATATGTAGGATCCAAATGGAGGAAAGGTTTTACCAACCCCCTGCCCTGCCATGGTCTGCTTCTCCTCATCTGAAAAAGTCGCTTTCTGGGCCTGACCTTCAGAGACTATGCCCTTTGATGCAGAGTAGATGAAAAGATATCTGCTAAATTTCAACAAATACCTTTACATAATTGGTGCATGGGACTGAAAAATGGGTATCTTGCCAACATACACTTCTTTTTTACTTATCTTGCTGAGAACAAGGTCTCTATGTCACTGCCACTTCCTGGAGCCCCCTCACTATGCCCTTTTGTGAATATTCTATCCTCACCTCCCTTTTCCTCACTATCCCCCCTCATGGATACCTTGTCCTCTCACTCCATTCCCATCTTAAAACTCCTTTATGTTGCCTTACCCCATTAGAATGTAGGCTCTTTGAAGGCAGAGACTGTCTTGTTTGCCTTTGTCTGTTATCCCCACAATTTAGCATAGTATTTGGCCCATAGTTAGGGCTTAATATACTATTTTCTTTCTTTCTATCTGTCTACCTATCTACCTATCTATCCATCTATCTGAAAGTATTTAGTAGCACTGTGTTGGTTAATGTTTAACAACTGACTCTCTGAAAAAAAAATAAATAAACACACACTTTTAAGTTTAATTTGAATAAGTAACATTTTCTCCATTTCAGACAATCAACAAAACAATAAATTGAACCCCGACTTGTAACTTACTTACTTCAGAGGTATAACTACTTATGCTGAAAAGTCAGCCAACCTCCTTGGTCTCAGTTGGCTTCAGCGCATCCCTGGATGAGCCCCTTAAGTTACTAGCCAGGTGTCAGAGGACAGCAGAGGAAGATTTAACACTGATAGAGAGCAAGAACAACATAGCACCTAATAGCAATCTATCAGGAAATCTAATAGCAAACCTATTGAGGCACAGGTCTGGCAAAGAGCATTACTTAGTGGGAAGGAGCTGTAGACAGAGGAACATCACTATGACATCAGCAGATGACGTTGGAAACCCTATCGCTCAGAGACATGAGATGTGCTTTCACATGTGTGCTCTGACCACAGGGGTTCTCAACATGTGTACCCCATTCATAGATAAATCTTGTCCTTCGTGGGCTCCCTGTGGGTTCCCTTCATGCAGAATTCCTATATAACATGAGAAGAGCATACTTCATTCAAAAGAAAAATAGTAGATAAAATTCATGGCAAGAGTAAACAACAGTATGTATTAAGAGGATACACTCATATGAGAAAGCCTTGGAACTGGGGCTGGTGGAAAATGACAAAGAATACGAATTGATATTGTTGTGATGTCATACTACAGACCTCCCAGACAGAAGGAAGAACTGGATGCATTTGGAAAATAGACCACAAATGTTAGCAGGAAGCACAATAATGTAGTGAGAGAGTATTTCAAATATGTGACTATCTCTTAGACCTGTTGATGCAGCTAAGTGGTACAGTGGATAAAGTGCAAGGCCGGGAATCAAGAAGACTCATCTTCCTGAGTTCAAATCTGGCCTCGAACACTTATTTACTATGTGACCCTGGGCAAATCACTCAACCTCTCTTTGCCTTAATCCACTGAAGAAGGAAACGGCAAACCACTTCAGTATCTCTGCCAAGAAAACCCCATATGGAGTCACAAAGAGATGGATATGACTAAACAATAGCAACAACTTGGACCTCTTTCAGCAAAGAAGTCAAAAAACATAACCGGTCTTAATGGCAATTTCATCTTTTAAAAGGTACAGGAAGGGAAAAGGAGGAATTGCTCTTCTGGATCTGATTTGACCAACAAAAAAGGAAATTATTGCTGAAGAAATTATGGGAACCTCGGGGGAAGAGTGACCACTCCATTAAAGAGATCATAGAAGAAAGGAAATAAAGGCCAGATATGGTCAGATGTGTGCCCTTGATTTAAGGAGAGCAGAGAAAAAATACCTAGGATTCAATAGTAGAGGGGAGGATATTGCAAGAGCAAGTAATGAGAGTGAATACAAAGGAGTAGCATATTTCTGTCAGAATTGTCAGGACCGCTACAGACCAGGATGATCTGAAGCTGGTAAAGAATTCTAAGGACAACAGTGGAAATGGAGGAAAGGGAATAAGCATGTGTCTATGTGTCCGGTTATGTGATAAGTCCTTTTTATGAATATCATCTCATTTGATCGTCACAAGAACTCTGCAAGGTAGGTGCTATTACTATCTTCATTTTATAGTTGAGGAAACTGAGGAAAAACCAAGGTTATACAACTTGCCCAGGGTCACACAGCTAGTAACAAAAATTTTTTAAAAAAAAAAATCTATGTTGGGGCAAGAGAAAAATCAAAGAAGGGATAGCACTACTCTGTAGGATAAGGGGGGGGGTGAAGACAAATGAGGATGAAAAACCTGAAATAATTAAATCCTGAAAAAAATTGTCTTAAAATTTTGTATTTAAAAAGTTTTGAATTTAATAGACACCAAATAAAATGAGCATCATGTATGTGTAGTATGACAAAAAGAGGGAATCGTACATAAAACTGTGAAACTATTATGTATAGCTTGCTTTTCTTTTAAAATATATAATAAATTCGATGTGTAACTTTTAAAGTTGTCCTGCTTTCCTGAGATTCACTTGTGGTTTTCCTTCTGAGAAAATTAAATTAGTCAAATCTTATTTTGCTTTTGTTTTCTTTTCAAGGAATATCACCTTTGGTCTGGGAAAGCCAGAACAAAAATGGTTGGCTGGGAATTGAAACCCGAGGCAAGGGAGGGGACTAACAGCTAGTAACCTTTCTCGATGAGTTCCTATCACCAGTGCTGAATAAACTAGGGTCCTGGAAGAAATGGCAGACTTGGAGGCTCGGTTTGGGGGTGGGGTGAGGAATGGGCAGAGAAGCAACGGTATAGCTGTCTTCAATTATTTGAAGGGTTGACATACGGAAGAAGAATTAGACTAGTTCTATTTGTCCCAGGGAGCTGAACTGGCTAGCAGTGCCAAGAGGAAGATTTTTGTGCTCAGTGTAATGAAAGACTTCCAAATGATTAGAACTATCCTAAAGAAGAATGGGCTTTGGGGGAAGATGATCATTGGGGATCTTCAAGCAGAAGCTTCATGATCACTTTTCAGAGATATTGCAGATAATATTCTTGTGCAAGTACAAGTTGGGCCAGGGGGTCTCTGAGGTTCCTTCCAACCCTGAGATTCTGTGCCTCTGTGAATACAAATGACAGTAGATCAAAGCCTGAATTTACCATATAATTTGTCAGTCCTCTGCTTTGTTTTGAGCTGTGGAGTTCTGGCCTTGAACAGTCTGCATCTTTTAAAGATGAAGTGTTGGTATTTACCTGTCATAATTTTCCTGTTTGCAAAGACATCTTAGGCCCAGGAGCAAATATAGATTGACCCATGCAGCTCACAAGAGCTTACACATTTTTGAGTGCATGATTTGTTTATTTATTTATTTGCTTGGTGCAAAGGGATGCACAGTAAATAAATAAAAGCAAACTGGAAAGAATGCTGTGGTCCCATCTCATTTAAGGGTTAGCTACTTCCTCCATAACTGTCAACCAAGACATCCTTAACGTCTCCATTATGGGTGAAGCTTTCTCATCTTACTGACAGCATGAAAGGAGATTGAATTCTAGGCTTCGACACAATGGTAACAGGGTCCAACCTGGGAGGCCCTCATCGATTGCGCTGTTACTTTCTGGGCAGCTGCTTTGGCTGGCAAACCAGGACAACAAAGTGACAAGGCTCCTGGGCAATCACAGCCTGGCAGAACTGGCAGAGATCACAGAGAGGCAGAGATCATATGGGCCAATAACTTTATTTTACAGACG
The DNA here is from genome assembly GCF_003287225.1 of Phascolarctos cinereus. NCBI lineage: Eukaryota > Metazoa > Chordata > Mammalia > Diprotodontia > Phascolarctidae > Phascolarctos > Phascolarctos cinereus. The sequence continues at coordinate 331,218,638 of NW_027555847.1, forward strand.
AAGAAAATGAGGTACAGAGAGGTTATGTGACTTGGCACAGAGTTTGTTTTGCAAACTTTATTATGATTCACCATGGTTACGCATTTAGCAGGTAATAGAAACTTAAGTCATATAACTTCAAATCTAATGTTCTTTTCACTGTATTAGGCTTCCTACTAGTGGCAAAGTTGGGACTAAAATTCAGGGAAAAAATGGGAGCAATGCATAAGTTTAAATTTTCCTGTCCCTCACTTTACTCTCTACCATGTCCCCTCAAGAAAAAATTTCAAGAAAGGCCTCTTCATGGTTGGTTAATTGTAAAATATAGAACTTTGGGGGCTTTCAGTGGGGCAGAGCCAAGACAGTGGAGAAAAAGCAAGGGATTCACCTGAGCTCTCCCAAATTCCCTTCCAAACAACTTCAAAATAACACTTCAAAATGAATTCTGGAGTGGCAGGACCAACAAAAGGATGAGGTAAAACACTTTTCTAGCCCAAACAACTTAGAAAGTTGTCAGGAAAGGTCTGTCACATGGGAGTAAGAATGGAGTGCAAACCAGAAGGAGGCCTTGGGGGCAACTGAATTAGCAGCAGCGGCTTCTGGAGCTTTCAACCCAGGGAAGGTAAGTGGGTCAGCCAACTGATCAGAAGGAGATTGCAGAGATCCCTTTGCTGGTACTGGGTGCAGCATGCTGTTGCATTGCCCATCTGCAAATCCAGGTTGTAGTTGTGGGTTGCAGACCCAGGGCCAGGAGGAGTACTAGCACACTAGAGCTTGTGGCTGCAGGGGAGTGGGTCGCCCGGTCATAGTTCCAAAGTGGAAAAGAGTGCTTGTGGTTGCTCAAAGACCAGAGCACAGGCCAGGACAGTAGTAAACACACCTCTTCTTAGATCATACCACCTAGGAAGAACTGAAAACATAAAGACCATCAGAACCGGCTCTGAAAAGGCTGTGCAAAAAAATCTGAAGTTTGGGACAGCAGCCCCTCCACGCCCAGAGCATAGCCCACGAGAAATAGTCTGAGAAAATGAGCAAACAATAAACTGTAGTGTATTAGAAAGATTGCTGGACTTGGAGTCAGAGGACCTGAATTTCAAAACTGTCAAGCATATACTATGTGTGTGACCTTTGGTAAGTCGGGAATCAGACTGGATGACCTCTAAGGTGCCTTCCAGCTCTCGATCTGGTATCCTATGATCCTTTGGCTGATTCTTTCCCTCCATAGAGTCCATGGGGGTGTCTGGGAAATATTCAAACCTATAGATGGGAGCCAAAAACTACCACGTACGCTTACTGTGTTCTAATCAATTATTCTGTAAGTGTTTATTAGGTGACTACTAGGTACCAGGACTGTGCTTAATGCTGAAGATTCAAAGACAAAAGTTTAAAAGTCTATGCCCTTAAGGAGCATGCATTCTATCTGGGATGATTACAGGCACAATTATAAGCCTATGTGTAACATATACAAAATAAATACAAGGAAGTTGGGGTGGTAGTGCATTCTCAGCTGGAAGTACCAGGGGAGGTTTCATGTAGAATGTGGTATTTGAACTAAGACTTGAAAGAAATTGGGAATTCTGAGAAGCAGAAGTGAAGATGGAATGCATTTCAGGTGTGGGGGATAACCAATGCAAAGACCTGAAGAGAGGAGTAAACGTGGCATGTACGTGGAACGGAGTGTAGGCCAATATTGCTGGATCTCAAAGTATGTGGAGGGGGTGACTATTGAGAAGATTGGAAAATAGGAAGGGGCCAGGTTTTGAAGAGATTTAAATGTTAGAGGAGTTTATATTTGATCCTCAGGCAAAATAGAGACCCATGAGTTTATTGGGTACAGGAGTGAAATGACGACCAGAACTTCACTTTTGGGGAATCACTTTGGCGGTTGTGTGGAGAAAGGACCAGACTCTAAAGAGAGTCTGGGAGGTCAATAGGAGGCTATTGTAATAGCCCAGAAAGAAGTGACAAGGGCCTGAACAACTGTGGTGACTATGTGAGTAGAGAGATATATCTGAGAGATGCCTTGGAGGTATAAATGACAAGCTTTGGCAACTGATTAGATATGTGGAATGAGGGAGAGAGAGGAAGTGAGGATGCCCTTGAGGTTGTGAACCTGTATGATTGCAAAGATGCTGACACTCTGGATCATAAAGCAAGGGTAACTTGGAGAAGGGATGTTCCAAAGGATTCCAGTCCCAAGACAATGAATCAGCAGGAAGGGTATGGGAGTAGGTAGTGGGGGAGTTGTCTTTGAAAGAACTAGGGTCAAATTAGAAAACAGACCTGAGGAAGTTATGTCTTTCTGTCTGAAAATTCAGTTGCACACACTCAAAACATCCCCACTAGACCCAACCTTCAGTGGAAGACCAAAGCCTCCATTCAACTAAAAAAAAAAAAAGGTAAATTTTACAGTGTTTAAAACAACCACCCCAGATAAGTGAAGAGTTGATAAATGAGCTCAATCTGCATACTGCCCTGGAAGAACTGAGTTGTGGATAATTACCAGATTACCCTGGGGGCTGAAGCTTTTCTCCAATGACTTGAAAAGGCATCACTTTGTGAAACGCCATGGATGGCCCTTGTGGACCAGCACAAGGAGAGATCTGAAATCCTTGCCTGGTGCTTCCTTTGCTTTGTCACCAGTCTGTTTGAATGCCCCAAACAGAAGGGCAGCATTGCCTCGCTGTACTTGGACAAAGCATCTGAGATGCCAATGGAGTCTCTTTCTTTTCCTTTCTTTCTTTCTTTCTTTCTTTCTTTCTTTCTTTCTTTCTTTCTTTCTTTCTTTCTTTCTTTCTTTCTTTCTTTCTTTCTTTCTTTCTTTCTTTCTTTCTTTCTTTCTTTCTTTCTCTCTTTCTCTCTTTCTCTCTTTCTCTCTTTCTCTCTTTCTCTTTCTCTCTTTCTTTCTCTCTTTCTCTCTTTCTTTCTTCTCTTCTCTCTCTCTCTCTCTCTCTCTCTCTCTCCCTCCCTCCTCCCTCCCTCCTCTCTCTCTCTCTTCTCTCTTCTCTCTCTCTCTCTCTCTCTCTCTCTCTCTCTTTTGTTTTTGAAAAGCTGTTTAAAAAAATAGAATTCTAATGTATTCATATTGAAAAGACACAAGACAGGGTGATTTAAAGTCCCCGGAAAAAGCTATGGAATCATGACAAAATGAGGTTTGGCGGGTGAAGCATGAGTGGAATCAAGGGGAAAACCCCCAGAAGAATCCAAAGCAGCCAAAGAAAAAATTTCCTTTGTCACCCACCATCCTTAACAGCCTGCATTGCCCCCGTATTCTCACTCACAAAGAAATCTCAGTTCTCAGAATTCTTCTGAAGTGGGGAGGTAGCAAAGGAGGGTACCAGTATTTCTTTGTTTGAGAGAACACTGTAGTTTGGAGTTAGAATTATATTTGGCATGTACCTCATACTTTGAGCCTCACAACCACCCAGTGAGGTAGGTGGGTGTCAAAGGTATTAGTTACTTCATTTATAGATGAGAAAGCTGAGGTTGAGAGAACATCAGTGAATTTTAGCTTGTAAGTGTCAGAGGCAGAATTCAACCCAAGTCTCTCCTGATCCCAAGACCAGCATTGACATCCTAGCTCTGCTATTGACTCCTTCTAAGTAATTTTATATTTTTGAGACTCAGTTACCTCATCTGCAAAATGGGTGTGATAATACTGTGCTCATCTACTGCATAAGATTATTTTGAGGACCAAGTGAGAAAATGTATGTAAAATGCTTGGCTGCCATAAAGGGAAATACATACAAATTGTTGTTATTTTTATTTTGGAATATTGCTTTTTCCCTTAGGAGTTATACTTACATGTAGTAGAGCATTAAATGTACTGTGATAATTTGCCTTATGTTAATTTAGGGGGATCTGAAAAAGTTTTAGACTAAATTCTATTTTATGAACTAAGATGGAGTCTGCATAGATACCATGCATGGAGGCTGAAATTCATAGGCTTAATTAATGATCAAGCTCATTCATTTACTCTTATTCTATTGATTCTAAATATGAAAGCATTTAAACATGCACTCTGATCACTACTAATCCGTCACCTACTGTACTTAGACCCTTACATTTTACATTATGAAAGGACAGTTCCAGTTGGGCAATTCTTCGTTCCTCCCTCCTTCCCTCCCTACCTTCCTCCTTCCCTCCCTCCCTTCCTTCCTTCCTCCCTCCCTCCCTCTCTTTCTCTCCCTCCCTCCATCCTTCACTTCCTTCCTCCTTCCATTCTTTCCTCCCTCCCTTCTCCCTCTGTCCTCCATCCTTTCCATAGGGTAGTGGATAGAACACTTGCTCTGGAAAACAGAGGACCAAGGTTCAAATCCTGACTCTGCTACTTACTACATATATGATACCACATATGTGATTTTGGGTAAGTTGTTTGACCTTTGGGCATCAGTTCATCATCTGTAATGTGAGGAGTCTGAACTAAATAGCCTCTAAGAGCTCTTCTAGGGCTAAATCTATCATCGTATAAAATAGGTGGACTAGGATATTACTGGTTTTTAGGTATCATTCTAGGAATGAAGAAAGTAGACTTACCTTTAACTCTCCACACATCCTAAAAAAAAAAATTGAGTAGTGAGATTTGACTCTGTAAGATTATGACCCAGTGTTGTACTGATGATGTGAAGAAACACAGTGAAAATAACTCTGGGATGGGAGTTAGGATGACCTAGATTCTACTCCTGGCTCTGACATATAATGGATATGATCAGAAAAGAATAGGACCTCTACTGGTACTCTGATTCCTAGATTTACTAGCATTATAATGAAACTACTACCTATGGTTATCAATCTCATCACTGCAAAATCCAATGATCATTTCTTCATTGACTTCTCTGTAGCTTTTGACAATATTGATTTACCCTTCCTTTAGTATGAACTCTCGTCCCTTGGTTTTCGTCATAATGATCCTCTTGGTTCTCCTCCTACCTACTTGGCTGATCCCTTGTTAGATCATTATCTGTCTCCCTAGGCCTTGGGTATAGTTGTCCCACAAGGCTATGTCCCGGGATGTCTTCAATTTTCCCTTGACATCCTCTCTCAGTGATATCTTCAGCTTTCATGGGTTCAATTATTGTCTCTACAGAAAGTAGATACTGATCTTGCAATCAATATTAACATTTTTTGCTATAAATGAAGTTAAAAAAGAAAGTTGCATATTCATAGAAAGATAGTTCACAGGTCCTCTTTGGAGAGGCCAAAAAAGGGTTATTTTTAAGTAGCATCCAAAGATAAAAAACATCATGTCATGAGACTTTTAGTCATCTCACCTTGCATTGCTCACAGTAAACTTGGGTAAAAAGAACTCCATGCATATAACTGAAATTTATACCCCAACATATACTGCAGAGTACATGTAAGTAGAGAGATTTCATAAAGAACTCCAACAGAACCTCCAAAAAAAAATCAACAAATATTTGTCTCCTTGGTGGCTTCATGCATAAGGGAGCACAGGAGGAAGGACAAAAAATATGTTGGAAAATATGAATCAAGAGTAAGAAATAAAATAGGCCATGGCTTGTCAACTCTACAGAAAGCTCATGTCTATAAGTAATGAATACTGTCATCAAGAATAGACTCTGGAAACACTGGATACGGTGATCAACATAAAATATCACAAAACATGAAATTGATTATGCCTTAATAGACAGAAAATGATTAGTTACTGATGTGGGAATCATTTCCAAATCAGTTCTTTGAGTATATTTAAAGTATTAACTTATTAGATCAAAGATAAAAATCAATATCAAATTAGAAGAAAGAATAAAAATGAGAAGGCAATGTGGTATATCACTAAAACAATTCCCACTTGATATATTTCAATGAACTATTTATGCCAAGAAATGGGAAATGGATAAAAGATTATACACCAACACAATGACCATTTCCTAAGAAGGTAAAAGATTATACACCAACACAATGACCATTTCCTAAGAAGGTTTTGCTGATGTAAGTAAAACAACACAATGAGGAGGCCAAAAGAGCCTAGAAATCACAGAACTGAACATTGCCACATAAAGAAAACATCTTTAACTACTGGTCTATTTGACCCATCCTTACCTCTATAAGACATTTATGAGAATAATGTACATGTATTTTGAGGGAATATTTCACAAAAGTATGAGAAAAAATGCAGATTTGGGGGAATGATATTCTATAGTGGATCATTTCATTACAGTTATACATTTGACTGAAAGGTCAGAATACAAGATCCCACTATGCTTATTTTTTTGTTGATTATTTCAAAAGCTTTTGATTTTGTAGAGCAAAATGTCATTTTAAAAGGTCTGTGACAACAAGGTATCTCCCATACATTTGTCAAAATCACATAAGATGTGCACATGAGATGCACAAATGTAGAGACCTTTCCACTCCAAATGTGCATAGGGACTATTTGTGCCCAGCCTGTGGTAGAACCTTCTGAGCTCATATTGGTCTAATCAGCCACAATTGGACACATTCTGCTTTGACCCCAACATAGTGATGTCATTTTTGTCCTTTAAGGACGAAGGACAACAACCAACCAATTAACCATAAGATTCCTTGAAAGATGTGATGGAAGATAACTGATTATAAATATAAAGCAAGACACAAAATAGACAGATATATGCTTGTCAAAAGTATTTACCACTTTCATGAAGGAGACCCAGTGCAGAGTCCAAATGCCCTATAAATGATGAAGTATTCTCTGTGCTCCTGTTTGTATACTGTGGAGCTTAACTATGCATTTTCCAGAATTAAGTAGGAGGAGAATAGACTGGATTCGATCTTGGAAACTAGTCACTGCTTTTAATGACCCTGAAGTTCTCCCTGAATCAAATTCCCATCTGTTAAATGCTAGTATTATTCCAGTGTTGCTATATGACTATAAAGCAGGGAATGCCATAATATCCAAAGAATTAGGATTATGAGTCACCTAGAGGACAATGGAGAGATTTTAAACTCTGTTTGAGTTGAGTAGATCATAGCATCTTACCAATGAAGAACTAGGAATGAGGAACATGAAATATAATATCAAATCAATTTATGACTGGAAAAGGAGGTAGGTTAATCATATAGAAAGATCAGGAAATAACTGATTATCTGTATAACACATTGCTATTTAATCACTCAATCACTCAATCAATAAACATTTATTAAGCACCTTCTATGTGCCATGTACTATGTTAAGCTCTAGATTAGAGAACTTGTCTCTAAATTTTTTTGATTGCTTATGCCTATCAAGAAACATTTTGAGCACATACCCTCAAAATACATGTATTTATATTTATTTAGATATTGCATAATGTGATGCTGTATGTATATCATAAAAATACACAAAAATAGATATTTAAAAAGGATAGAGCAAAGATAAAATGAGATCTTTAAAGATTGTTTTATTATTAATTCTTTAAAGTAAGAGCTGTCATTACATATGTTTCATTATTTTTGAAAATATTGATTGAACATTTTATCATGATATTGTGATATGGATTTAATATAGTAATTTGAACATCATGTTCCAAATTCAGTTTATTTTTATATTTTGTTTTAATGTCTAACATACTGGTTTATTTGTTTTTAAGATGCCTCCAAAAGTGCATAGCTACAAATTGAAGAAGTATATTGTTGGCTGTGGCTACTAATTCATGATGTTTCAGTCCCATTTACCAATTATGTTTTTTGTTGGAATTCATCTAATAAATTTCTATCTCCCCAAATATCAATCAGTTGTTCTTGTAAACAAATCAGTGGCATTTTTGAAAATATTTTTAACAAATTGGTCCCAAACTCACTGAGACTTTGTTTTGGAGAATTTTAAACAAGTCAGAAAATCATTTTCCCAAGTTTTTATTTAAGTAGGCAGCCATGAGAGGTTCTAAAGGTGCTACCCTTTCATAATTTTCAGTGGCAAAATCACATGAAGATGGAAACATTTCCAAACACTTATTTTAAAAATTCTCTTTCCATAGCACCATTTTCTCCTGAAAAAGTGTTTATTTTTTTCCACTCATGGTTAAAAGAGCAACTTTAAAGTGACAGATTAAGTGGGTTTATTTTTCTGAAAATATCTGCTAGGTAGAATACTACTGCTAGCTCTTTGTAATCACAGAACAGGTTAGCAAAGCCAAAACACATATTTTTGTAAAATCAGTGAACCTCTGTGTGGTTCAAAAGATTTTCCTGGCCATCGACTATCTCATTCTAAAATACTGTGAAGATTTTACTACTTGAAGATCTTATTTTAATAAAATCAACCACACTGATGACATCCTGTACCATTATGTGCATTTCTGCACTTTGCTGCAGTGTCTTGCCTATGAAGGACACAATGAATGGATCTCACAAGTGATGCCATCTTCCTCTGTGATTCTTTTTGATTCCAGTCAAAGCAGCCACTTGATCAGCTACTGTACGGGGCGTCCTGAGTCTTAGTGCAGTTGTCAGCTTTTACAACTCAAAACTGCACCAAGAGTTTTGGGACACCCTATACTTAGTACTCCTCCCCACAATAAAATATAGTTTTTATTTTGAAAGTCCTTTGCTGCTGAGAGTATACCTCCTATAGTACATCTTTCTTTTAGTGGATCACAAAAAAGAGTTCTTAATCTATGTCATTATTGAAATAGAATCTAGAAGCACTGTATTGCTGAGACGTGTTAGAAACATCTGTACTTTTATCTACCTGTATAGTAAATCTCCGCTACTGTGTAATTGTCTTAAAACTTGTTTCTTCATATCATCAGCAATATTTTTTATGCATTTCTGAATGGTATTTTCTGACAAAAGGAATGCATTTTAGTTTATTGCTGTATTATTTTCCATGTATCATTTCAACCATTTTTTTTAAACCACAGTAGGAAGAACTAGTTTTCCCCCCAATGGTATATAGCTTTTTAATCTTTTACTATTAGGTAAGAAACCTCCGAAGAGGCATTTAAACATCTGTCATTAAGTTTAGTGAAATTTTGTAAAGTAATGGATTGAGTGTCACATGACTCTAAACCACTGAAAAGATTGCAGAGGTTCGTCTTCCTAGCTTTCTGATTGGGATGGCTTCATGCTGTTGTTAGCTAATATCTCAAGAGCCAACATAAACTTAGGGCAATCTCAGCATTAACTAAAGTGGATCCATATTTCAAATAATCTTTTTGATAGGAAGATTATTAATCCATGTATTCAGTATTATTCTACATAAAGTTTTTTTTCTTATTTTTAGATGAATATAAATCTATTCACCCCATTTTGGAGACTGTTAATCTAGGGGAAGGGCCATAGCACATTGGGAGGACCCTTTGTGAAGCATTTATAGATTTAATTTCTGATTGGGAATTTAACTGAGGATTCCTGAGGCCTTGAATGCTGAAATCCCCCACTACTTCCCATTTCATTTTCCCAGGTGGTTTACTTATTGCCTCAACCAAACCACAGCCCTATTCTTGAAGATTCTAGTTCAACATTAATTCAAGTCCAAGAATGCTAAAGCCTAAGCTGGAAAGATAGATGTAACCCCTGTCTAGGGGCCCACCCTCTAAATTAATAGGGTGTATGGGTCTATTGTTACTTGGAACTAGATGGGTTACCTTCTTCACCTGAGAGAAAAAAATTGACTTTTCAGGGTAACATAGTTTCTTTCATATGGTCTTTTGAAAATGACAAAGGCTCGGGGGCAGCTAGGTGGCGCAGTGGATAGAGCACTGGCCCTGAAGTCAGGAGGACCTGAGTTCAAATCTGGCCTCAGACCAAACACTTGACACTTACTAGCTGTGTGACCCTGGGCAAGTCACTTAACCCCAATTGCCTAAAAGCAAAAACAAACAAACAAACAAAAAAACCAAACAAAAAAAAAACCAAACAAAACCGAAAATGATGAAGGCTCAATACATCACAGTACCAGACTTAGCCTGACAGGTCCAGAGATTCTGCTGCTATAGACAGGAGCCAGTTAAAGCTGTTTGTCATATTACACAAGCAAAACTGAAGAGAGAAATGAGCTCATTAGGATCTTCGGATTTGTCTCTGTTATTCATATTGATTGTTGCGTGTGTGTGTGTGTGTGTGTGTGTTTGGCCTATGAGCTTTGACGGGACTTCATGCAAACTTGGAGGTGACACATAAAAGAGCTACCAGATCTCCTGAGCAGGCTTTCTTCATGCTTTGTACTCATCATACCATATCCACAGTCACAAAAGGAATATACCTTTGGGTGAGCTAGTACTTTGGGGCCTTCATTACCTTGATTTTGGGAGCTAGTTTTTTTTTTTTCCAAAGCAGCTCTTCTTTTTCTACTTTTAATATGAATTGACACCAAAGGAGAGTCAACTTTCCTTTTCAGCTTTCTAGATAGTAGTAGCCAAAGCCTTTTTCCTCCCTCCCTTCCTTCCTTCCTTCCTTCCTTCCTTCCTTCCTTCCTTCCTTCCTTCCTTCCTTCCTTCCTTCCTTCCTTCCTTCCTTCCTTCCTTCTTTCCTTCCCTCCTTCCTTCCCTCCTTCCTTCCTTCTTTTTCTCCTTCCCTCCCTTTCTTCTTTGTTTTTCTTCCTCCCTCCTTCCTTCCCTTCCCTTCCCTCCCCTCACTCCTTTCCTTCCTTTTCCTTCCTTCATTTTCTTCCTTCTTTCTTTCCTTTCTTCCTTTTTTTTCCTCTTTCCTTCTTTCTTTCCTTCCCACTCCCTTTCTTTCTCCCTCCACTCTTCTTCATTTGTCATCCTCTTTTGTTTGCTTCAGGATATTAGTGGTTTTAGTCATTTTTTAAAAAAGGCAGAAATCATTCCTCCAAAGAGTAAGGGTTTTTTTCCTTCTAGGGGAAAATGAGACAATTTGGACTTATTTATATTAAGATAACACTCTTGCTAAAATAGGAAAAGTTTAGAGTAGGATTTCTTAGATAGATTTCAGAAGATCTATGAACTTGGATGGAAAAAAATAATCTTTCTTTAATATAGTTAGTTTTATTTGTAGTCCTCTGTATTTTATTTTATGCACTTAAAATATTTTTATTCTGAAAAGAAATCCATAGACTTTATAAGCCTGACAAAGGGGTAATAACACAAAAACTGTTAAGAACCGCTGAATTAGAGGTAAAACGAAGAGAGTATCCCATCCTCTTGGCTTCCCTCAACCTGAAGACATCCAGGAGAAAAAGCCAACAATCTGGATGCAGTTACTTAGCCTCTAAGCTCTCTTTTGTGAGATGAATCCTTAAAAAAAAAAGTAGAGGGTGTTAACTAGAAAATTTAATAGGAACCTTCACTCATGATCACTTATAACTCGATCAACCCCAACTTATCTCAAACTCATGTACTTAACCTGACCAAACCCTAAGAGTCCTGCAAGCCAAAAGCTACCATGCCAGGAGGGGCTGTTGACTTGGCCCTCAGTCTCAGGAGAGGAGCAAAGGGCTGTACACCTGTGACCAACATAATGAGCCACTGGATGGCGCTGTCGTTCCATGCAAATGTCTAGCCTGGCACATTTATCTTTCTTTTAAAAAGGCAGTTTAGCCTTGACAGGTAATTTGGCACATTTCGAGTTGAAATGTGCCAAATGATTTGGCAGATATTTCACATACCTCTGAAAATAGGAGCACCTGCTGCTGTCGGCCTGCAGAGGAGTGGAAGAGGGTGGGAAGAGGGGGTTCTCCCCTGTTGTTGCTAATTACAGGATTTGTAACAAGATTCTAGTAGAGGCTACATGGATCTGCCCCATTTTGAGGACAGTGTCATGTTTTAAAGAAAAGAAAATGTGTGCCTCTCTATAAAAATAAAAAGGTCTTCTCTACTGAGAGAACGATGGTCATCTTCTCAACCTTCTTAAGGCTCCTGGGGCCTCAAAAGAATTGGAACCACCTACTTATGTCAATCAGTTCCAGATTGAATGGAATCTGGCCATACCAGAGCCAAAACAGTCATAGACATTGAGGAAAATTTTCTTCTAAATTAAAAAAAAATGCCTTGCCCCTGTGTTGGGTTTTTTTTTTTTTTGGCATGCTTAATTAGAGGAGAAACTATGAAATGCCAACATTTTTCACACATTATGTCTGGGCTTCCTTTTAGTTGCCACAGGAAAATATGTAACTCAATTCAATTCACCTCAACTCAATGAGCAGTCACAGTGCTAGGCTATGGGGACACAAAAACAAAACAACAAAAACAATGATCCAAACAAGACAACCCAGCCTTTGTCCTCAAGAATCTTATAATCTGCTGGAATGCAGAAGTACACCTTCCTGAGCTGTGCTAAGGGAGGGCAATTTAGCATCCTAATTTAAGGGTATTGCAGTATTGATTAGTAAAGGAATTCACTGATTAAAAAAAGCATATTTCTCTTTCTGTGCATCATCTGTGATTCCTCAATTCACACTGCGATTATGTTTGTTGAAGAGACATAGTATAGAGGAGACAGCACTAAGCTTGGGAGTGAAGAGTCCTGGCTTCTGGTCCCCTGCCTTCTACTAACTAGTCTCTGCTGTCACCTCTCTGACCCTTAGCTTTCTTTTCTGTAAAATGAGGGCAGTGAACCTAAAAATCTCTCTATTCCCTTCTAGCTTCAAAAAGTCTATGATTCTATCTAGACTAGATATCTCAAGTAGATTGAAATATACATCAATATTTAACGAATTAGTTTTGAGGGAAATGATGGTTCCCTGGAATGATATCAGTGGGAAAAAATAGTGATAATATTAGTGAATCTGAAATTCTCAAACCTTCTGGAAAATGATTCTACAAATGTAATGCCAGTAGTTGTAGAAATGAATATTGGGTTAGATTCAAAAATTCAAGTAATGGTTCTGAATACTTTAGATAGATGTGATGGTACTGAATGCTAAGGAGAGAAGCAGGTTTTGAAAATCAAAAATATGTCTTATGAGTGTGTGTGCGATTGCTTTTTGACTTTAGGCTAATATTCTTTGTGAAGATCAGGTTAGAATATAGTGTTTAAGTTCTGTAGAATTGAGGTTTTCTAGCCTTTATCTACTTCTGACTCCTGGTTGTCCACTTTCCCAGGCCTGGGCCAGATGACAAGTACACACTGGAGGAGGTTTCAGCTTTAGCAGGTATGGATGGGAACTCTATCAATAGAGACAATAGCAACAACATAATACAGGAGTCAGTATGATATAGAGAGGCTAAAGAGGATGGCCTTAGAATCAGGAAGACATGAACTCAATTCCTACCTGGGACAAATACTGACTATGTGATCCTAGGCAAGTCATTTAACTTTCACTACCCCAGGCAGCTTTCCTAAGACTCTAAGTTGCAAATCAGGTGTTGATCTGATTTGATAGAGGGATTTTCCTTATTAAGAATTCTTTATTCCAGGGCAGCTAGGTGGTGCAGTGGATAGAGCACTAGCTCTGGAGTTAAGAGGACCTGAGTTCAAATATGATCTTAGACACTTAGTAGCTGTGTGACCCTGAGCAAGTCACTTAACCTCAATTGCCTCAAAAAAAAAAGAATTCTTTATTCCAATGGTATCACAAATTCAGTACAAAAGAAAAATAGTACCTTATGGTTTTCAAAACATTTTATGTGCATTAACCTCATTTAATTCTCACAACATATACCTATGAAAGCGGTACTACAGGCACTGAGGTGGCACAGTTGATAGAGTATTTGTACTGGAATCAGGAAGAACTGAATTCAAATCCTTCCTCAGCCTCCTACAATTTGTGTGACCCTGGGTGAATCACTTCCCATAGCTCATCTCTCAACTGCTTCATCTGTAAAATGAGAGGGTTGGATTCCATGCCCTCTAAGGTCCCTTCCAGCTCCAAATCCATGATTCTGTTATCTTAGGGAAAGTAATCTGCTTAAGGCTATACACCTATTAAGTAACAAAGTTGAAACTAAAACTCAAGTCTTGGTAGCTCATCCAGTACTCATTCTACTGACTTTCTGACAAGGGAAGAAAATTGTATTTATATAAGTAAAATTCTATTTATTTCTGTGTGTATATATACATTCATTGTGTGACTAAACATGTTACAGAGATGTGTATATGTGTCAGGGGCTCACAAACAGCAGAATGAGATCCACTGATAGAGCTTTCAGTTTCGATTGGTAGAACTCCCATCATGACTGCCATGCTCCCAATCAATGGTTTGTTGAAGTATTCACCAGGGAGAAGAGTACCATGTCACAGAAGCCTAGATTTTGATCTGGAAAAACCCTTAGAGATCATCTGGGCTTACCCTCTCACTTTTCAGATTAGGTAACAGAGATCCAGAGAGGTTAAGTAGATGGGCCAAGGTCATTTAGAGACATCTGGTATGGGCACTACCCTCAGGGAAGGGGAATGCCTTGGTAAGGATGAGGCAGGCATGTGGCATGAAGCCAAGCCTGGAGGCAATTCATTTTGAGATTGGCATTTTCCCTTGTGATTACACTGGCCCAGTCTCTACTTTGATTGCTCCCAAATCCTTGGTCAGACATGAGTAGCAGAACACCTGGAGCCACTCTCCCAGAGGAATGCAAACAGGAGACATATTCCCTGGGCAGCTGCTTGAGCTAACCCAAATCCTTAGAACTTGAAGTACGCACACAGAGATGGGAGCTGGAGACTTCTTGATACCAACGCTGTTATTTTGGCATATCAACTAGAAAAAATACTTCATAGTTTCTGTCCCTTACACATTTTGTTTCTGCAGAAAAGATAGCGACTTTCCGCTGCTGGAGTCCAGCTTACTCTTCAAGGCAGTCTTGCCTTCCCAGAGATGTAATTCCTGGCAGGTATTGGTGCTTATATATTCTTTCTTCCCTTTTCTACACTGCTCTGAGATGCTACTATTATCTCATGGCTCTGTCTATTGCTGACGTGAAATGGTCAATGCAGGTCTATTCTCTCCACTACTCAGAGGATGGAAGTTTTCCTGCCTCCTACCCCAGCCCAGCTCAACCTGCACGTCAAGATTTGGGGGAAATGGAATGGTACTTTTCTGCAAAAAAAAAAAAGTTGAGTATTCCTGACCTACATGTGTTTATGATGACCTAAAATGAAGGTTTCACCATGTTATTTCTTTTCTCAATAAACTCCAAGGGCTTTCTTTTCTCTCTAGTATGAAATATAAACTCTTCTGTGTGTCAATTAATGCCCTTATTAGCTAGCTTGAATCTACCTTTTCTTTTTACACCTTGCTCCTCTTTGTATGGGGCAGGTAGGTGGTGCAGTGGATACAGGGCCAGGCCTCCTGGAGTCAAGAATGTTCATCTTCCTGAGTTTAAATCTGGCCGCAGACACTTACCAGCTGTGTGATCCTGGACAAGTCACTTAATCCTGTTTGCCTGAGTTTCCTCATCTAAAATGAGCTAGAGAAGGAAATGGCAAATCACTCCAGTATCTTTGCTGAGAAAACTCCAAATGGGGTCACAAAGAGTTGGGCATGACTGAAATAACTCAACAACAACCTCTTCGTATACTCAACTTTCCAATCCAAAGAGGCCTTTTTATTGTTCCTTATATATGGTGCTACATTTTTAATTACTGTGCTTTTTTGTACTGGCTATTTACCATGCTTAGAATATTCTCCCTTCTTTCAGAATCCTTAGTCTTTTTTCAAGATTCAGGTCAAGTACCACCTCTTAAGTGAGGCCCTCCAGCTAGCTAGTACCCTCTTCCTGCAATTCTACGCTTTGGGGGCAACTTCTACCCATTTTGATGCACTGATGCATGTTTATATTGTCTCCTTGAATAGAATGCAATCTCCCTGAGGGCAGGGGAACGTTTCCTTTTTCTCCCTGTATCCCTAATGCCTGGCACTTAGTAAGCATTTTATCAATGTGTTGATTGTTGATATGATCTGCACAAGACCAACCTTTTCTCCAATTCATTATTTTTAATGTGGATATTTTCAAAAGCACTTAATCCACAAGAAGAAAAGCACAGAGAGCACATTGTCTGGTCTAAAGCACAGGGAAGCAAAAGGCCCAGCTCTGATTTATCCTATTCAAAGTCAACTCCTTGTGACCATTCAAAACCGGCTCCTTTTTAAAGCTTCTCTTTGACTTGCTAATGTGTAATAGGTGACTCTTGTGGCCAACTGTCTGTTTGTCTGTCTGTCTGTCTGCTGCTGCTGCTGCCTGATGCGCTTCCCCCACCCCCTGCTTTCCCTTTTGAAGCCTGCCATGGGTTTAAATAAAGCCAGCTGTGGTCGAAGCAGCTGGGTGGTTTGTCAAGAGTTATTGTCTAGCTTCTGTCAGGCAAATTCGGAGCCAACTCCATTGGAAGGGGATGGGTTAGTGCTGAAATGAAGGCAGGAAAGGGCAGGGGTGAAAGTAAAAGAAACCCACATTATTCAGCCCTAGGACACTTTCCTTAAAGCCCTGTTTTCCAAAAGCAAGCCTGCCAAGAACAGTAGCTGATGTTAGCCAAGCCATGGCTGGCAAAGGGAGTACAACTTTGTGGTTAACCCCTCATCTTGTACCTGGTTAGGTGAAGAAAGAGTGTGAGGAGTCATTAATGTGGGTAATAGCGGGGGAGTGATAGACCTTGCCTGAGCCCTGCTGTTCTGATATCACCACCTCCATTTCCTTTTCATTGGAGAAGGGAAAATTAAGCCTAAATGAAAACCTAACCCAAAGCAACTGGAGTCTGGGAATATCTGTGCTGGTTAGAGCTCCAGGCTCAGGAAGCTGCCACATGATTTGTAAATGAGTCTGATGGGAAACCTCAGATCTGAGTTTTTCCTCTTTGGAATGTAAGCTCCCTGAGGGCAGGGGCTGTCTTTCTTTTTGCTTGGATTTCTATCCTCAGTGCTTAACATTGTTCCTGGGACATATAGGTAATAACTACTTAATAAATGCTTATTGCTCTACCTCGCCTTGTTGGAGGGATCCATTTAACAACTTCCCAGAATAATCCCTAGAATGTTGTTTGAAATAATTTTTCTTCTCTGCTACACACACACACACACACACACACACACACACACACAAATGAAGAAAAATTATCTGATTGGATTAGATTACTTCTAAGATCTGTTCTAGCTCAAAATCTATGATCTGAACTTATTACAGTAGGCACTTAATAAAAGTTTATTGAACTGAACTTTTTTCTTACCAAGGAAGACTTGTTTTACTTTTTTCTTTTACTCAATTTAAATACTAAAATTGTTTTCTATTTTCTTTCTCCTCTTCATTTTTCTTCTTATGGCCTCTAGGATTCCTCTAGGAATATTTTGGGATTACAGATTTTGAGCCAGAAGGGACATCAGGGGTCATCTAGTCTAATCTCCTAATTTATAGATTTTTTTTTTTTATAGATAAGGCAATTGAGGCCCAGACAGATGAAATATCTTAAAAGTTGCTGTCTGCTAAAGAGAAATCCTGCTAGGCTAAAGGAGAGGGTGTCAGGAAAGAAAACTGTCAAGTGGCTAACACAAAGTGAGTAGATGTGATTGGTTGGTTAGGAGTCTTGGTCATGGGAAATAGAGCTGTTAACCTTTAGTTCACAAGTTGAACTTTGGCCCAGGCTGGTAATGACACAAAGTCATTACTCTCTAAAGGCCATTGATCCTTAAGGAAATAAAAATGTAAAGTTATTTCAGCCCAGGTCCTCCCGGACAAGAGTCCACATCAGACTGACTGCCCTTACAATTAGAGCTAATTGTTGGTCATTCAACAGACTAAGGATTGAAAGAGGAAAGAAAGTGAACTACTTTTTAAAAATTGCTATATATAGTTTTAGTCCCAGGGTAACCCAAGAAAACTTGCACATGCGATCTTTTCAAAGGACACAATAGGCTATCTACCAAAAACCATTACTAGTAAAAATCCCACTTTATTATTTAAAGAAAACTTGTGGAAATTAGGGGAGTGTGTATCCATATGTTGGTAGTGCAGTCTTATTTTTGATATAAGACTCTTGTTGGAAAGAGTGATGTTTTTAATAGCATGTGTCATTTCCATTTTTAAAAAAATTGAAATCACAGCTATATTTAGTCCCTAGAATTGGGAAATGGTAAATGGTAAAATCCTTAAGTTTCAGGGAAGATAAAGCATCTTCACACGGGCAAACTTTGGGCATCTCTGCACCTGAGGCCATTAGGAAGGTACAAGTTAATTTAGACATTTGCCCACAGAGAAAGCAAGGAGACAGTGCTATCTGTCTAGGGAGAGGATTCCTGCTGGGAAGTTACTTTTCTTGCTAAAGGCAGAGTTTTAAAATAAATGAATTTAGTTGGCCATTTTAAAAGGCACCACCGGTACATTTCCTTGTTTATTACAGGGTGCATCTAAGTCTGGCCAGGAAATGCCATGAAGAGTCTTGTCTTAGAATACAAAGGGCAACTATATATTCAGTACACAGACATAAACTGCTTCTAGCTTCTTTCGTCTGTGTATTTATAAAAGCTATATATATATATATTCTTTAACCTCATCCTGTGGAATATCATGCAAAGCCTTGGAATTTTTCTTTGGATTGGTGTCTCTAATTTGGTGTCATGCAATTGTCTTCTCAGTATTCACATTACTACATACATTCCACAGATCTTAGCTAGTTGAAACCTTCCCTGAGTGTAAAATTGATTTTAAGTGTCTTGAGAGTTGATTTAAAGATGTTTAATTCTCAGTTTTGCTGACAGGCCCATAAAGAACTATTTTTATTGGAAAACCCTCCAGAAAGATAGCAGGTATCGCTTTTCAGTCTCTTCAGTCCCAGATTCCTGAAACACTGTTTGATCATTGGACCATAGATTTAGGGCTGGTAGGGCCCTTAGAGGTCTTTTAGACCAATTTTCCTTATTTTACAAATGAGAAAACTGAGACCTGGTAAAATTTAGTGTCTTACAAGGTCACACATTTAGTGTCAGGGTCAGGATTCAAACTCAGATCCAATTACATCATCTATTTCAATGCCATCAAGGAACATTAGCCATGGAGGAAGCCAGTCCCATATGAATGATCTTAGAACCAGAAACCTACTCTCTAGAGCAAATCAAGGGGTAGAAAAGGTGGTAGAAAATACTGCAGGCTAGTAAAAAGTTTGATCCTCTGATCAGATTTATTTAACTGGCTAATGTAGGGTTAGGCAAATTCCAGCATGGCCTAGGTAGGCCTTGAGAAACCCAATGGAAATGTAGTCACCAAGAAAAGCTCTTAATTGTGAGAAGCAGAATAGCTCTTAGGGAGTCATCGGTGGTCAAGCATAGAAGGATGGATTTAGAGCCAGAAGGGACCTCAGGTCCACTTAACTCCATCCCATTGTGAAATGATAAGATTGCTCTAACTTAACAGATGAAGAAACTGAGGCCTATGGAGGTTAAATGTCTTGCCAAAGGTCACACACTGTAGTAAGTATCAGAGTTAGGATTTGAACGGAAGTCCTCTGACCACCCACCACTTCCCACAGAGAGTTGGCTGAGGAAGAGCGAGAATTCTCTCCCCATCTTCTTGCTCCTAGAATGGATGGGATGTGCTGGTGGATGATGGCAAGATCATAATGCTTTATTGATAGAAGCATGGCTCACTTCTCCACATATACACAGAAGGAATTCTAGCCAAGGGAATTAGTAGTTCACTGATGACTGAGCACCCCATTGTGTGAAGAGAAGTATGCCTAGCATGGAGGGGAAATATCAAGGAAGCAAATGCCTAATCCTTTTCCTGGAGGAATTTAAGGAAGGGATAGGAAGGGCGTGTGTGTGTGTGTGTGTGTGTGTGTGTACGCACTCGCCCAAAAAATGGCAGTAACTGCAAGTCAAACCTGCTGAAGGACAGAGGAAGCATTCAGAAGCCTGACTGAAGGGAGATCACATGACAGAGAGTACAGGTACTGTCATATAGGTATCAGTAAGCAGATAAAACCCTACCCTTGAAATCAAACCAGTGTGCAAGTACCAGCACTCAAAAGGAAATAAAACATTAATAGGAAAAAGTCAGGAATGGAAATGCTAACATAGCACCACAGCGCCCCCTGGCACACATACAGGCAACAGGTACCTGCCTATGTCATTGATACCGTCTTCCCCCAGGCTGCTTTGAGGTGAAGAGGAACAGCCCTGGGATGTATGGGGAAAAAAAGATTGCAGTTGAATAATATTTCACTTAGGAAGAATTTTAGAATCCAGTTTAGAATTTCTTAGCCAAGCCAGAGAGGACAGCTGGGACGCATAAGTGAACCAATGTTAAATGCATTAATCTGATAAAATTATAACCAAATTAGCATCTGAATGCAGGGAGCTCCTGAGAGGTAAAGAAAAACTCAGTAGCCCAGGGCATCGGAATATAATGAGGTCTAACAACCTCTGATATCCTGGACTGGTATCAAGGGAAAGAGTGGAGCAGAGCCTTCTCCAAATAAATCCCCTTCCTTCCTCTCCCCATATTTCAGGGAGCTGAGTGCTGTAAGGTGAATAGCTGCTTGTAGCTTCATGCTCCTGAATCAGAAAAGAAATCCAGCCATGTGAATGACCTTAGAACATGAAACCTAGTCTCTGCAGCAAATCTAGTGGTAGAAAAGTTGATGGAAAATCCTGCAGGCTAGCTAGTAAAAAGTTTTATCAGCTCATCAGATTTGACTGGCTAATATAGTGGCAGGCAAATTCCAACTTGTCATAGGGTGGGACTTGAGAAACTAAATGGAAATGTAGTTATTAAAAAAAAGCTTTTATTAATTATGAGAAATGGAATAGCTATTAGGGAGCCATCCTTGGAAGAGCGTAGGAGAATGGATTTAGAGCTTGAAGGAACCTTGGAAACCACCTGACCTAAGCTCATTATGAGACACCAACATACCCAAACAGAGTCAATGGGCACAGGTTTGGTCAGGTGGAGAAGCGAGGGGAGAGGCTGTGCTAGTTCCGAGGTTCCATAGAAGTTAATATTTTGGGGAGTCCGAGTGTCCTGGAGTGGTTATCAAATGAACTGACCCTTTCATCACAGTGACTTTAATTCCTGAGGCACCTGGTTCCACCTTCAGATACCTTAGGTCTGCTCTGTTAAGACCCAGAGTCAGTACTGTTCATTGGTAGACTGGCCAGCCAGCTACCCAGCAGCATTTCTAAGACACTACAACATCCCACTTGCTCTCACTTATCACACTTGCCAGCTTTCTCTAGCACCCTCAACCTTCAATCAATCAATTAAACGATCCACTAATTGAGAACCTTTTATTTTTTAGCTACTGTGTGAGGAATACAAATGAATGAATGAATAGAAAAAGCACTGAAGTGCTCATGCTGTGCCAGGAACTGGGGACTGAGATACAACAGGGAGATAATCCCTGCCCATAAGAAGCTTCCATTCTGATATTAGGAGGTTAGAGATTCAACTTGTGATTTCACAGATATAGTTGGTTCGTCAGTGGGTTATGTCTTTCATTCTTGAAGAGGACCAAAATGACCCCACTATGTTAGAGTCAAGTTACAATGCATCTGATTGTGGCTGATCAGACCAATATGAACTCTGAACGCTCTACCACAGGTAGGGCACAAATAGTTCATGAGAACATTTGAAGTGGATCCTCTAAATTTGCATATCTTGAATTTCTTTTGAGCTATTTCAATTCTGCTTTGCTCATAGAGCACAGCACTTTCCTTGATGAGGGCATGCCATCCCGGGCAGTCCTGTACCAGTGTCTCCCATATCACACAACCATCTCTGCAACTTAAGTCTTAGAGATAGTTGATTAGAGAATTGAGGGCTTAAGTGACTTGCTTAGGGTCACGTAGCTAGTGTATGTCAGAAGCAAGACTTGCACCCTGGTCTTACTGGCTCTAAATCCAACTCAATATCCACTATACCACAGCTCACTCTCATCAAACATGAGAAGATACCATATAGGGAATGGTAGCCAGTGAAGGAAATTTTGGTCTGGGGAGAGACACAGAGATGGTGGATGGGAGGCAGCGGGGTGGTACAGTGGATAGAGTGCTGGAATGGATTCAAAAAAAGACAAGCTCAAGTCCTGCCTGCCTCAGATCCTTACTGGGAACAAGTCACACAACTTCTCTCAAGCCTCAGTCATTGTCTCTCTCCATCTGCCCCTTCCCCCATGAGGATAATAGATAGTAGCACCTACCTCAAAATGTTGTTGTGAAGATCAAATGAAATAACATTTGTAAAGTTCTTTGCAAACCTTAAAGCTCTATGTAAGTGTTAGCTATTATTATTGTTGTTATTATGAACAGAGCCATGGAAAGTTCCGTGTATGGTCACATCCTTTCTAGAAGCAGTGGTAGTATAGATTGATTACTGTCCTCAGAGCAAGAGGTGGGGGGAGAAGGGAGGGAAGGGGAGAGGGAAGTACACCTGCAATGGTGTCCTAAATGTCAAGATGTCTGAAGTTGGTGGCTTGACGGTATGCGAAGTTTGGTTTGGTTTAAGACTGGCTGGATCAAGTGCGTTAGATGAGTTTGCACTCACTCACTCACCCACCAATAAGCTCAGCCCCTCTGCCCCTCTAGTTCCAAAATTGAGTAGATTAATTCTTCCCCCGGGACAGAAGGCATGGCCTCAGGGTTTGTAGGCAACAGGGTGCAGCATAGTGAATGGCTACATGCTAGGGATAGATGGCTGGTGGGGAAAGAAACATAGGTTAAAAAAAAATAGAAGTAATCCTAGTAATGATCTTCTAGAAAACTCCTTGTAAATACTAATGAGGAATCCCAATGCAATTTTGTGGAGAAATACTATATTGTCCATTTTTGACATTGCAATGAACATAGGTGTGGGTTGACTTCACTTCCATTTGCTGGGGATAGGTTTGGAAAGTGATGGAAACAGTCCCAATGAACATATTAAGACTGAGAAAAGGGAAGTAGGTAGGTGCTTTTTGTACAACATTGAGTGAGTGAGTGAGTGAGTCAGAAACCAGAATGCAAACCTCTTGAGGGCAGGGACTATGTTTTAGGTATGTAGTCAGCATTAGAAAGTGCCAAAATATAGGAACTACCTGTGGAAGACAGAAGTCCCTGCTCTCAGAGGGCTTAGGATCATTGAGGTGGGAAGACAAGAAAGAAACCTATGAATGATTAATTGTTCAATGAGTGACAGAGAAAATTAGTGCTCTAAGTTCCTGAAATTTTCACCATCAATCACTCCTTTGAGTGAGATAACAAAGGAACATTATTTTGAAGGTCACTGTTAAAATATGCATGTGTGATCTAGGGGAATGATGGGGGGTGGGAGTGGGGGTGGGGCTAGCCTGCTCAATGAATACATTAGCACTCAGATTGTGGGACTCAGAATAAAGGAGGAAGCTCAGGGGACTGTCAGACGCACATAAAAATAGGAATATGCTTGGGAAACATGACAGAGGACACAAATAGATATGCAAGTATTCTCAGGTTATAAAATTGAATACTTGGGGTTGTGGTGGAGGATTTTGGAATGTGACACAGGTCATAGGAAATGGAAGGCAAGAGATGGCTGCCAATGCCCCAACATTACAGGAACATGTGGTGGTGATGGTGGGGGTAGGTGGGGGGTGGGGGTGGTGGCTATCAGGGAAGAGTAGGAACCACACTGAGTCCTATACTAAAATAAGAAGTTGAAACCCAGAAGCTTAATCAGCTGACTTGATTCCCAGGAGGCAGTAAAGGGCAGAGAAAGCCTAGATGAGATGGCTCACTGACAGTCTGGGAGCAGGGAATGAAAGTTCCTAAATATCCTTCTTTCTCCTGAGAGGCAAGTTTAAGGTGGGGAAGGAAGGCAGTGGTGGTGGAGTATGGACTCTAGAGGGCAGGTGAGAACCCTACAGGGGTGCCCATCTGGGAGACCAAAGAGCAGGAAAAGCTAAGGGCATCTCACATAATCCTTAATCCTTTGACATCACCAGTAAGTGGTAATTTGGTCTTAGTTTAAATACCTAGTTTTAGTTTGAATACAGGAAACACTGGAGCAAACAAGGTCAAGGGCAATGAGGGGAAATGACATCCAAACAACAAGGTCCAAGCTACAAAAAGCAGGATATCAATGTGGCCAGGATAGCAATGGCTAAGACCAAATGCCTCTAAAATAGGCTTCTATGGGCAGAGTACTAACTAGCCATTTTCGTCCCTGGGACAAGGGCCGTAAACATCACCAAAAGCAAGCAGCAAGGAAAAGCAGTTTCAAATCAATTTTGAGACAAATACATTTGGGAGGGGAAGGGGAGGGGAGAGACTTCAGATCTCAGGATACAAGACTCCGTGGAGAAAGAGATACTAGGACATGACAAATGAGGCACCTGTGTCTCTGTGGTCAGAACTCTAGGACAGGGAGCTGCTGGGGAGGGAGCAGTGTGAGGGCCCCTGAAGGGGAGAAGCACACCAGCTAGTAGCTTCCAATTGTAACTAATTATTCTTGTGAATTAGCTAATTAACTAGTTTCAGTTGCTTCTATGAACTGGAATGCAAGGAAGAATGTAAGAGTTCCCTCTAAAATTTCAGCATCTCTGGACAAAGCCCTAAATAAACCTCAGGACATGGGTGTGGAACCCTTTTAATTGGCCAAGGTAGTCCTTTTAGGATATTAAAGGACCATTGCTCTGGTGGGCCTGGGGCCTGACAAGTAGGTCAATAGCATTATCTATCTATCTATCTATCTATCTATCTATCTATCTATGAAGGACAACATTAAGTTCCATTTGGTAGTCATCCTACTCTGTAAGTAGATACTAGATGAATTGACCTTTTTCAGGATCAAAATGAAACTCTTTAATTTGACATAGTAGAAGCACCATTCTTACTTAGCCAAATTATGGGAAGTTGTCCATGCCTCTGAACACACATCTTACAGAAACAAATTGTTGGATCCAGGTTTGTTAAAATGAAGAGAATCAAGAGAATTTAATTTTGCTCTATGGTCCTTCACAACGGTTCCTCCCTTCCCACGCCCACTCCACCCCAATCTTCCCATATTATTAACTGATTTGTTTGTATGGCATTACAAGATTGATATTTCAAAATATTTGAATTTTTTTTTACCATGTAATGAAATTGTTCTTGTGAAGAAGTAAGCTCCCCACTTCTGGAGGTATTTAAACCAAGACTAAATTATCACTTACTGGTGACGTCAAAGGATTAAGGATTATGTGAGATGCCCTGTGTGATCTTTTCCAACTCTGGAATTCTATGATTCTACTAATTTTTTATTATCTCTTGGGAAGTCCAGATCTTCAGTTAGGATTTCTAAGTATTTAGATCAGTACCCTTACAGAGTTGTGTGTGTACAGAGTTTCATTTAGCTTTTTGGGATTAAAAAGTGAACTGTATGATTAGAATCCAAATATTTGGAGCTGGAAGGGACCTTAGACACCATCTGGTTCAACTCTGTCATGTTGTAGATGAGAAAACTGAGGCTCAGAGAGCTTGTAACTTGCCTATAGTAATGGTGCCAGGAGATGGCAAAAAAGTGGAACTTACGGTTCTTTATTAATCTTCCAAAATATTCCATTTTCTGCCTTATTCTTTGTCTGAGTTATTTGAAAATCTTAGCAACTGATATTCCTGTGTTTTCCTCCTTCAAATGTATTCCTTTTCCAGAAGAAAAACATTTCACCAGTAATGAGGAATTACAGAAGTAGACAGAGCCATAAAAAAGGGCTGTTAAGAATTTAAACATGGAGGTTCATAATAGAAGGAGAGAATCAGAGTTGACAGGGGGTATCACAGTTAGTCCCACTTTGGTGGTTTCACTGGTATGTGGTGCTCAAAGGAGAATTGGAAGTAGTTAACAAATTCTGCAGCCATATTTTCACAACTTAGCTTGATGGAGGAGAGGACATTAACTTGGCAGACCATCTACCAATGTGGCAGAAGTGACAAGGGTAAAGACAAATTCAGGTCAGCTGACACAAAGTATGCTGCTCTTTCCACTGCTTCTTAGATCTGGGGTCTGTGAACTTGTCTTTTTAAAAATATTTTGGTAACTTATTTAAATATAATTGGTTTTCTTTGTAATTTTATGTATTCTATGCATTTACAAATTATCTTCTGAGAAGTGATCCATAGCTTCCCTAGATTGCCAAAGGGGTCCAGGACACAGAAAAGGATAAGAATCTCTGCCCTACACTATGCAGGCCAGCAGTTCCAAAGCTCCATCTATAGGTCCCTTGCAAACTCTCTTTATTATATGTAGAAGAACAAATTATTTTTTCTTTTTTAAACTATTTTCTCTTCTTGATACAATCTTTATACTAGGAACACAGTCAGCTCTGCTGGATGTAGTTTTCTAACTGTTTAAATTCTTATTCTCATGATAAAGTGGGGAAAGTGGCATTGAACTTATCCATTCTTGAGAACATCTTAACATTATAAGAAGAACAAAGTGGTACAAAATGTATTCAGCGTCACGGATTTCTCTAGATTGTAGCCAGAAAAGAAAATGGCTGAATGTATTAATTCTTAAGATAAAACTATAATAGGAACAGAAAATGTTGCGAGATGAATTAATGTAGTGACCATCTTACATCTGGAAAGCCAAATCTTCTCCTAATACCACAGAGCAGCAGCACTCGCTGGACATCTTCTCTTCACTTGTCACGTCTAAAGAGAAGAGTGGGGATGCATTCTCATTCCAGGCAGCCCAAGTATAGGGTTTCATTGAATGGGACTTTCGTGGTGATAACAGGAAAGATTTAAGCCTGCCAGGGAGCTAATCAAATGCCCAGATGGATCAGTGTTGCCATAATTTGAGTGTTCCCTTCATAAAAAGCAGATTTTGACCCATGCCTGCCCACCCACCCATCCTCAGTGACCCTTGTTCACATCCTTACAGCCCCAACTGTAATTTCTCCTAACATCGCAATGGAACTAGTTCAATATGCCTGCTGCCCATCAGTTATCTCTTGGCCTTACTGTGTGACCATCCTCTTTTTTTCAATCCTACATTTCTTTAATGATAGCCTTTATTTTTGTCCCTTTTCATAGTTCCTCATTTGTTCTGTGTTGCAGCTCACACCTATTATGCTTCTATCCACTCCCCTCTGAATGCATCTCATGTTTCATTCTTCATAGACTGCAGCGTTCTGTGACTGACAGACATTTAACAACATTGGTAGAATACTGGTATTATAAAGACGGGCCTTTGTTTCTGGGAGATGTTTGGGGTCATTAAATCAATCAATCTGCAAGCATTTCTGAAGCCCCTATTCTGTGCCAGGTACTTTACTAGGCACTGGGAATACAAAGTCAAAGAGGAAACAATCCCTGTCCCGAGGAGCTTATATTCTATCAGAAGGGGGCTAGAGTAGTGGGGGAGGGGAGGAAACAACATGTACATCAATAAATCTATACAATATAGAAAAATAAATACAAGGTAAATAATTAGTGATAACACTACTACTCCTAGTCCCACTATTACTACTGCTGCTGCTGCTGCTGCTGCCATTGGGTTTGACTAGGGTTTGAGTTCTACCTGTGATACTTACCACCTGTGTTATTGTGGAGTGTATGGGGTGTTGTGGGAGGACAAGCACCTCTGACATGAGGGCTTGCTGAACCCTTTTCAGCACTGCTCATCCACCTTTGGTGTCTACCTGGCACTCAACTCTCACCTTTGGCTCCAAGAAACTGTAGCATGTGCATCAGCCACCCCCACCTCAGTAGAAGAGCTAAACCAGGTTGAAGGTAACCAAAAGTCCTACAACTCATGGGAGAATTATGGAAATATCTACCCCAAGCATGGGAAGATTTTCCCTGGAAGAATGGGCAGATGAGAACAATTTATTCCAATAGCCATGAAGGTGGTTGAAGCAGGCACTGTGAAGCTTAGAGCTTGGTCAGACATTGAAGATGCCAAGGTCATCCACTACATCTGAGGCCATCACCAGTCTTCCTGACTTTTGTCTTGCCACTCGACTTCAATGACTGTGGAAGAGAAAGTGAGGCTGATGACTTTGTACAACTCTGCCTTACTTAAAATCCAATTTACATGCAAGTCAAGACATCACATCACGCTGTGATGTCACTCATCCTCTTCAAAAATCAAGGACAAACAATATAGCAGTGTAAGGTTTTCAAAAACCCTAATCATGTCAACACATTTGATTCTCACAACAAAACCTGCAGTAGATGTTATTTGCATCCCCATTTTACAGATGAGGAACCAAGGCTGAGAGAAATTAAATGACTCACTCAGGGTTACACAGCTAATAGGTGTCTGGGGCATGATTTGAAGTGAGGTCTTCCTGATATTGATTCTAGCACTCTATCCACCATACTAATTGGCTGGAGGGTTAAGAAAAGGCTTCTTGTAAGAGGTGGTATTTGAGTTGAGTTTAAAAGGAAACAAGAGGTAGGCTGAGACTATGTCCTTAAGCTCTGATATATCTTTCCTCTCTGGGTTTTCTTCTGACCACCACCTCTCCCAATCCACCCTTTCTTCTATCAGTCCCCTCCTATTTCCCTAGGATAAGATATATTCCCGTACCCAGCTGAGTGTGTATGTTATTCTCTCTTTGAGCCAATTTCAGTGAAAGTAAGGTTCAAGCAATGCCCTCCGCCCATTTTCCCCTTCATTATAATACATCTTTTGAGCCCCTTTATGTGAGATAACTTGCCCCATTTTACCTCTCTTACCTTTTCTCCCAGTGCCATCTTCTTTCTCATTCCTTAATTTTGTTTCTTTTGAATATCATCCTATCAAAGTCAATTTATACCCTCATAATCTGCCTATATATATTTCTTCTAACTGCCCTAATAGTGATAAAGTTCTTGAGAGTTACAAATATCATCTTCCTGTTTAGGGATGTAAATAGTTTCCCCTTATTGAATCCTTTGCTTTCTCTTTCCAGTTTACCTTTTTATGCTTCTCTTGAATCTTGTATTTGAAAATCAAATGTTCTGTTCAGCTTTGGTCTTTTCATCAGGAATGCTGAAAAGTCCTGTTTTATTGAATATCCATTTTCCTCCTTGAAAGATGGTCAGTTTTACTGGGTAAGTGATTCTTGGTTGAAATCATAGTTCCTTTGTCCTCCTAAATATCATATTCCAAACCCTCCAACCTTTTAATGTAGAACCTTCTAAATCTTGTTTAATCCTGATTTGTGGCTCCACAATATTTGAATTATTTCTTTTTGGCTGCTTACAGTGTTTTCTCCTTGATCTGGGAGTTCTAGAGTTCAGCTATAATATTTCTAGGAATTTTCATTTTTATATCTCTTTAAGAAGGTGATTAGTGGATTCTTTGAATTTCTATTTTACTCTCTGGATCAAGAATATCAGGGCAGTTTTTAATTTGTTTGTTTGTTTTTGTCTTATAATTTCTTGAAAAATGCTGTCCAGACTCTTCTTTTTATTGTGGCTTTCAGGTAGTTCAATAGTTCTTAAAGTATCTCTCCTAGATCTGTTTTCTAGATCAGTTTCTTTTTCAATAAGATAGTTAACATTTTCTTTTTTTTTTATTATTCTTTTGGTTTTATTTTATTATTTCTTGATGTCTTATGGAGTTATTAGCTTCCACTTGCCCTACTCTAATTTTTAAGGAATTTTTTTTCCAGGGAGTTTTTGTACCTCCTTTTCCATTTGGCCAACTTTTTAAGGAGTCATTTTCTTTGGTGAATTTTGTACAACTTCATCCATTTTTTGTGTTTCCTTTACCAAGGTATTGACTTTTTTCCCCACGATTCTCTTGTATCACTCTCATTTCTTTCCCCAATTTTTTTCTACCTCTCTTATTTGATTTTTAAAATGCTTTTTGAGCTCTTCCAGAAGTTTGTTCTGAGCCTGAGACAAATTCATATTTTTTGCTGAAACATCACATGTAGAGGTTTTGATATTATTGTCCTCTTCTGAGTTTGCATTTTGATATTCTCTGTAACTTTCTATGGTCAGGTTCTTTTTTTTCCCCTCACTTTCCAGCCAATGTCGTGACTTTTAAAATTGGGCTCTGCCCTTGGGATGAAGGGGGAACTGTCCCAAGCTCCTTGCACCAGGACAGCCGAGCCGCTGGCTTGCCCAGATGCCACCTGCACTGGACTGCACTCCCCTTTTACCTGAATGAGACAGACCTTTCTTGTTGACTTTCTAAGTTGTTTTGGGTTGGAAAATTGTTTCACACTGTGATGAATGAAAAGCTCCAGAGACAGAGTTTCTGGGTAATTAATAATCAATGTATTAGTTAGGCTAGCTAATAACCAGTAAATTGGTGGTCAGTGATTTCTCTTGGGAACCAAAGACCAAGACATGAACACACTGGAAGCCTTAATATACTTTTGAAAAAGAAGGTGCCCCTTGACAGGTGAAAATCAACCCTGATTAGTGAATAATCAATCAGGAGGTGGACTAAAAAGTTTTCAGCTCCTCCTGCTGAGAAGGTGGCTTGATCATAAGACAGCCACCTCAGGTGATCTGAATAGAGGAATCCATCTCTACCCAGACCACTCTGATTGGTTTTCTCCTTCATGAGATGAATGACCCTAAACTCTAGTGGAGGGGTACAAGGGTACAGGCTCTTTGCTTTGGGCAAGAATTCACCTAGATTAGATTCTGTTTACACTCTAATTAGAAGTAAGATCTCCTAGTTGGGTGGGGTCCTGTTCCCAGAGCATTAGGGCAATCTCATCTATCAGCCACATCCTTCAGAGATTGGCTGACTGACCTACAGGGGTTGGTCCTTGAATGAAGAAATAAAAAGTCTGGATCCCAATTAATAATGGATTATTAATATAATAGAAAATAATCATTCTCTCAACCCCATCCTTTTGTTGGTTCTACTGTTCCAGAATTCATATTGACGTGTTATTTGGAAGTGAATTTGGAATTCAGGAGAATTCCTGCTTTATTCTACCATCTCAGCTCCCTCCTCTCTGAGTTTTTCATGACATCTCTGTCTTATTTCTCCTCTTACCGTTTCCTCTCAACCTCCTCTGCCAGATCATTATCCATGCCACTCCCCGTAACTATGGGCATTGCCCAGGGCTCTCTCCTGGGCTCTCATCTTTTCTTTCTTTACTTTCTCCCTGGATGACTTTATCAGCTTCCATGGGCTTAATTATTATCTTTATGCAGATGACAAATCAATACATCCCGCCCTAGTTTCTCTCCTGAAAGCTAGCCCTGCATTGCCAATTGCCTTCTGGACATTTCAAACCGAATGTATCAGAGACATCTCAAACTCAATGTATCTAAGCTCAATTCATTATCTTCCTCCCTAAAACTCATCCTTCTTCCAAACTTTGCTCTTTCTATCGAAGTCACTATCACCCATCCAGACACCCAGGCTCACAAACTTGCAGTTATACTAGGCTCCTCGTTTCTTTTCATCCCTCATATCCAAATAATTCTCAGATCTTGTTGTTTCTCATCTCAATAACATACCTCACATTTGTCCACTTCCTTCTATTCACATGGCCACCACCCAAATTCAGGCCCATGAGCACCTTTATCACTTGGACTATTGCAACAGCCTCTTAATTGATCTCCTTGCGTATAGTTTCTCCTTTCTCTACTCCATACTCCATGTTGCTGCCAAAGTGTGAGTCTGACAATGTCACTCTTCTACTCGAAAAACTCCATTGCCTCCTTATGTTCTCTAGTTTCCTTTATAAGATTCTCTGTTTGGCTTTTAAAGGCTTGATAACTTGGGTCCAAACTATCTCTCCAGGCTCATCATAAACCATTGCCTTTCCAGAACTCTGTGGTCTAGTCAGATTGTCCCTGATGTTCCTCATGCACAGCTCCCTATTCTCTGCCTACATTTCTTTGCACTGGCTTCACGATTTGCCAAGGGCAATCCATCATATTTTCCTCTTGTTTAATTCTGGACACAATTCAATGTCCATTTTCAGAGTTTGTTATGGAAGCTAGGTATTGAAGTACTTATTTAGACAGAAATTTCAAATGTAGCCACCAGAGATGTCAATTCTGCTGCAGTTAGAGGGGAGAACCCTTTGGAAAGATGGGCAGGTGTTTGTTTTTCAGGGGACAAAGAATTAGATTTGCATTTTTTTTTTTGCCCAAGGGCCAAGAAATTAAAAAAACAAGGTCATTCATATCTATCTGGTATGACTTCTGATATGTGCCCTGCTTGAAGAGAGGGTAATGAGCTAATTGAATTACTTCCTATTCTTACTCTATACACCCTCTCTGAGCCTCAGTTTTCTCATCTGTAAAATGAAAGGGTTGAACTAGATCAAGAACTCCCAACCTAAAGTATAGGGGTAACTAAGGACTATAAGAATATTGTTATGTAGGGAAAGAGAATATTTGGTAAATAATTGTGTTATTATAGAAAAATTAATATCTTTATTTCTTATGTGAAAATGCATGGTAAACTCTAGAAATTAGTTTCTTTCATATTTAATAGGGTATATGGAAAGCTTTTTTTTCTTATGTACATATGCATGATAAACTCCAGAATAATTCCTTTCATTTTGAAAAGGTTTTTTTTAAAAGTTTTCTGAAAGCCAAGTTGTACAGAGACCAGAAAAAATTGAGAATCCCTAGACTACAAAGTCTGTAAGGTCCTTACCAGTTTTAAATATCTGTATAATGTGTGAACCCATGTAAGTTATGTATTAGTTTTACATACGTTTGCAAAATGCCGCAGGCTCTGGAAGCCCAGTTACAAAATTCTCTCTCTCTGTCTCTCTTTCTCTGTCTGTCTGTCTGTCTGTCTGTCTGTCTCCCTCTGTGTCAATCTCTGTGTCTCTGTCTCTACCCCTGTCTTTGATTCTCTGTCTGTCTCTGTCTCTGTCTGTCTCTGTCTCTCCTCCAGTGCCTAGCTCATCATTCTGTATGTGGTAGGCATTTAATAAATTGTTGAATGAATACTTGGTGCAGATATCATCATGCCTATAAAACATCTCATTAGAGTTGATGTATTTATAGCTGCATACATTTGCAGACTTTTATACGCCGTTTACTGCACTGAGCAATGGAGGAGAATGCTGAAGAATGATGGTTAAGTGAAGAATTATCAGGTGAATGGTCCTTCCAAGATTACCGTGACATCAGAAGCCACTGGGGGGAGACTCACGTTGCCTCCTGAGCTTGCAGCTGAACTTTGAAATGTTCAAAATGTTCCCTGTTTTCCCCACCTTCTAAAACCTGATGTGATTGCTAATTCTTAATCAGTACCACTGTTCTTTGAATCAGAACGATGCTGCTCATTTGATTGGCAGCATTATTGCCTTTATTTTTAATTTTTGTGGTGCTGTCAATTTGATTTCTAATTTTTCCCTCTGTGCACTGACTGATTGAAGACTATGTGGCTGTACTATCTGACCTATGCATTAAGGCTTTTTAATAACATCAGAGTCATGTATTTGGAGTACTGTTTTATTATGGCTGAATGTGATTTAAGAAGCCAATCTGTTAACTATAGATAATAAGCAAGAAAGAACTGTGAATTATCCTAACGTTCTAAGCCCAAATAGCAAATAATATCATTACCAAGGCTCCAGAGTCTTTATTTCTATTCATCACATTTTAGCTACAGAGACATTTGCTTGACCTAATTTTTATGGACGAGGCCCATGGACTTTGGGTTACTCTTTCCCCTAGGTCTTTCCTACTCTTGTGCCTTCCACCCTTCCATTCACCCCCAAATCCCTCAAACTATTTAACACAGAGGAGTATGGTGGGTCAGTCTTTTGATGCGCTCTTCCTTTATTTTCCTCTTCCTTTTTAAAACTCCTCCCCCCAAACTACTTTATGCTTATTTTTTCTTTGACTTCTGGAATAGCCATACAATTTCAGCCAATTTCATTCGTCTCTCTGGTGTTGGGGTTTTTCATTTCAACTTTTAAAATCTGCTTATTTTCTTTCTAAGGAAAAAAATCTGGTTTTTTTGGTGACAAAAATTAGGTTAATGGCAGAATCTCTAGACTTTAGTTTTGGAAAATAAAAAGTCAACCTTTAAAAATGAGAGAGGTGGGTACACTTGTAGGCTTCTACCATAAAAACCCAAGGAGATTGAATGGTCTCCTTTTCCAGAGAAATTACCTTGAAAATGTTCCCTTTCCGCTGTTTGGATGGCTAACACATATAACATTTACTTTTTATTTTAAAAGCTTAATCAGGAGCAATAAAACCCCCTGATTAAGCATTTAAAATAAAAGTTAAAAGAAGCTGCCATGGATAAGTATTAGGAAATCATCATGTGTCTGGCAGTCAATTAGACTTCAAATAGGCTCTTTTTCAACGTGGAAATTGCAATTCATGGGCTTGACATTACTGCTTATTAGTATTTTAGGCTTCATTTATATAATTTTATTCATACATACAGTGTATTAGGGAAGAGAGAACAAGTTTTGACAAGTTTAGAATAGGCTGGCATCAAAATTTCCAACAGGAAAACTTGAGTTTCATATACCATTGGCTCATCTGCGTTTCTTTGTCTAGAGAACAGAAGGCATTGATCGGGCATCCTCAGGTGTGATGGACTCTGGGCCAACCAGAATTTTGGGAAGGTAAATGTTAAGTGCAGCAGAAGCTCAAGTTGACTCTCCATCAGACTACTCAATTCAAAAAGAAAGGTAGAGACCTGTGGTGGGGAAAAAGGATATATCCAAATTAAATAATAATAATAATAACTAGCATTTACGTGGTACTTTGAGGTTTGCAAAGCACTTTGCAAAAATCTCATTTTGTTCCTATTACAATCCTGGGAGGGATATGCTATTATTATCTCCATTTTACAGATGAAGAAACTGAGGACAGAGGTTAAGTGACTTTCCCAGAGTCACATAGCTAGTAAATGTCTGAGGCTGGATTTCAACTCTGCTCTTCCTGAGTACAGGTTCAGGACTCTACTATGCCACCTATCTTATCAGTTTGAATGCGGAAAGACATTACTATTATCCTTGTTTTACATGTAAGGAAAATGAGGATGACAGAGGTTAAGTGAAGGACTTACTTCTCTAGGTTATATAGCTAGTAAATGTCTGAGGCAGGATTTGAACTCAGGTCTTCCTGACCATGAGTCCCGCACACTATTGACTGCACCATCTGGCTCCCTCCTGCTTACCTATTCGGTGCTGTGGACAAAATGAAAATTTATCTTGTGTAATTTTCATCGAACATATTTACACTTAAATAATAACCAACTCTAACTGTGTTTAGACAAGCCCAGCAAGTTCTGCTTCATGTCAGTCGAGATGTCTATTTAATACAAGGATTCCTGAATAACACCTAGTTGATTTTAAGTCAGACCAAAGAAGGCACAGGTCATGTTGTTAGAAAGAGGTTTGAAGTGTATAACCTATATATGATTGCTTCCCATTTCAGGGAGGGAGTAGGGGAGAGAGGGATAGAATTTGGAACGCAAAACTTTGAAAAAAAAAACCCAAATGTTAAAAAATTGTTTTAACATATAATTGGGGGGGGGGATAAAATTTTATTTAAAAAAAGAAAGATGTGATGGGGCTACAACTGAGAACATGGCTGAAGTATGATGTCCTCTTGTTTGTTTCTATTTTCACATATGTGGAACACAAATCTTTCCTGCTTTCCATCAGGGCCTTTATAAATTCCTCTTGGGGTCTCCACGGCCTCTTTGTAGGACAAGCAACTGAGAAGTGCCACCCTTCCCCCAACTCTGTCTCTGTCTGTATCTGTCTTTGTCTGTCTGCCTCTCTCTCTGCCTCTCTCCCTGGAACTCCTTGTCCCTGCCAGATCCCTTTCAGACCACAGCCCAGGATTTGAAGTTTTTCTCCTCTCAGCTTTGGAATTCTTTTTTGTTTGTTTGAATTTAATTCCTCCTATGAGCTGCAGTCATGTCCCAGCAAGATACTTAGCCCTGTATATCTAGCCAACCTTAGACTGGATCATGCTTCCTATCCAGCAGTCCATCTGAGCTATCTTGACACCCACCTTGTCCCTGGTCATACAGCATGCACCACTGCCTTCCTTCCCTAGCCTTCTTTGTGTTCTGAGCACTGGATGAGTCTATGGGTTCTTCATCCACTCAGGAGACTTACCACACTCAATGATTTTTCTCTTTATTGTCTGTACCCTCGGCATTATCAGTAGCCATTTCTTGGGTTTCTCATTCACCAATGATTCCTCCCTTTGATTCCCCAGACCAAAACCTCCCCTAGCTGGCATCTACTTTCCTATATGTATTCTCATCCCCAGTTAGAATAAAAGCCCTTGAGATTAGGGGCATCTCACTTTCCTATTATCATTCCAAATTATTAGCACAGTGAACATGGTAAGTGCTCAATGGCGGCTTTTTTTCTTTTATTCATACCAACAGACTTTCTAGACAAGGAGGAGAATTGGAAAGTGCAACAAGGCTCCTTTCTGTTTGTGCTTCCAGTCCTCACTGATGATTCAGCCAAACTGTGAGCCACAAGGAATCTGGCTGCCCACATTTTTCGGTCTGCCCTATGACAAGATGACAATGATAACAAAAAGAAATTGGAGGAAGAATAAACAGTGAGCATCTGTATTTTTCCTTTCACTAGACTTTTTTTTATTAGATTGTAAGCTCTGTGAGAACACGAATGTGTATCTTCTCTAACCTCTATCTCCCTCAATACCTGGGTAGCATAGTGCTCTGCACACAGTAGGACAGAGGATAGGGATAGATCCTGGAGCTGTGATTTCATTGGTCAAGGGAGCCCCCAAGTGAAGAAACTTTTACCAAGGCAGGCCTAATAAATAGTTGCTGAATTGAATTTATTCAAATATTTTTGGTGTTACTATAGTTAAATGAAAACTGGCAACTATAAGAACAAAGGTCTCTGTGGAAGATCTTAAATGTCCAGCTACATAGTAAATGAGATAGCATTATCCCCTGATTGCCTCATTTGACCACAAGGGAATAATACTACCTTGTCAGCCCACCTCCCAGAAGAGCTCTAATAGAGGTAGCATAATATAGCCAGCAGTTATACAGTAGGTGGAAAGCTCTGGGTTCCTGTTCTGGTACTACTTAGTGACAGTTGCCTTGGGGAGTAACTTAACTTATTTGGGCATTTGTTTCCTCATCTGTAAAATGAAGGAGTTCTACTAAATGGCCTCTAAGATTCCTTCCTGTTCTGTGATTCTGAGCAACGGGATGTTTCATAAACACACTATCCATAAATTAAAGCAATTCCAGCCCCAGTTACTTTGTTTAGTAAGACATTCACCATATTGCTTTGGAATACAGATGATAAAGTAGCATAAAGGGGCCATAAAACCTGCACACCACTGGGAAAACATGATTTCTACCAGTAAGTTGTAGATGTAAGTGTCCTCAACATTCTTTGCCCTAGAGACAAACTAGCCATCCAACTTCCATGTTTTGGAACCATGTTCCCTACTGTGAAACCCATGTTGCCAGTATTCTTCACCTTGGGGGTATCATTTCTGGAAACACCACCTCCAGAAGGTGTGCTTCCTATAAACAGCACCATAGCTATGAGAAGCACTGATTGTTGGATATTGCCATGCTCTCTACCTTGCACTGTGGCATTGTTGGGTGCTTTAAGTAATAACTGGGAAAAACATCTGAGCGCCAAGTGCAAAAAGACACTCCTGTGGGTAGTAAAAAACCCCCCAAAACTCTAGGCTTGCAAGCCTAAGCTCACAGCTCCTCCCACCTCCATTTTGGAGATACCTGAAATGTTCTGAATTGGTTTGGCACCTTTCCAATTATAAGCTGTTTGTAATCACCCAGGGTCTGGTAGCATCAACCAGTGTTATGAGGGAATTAATTCTTTCTATGTGACAGTTGTTAGTGTAATTCATGTCCCTGTTTTTAATTGCTGGATCAAATTACTTTGTAGATTATTTCATGTTTCATCCCAAGAGAAAGGAGTAGGAAAATGCACAGTGCCTGTGGTGACTTTACTTGTTTAGTCTGCCAGGGGGGAAAAAAAGAAGGGAAAAAAAAGACAGAATTAAAAAGATTGACTTTCTAAACAAAATGACTCTTTCCTGTCCTCAGAGTATATTTTGGCAGGTTTTAGATTGGAAAGTCAGCCTGAGCAAACCTCTTTCTGTTTAAACACTAGGAGCTGAGTTTATTTTCATAATGGCTTTGCCAAAATAATGGCTACAAAGGTCACAACGAGATATCGCCTAATAAATATCTTGAAAGAGTTTATAATTCAGTGCTCTTTCCTTAAAAAAAAAAGCACCTTGTAGATAAGAAATTAATGAGATTTAGAATAATTTATTAAGGAACACCTAATAGACTCTCGTGAGATTCAAATGTCAAGATGTTAGGAAAGAAGCCCACAGAAGAAACTTACTTAGCAAATGCAAATT
The DNA here is from genome assembly GCF_003287225.1 of Phascolarctos cinereus. NCBI lineage: Eukaryota > Metazoa > Chordata > Mammalia > Diprotodontia > Phascolarctidae > Phascolarctos > Phascolarctos cinereus. The sequence continues at coordinate 331,256,715 of NW_027555847.1, forward strand.
CTATATAAGGACAAAAAGAAAAAAAGAAAGAAAGGGAACTTGACAAAGAGTATTTGAAAAATCCCCTCGATGTTTATTTTTTGTAGGACTGAAATTTAATTCTTGTGTTTGAATAAATACCTCTTAGATCATTCACCCACTCAGGAGCTTCACCACATGAAGGCTGTCCGCCCCAACCCAGTCACTGTCTGTACCCTCGGTTTTGCCAGTAGCCATTTCTTGAGTTACTCTTTCTCCAATGGTTCCCCTGTATGAGGTTAGGAAGGTAAAGCCTCAAAGGACACAGGCTCACATCCCTGGGAAGTTACAGAAGAACCTCCATGTTCTGTTTATTTCTGTGCTGTGATGAGCCGAATGCAGAGCAAAATGAATTTCTAACAATGAGGTTCTGGAAATGAACTGTCTCAGTAACACTCCAAGACCTGGCAGCATTCATATCAGTGTACAAAGTACACCTGAGTGGTAAATGAGATCAGAATTAGAGAGTGTTGATCTCTTAAATGCTAGCAGCAGGGACATTGATAACTACTGCTGGGGCTCCAGGGGAATACACAGAAATTGGAGAGACATAGGAACCATGGGCTAGCTGGGAACCAGCAGCAGCCACAGTGGTCCAGCTTCTTAGATCCTGGGCTTACTGGGCAAGTTCCACAGTTTGGTGATTGGCCGTGATTGCATATAAAATCCAGGGATTCTTAACCTTGGGGTCTGTGAACTTAAGAAAAAAATTATAACTGCATTTCAACCTAATTAGTTTCATTCATTTTATTTTATGCCTAAGAAGGATCCACAGGTTTCACTAATCTGCCAAAGGGGTCCATGACACCTAAAAATGTTCAGAAACTTCTGATCTAGCAAAATCAGATTTCTGCTTCATGATTAGGTTGGTCTAAATGAGACAGAAAACAAATAGATGAGGCATTAAAAGGCAGCTAGGGGTGTAATGGATAGAGTTGTGGTCTTGGAGTTAAGAAGACCTGAATTCCAATCTTCCTTCAGACAATTACTAGCTGTGTGACCCTGGGCGGGTCATTTAAGTTCATAGCTTCAGTTTCCTCAGCCATAAAATGGCGATTATAGTGACACCTACCTTACAGAATTGTTGTGAAGATCAATTGAGATAATATTTTGCAAATCTTAAAAAAGCCAAATCAATGCTAGCTATTTAATAAGGGAACGTATATGTGCAGCTTCCCAGGTTATCTCAGAAAAAGACATGAGTATTGTTCTTCCTACCACAACATGAACACCCAGGGACTTGATTCAAATGATCAAATGATCATTAGACAGGTTAGTAGAAATACCCTCCTTAGAGAGATGAACTTCTTGCAGCTCAGAGACTAGTCACCCTGAGCAAAACTGAGAGACCCTAAGGTCCAGAAGACCTCTAATCACCAAAGAGCCTTATATGTTAAGTGGAAAGAACACTCAGACTTACTTTTTTGTTCAAACCAATTATTTCATTGGTACAGGGGATTCCTAGGGTGAAAATCCCTTTATCAGCCCAGATAAGAAATAGTTCTACAATTTATTGTCTCTTTGAGAGGACCCTGGAGACACTCAGAGGCTTAGTGACTTGCCCAGGGTCTCACAATCAAAATCATCCTGACTCCAAGGCCAGTTCTATGCATTAAACCATGTTGACTTCATGGAGTATACAATTAGGAGAAAGAGGGGCAGCATAAGAGGTATCATATATGTAGGTTTTTGTTTCTTTTGTATTCTTGCCCTTAGAATTTTGCTTTTTTTTTTCAGAGTTCAATGGTAATTGTGTTATTTTGATATCCCAAATTTACAAAAGGATTATATTCTAAAAATTCATTTGTAAACTGGTTGTTTCGCATTAAGAAAACATTTTCCCTTAAGAATAATATTACAAATAGCATTTAATTAGAAGTATAGGACTTTATTAACAGTACTGAGAGTCTAACCACTCTAAGAAACAGTTTTCTTGGGAAAATACAGAGTTTCAAACTGAGACAACAGAAATACAATTATGCTCTGCTGTAGACTCCTTGATTCTTTCATTCCCATTTACTTGACTGAGGAAGTAGAGAATTTTCCCAGCTCTAGGCTAAATGACTTGGGGGAATGGACTTCAGCAGAGTTGGGTTAGGAAAGGGGGGGAGGGGAGAAAGATAAAGATGGAACAGGTACTTGGAAGGGAAGGGAATAGGGACTCCAAATGAAAAGTACAGTAGCTCTTAAGAAGGGTTTGGAAGGTGAGGAAAGGGACTCTAGGGGACTTGGGGGTAGGAATTTTAAGGGCCTATCTTACTAATGTAAGTAGTCTCTGCCATGCCTTGTTCCTAGGTGGCTTCCTGGTCAACCTGTCTTTTCTCCTTCCAACACCAAGGTATAGCTATCTGTTGCTCTTTCCACTGCTACTAATTTTTGTTTCTTAACTCCTTAAACAACTAAGGAATATAATTCAGCTTCCCGGTTTTGCTCCCAGTCTACTGCTTCTTAAATAACCACAAAGGCCTTTTGAGATTGCCTCAAGATTTTGAAGACTAGTTATAGCAGCAAAATAGAGAATGAGAAAGTTCCTTAATACTTTCCTGCTTCTCCTTTTTCACTTCTATGTGAAAAGACAAAGTCATATATAGGTGATCAATGCTACCCTTTTTTTAGTGGGATTGTTTGCCCTTCATTTTTTCCAAGAGGACCAATGACATCACAGGTGATATCTTGACTAATATATGAATTTGGATTTAAGTGAGGCAGAGTTGCACAAAGTCATCAGCCTCATTTCTCTATTACAGTCATGGAAGTACAGTGGCAAGACAAAAGTCCACACGACTGTCTGGGATTGACCTGGATAGAGTGGATGACCTTGACATTTTCGATGTCTGACCAAGCTCTAAGTGCTTCACAGGGCCTGCTTCAGCTGCCTTCATGGCCATTGGAACAAATTATTCTCATCCTCCCATTCTACCGGAGGGAAGTTTTCACATGGTTGGGGTAGACCTCCCTCTAACTCTCTGACGGATTTAAACCCCTCCAGGTCCAGTGCTCAACCTAGTTTAGCATGTCTTGCCAAGATGGTTTTACTGGGGTGTGGCTACTTCCCATGCTACAGCTTCTTGGAGCCACAGGTGAGAGTTGGGTGACCTGTGGACAGGAAGGGTAGATGAGCAGCCCTGAAAAGAGCTTGGCAAGCCCTCAAACCAGAGGTGCTAGTCCTCCCTGAAAATCTCAAAAATTGGTACATTTGTGCTAAAAACCATGATCTAGGAATTTAATTCAACACACATTTATTAGGAAAGAGAGAGGTGGTCCATTGCCCTACCACTCTGATGCTGGCTGATACCATGTTATACTTGCACGCTGTCTTCTGGTTTCTAGCTACCACCACTTCCCCTCCTAAGTACTAGGCTCCTAGAAGCCTAGCTATTTGCAAACACTATACTATCCTCAGGTATTTTTAAAGGATCTTTACTACAAAGCACTGAAGGGAAATAAACAGGAGGAGAATGATAACTAACAATGGTGCAAAGTCAACTCTATCCTAAGAATACTATACAAAGAACTAGACTCAGCCCTTAACCTTTCTCCTTTTCTCTCTTGTTGGTATACTGTATTCTGCAGATCTCATCCTAGTTGTCAGCCATGAGATGAAACCATGGATCTGTCTCAAGCCAAATAATTCAACTTGAAATGTCTGTTTTTCAGTCCTCTTTATCAGTCCACTTTGTCAGCCTCTAATTTGTGGTGCAGCAATCTAGGACACTTCTTAAAAGAAAGCGTAAGCACTGCTCTTGCAGTCAGAAAAACTTGTACTTGAGACCTGCCAAAGATACTAACTGTGTGACCCTGGGCAAATCACTTAATCCTGTTTGCCTCAGTTTCCTCATCTGCAAAATGAGCTGGAGAATGAAATGGCAAACCATTTCAGTATCTTTGCAAAGAAAACCCCAAATGAGGTCACAAAGCATCAGACATTACTGAAAAGCAACTGAACAACAACAAAACTTGCTTGCACAATGTGCTTACCTGGCAAGGAGCAGGGAGCAAATTTAGAGGAATCTGAAACAAGATGAAGAGATCCAATAGGGCCTAAACCTTGGTAGCTCTCCCATGGCACTAGGCAATATGACTTTCAGACTGTAGCTCCAGCTACACAGGCTGATAACTTTTATCTATATTCAGTGGTCAGAGGGATAGACCACAGCAGAGAAGAGTTTCACATCTTAAAAAAGCAGCACAGCAGGTCTTACCCAGCTAAGACAAGGAAAAGTGTAGTTTGGTACATTCAGCGGCAATTAGAGCAGGCAATGGAGTGAACATGTTGGCCACCTAGATGAGGGTTTAACCCTGGATGCCGTCTGCGTGAGGATACTGTACTACCTTGGGAGACACTAACAGAAATATTTTCATATCCTTGCCATTGTTCAGTGATTTCAGTCATGTCCGACTCTTTGTGATGCCTTTTGGGGTTTTCTTGGTAAAGATCCTGGAGTGGTTTGCCATTTCCTTCTCCAGCTCATTTTTCAGATGAGGAAAATGAGGCAAACAGGGTTAAATGATATGCCCAGGGTTACACAGCTAGTAAGGGTTTGAGGCTGAATTTGAACTCAGGTCTTCCTGACTCCAGGTCCAGTGCTCTATCCACTGTGCCACCTAGCTGCCCCAGGTCTTAAACCAAACCAAAGGGCTAGACATAGCACCATCACCAGGTTTCATCAGGATGAGGAAAGCCTCTGGGAAAATATCTTGCTTCTTATCCATGAAAGTGACTGGTGGCTAGAAGAGGGATAGAGGTAGGAGGGTAAAAATGAGCTTCCAGGAACTTTGTTTTTTACTGATACTGGTGCATGGCAGTTACTGCCTGGTTTTAAGAGAATCACAAGGGGGAAGGAGAGTGGGTGGGCATTGTTACTGAATAAATTGATGTTACTTATTTTGTTCATGTCTAATATTCTGATTAAAGTCTTGTGTAACATGTTTTAAAAGTGAATCAATAGGGGCAGCTAGGTGGAGCCAGCCCTGAAATCAGGAGGACCTGAGTTCAAATCCGGCCTCAGACCAAACACTTGACACTTACTAGCTGTGTGACCCTGGGCAAGCCACTTAACCCCAATTGCCTAAAAATAAAAAAATAAAAGTGAATTAATGGAGCATGGAGCCAGTGCTTTTAAGCAAAAGGCAGAAGAATGAAGACTAAACCTTGGAGATCTGATTGGGTAATTCATGCATATTAATCCTAAACTAAGGAGACTTAGATGATACCACCCACAAAGGGGAGGAGCATAGGAGAGAGTTGCAGCAGAGCCAGAGAAGCGAAGAAGTTATCTAGGGTCCTCTCCAGTCCTGGATGGTGTACATTACTGGCAGGAAATGGTGGTTTTACTTATTGGACCTAGTCCTTACCCCTAAACAGAACCATGTACTGATTATAGAACCTACCAGCTGCCACACTTATAAACATATTTCATTCATTCAACAATCATTATATTCACTTTAATAATAAAGGGCAAGAATTTCATCTTATTATTTTGTTTTGTTTTTGGTTAGGCAATGGGGTTAAGTGACTTGCCCAGGGTCACACAGCTAGTAAGTGTTATGTGTCTGAGGACAGATTTGAACTCAGGTTCTCCTGAATCCAGGGCGGGTGCTCTGTGCCACCTAGCTGCCCCTTATCTTATTATTAAAGAATGATTCATGCTAAGTGGATAACTTTGTATTCTCAGAAAAAAAAGATGAATCTTAGGTAGCAACTTTTAGGTACAATGTAACACATATACATAATGCATACATCTACATCTGCATCTGTATCTATATCTCTATATCTATTTATCTATCTTTCATGGTGCCCCCCTCTCCAAATCTGGAAAATCTGCATAAATCTTTTTGGCTCTCCTTTCATACCAGAGAAATCTGAATTTTTTCTTTTTCTTTTATGGGGTATTTACAGTACCTTATTGTAAAATTTAGGTTAAGTATTTTGTCATAAGCTCTGTGCCATCTGCTGACCTTCACACGTCATTTGTGGCTTTCACAAAACTCCCCAGAAATTCCCATTTAATTTTTTACGCTGTCCTGGATATATCGAAACCCATGATAGGGAAAGTTGCAATGTGGAAGGGCTACCTGTATATCAGTAATGGCACTACCTAATGATAAACTGCTCAAGCTTCAGGCACATGATCCCTGGTACTTAAAAAGAAGGGGAAGGATCTCATAACAGCAACAACACAGTTATCCACACTGAAGACTGCTAGTTGCTACAGGGAGACAGCAGCATGGCAACTTTGTAATTGGAAATCCATAAAAGGAAAATACAGTCAATGTGATCAAGAGCTGACCACACCAGTGAATGCCTTATTGATGCTGCTGCTCTGAGGACTTAATCGGCAACAAGAATGTGATCTTCTGGCAAAGAGAAGCCCAGATCAGGAAGGGGTAATTAACACAAACTTTGTTCATGAGAAATGATGTCATGCTCCCAAATGACTTAACATGATGTTGGCTCAGCCAGAGACTTGGAAGTGGGTAGGATCTGTGGCAGGTTGGAATTATTAAGATAAGGAGATGGCCATTTCTTGTCAGTGATTCTACCACAACTTCTTCCTGGTTCATGGCTGACCACAAGTCCATTGAGTTAAGGACTGGGTGAAAGATGGAAATTAAAAAATTCAAACAAACGTGTACATGGAAGGGAAGCTAAAGGAAAGATAAGACCCCACTAAGTGTTGCTCACCATGACATAAAAGTGTCCCCTCGGGGATTTCCTTTCGAAAGATTCATCAGGAATGTAAGTTTCTCTTTCTGACATAAAATAATTTATTATATATTAAATGCTATGTATTGTATAGTAAACATAATGTATTTATATTTTTTTAAAATTGTCTCTTTTTTTTAAGTGAGGCAATTGAGGTTAAGTGACTTGCTCAGAATTACACAGCAGGAAGTATTATGTGTCTGAGGGCAGATTTGAACTCAGGTCCTGCTGACTCCAGGGCTGGTACTTTATCCACTATGCCACCTAGCTGCTCTGAACTCTTTTTTTAAAAGGCAATGAAGTGATGGTCCTGATTTATATAATGTTTTCCTGCATTACCACTTATTTATTCCTTAGAATGGGATCCATTTTAAGGATTTTTTAAAAGTATTACTAATTCAGGGAGCGGAACACTAAGCTTAGAACTTTAAGCTATATCTAACGGCACAAGATTCAAGTAGATCTTGGGGTAAGAGATTTAATCATATCCATCTTTAATCATTCCCATGTCCTTGAGATTGAAAAAGGAATTAATAAAGCTTCATGGGTGAGGAGCAGGGACATTTTAAATGCTCCTTTTTTCATATTCCCTCCAATAGAAACACAGTGAGATCTTAGGTTTTGTAGTGTATCTGAAGATATATTGAGTTTGATTTTCCTCTCCCTTCTCCCTCTCTCCCCAGGAAGGAGAGCAGGCTCACGTAAATGAGCGCTGGCATCAGCATATGTTTGCAGAGGATGGACTTAGATGGATGAAGGATAGGCAGAGAATACATTTTGTCCATGTGAACACAAGCAAGGGGCCTTGGGTATAACCATTTGCCATACAGAGCCCAAAAGTCAGTGTGGACAAGTTGAAGGTATAGGAACTCAGGCCTCATTCTAGTCCTGAACTCTTGCCACACATTCCTGGTTTGCTTTTGGCAAATGCATTTCATTGTCATTTCTCACATGAAATTCGTGTATCATTGGTGACATGCAGTATAGTGAAAAGCCCACTGGAGGGGGAATCCGGAGATAAAGGGAGGACCGAAGAGTTGTCTTCGTGTATTTGAAAGACTGTGGCATGGAAGAGGAATTAGCTTTGCTCTGCTTTGGCTCTAGAGACCTGGGAGCCCTTGGGGTTAGGAGTGGAGGGCAGGACAGGAGAAGACACAAAGAGGCAAATTTAGACTTGATAAACGGGAAAATTTGCTAACCCCTAAAACTGTTTCAAAGGGCAATGGGCTGCCTTAAGAAATGGTGGGCTCCTCCTCAATGGGAAGCTTCAACAAAAGATGGGTATGTATTTGTTAAGTGTGCTGTAGTGCCCAGGATTCTCTTCAAGAATGTGTTGGATTTGGTGACCACCAAGGCTGGTTCTAATTCTGAATTTCTGTGATTCTGTGACAGTCCTAACTATTAATTTGCTATGCTCTCCTACATAATTCATTTCTTGCTGGGCCTAGGTTAAAGTCATAATTCTGCAACTGAACCTGGGATTAAATCCCCTTGCTACCTGTGTGACCTCAAGCAAGTCCCTTCACCTCTTGACCTCAGCTAGGCCCCTAGGTAGTATAGTAGATAGAGTGTGGGCCTGGAGTCAGGAAGACCTGACTTTCAATACAGCCTCAGATACTTACTAGCTATGGGATCTTAGGCCAGTCACTTAACCTCTTTTTGCCTCAGTTTTCTCATCTGTAAAATGGGGCCTACCTCCCAGAGACCCAAGTTCAAATACAGTCTCAGATACTTACCAGCTGTGTGATCTTTGTCATTCATTTAGCCTCCGTTTGCCTCAGTTTCCTCATCTGTAAAATGAGGAATAATAACAGCACCTGCCTCCCAAAGCCATTGTGAGGATCAAATGAGGTCATATTTATACAGTGCTTAGCACAGTACCTGGCACACTGTAGGTGCTGTGTAACTGCTCATTATTATTGCTATCTGTAAAATGAAGGGTTGGATTAGATAATTGCTAACATCCCTTCTAACTTTAAAATTTTATAGCTCTGTGTGGATTGCAGTTGGACCAGGCCTTTGGTCAACTCCTGGAGCGACCACAGGAGAATCTTCAGCCCTTGGCCTTCTTTAGCAATTAACTTACTGGTTTATCTGAAGCTTTTAGAGACCAACCCAAAAGACCTGAGTATTGTTGGTGGATTTTACAATTTTGTTGAGTAGTTAGAGCATTTATTAGGTGCCTACTATGGGCCAAGCACTGTACTAAGGGCTTGAGATTCAAATACAAGCAAACAAGATAGTTCCTACCCTCAAGGAGATTGCATTCTAAAGGGGAAAGGGACAGCACATAAAGAAGAGATGGAGAGGAGTGGTGGAGGGTACCCATAAAGGGGTGAGGCTACTACTGAGGAGGTGGATTAGTTCTGGAGAATGAGTCAAGTCAGGAGTAAAGTGAACATGGCTGGAGCCTTTCCTGAAATGGTGACCTAGGTTATTGTTTAGAAATAATATGGACCCAAAGACAGACTTTGTCACTTAAGGACCAGCTGGTGGCATAGTGGATAGAATGCCAGGCCTGGAGCCAGGAAGGCTCAACTTCTGGAGTTCAAATATGGCCTCAGACATTTACCAACTTTGTGACCCTGGTCAAGTCATTTCACCCTGTTTGCCTCAGTTTCCTCATCTGTAAAATGAGCTGGAGAAGGAAATGGCAAACCACTCCAGTTATCTCTGCCAAGAAAACCTCAACTAGGGTCACAGAGAGTTAGGACTGAAAATGACTCAACAACAACTAGTTATGTATGGAGAAGCTTGTCACCAGCCTTGGGAAACACAATTTCTTTGTTACCACCATAGCCCTCTTTGCAGAGAAAGCATGGCACTTTGGAAAGAGGGCTAGATTTGGAGTCAGAGCATTTGGGCTGAACTCTTGCCAGTTCTACTCACCATTTGTGTGGTATTGGATAAATAATGTCATCTCAATGGGCCTCAGGCTCCTCAGCTGTAAAATGAGAGGTGTTAGACTGGGTAGCATTGAAGACCCTTCCAGCTCTGTGAGAGCTCAATGCATAGCTTTCAGAAGCTCAGAGAGAGGTTTCAACTTGTGCAGAAAGGGAATTTCCACTTTGATGATACCATAGATCCTTTAAGTCTTGAAGAATTTAGAAATAGTCATGATGTGTATATATATATATATATACATATATACATACATTTATATATAGTATGTGTATTAATTGATTTGTTTCAACAGCCACAATGCTTACAGATATAAATGACTTTCACAGTTAGTGTGCTTGTTGTGTTGGTGTGCACGCTCTGTTCCCTGGGAACCTGGAGCACAGATTATTGCAGAGGCAGGCAAGCATTCCTGCTGCTGAGTAGGCGGAGTCAAGGGCAGAGATCCCTGACATGCTCTCCCCCACCTGCTAGGTGTGAGGCAGCTTCTCTTCCTTCTGCACCCAACAGCAGACAGTCTTTAGGTACCCAGGGAGAATAGAGCTGACTAACTGATCTCCTCCAGCCAGCTTTGTTAACATGTGAAAAACTGGCCACAGAAGTAGGCTTCTGGATATGAACAGGGAAGCTGAATTCCAGATTTGCAGTTATGGTTTGAAGATGTAATTCCTATGCATTGGAGAAAAGAAAAGCATATAGTATATTGCAAATGATCTTTTAATGCATATTGAAAATGTGCAGGACTTGGTCAATTTGTCAGTCTGCAAAATGAAGGGTGGATTTGGAGCAACCAAAATAATACCTTCTCTCTGCTACCATCAGACATGCTTCCTTGCTTGCTATTTGTGCTTCATTCTCAAAGAGGACCGTAAAGATATGCTTCCTTATGCTTTCAATAAATGAACTCTTCTTGAACTGACCATATTTGTAGTTCAAAATTGTTTTCATTAAGCTTAGAGGCATCTAGGTGATGCAGTGAATAGAAAGCTGGGCCTGGGGTCGGGAAGACCTGAGTTTAAATCTGACCTCAGACACTTAATAGCTGCGTGACCCTGGATGAGTCGCTTGACCGCTATCTGCCTCAGTTTCCTCAACTGTGAAATGGTGATAAAAATAGAGCTGTAAAGAGAATCAAATGAGATAATATTTGTAAAGCACTTATCACAGTGCCTGGTACACAGTAGGCTCTTCATTAATGCCTGTTACCTTTCCTCCTTTTCCAATCAACCACCAAGGATTTATTAAACATCAGCTATGTGCCAAGCACACACTACTTTTGAGAAGGAAGTTAAAGCAAGGTCCTTCATGTGGAGTGTAGACATGGTAGAACATCTCTAGGCTGCTGCAGAGAATTCATAGAGATTGAAGTCTTACACATCAGAGGACTAGGAAAGCTGCCTTTGGTTGGAGGCTGTGGAACATTGAGGACCTGGGAGATCAGGTTCATGTGATGAAAACACCTTAAAAGTCTCTTTAAAAGCCTCTGCTAAGTTTTCTGTTTAATACTTTTAATTGAGAATGGCAATGAGGCCAATTGGAATGCTCACTGCGGGAACTGTCTGACTTCCCTAATCTGTGTGCCCAATGCCTGGCACAGTGGCTGGCACATAGTAGATGCCTAATAAGTGCTCATTGATTGATCGACTAATCTCAGAACCGAGGAAACAGAAAACATTGTTCCAGTTATGTCTGGGCTCTTAACCATACTACTGGGGGCTCACAGGAGAATTTCAAAATAAGTACTGCATTAGAAACATGGTCAAAATGGTCCAGGAAAGGCCATTTCAACATAAACACAGCCCTGCCTGGAAATCTGACTCTTGGTCCTCTGGGGGCTGTCCTGGGCACTGCTCCTGATCGCCCAGAATCTAGAGACAGGTGCACAGATAGAGGGGCTCTCTCTTTTCTGTTTCTCCTCCATTTAAAACACCTGCAGGGGAAATGTCTCCTCTGATATTAGTATGGTACCTTTCCTAAGGTCTAAAGGTCCACCTGTATGTTTCATTCTGTGAATCATCTTCTAACCACCTAAAGATACAAAGTTGGTCAGCCTAAGTAAACCTACCATCAGCCAGTGACAATCCTTCTTCCTCCTTTAGTATTTTGGACAATCAACACCACCCCACTCTCTCTACTTCTGCCCTTCTCTCTCTCTACTGCTTGCATGGGTAGATCATGAAACTCAGTTGCATGGACTTTCCTGCTGGTCCCCAGGCTTAATGTTGACCGCTGTAGGGTGGCAGAGCACACTCTAACAACAAATCCTGCTTGTCTGGTAAGGGAAGCCAAGTAGACACATGAAAAGGTCACAAGAACATATAGAAGGAAAACATCAACAAAACCAAATTCACGAAGAAAAGCAGTTCCGCAATCCTTGAAGCCAAAAGTTCTCATTCATTACCTCAATCCCAAATTGAGGTATTCTGTTTTAAAACTTGAAAAATAATAGATAAGTTGAGAGCTCTCTGTCTCTGTCTCTGTCTCTCTGCCTCTGACTCTCTGCTTCTCTCTCTATCTCTCTGTTTCTGTGTGTGAGTGTCTCTCTGTTTCTGCCTCTCTGTCTCTGCCTCTCTTTGTCTCTGTCTCTCTCTGTCCCTCTCATTCTTTCTCTCTCTCTCTCTTTGTGTCTCTGTGTCTGCCTCTCTCTGTTGGGGAGGGGCATGTAGGCAAAAAGAGAATCCATATCTTTCTTTATCAGGTTTAAACTCTTGACTCTGAGAAAAGATGGGAATATTTATAGACTAGTCGTTTGCAAAGAAAAGCACGACACAGAAAATGAGTGGTCTGCAGCCTTTTGGCACCAGTTTAATCTCTCTCCACCTGATACTGGAATGAGAAAAAGGACTGTGGAATTTTCATTCAGCCTTCCGCCTTGCCCCCCCACCAAGGCAGTATAGTTGGCGGCCCCTGCTGAGTCCAGTATCAAAATGGCCTTGGAGTCTAAATGATTTTCTCAACCCCAGAACATTTAGGGACCTAACATAGGTCATGGCTAAGAGGGGGTGAAGAGGTCAGCCTGGTTTTCTCCCTTCTACAACCTATATAAAATTTCTTCTGTGAAAGCATCTGAACACCTTTGCAAGCATCAAAAGAAATAACAGATTCTTAGCTTTCTGAAATTATGTGGATAGACTTCAACTTTTCTATATAAATACCAGCATGGAATCCCTAAATTTGGAGTCAGGGTTCAAATCCCAGCTTTGTCACTCACTACCCATGTGACCTTGGGCAAGTCACTCAACCTCTCTGAAACTCAGTTTCCTTGTGTAAAATGAAATGGCTGGACTAGAAGGCTTCCAGTTATAAATCAATAATCCTAAGCTCTCTTGGCGTCGGACAGCTTGAAGGGACAACCCACAGCATTCTGGTTTAAGAGCACGTTTTGGAAAGTTCATATGGTCATTCATGAATGAAGGAAGGAAATTTTGTTTTTTTTCTGCTTCACCCACTGTCCCCAGCCCCAGCCAGGCTCAACGGTTTCTGGTTAGGAAAGACAGATGTACCCTGCAGGGTTCCTTTTCCAGGGTAACGTGATGAAGCCAGCAGTGCATCATCATACCTGGTCTGTGAACAGACAGAAGATATCAGCTTCCATTTCACAAACACATTCATTCACTCAGAAGGTTTCTTTTTCCCCCTCCTCTCATCTAAGGGAGCAAAATGCCCATTACAGTGTATTCTCTCTGTCCCCAGGCCTTAATATATCTCCAAGTAGCTCTCCTCAGCATTCCACATTATAAAATCAATCTCTATTTAAGTAAGAGGGGGATATTTATTTCTTAATTTTTTAATAATGTATTTTGTGATTTGTTATAGCTTCAGTGTTGTATTATTTATTTATTGTGCCTATAGGGTGCCTTGCCACATGGTAATAGAGGAGCTACAGAAACTAGAGACCTAAGCAGAAAGAAGTTCAATAATGTTGCCACATTGTAGAACTTTAGCCCAAATTAACACTAAAACAAAAGTGCGAGGCCACACTAACCCAAGCTGGTTGTACCCGGGGAGGTGCTTGCTGTACCAATAGGGGTGAAAATTTCTTTAAAAAAAAACAAAAAAACTCCCAAAATACAAGCAGTACAAAAAAGCTGATGTGACAAATGGACAGGCTAGTAAAACCTAGAAGCCATTTCATAAACCTCATAAAAACTTGGTTTACTGTGTACTTTGTGATTTTTTTAAAAAAAAGTTTTACTTAGAAAAAAATATATCCCAAAGCCTGTTCTAACATAACTTTTTTCTTCTTGCTTCTTGCAAATTCACACTTGTCAGGAAAAATTGTTATGTGCAAGGATGGTGATGAACTTAATTCAAAACTGCATTCTACAGGCCTTTTGGCCTTAAAACCTATCGTTCAGTCGTTTTTTTAGGTCAGGTCCAAATCGCTGTGATCCAACTTGGGGTTTTCTTGGCAAAGATACGGTTTGCTGTTTCCTTCTCCAGCTCATTGGACAGATGAGGAAACTGAGGCAAACAGGGCAAAGTGACTTGCCCAGACTCTCACATCTAGTAAGTCTCTGAGGCTGAATTTGAACTCAGGAAGAGTTCAGGTCCAGCAGTCTATCCATTGCACCACCTGGTTGCTTCCTAAAACCCATTAGAATAATACTAAAAATAAGGAGGTGGACCAAGGACATTTTTTTAAAATCACCAGTTAATTATTTAGTATTTGCTTCTTCAATTGTATTTTTTCAAATAATTTTTCCTTTTGTTTTGGGGGATCAATGATTTCAATGGTCTGGAGCACTTCACCTACACATGTAGATTGGTCTCTTATCTGTAATATAAAGTCTTAAAGGGCTCTCCAGGGTGCTGAAAAGATTAAGTGACTAGTACTCCCCCCCCCCCCGCCCCAGCCAGGTTGTGTCAAAGCCTGGACTGGAACTCAGGTGACTCAAAGGGCAGCTTTCTCTCACCAAAAGCTACAAAAGATTCAGCGTGCACAGCGTGAAAAAGACTTGATAGAGCAGTGAAACAATCAATTGCCCTGATAGTTCAGTGGCTTTCCACCCCTGTAGGACGTTTCCTAAATATTACTAGTAAAATTTCAAGGATTTCTGGCTTCATCAGCCATTCTCTTCACAGAGGCCTTCTCTGCCTCAGTGAGTGGTCTTAGAGGTCTTTGGGGCTTGAGAAAAAAGCATTACCTGGTGGCCAAATAGAATAATTATACTTAGACCTCATATTCCCCAACCACTTTTAGGTTCTTGGGTCCATTTTAAGTCCCAGAGGTCCACCTCCCCCCTCCCCTTTCCCCCCCATTTTTGTTAAATGATTTCAAATAACCAATCATACCACCAAACATTTTATAAATACAGGGATTGCTTAGTGACACCCATTTTTGAAGAAAAGATACCACTTTGGTCAGTCAGTTCATGAACATGAATCAAGTACCTACTGAGTACAAATCAGGTCAATAAGCACTTATTAAGTACCTACTATGTTCCAGACACCAAAATAAACAGGTTTAATCAGTTAACACTTATATTGTGCTTACTATGTGCCAGGTACTGTTCTAAGAGAGTTATAATTATTATTTCTTTTGATCCTCACAACAACCCTGTGATACTAAGTGCTATTATTATCCCCCATTCTATAGATGAGGAAACTGAGGCAAACAGAAGTTAAGTAACTTGCCAAGGATCACACAGCTAGGAAGTGAATGTCTGAGGCCAGATTTGAACTCAGGTTTTCCTGACTCCAGGCCTGTCACTCTCTATCCACTGAGCCACCTAACTGTCAATCCCTGACTTTGAGGAGCTGCCACATCCATAAGGGAGACCAGAAATTGGCATATGGTCTTAGTCAAAACACTTCAAAAAGCATCATCTTAGCCAGAGATATCAAACGTGGGGTTCATGGCGCATGCAGCCTATGATGCTTGTGAGTGCTACCTGAGCCAGACTTAAATAAAATTGAGAAATAATGGATCAGATAAATAAAAATACAACAAAACATAGATAATACTATGTTTAAAAATGCAGTCAATATGTGGCCTATAGGGATTTATGGATTTGTTATTATTATATTAGTATTATTATTATTTATATTATGCATAGATTTGTGGCCCCCATTTCTATTGAGCTTGACACCGCTGATCTAAGCCATTGTGAGCTGAAAGGTGTGCTTTATAGGTAGGAAGTCGGGGAGCACTGACACCTTGGCACACCCTTTGTTGGCAAGAATGCCAGAGATGAGTGGGAACACTTCAGCTACAGATTATAACTTCTTGGCATGCCTAAGAAAACGTCAGCTTTTGTCTATGCTTGTTAATGAAGGAAGGACCTACTGTACTCGATTTAAAAAAAAAAGATTTCTGATGGAAAGAATACAAAAGGGTGTCCAGACATCAATCCCTGAGCCTCGGCACCAGGGCTGGTATAGAGGATGAGCAAAAGCACTAGTAGAGGTGACATGTTATTTGCAAATAAGAAGGGCCCACTGGTGATAGAACTCTAAGCAATAATGAGACTCTTCTAGTTCCCATTGTGACTGATGACTATTCGTCTCAGTTTCTTTTTTTGTTTTTTGTTTTGGCTAGGCAATGGGGTTAAGTGACTTGCCCAGGGTCACACAGCTAGTAAGTGTTATGTGTCTGAGGCTGGATTTGAACTCAAGTCCTCCTGAATCCAGGGCTGGTGCTCTATCCATTGCGACACCTAGCTGCCCCTTGGTTTCTTGATATGATAGTTTTTTTCTTGTTTCCTTGATCTAACATTCTCACTCTGGATAGTTCTCCGTAGATGGATGTTATTTCTGGATAATGACACCTTGGCCAACCAGCACAGAAATGTCACGCTCTCATTGGTTACCAGAGTTAGTTAATTTCTAACCATCAGAACTACATCTTTTTATGGGGTGACTGATTAGTCATCAAAATGATAAATGGATTGGCAAATCTACCTAATCAAAATTAGCTCTGAGTTCTCAGCCATTAGCTCACTTGCCTTCTTTCTTCAATTTGATCTACTTCACTGAGTGCTAGTCAAGTGACTTTAGCATAACATTTCCAGCTTCACAGAAGTAAATAGATATGTCTGGATAATTATGTGCTGCATTTACTTTCATAGAATCAATAAGTAAAGCAACAATGAAACAAATACCAAACAAAAATATATAATAAAAATTATAACACTTCTACTATACAACTAAGAACTTTCTACTCTCCTAGATTCCAAACTCCACCCCACCCCATCATAGGAATGATCTGGGCCCCAACATTCTAGGACATACTCAGTTTAATTTTATTTTTATTTTTCTTTTTTGCCAATTTCTTTTAAGCAGGATAGGAGTGTGTAACAATGTATTTTACATGGAGCAGGCTCAGGTTTGCTTAGGAAGGCCATGTGCTTTTGATGCCAAGTGCTTGTGGCTACATATAAGCTGGGGCAGAGATCATTAGGGCATCTTATATATATATATATATATATATATATATATATATATATATATATATATATATATGTAGGGCTCGTCCTCTATACCAGCCCTGGTGCTGAGGCTCAGGGATTGCTGTCTGGACACCGTTTTGCATTCTTTCCATCAGAAATCTTTTTTTTTTTAAATCGAGTAAAGTAGGTCCTTCCTTCATTAACAAGCATAGACAAAAGCTGACGTTTTCTTAGGCATGCCAAGAAGTTATAACCTGTGGCTGAAGTGTTCCCACTCATCTCTGGCATTCTTGCCAACAAAGCGTGTGCCAAGCCATCAGTGCTCCAAATATCTCTCTCTCTCTCTCTCTCTCTCTCTCTCTCTCTCTCTCTCTCTCTCTCTCTCTCTCTCTCTCTCTCTATCTCTCTATCTATCTCTCTATCTCTCTATCTATATCTATATCTATATCTATATCTATATTTGCTGACAATGTCTTTTATGCCAATGATGATAAAAAAAATTAAAAAACAACATGCAAAAATCAAACAAAAAATTGTTGGTCATTTTGTCTATATATGCCATAATTTCATTTTCTGAGCCAAAAATTGGGATATGAGGTCTGACAAAAGTAGTCTTATTTTGGTAATCTGATTAAAAGATTTCTTTTAATGCTTTCTTTTTCTGAAAGCAGAATCATACCAGAAAATCAGGGATGGATTATTTCCATGGCTGTACAAATCCAAACAACAATTTGAATTTTTAAAATTGAAGTTAATGAATTTTTTTCTGAATTGACTGCATGTTTTTGATGTCATGTAGACAGTGCCTTAGAGAAGACATGGGCCAATAAATACATTTATGGAAAGCAGTTGTCATTAATTTTAATTTCCCCCAGGCTTTTGGAGGGACAGTGAAGGGGAACATTTTCTTGATGTTTTAGTCAAACTTAACTTCTTTCTAGTTTGTTCTAGGCCAGTGTTTTCAAATTGTAATCCATGGTAAGCAATGAATGAATAAGGCATGATCTGGGAAAGTCTTGTACTGTATTCCTAATCAATAGGGCCGTAGTATATTGACTTAATACATCTTCTGTAACACAAAAGTATGCAGATTTTTTTTCCTGACACAAAATGGGATTGTTTTATTTGTTTCATAGATTTCTTTTATGTTTCTTAAAAAAAAATAACATGTCCTTGTGTGTTTTTTAATTCATTCATATGAGTTTTTTGTGCTGTTTAAAAACATTAATAAAAGGCAGCATACCAAAACAAAACAAAACATACTCTTCTAGAGAAAGAGTATGCATAGTGGATGTCAGTCAACCCATTAATTTTTTGAGCATATAGTACATACCAGAGGATGCTCTATGTGTCCTGGGAGATAAAAGGAAGTATAAAGTGGTATAGTAGGAAAAAAATGGATTGGTAGCCACGGTACCTAGGTTCAAGTCATGGCTCTGTTACTTATCAATTATGTGATGTTGGACAAGTTACTTCTCTCTAACTTTTAGTTTCTTCACTTGTAAAATGAAAAGATTGACCTAGACAAAATTTAAAGTCCCTTTCACCTCTTGATCTATGATCCTATGAACTTAATTTAGATGGGGAGAAAATACATCAAAAAAGCAAATAAAAATGTGAGGAATGAATCATAATGAAAAAAAAAGTTCAAGAAAGACAGTATATTGTTGCAGATGTAGTTAGCCTTGCAGCCAGGAAGACTTGAGTTCAAGTCTAGTTTCTGACACTTACCAGCTGTGTGACCCTGGGCAAGTGACTTAACTTTTCAATGCTCTAGGCAATTCTTTGAGCCTATTAGTTGCAGAGAAGATATTCCCAATTATAAGGACATCACAGGTCTAGTACCTATGTCTGGACCTAATAATACAAAAGATGTCATGAGTTAGAAAATGATTAATTACCAAATGAGCAGCAATGGCACCACAGACAAGTGCTGTGAGAACAGAGGAGGGTGAGATCTCTGTAGGATGATAAGTTCATGGAAAGGAGTGGGCAGGCTTTGGATAGACAGAGAGATGGGGGGCTGGGCAGGCATATTTCAATTGCGTTTCTGTCTTACCATGAGGTTCCTTAGTACACTTCAAGAAATGGAACTGGGGGCAAGCTTAGCTACGGCAATCAACAAAATTAATTTATTTAATTGATTAAGCACTTGCTATATATCAGGCACTAGGGAAAGGGACTGGACTTGGGATTTCATCAGTATAGGGGACTCCTAGATGAGGAAATTTCCTACACCAATGTTAGTTGACACCTTTTTTAAATAATATTTTATCTTTTCTCTAATTACATGTTAAAATAATTTAAAATTTTTTTAAAAATGTTTTGAGTTCCAAATTCTATCCCTCCCTCTTTCCCCTCTCCCCTCCCTGAGATGATAAACAATACAATATAGTTTATACGTGTGCAATCATGTAAAACATTTCCATATTAGTCATTTTGTATAAGACGACTTGAATAAAAGACAAAGAATGAAAGAGAGAAAGAAAGAGAAAAAGAGAGAGAGAGAGAGAGAAGGGAAGGAAGGAAGGAAGGAAGGAAGGAAGGAAGGAAGGAAGGAAGGAAGGAAGGAAGGAAGGGAGGGAGGGAGGGAGGAAGGAAGGAAGGAAAGAGAAAAATAGTATATTTCAGTCTGAATTCAGATAGTATCAGTTCTTTCTCTGGAGGTTTTGCAAGTTTATAGTCTTAGAGAATTGCCTAGAGCATCACAAGGTTAAATGACCTGACCATGATCCAGTCCCACAACCAACATGTGCCAGAGGCAAGACTTGAATGCTCTTAGCTCTAAGGCCAGCTCTCTATTCACTATAGCAAGCCACCTCTCATTGGAGCATCTGGGATACAAAAAACTTGTATTCTACAAAGACAAATAGCTTTTAACACATTGTCCAGGGGAACACTAGAAACTAGAGGGATCAGGAGAAAACTTAAGTACTGAACCTTGAAGGGAATTAAGGAATCTAAGAGGCAGAGCTGAGAAAGAAGGACATCCTAGATATGGGAGATAGCCTAGGAAAAAGCATCATCCCAGGAAATGGAATGTTGCAAGTTAGGAATGAGTCAGTCTGACACTAGAAGAATATAGAAGGGGAGTAATGCATATATCTAGAAAGAAGGATAGAGTCAAATCACAAAATGCTTTATGCCAGAGTCTACGTTTTATCATAGAGGCAATAGGAAAGCATATGGGCTTCTTGAGCAGGAGAACATGCTTTTGAGACATCAGTCTGGCAGTCATGTTGAGAACAGATTGGACAGAGAAGAGTCTTGAAGCCCAGAGAATGATTAGGAGGCTTCCACAATAGTTCAGGAGGGAGGTGTTGAGGATCTAAATGATGGTTATAGGTGTATGAGTGGAGAGAAGGGAACTGATGTGAAAAGTTGCTGAGAAAGAAACAAGAATTGGCAACAGATTGGATATGGAATCTTGAGAGAGAGTAAGAGTCAAGGCTGATACTATCAACCTGGTTGACTATTCTAGACATGTTGAGTTTGAAGTACTTATGAGATGTACAGTTGGAAATATTCACTAGTCAGTTGGTAATTCAAGGCTGTAGCTCAGGAAAGAAACTAGGACTAGATCTGTAGATATGGGACTCATAAGGATAGATATGATCATTGAAGTCATGGGGGCTTATGATATCATACAGTGTGTGTAAAGAGAGATGAGACGACAACCCAGGACAGAGCCCATAGTTAAACTAGAGAGAATTATGGTCTTACAGCTTATTACCACTGGTAAATATAGTGTGGGGAGAGTATCTTTGCCAAGAAAACCCCAAATGGGGTCACGGGGAATTGGACACGATTGAAATGACTGAACAACAACAAAAACAAAAACTAGCAACCTATCCACAAACCCTGAGACATATACTTGTGACCATAACCAGGTTTACTAGATGACTGTTAAATTTTCAGTGTGAGCATTTACATTTCAGGAATTGTCAAAGGCTACAAATCAAGGATTGACATTACTTTGTTGATTGTGTAGACTTAACAAAGTAATGGAGAAATATTAATATACAGATTAAATTTGAAAGTGTCATGTTTTGATACCACAGCTGCATACAACACACAACCCAGGAGAAGACAATACAAGTATATTGGGTAATTCTTTAGTCCAGAGTTGTGAATTAACTTAAGCACATGGGTTTTCCTCTCTCATGTGCTTCCCTGCTAGGTAAGAACATTTGCCTACTCTTTATCATAGATATCATATATTGATAGAAGAGTGTGATCTAGGTTTATATGTTTATTGTGAAATATTTATCATTTATTAATTGATTTACTAGTATTGTAATATTATTTATCTTGCCTTATTTTTAAGTAAATAGTTATGCTTAAGGTCTAAAAGTGCCATTATGAGTGGCTGAAAATACATGATGAGTAGAAGTGCATTTCCCTTCAACCAAGCTACCCCTAGAACACTGAAGGAGTTTGAGTATAGCTGCGTAATAGTGGTCTATCACTGGGAATCTAGACCTTCCAGAAAAAGGGCAAGTTAGAGTGAAGAGGCCAACACAGAGAAGGTGCAGATACTGATGTGCCTCATTCTAGGAGGTGATATATGGTGTTACATTGGTGGGTGGCTATTCTACGTCACCCATTGCATGCCAGAGTGCCATAACCTTCATTCCATTTTGCCGCCCTTATGTAGTTTTTTTATCACTCATTGTGACAGTACCATACACATTAAAGAATGGGCACCGCAGCCGCATGTCTCCTCTTCCATATTGGCACCCACTTTTCCACTCAGAAGAGTACAGCTTACTGTAAACTTTGGCTCTCATACCCTCCTAGGAATTCTTACCACACAAAAACTGGGTTCGCATCTCCTGTTTTTTGAGGCTATGTATCAATAATCTTGACTGCTCTGTTTTTAATAAAAAAAAATTTTTAACTTATAGAACTACAGAATCTTAGTGTTAGAAGAGCCCTCAGAGGCCCTAAATGGCCACCTTGAAATTGCAATCAGGTGCCTCAGGGGTGAGAGCTACTGAGGATTACTTCCCTGCCCCTCTCCCAGCCCCACAGCATCCTGATCTGTCCAATCCATCACAGCAGGCCTCTCTTTCACACTTCACCATGATTCAAAATTTGAGGGCATGAAAAGCAATGCCATAGGGTTTTCCCTAATCTCAAAATGTTTAAAACCTACAGTTCTAGAGAGTTTTCAGTGGCCTGCGGTGAGAGAAAATGTTGAACACAGTGACTGTGTGTTCTCCGTCATCCACTTAGGAGACAGCAAGAGGAAATGGGCTTAAATGGTAGTGTGAAGGATTACGATAGAGGTGAGGCAGAATTTCTCCACTGCCAGGCTTGGTAAAACACTGCTGTGGGTTTTTTTGTTTTGTTTTGTTTTTGCCTCACAGAATCTCAGTCTCAGTGTTAGGAACAAACCTCAGAGGCCAACCTCCACTTGAGGAAAAATTTGATCTAGGGCATTCTCCACAGATGACTGTCCAGACCATGCTCAAAGATATCAAGTGAGCGGGAGCCCACTAATGCCCAGACCCATTTTGCTCTTGGACAGATCTCATTGTTAAGAACCTTTCCTTTACATTGTATCTTTCAGCTTTTACCCATTACTCTTTTTTCTGTAGCTGTATAGAACACATCAAATCCTTACACAAAACAGCCCTTCAAATGCATAACTACAGTTATCATATCTCAATATAAATCTTCTTTTCTTCAAGCTAATCATCCCATTTCCTTCTGCAGCATGTTCAGGACTTTTCATTATCCAGGTCATTTTTTTTCCTGTGGAAGCTCCACAGTTTGTCAATCTCCCTTTTAAAATGTGGTGCCCAGACCCAAACATAGTGCTCCATGAACTGGCCAGAGTAAAGTGGGTCTATTTACCACCCTCTCTTCTGGACCACCATGTCTCTCTTGGTGTAATCTAAGACAGAGGTGTCAAACATATAGCGTTGGCTGCAGCCCAAGGCAGATTAAAATGTAATTGGGAAATATTTAACAAATTAAATAAAAATACAATAAAACCTAGATAACATTACATTTTAAAACTAAGTCAATGTGAGGATTACAGGGATCCTTATGTATGGATTAGTGGCCCCCATTTCTATTTGAGTTTGACACCCTGATCTAAGATCACATTGGCTTTTTTAGATTACCCTGTCCATTAACACTCCTATGTCTTTTTCCAACAAAGTCCTATTTTGTCAGACCTTAGCTACGTCAGACACAACTGAAATTAAGAGCACAGATTAGTTGGATCTGATGATTTTTTAAGGTCCCATCTCAGATCTATGAAAAGATGTATGACCCCTGGGCCATGAGTCAATTTAGAATACATTTGTTCCTCCTGACAAAGACTTAGGACACATACTATTGGCAACAATTGTGGAAGGTGGTGAGAGGGAGAGGATGGGATGTCAAAGAGCTGTTTATGCAGAAGCAAGGCACATGTGTTTATTCCCTTTCAGACCTCCCTTTTCTTCAACAGAGAATGGGAAAAAAATTCTGAATTTTAAAAGAGGTATCAACTCTGAAGTTCCACTTGATTTAACCTCTGAGTTTGGGGAGTAATAAGGAAAGTCACCATGGAGACAGTCTGAAGGAAATGATGAAGATATTTCTAAACTGAATGAGATGAACAAGAAGGGGAATTCAGGTATAAATATGCCCACAGAATGTTGTGTATGCTGATGAAATGGAAAGAATATGGAATTTGGAGTCAGAGGAACTGGGTTCACATCCCAACTCTGCCATTTAACTATCTGCCTGATCCCAGTCAAGTCACTTGACTTCTCTGGGCCTCAGTTTCCCCATCTGCAAAATGAGGGAGTTGGACTAGATAGGGTTCCTTTCAACTCTAATTCTGTGATCTACCAACTGGCTATTCAAAGGACATCTCTGGTTAAATCATATAATTCTTTTAAAAAGTGAATAGTCACCCCCTAATTGATCTGTTTTGGAAATCCAGAGGTTCATATATTAGTTCTGCTGAAAGAGGGTCAGAGTGTTTACAAATATCAGGGCATAGACTATGTGGCAAGGGATGACTGAAGGTTGGACTGGCCATGACAAGTATTTAAGCAGGGAAGGAGAGGCACGTTTTCTTCCTGAAGTCTGTGTTTCAGGTGTGCATTTCCGTATGAAAGCAGAGAGTAAGTAAGGACAAGTGTGGAGGCTGGCAGCCTGTGGTGGTGATACATTTCTGAGTGAGAATTTTTGCATCAGAGCTGAGTGAGTGTGGGAGCATTCTGAGGCAGGAGGCTGGAGGGCGTGGCCCACAGACCTGGTGTGGGCCTCTCTTTCCCCTATATGGTCATCATGGGACTTGGGGGAAGCACATGTATAAGTTACAGAGTGGTTGCTAGTATTTCCTATATAGCATATGCTGGTATATAGCAAAAGATAAGAGTTGTAAGCTCACATCCCACTTATTTAGTTCAGTTTATCTGAATCACAGACACAGCTGAGCTCACTTCCAAAATTCTATTTCTGAAGGAAATGGGCTTAAGTGGAGGGGGACTAGATCGCCTAAAAACAGTGGTTGGGGATAAATAACAGGTCTGGGGGGATTGAACACACCTGGAGGGGAAGGCTGGAACCAGAAGGACTATGCTAGGGTCAAGTTAAAGAAGTTACTGATACTAATGAATCTAAACTGACCTACCTCAGAACCTCCTGTTTGCATGCCTTTGTTCAGACTGGAATACACTCTCTTTCCTCTTAGAGTGCCTAGCTTCCCTCAAGGTACAGCTTGTACTGCTTCCTCCAGGAAGCCCCTTTGGATCCTCTTAAGTGGTAGTTTTTGGATGCCCTTTGCTATTCAAACCCCAAACTCCTCTTTCTCCTTTCCAGGACTGAGTGATCATCTTCACCCTGAGATACGCTGAGTTGCCTTAGAGCCAAAGGGCACCTCTGATACCCTAACTGCCCTCTTATTAGTCCCTCTGGCCTCTCCTGACCCATCTCCATGCTCAGAAGGTTCTTAGGAGGTTCAAATAATCTTCTAGCTGCTTGTTGGCATAAATGTTATAGATTGTGCACTAGAATAGATGTTCTTTGAGGGAAGGGGCTGGTTGTTATTTTCATTGGTGTGTTGTTGTTGATGTTTGTCCTTCATTCTCAAAGAGGATAAACATCAGGAAGATGAAGCCATGACTGGCAAGTGAATTGGATTTAAGTGAAGGAGGGCTGTGCAAAGTCATCAGCCTCACTCTCTCCTCTGGAGCCATCTGGGTCCAGTGGCCAGATATAGATAAGGATGACTGCAGATGGCCCCCATTGGTGTATATCCCTAATATCTAGCATGATGCCTTGAACAGGGTAAGGACAATACTTTAATAATTAATGCTTGTTGTATTGGATTGGGCCAGATTGGAGTCCTGAACAGGTGTTGAAGCCTTAGTCAGTCCAGAATGGGGAGGAAAGGTTTAGTGTAGATTCAGTCAGTACTGCGAAATAGGCAGCTAGGTGGCACAGTGGATAGAGCACTGACCCTGGAGTCAGGAGAACTTGCGTTCAAATCTAGTCTCATATACTTAGTAACTATGTCACCCTGGGCAAGTCACGTAACATGGTTTGCCTCAGTTTCCTCATCTGTAAAATGAGTTGGAAATGGCAAACCACTCCAGCCAAGACAACTCCAAATGGGTTCATGGAGAGTAGGACATGACTGAAACAGCTCAACAGTAACAAGTGCTGTGGAGGAAATGGTGCCAGGTACTGGGGAAGAATGAGATGTGTTATGCGATGCTGTTAAGGCCACAGCATGTTGGATCAAACTGACCTTCTTGCTATTTCTCACTCACAGCACACCATATCCTACCTCCAGGCCTTTGCAGTTTGCTCTGGCTGTCCTTCATGTCTGGGATGTCCTCCATCTTCAACTCACCTCATAGAATTCCTTAGTTCCTTCATTACCTGCTATTTGAAACTTCTCCTGATATACCAGCTGATAGCGTCCTCCTCTTGAAATGACCTTGTATTTACTCTGCATATATACATCTCGATCAATCAGTCAGTAAACATCTGCTGTACCAGGCACTGTGTGTGTGCTAAGGGCTGGGGTTGCAAAAAAAGGCAAAAGGCAGTTCCTGCCCTCAAGGAGTTTATTTCTCTCCCCTGATAGACTATAAGCTCATTGGGGGCAGGGACTGTTTTCATTTTTGTCTCTGTAGGGCGAATGCTTGGCACAGTGCCTGATACAGTGGAGGCCGAGGACTTGGATTCAAATGAATTCTCTGATTCCTACTACCTCTGTGACATTGGGCAAGGCACCTTATATTCTTGGGTCTTAGTTTCCTCATCTGTAAAATGGGAGGATTGGACAAGATGGTCTTTAACGTTCCTTCCAGCTCTAGCTTTTCTGATGCTATGCTTAATAATGCTTGCTGACTGATTCATTGATTGATTGATCAGATTGCTGTTGCAGTAAACCCAGATGCTGCCCCAAAAAGCTGAGACTGAGATGTGTGTGTGTGTGTGTGTGTGTGTGTGTGTGAGCACTGAAGTGTCTAACAGCAGGAGAAAAATCTTCCCTGAACTCAGTGTCACTGATACCCAAGATGTGCACACTGCTATCTAGGCATGCATGTGTATAGCTCACATTTATAGAGCATTTAAAAAATGTCAGGGTGCCCATGGAGTTCACTTCCAGACTCTGGCCAGTTGATGTGCCAACAAACAGATACTTCTCAGCAATGAGTACAAGCCCTCTATTCCCCTCCCTCCAAGCCAGACCACTGTCCTCCAGGTATTTGTCTCTCATATCCTAAGAGACTTTAGTTCACAGACCTGGAAGGTACCTGAAGGGGGTCATCTAGTCCAACCCCCTGAAGCCCAGGTGGGTTAAGTGACTTGCATGAGGCCACACAGTAAGTGGCAGCGGCAAGATTTTAACAACTCTGGCTTCTGACTCCAAACCCAGGTCACTTTCCACATTATTTCTCAAATACGCCTTTCTCTCCCTCCCAACTGTGAGCTCCTAGAAGGCAAGGAACTGTTGCTGTTTTGTATCCTCAGCCCCTAACCCAGTGCTTGGTACATAGCAGGTCCTTAATAAATGTTTTTGGAATTAAATTGCAAGGGTGGTGCCTGTATTTTTAATTCACAGGCACAGGGAACTGAAGCCTTCTGGAGCTGCAAGCTAAAAGGAAGGAGCAAGAATTTTCAGGATTTGCAGCTTGACCTTGGGAAAGTTAACTAAGGACTCAAGGCTTCAGTTACTGGGACAATAAAATCAGACTAATGGCATTGACCTACCTCCCAAGGAACACAGGGAGATTTAATGAGTAAATACTTGTAAAGGACCCAGTAAATATAAATTGTGGTGTAATTGCTAAATACCTCATTGTGTAAAATTCCAGAGAACCTTATGTTGTCCCTTTGGGTATTTTTTTTTATCACTGTTTATTTGATTTATGCACACAAGACAACATTTGCCTAAAAACCCTTTCTTATGTGGATATTCTCTTTGATTTATTCTCTTTCCCTCTGCCAATACCCAGGCTGACATATGTATAAAGGATTTGCAAGAAAAATCACTTAATGCATGCTGTTTCCTTTGTTGTGACTGTCTTATCATGAACTGTTAAAGTTGTCACTTATTCTCAGAAATGTTTGCCTAGGTTTTTTGTTGTTTTTTTTTTCTCAGACTTATAAATGTTCACCTTGGACATGGTTTATAGACAGTGTGGGGAAAACAAATACATAGGCTGGAATAGTAAATTTAGATTTATTCTTACTTAAGGAAAAAAAAAGGCTTAAAGATTTAATGTACAGCTGATAAGCTATAACTCAACCTGAAAGATTCAACCAGTTTATATTTACTCCCTGGGGTAACTGAGGTATTTATATTCTCAGCCTCCTTGAGCACCTCTGAAGTATTTTATTCTTTTCCTGGAAGTACTGATCCCAAAGCACATTTTTCAAGAATGTTATTACCAGAAGAGTGGACTTACTTGCAGTGAAGAGTATTTATCAAATATCCATTGTGTAGATGCTAAAGTGTGAGTCCTAGTATCCTGGAATAATAGCTGACATTTACATAGCACTTAAAGGATACCAAGAATTAAAAATACAATATCTCACTTGATAATCACACTTGCAGACAGGTGATGTGTGATAGATAGGTATCTTATGGATAAGGAAACCTGGGCTAAAAGAGACTAGATACCCATGGTAAAATAGCTAATAAGTAGCTGAACCAGTGTGGTACAGTGGAGGTGGTTAAGAGGTCTTGGGTTCAAATCTCAGTTCTGCCACTTGGTAGGTAAGTGACTGAGCAAGTTCCTCATGAGGTCAAAGATCAAGAGCTCAATGAGACCTTAGAGGCCATCCAGTTCAACCCTTTCTTTTTATAGATAAAGAAGCCAAAGCCTATCAAGGTTAAATGAGTAGCTCAAGGTCATAAGTACATCTGATATCAGAAGTAACAGACAAAATATGATATTAAAATTAGGTATTCAAGTAGTTTGAAAATGAGATTTTGCTATGTAATAGAATCTTAAGTACAAGGTAGCATCTCAAACGAGCATGATAGAAAGACAAAGAAGTTAAATGACAACTGATGGTTATTTTCTTGTCTATGCCCAGACGAGGGCCTGATGGAAAAGGGATGGCCACCAGAGAACAAGGAAACTGAGGGAACCTTAGAAGAAAGGTAGTGCATGAGGGTAAAAGTATCTCAATGACAGAAAGCCCCCGTGGGTGCATTGAGGGAAAGGGATGAATGTCAGTTAAAAACTGGAAGACATAGGGCAGCAAGGTGGTGCAGTGGATAGAGCACCAGCCCTGGAGGCAGGAGGACTAGCTATGTGACCCTGGGAAAGTCACTTAACCCTAATTGCCTGAAAAGAAAGAAAGAAAAAAAAAACCTGGAAGACCAATAGGACAGCATGCTTCAAGGACAGGATTTCTGACCAGACATTGAGGACCTCATCTTCCTAACCTTTAACCCAAAGAGGTTGGATTAGGTCTAAGATTTCTTTCCCAATTCTAAATCTATGATCCTAGGAGTCAAACCCAAGTCTAGTAATACCAAAAATCAGTTCTCCTTCTGCCAAATCAAGCTATGTCCATACTCAAGTTCTTTAGGAAAGTAGTTTCTATCTGGATTCCTGCTGCCAGGCCAAACCAGGGCTAACCTTACCAGAGCACAACACATACTTTAAGCCACAGAAAAGACCTACATTAAAATTGATGAAAATAAGCAGCCCCTCCACTATTTGTCTTAGCTTAGCTGTTGGGAGACAACTTGCTTGAGGTTTTTGGCTTAGCAATAAATTAGTGATTACAAAAAAACAATTATACCTCACTAGGCCAATGGATTCTCTGCATTGAATATAAACTCAAGAAACCTATTACTATTTACTTTTCGGTGGCCGTGAAGTATTCAGATCTAATACATTTATACACTCGTGGCATTACTCTCCGCTAAGATATTGCTTTGCTGCATTGATTAAAGTCCTGTGAGCCACTTGCAAGCATATCTCCTGCAGCATGTTAATAGGTTAAGTTTCCTTCACGATTCCTAATTTCATATGCCTTCACAGGAAGATTGCATATTTATGTATTATTTATTATGCAAATCTAGCATTATACATTATTTAAAATGGTATTAGTAGTATGTATTATTTATTACTTAACTGTATTAATATATAGTATTTCAAGTAGCTTTTGCTGGGGTTTTTCATTGTTGATCCCAGTTATTGGAAGTTAGTATTCTGAAGAAGAGGTAATGCAGCTCCAGGGTTGGGGATGATGCAGCTGAGTTGCCAGTCAGAGTGAATACCCAGTCTGATTTATGCATGGTTGTTCTCTGTATTTGTCTGTAATATGAAAGTACAGAATCCAGATAAGCTGGTATGGCTGACCAATGTCTTGTCCAAGTCTGCATCTTTGTAAAATTGTGAAGTAGGCTAAGTTTGTAGCAAGTGTGACTCCCCAATCCCTGCCTCTGGGTGCCCTTATTTCCTCTTTTTGCACCCCTCTCTCCTTTATGACAGCATTCCTCTTGTCATGGTTATTGCACTGCTGAAATAAGTCAGTTCAAATGAAAGACAGTAAGGATTTAAGGAGTTATATATCCCAGTGAGGTCTGTGTTTTAAAATAAGACCTTGAAGAGTGGGCAATTCTTAATACGAAAGAATGAGTGATTAGTGATAGGACCAGCACCATTGAAGGCCAGATGACTAAATATTTTAGTGTTTTAAATTCAAATTCTACCAGGTACAGGACTTCTAGTAAGAAAACAAACAATAGGTTGTGTTTAAGCTCAGCTCTCCTTCATTAGCTCATAACAGCAAGAAATGGGATCAAGTAAAATAATAACAAAAACATGGGAAAGGAAAGAAACCTACACAGGAAAAAACCAGCAGAGAGACCAAAGAAATGAGTAGTATAAAGGGGAAAAAATGCTAATATAATAAAGAAATATTATGGGGTAAAATGTTTCAAGGAGAAATCTCTAGAAGAAAATAATTCTGCAATGACCATATATCAGCCCCTAGGGAGGCTGACAAATTTAATCAGAGAACTGAAAGAAGAGATAAGGAGCAAAATTAGAATGCTTAAAGAGAAATTTGAAAAGAGTGTCAATGGTTTGGTCTAGAAGGTAGAAAAATATAATAAAGTGATAGGTGCCTTGAAAAAGAGAAAGAGGAGACAGAACTCAAAAAATGGAGTGATATAGCAACAAATATTAAAGCAAAGTCAAAAAGGGAAACCTGGAAGAACACACTAGATTTCTGTAAGCCAAAGCAACTCTGACTTTGAAAATAGCTCAGAGAAATAATCTAAGAAAAAATGACTAAATAAAAGACTGAATATTATATTTCAAGAAACCATACAAAACAAGTGTTTAGAATTAGAGGGTAAAGTTCAGAAAAAGAGTCCATAGGATGCCAACAGAAGGAAATCTTAGGCTTAATTCACACAGAAACGAATCTCAAAGCTCTAGTGCTTCCAGCTCAAAGAGAAAATCATGCAAATGACAAGGAATTCTAGTCTAGAGCTTCTTGCACTAACTCATCTACCATGAGAAAACAAAGAGATGACAAGACTATGATATACCAAAAAAGCAAAAGAAAATGGCTTGACCCAAGGATATCAGATTCTGCAAAATTGACATAATAATACTAGTTAACATTTGTATAGTGCTTATCATGTGCCAAGCACTGTGCTAAGTGTTTTCCAATTATTATCTCATTTGATCCTTGTGACAACCCTGGGAGTAAGATGGTATTGTTATTCCCACTTACAGATGAGGAAACTGAGGCAAATAGGGTTTAAATGACCTTCCCAGTATCTGAGGTGGGATTTGAACTCAGGTCTTCCTAACTCTAGGCCTGTTGCTCTATCCACAGTATGCCTCAATGCCTCATAATTCTGAAATAATTCTATAGGGAGAAAACATTGATTTTTTTTTTTGTAGAATTAATGGCTTCCCAGAATTCCTTTTGGCAAGTGCAATGGACACATGAAACTTGAGAAAGGTAATCAAATCCAAAATTTTTGAAAGTCCCAAGTGATGGTCCAGTGCTACACACTGCAAAGGAAAGGCAATACTACTGACACTTGGGAGTCCTACCTTGTTTTAAGTGTCATTGAGGCAACAAAGAGAGACAAGCTATGAACTGGGATGTTCAAAAAGAAATACCCAAGAAAAACAAGGGAAAGGGGAGGGAGGGATTTAGTATTTCTTGAAATTGGAACATCACAGCAGAATGTCATTTAAATAAAATGGTGGGAGATAGAAGGAGAAGAAGAGTGTTCATGAAACACAATGATCTGGTCTTGGCAAAGGATAGTGTAAAAGAAGATTATAGCAGAAGAAGCAGAATTAAATAAACAGCATACCAGCTTGAACCAGGGAGGGAATAATGGATGTTTGAGTCTGAGGGTGATGTTTGGGAGACAATTGTTTCAAACAAAACAAACCCTAATCATAAAAGGGCTGATTTTTTTTTTTAAGATGGGGATGAGATCCAATGATTTGGGATAATGTAGGGGATGGGAAAGGGAAAGTAATAGAATGGAATCAGATGATTTCAAGCAAAACAAACTGCAACCTTTTTTTCTTTGTCCTTCAATGACTTCAATGACTGACTCTAAGGCAAGCCCCATATCCACTATGCCATGTTGCTTTTCCCCAACTAAGTACTTAAAAG
Source organism: Phascolarctos cinereus (assembly GCF_003287225.1). Lineage (NCBI taxonomy): Eukaryota > Metazoa > Chordata > Mammalia > Diprotodontia > Phascolarctidae > Phascolarctos > Phascolarctos cinereus. The sequence continues at coordinate 331,288,875 of NW_027555847.1, forward strand.
AACAGCTAACTGAACTTCAAAAAGACCACATAGTAAGAAAACAATTACAGTTTTCTTAAATGTGCCTCTTTCACACTAATCTAACCAGAAAGAATGAGTTAAGAAATTATGGACCTCTCCAGGTTAGGAAAACTAGATATAATTAACCTTTGGTGATTATTTTATGGGGATCTTAGGGAGAATATTTTTGCAGAATTTCCAGCACTTACAAACATACTCTGTAGGTGGCTTCCAGTCCAAGAGGTATGCATCCAGGAACATGGAATAGCAATACACAGGAGGCAGGCAATAATGGACACTTTTAAATATGATTTTCAAGTACATATATTACTAATGCTGGAACATTTCATACTCCATGATATATTGGTACTGGTCTTGTGTTAAGCCAATCACATGTGTTATAGTGAAGCTTCAAAGTTCCCTGCGGATGTTAACACCCAATGGGATCAAATCCAGGAGCACATAAATTTGAAACTATGCTCCACAAAGCAAACTCTTCACTGTCATGTGTTTCTAATGTTTTAGGAAGATTTTTGTTTTTTGGTTGAAGGAGAGGGTAAGGAGCGGTGGTGGTAACCGATTCCTGCTTCTCTGTTCCATCTGCAATAGAAGTGTAAAGTCCACACCTCTGAGATTTATCATAGAAACCAGGTGGGGAAAATAAAAATTTCTAAGTCCTCAAACTTCATAGTAGGGTCTTGGGAAAGATTTGTCACTGGATCAAAGAGTTCATTGAAGGGAGTAAGATGTAAGGAGGCTGGAAATGGGCCAGGTTGCAAAGGGCTTTAATGTCAAACAGAGGATTTGATCCTGGAAGTGATAGAGAGTCACTATGGTTGATTGAGTAATAATAATAATGATAACTGGCATTTATATAGCACTTTAATGTTTGCTAGCTATTTAACAAATATTATTTTATTTTTACAACAGCCCTGCAGAGGTAGGTGCTGTTATTGTTCCAATTTTTCAGTTTGGGAAACTGAGGCAAACAGGTTAAATCAGTTGCCCAGGGTTGCATAACTAGTAAGTATTTGAGGTGGGATTTGAACTTGAGTCTTCCTGACTCCAAGTCCAACATGGTATCCACCATGCCATCTAACTGCCTAGCAACCCTTTGATCCTTCCTACTCCCTCATTCCTTATATGCAATCACTTACCAAGTCCAACTGATTCTACCTCTACACTATCACTCACATTCATGTCTTCCTCTCTGTTTTTGTTGGACTATTACAATAGTTTCCCAACAGGTCTTCCAACCTCTGCTCTCCCTACCTCAATCCGTCCCTCACACTACTGCCTGACAAATCTCTTTTACACATAGATCTGCACTGTTTATTGCTGCAATGCTCAAAAATCATCAGTACATGAACTGATGCAAAGTGAAATAAGCAGAACAGAACATTGTACATAGTAATAGCAATATTGTAAGATAACCAACTATGAATGACTCAGCTATTCTCAACGGTACAATGATTCAAGACAGTCCTGAAGGACTTAGGATGAAAGGTGCTGTCCATCTCCAGAGAAAGAACTGGTGGAGTCTGAGTACAGATCAAAGCATACTTTTTCTTTGCTTTCTTTATTTGTTTTGGGTTTTTTGTCTGTGTTTTCTTTCATAGAATGACTTCCATGGAAATGTGTTTTGTATGACTACACATGTATAACTTATGTGAAATTGCTTGTCTTCTCAATGAGGAGGGAAAGGGAGGCAGGGAAAGAATTTGGAACTCAAAATTTGAAAAAAGAACATTAAAATTATTTTTACATGTAATTAGGAGGAATAAAACATTAAATAAAAATCCTCAGTGGTTTCCTATTGCCCATCGAGTAAAGTTCAGATTTTTTTGCCTGCAATTTAAGGACCACTACAATACGCTATTTCCTTGCCTTTCCAGCCTACCTCAAACTACTCCCCATCCATGTATTCTATGCTTAGGCTAAACTAACCTTGTTTTCCTCTCAAAACATCTTAGATTTTTCATCTCCATTCTTTTGTTCATATAAATCCCTGTATCTTGGAATGATCTCCTCCTTATTCATCTGCTGACATTATTTATTCTTTTAAGGCCAACTCAAAATGCATGAATTCTTTTCAGAGTCCCCCAGTTGGTAATAACCTCCTGCTGGACCTCATGTTGAACTTTGTTTTGAGCAATTAGATCATACAGCAGATAAACTCTTGGCTGTGGTATCAGGAAGACCTGAGTTTGAATCCTGCCTCACACACTTCCTAGCTCTGTGACCCCTGGGCAAGTAATCTAGCCTCTCACAGACTCAGCTTCATTGTCTGTCAAATGGGGATGTAGCTAATTCTTATCTCTCAGGGCTGTTATGAGGATCAAATGAGATAAATACATGCAAAATGGTTTGTAAACCTTAAAGTGTTAAATAAAAATTATCTAATTTTATTATTACCTAATGCATTATTCTGCATTTTAATTATCTGCAAAATGTGTCATGTGCCTCTGCTATCCTATAGGGTCCACAAAAGCAGCACCAAAACACCTCGCACCATATACTGCAACTAATAAATGTGTCCAAAATCTACTCCCTGCTTATAGAACCCAGGGTCAGGCATGGCTGAGAAGTGGGAGTTTGGTCATGCGACTGATGGAAAAGTCAGTAGGGAATTAAGGAGCCTGAGTTTCAACATAAAGGAAAAGATTAGAGAAACAGCACTCTCTTCATGGCATTTGTGTCAGTATTGTGGGACAACTTACATCCAGTGCTTCAAACAAACAAACTCTCAAGCTTGTGTTCATTGAAAAGAATAGAAATGAAACCATTCACACACCTGAAAGCAAAAGAGATACAGAGAGAGAGAGAGAGAGAGAGAGAGAGAGAGAGAGAGAGAGAGAGAGAGAGAGAGAGAGAGAGAGAGAGAGAGAGAGAGGCAGAGCAGGAGAGCAAGAAAGAGAGCTGGAGTTCAAGGAATGGGCTGAGATCACCTAGAAGAGAAACCGTAACTAATGCCACCCTGCTCAACCTATGTTTAGTGCAATCTTTGGGAGAAACCAGCAGACTACTCTGAGTTCCTGCTCCATTTCAACTCAAAGCTGATCAAACATTGAATTAGTTAAAGGGAAAAAAATGTCCTGGGTGAAAGCCTTGTTCCTAGTTGAGAGTGATAAGGAATTGAACTTCTGGGGCTTTTTACCTGCCTGCCATTTTGGGGATTGATGCAAGGAAGAGAAGGTCATGGGTTAGGGATACATGCACTGGATGTATTGATGCAAACTCTTTGACTTATATCTACCATTCTGATTTAATTCTTGTCACAATGTGGCTTTGTAAATCACCTTAAAGGAAACAGAGATGAATGAGAGGATACAGGCCTGAGTCATGGGATTTAATTGCATGATGTATATATAACCGCTACACTAATGTAAAAACGTTGACATCATCCACAAAGGAACACAACCAAAAGGTCAATGATAATCAGCTGCTCTAAGAGCCTGACAGAGGGACAGGGAGCTTGGTAGACATCCCAGAGCTCCCTTTGGTTCTGGATAGTGGACACCGCCCATGAGGGTTCACTGATCCCTGGTGGTTACAGATGAAGCTAGTTGGATTGTTCTTACTCAGGGTTGCAACCACACTAGACAATTTTGAATCACTTCTCTGTATTAGCCCCTGCCCCAGGTAGTTATAAGCTGGTGAGGAATACACTAAATAGCATTCTGAGTATTCAGTACTGTTCAGCTTCTCCGACATCGCCAGAGCAATAGCACACACTTTGTACCTTCAGAAGGCTTTCTAGGGCTTTCTTTTTGTGTTGAATCAGAGAAAAATAGAGGGAAGAAGAGAAGGCATATGGTATCCAACAGCATTCCCTCATCTTCTGCTATTGGCTAGCTGGGCTGTCAGTCAACATCAGGTCAGCCAGGGGTGGTATAAAAGCCAATCAAAAAATTGTTGATTGGTCTAAAGTAGCCAGTGAGATCCAGTGAAACTGTGATTCCCCACTGTGATTTCTGCTTACGGTCCTGGCTCTGGCTCATGTGCTTGCCATCATCTTTCCTTTGACAAAACAGAATTGCTGTTTCTAAACACACAGTAACAATTCCTGCTGGAGGCAGCATTTATCTAGTAGATAAGATGCAGCTGGACAGCAAGCCCAGCAGCAGCACGAGCCTTTGCAAAATGTTTACTAAATGCCCTTTTAGAAAATGAAGGGAGCAGCCCTGGAAGCACTTGCCTCGGTACTCCTCGAGTAGCCTTGGGACACCTCACTAATGGCTCCCTCCCAGGGAACTCTGAACAGAAGATTGGAGCTGAGTCTGAAAACATTATGTTCTGAATTCAGTAGGTGTTGGGGAAGATCTGCTTAATATTGATTTCTGAAATTGAAGTAGGAACTAATGACAGCATTTGCTTGAATTCATGTCTCCTGTGGATACTAGCTGAAAAGCATCACAAAGGCAAACCAAATGCCATGCCAAGCTCTTTCCCCCTTTTTATCAACATCTGGCTCCTGCATCAATTTTCTCACTGAAAAGTTGGACTTACTATAATAACAACAGTGATAACATATTTCAGTGATGCTTTAAGGGTTACAAAGCACTTTCTTCTCAATAATCCTGTAGAAGCAGGCAGTAGTATCTCCATTTTAAAGATAAGGAAATAAAGGCTATGATTTGCAGTGACTTGACCATGGTCACACAAAGAAGTAAGTGTCAGGGCTGAGATCTAAGCTGTGATCTCTTGATTTGAAAGTTTAGCATTCTTGCCACAATGGAGAGACCTCCGGACTGAGGAAACAGAGAGAGAGAGAGAGAGAGAGAGAGAGAGAGAGTGAGAGACAGAGACAGAGAGACAGAGAGAGAGAGAGAGAGAGAGAGAGACAGAGAGACAGAGACAGAGACAGAGGAACAGAGAGACAGAGACAGACAGAGAGACAGAGAGCAAGAGAAAGAAACAGAGAGACAGAGACAGAGAGACAGAGACAGAGACAGAGAGAGATAGACAGACAGAGACAGAGGCACAGAGACAGACAGACAGAGAGCAAGAGAAAGAAACAGAGAGACAGAGACAGAGAGAAACAGAGAGAGAGACAGACAGACAGAGACAGAGACAGAAAGACAGGGAGAGAGCGAGAAAGTAACTAACATGCTTCAGTTCCTGCTGGAGCCAGGGCCAATGGTTAAGGAGATAATGAGAAGGGGTGGGTGCCAGGGAATAAATTGAATAATCTGAAATGTATCTGAATACTGCAAAGATCTTAGAGAAGCTCCAGCAGTGACAAAGGAATGTCATCACAAAAGCCTGTTTGTCCCTGGCCTATCACTGATACTAACACAACATGTGTTCTAGGGACAATGCTGGTGTTCTATTATAGGTGGACTACACTGTAGGCAACTGAATACAGTCTCCACACTGATACCCAGGCAGAATTCTTCTTCATGTAACTGCTCAGGGACATACTGTGGGATTTGATTTGCCCTAAGACCTCCTCACATGTTGTCTTTGCCTTTGTTCTGGATCTCTGCATATCTCCTCCTTGCTGGCCTGGTGCTTTGGACCCAGGTCTTGGCTTAGCCTTGGTCCTTCTCAGCAGAGACATGACGAGGGTGCCTTTTGGAGGGCCTGGACAACACCTTTAGCACCTCGAGAAACCACAGAGCTTACCAATGCATATGCAAGAATGTCATGGGACTAAATCTGCCATTTTATCTGTGTATGGAGTAGTTTCCAAGACCTCTGTCCTTTCAGATCAGCACCTTCTCTGCAACCTCAAGTCTTAGAGAATTGCCTGATAGGGCCCTGAGAGATAAGATAACTTGCCCATGGCCACATGGACAGTATATATCAGAGGCAGGACCAGAACCCACCTCCTTGACTCTGATGCCAGCTTTCTAGCCACTATACCATGCTCCATCATATTCAATAATAATTAGATAGGATAGGAAGTTAAGGTGGTACAGTGGATAGAGCATTAGGCCTAGAGTCAGAAAGACTCATCTTTCTGAGCTCAAATCTGGCCTCAGACACTTACTAGCTATGTGACCCTGGGCAAGTCACTTAAACCAAGTTGCATCAGTTTCCTCATTTGCAAAACAACCAGTTTACAAATGAATTTTTAGAATATAGTATCTCTATGAAGAAAACTCCAAATGGGGTCACAAAGAGTCAGACATAACTGAAGCGACTGAACAATAACAAGATAGGGAGTTATCGGATGGTGGGATAGGTCTAATTTATGAGTAGTTGTCTGCATTGCTCTCTACTCCCCTCCAACATTGTCTAGCAGCCTTCCAGAAGCGGCTTCCCACTGGCTTTCTGTGGTCTCTTGGCCTCCTCTATGGGCACAGTAGCAACCCTCCTTCCCTAACTGAGGGTAAGTTTCCTGTTGCTTGTTCCAGAAGTCATTCGTGGGGCTTAGACAAGTGATTCATTGGGGGTTTTTTGTTTGTTTTTTGGCAACTGGGGTTAAGTGACTTGCCCAGGGTCACACAGCTAAGAAGTGTCAAGTGTTTGGTCTGAGGCCGGATTTGAACTCAGGTCCTCCTGACTTCAGGGCTGGTGCTCTATCCACTGCACCACCTAGCTGCACCTAGTGATTCATCGTTTATCTTGTTTCATCTTTTTGCTTCTCATACTTTGTTGCCGATTTGTTTGAGAACTTATTGCAATGTTATTTGATGTGTGACACTGTGCATTGGTAAGTCTATGTCTAGCCTTCCAACAGGCTTCTGACTCCCCCATCTTCTCCCCAAGGCTAAAACATGTTTGTTTGGGGTTTAAGAGAAATCGGTAGGACTCAGATAAGATCCAATAATCAGTTAGCCAACAAGCATCATCTGCTGTTAGCCTGAAGATGGCCTCAGGTCCCATAGGTGACACCAAATGTCCACTTGAAGTTGTCCAGCCTGGTGACAGGGGCCCTTGTCAGCTTCTCCCTTTCTCTGCTGGCCACTTTCAAGATCTAGTCCAACCAACACTATGCTTTCCTTTCAAAGGCAGGGATGGGATGACTCCCAGAGCGTACCTACTACAAGAAAAAGCACTTGCACTGGAATCAGGGGATCTGGGTTCACATCCTACCTTTGTCACTCTCTACCTTTGTGACCTTGAACAAATCAATTAACCTTTCTAGGCCTCAGTTTCCTGGCAATATGGAGAGGTTGGACAAGACTGCTTCTAGAATACCTTCTAGCTCTGGGAAGGTCTATGATCCTGTGAAATTTTGTACAGCCTGGGGACTGAAAGACTTTCTTTCCATGTTTCTTCCCACCCTCACCTCTCTCCCAGCCCCCACCATCACCACATCCACCTCTGGGATGTGAGTCCTCCCTGTGGATGGCACATCTCTGGCTTTTCTACCTATGAACATTCAACCTCCAGGAGTTCCATCCCTTCAGCACTTATTCGGGCCCATATCACCTTAAAGGCAAACATTGGTGTGGTGGCTGGTAGGCAAGGCCATCCCATCCTAGGCATCTTTTTTCAATATCTAGGGTGGGAGAATGATGGAATATGGATGGAGAGATCAGACTATTACTTCTGCTGGCAGTCTCTACTATACATAGTTTAACATACATACATATATATGTGTGTGTGTATATATATCTACATCTATCTATCTATCTATCTATCTATCTATCTATCTATCTATCTATCTATCTATATATATATATATAGAGAGAGAGAGAGAGAGATATTGCATACTAACACATGAGTACACAAGAGGAAAAGTGGCCATGAGAGGTCCAAGGAGGAAAAGGTCTTACCAACTAAGAGGATCAGAGAACACTTCCTAGAAGCATGGTAATATTAGAAGGAAGGAATTAGTAGGGTGGAGGGGTAGGGGATGCTGGAAAAGGCCTCTTCCAAAAGGGGGGATGAGCTGAGTCTTGAGGGAAGCCAGGAGATAGAGATACGGGGGGAGAGTACCAGTCTTAGGGATCAGCCAACGAAAGGCACAATCTGGAGACAACAGTGTGGTGGACAAGGAACAGCAAGAACTGTTGGATCGCAGAGTATGTGGAGAGGAGTAAAGTATAAGGAGGCTGGAAAGGTAGAAAGGGTCCAGGTTGTAGAGGACTTTAAAAGCCAAACAGATGATTTTATGTTTGATCCCAATAAATAACCACTGGGGCTTACTGTGTAGGGAGGAGGGGTGATATGGTTAGTCATGAGCTTTAGGAAGATCACTTGGGCAGAATGGAGAGACTTGAACAGGAGAGTTGTGTGCCAGGCACAGTATTGGGTGGTAGGGATAGAAATACAAAAAACCAAGTGATTTCTGATGATGATGATGATGATAATAATAATAATAATAATAATGTACTTGTACATTATTTAAAATTTACATAGCATTTTCACATGCATTATCTCATTTGATTCTCACAACCCTGTTAAGTAAGCAAGGCAGATATTATTATTCCCATTTCACAGATGAGGAAACTGAGAGATAAATGTTTTACCTAAGGTCATGTGACCCCTAAGCGGCAGAATCAGGTCATAGCCCCAGGATTTCAGACTCCAAAGCCAGTGTTCTTACCACTGGGCTATCTTGTCTCTAGTAGCAACATCAAAGCCAGGGCAATGAAACAAACCCCTGAACAAAAAGCCCAGCCAGAAATGACCCCTGTCTTCTAGCAGCTTCCAGCCAGAAATGTAGTAAATCGATATGTAATGAAGGAGCAGTTCAGTTGTACAGGTGGAGAAATGCAGTCCTACAGCACGGTGACTTAGCCAAAAATGAGCAGAACTGTGGTTATATCAGTTGACTCTGGGTCTCCTGGTGGTGCTTTTGGAGGCTGGAGGTTTGGAAAAGAAGGAAAGGCTGGGGCTAACATTTACCCTGAGGGCCTAACGTTTACCTTGAGGCAGTCCCCTTGGCCATTCTGTTTGACTGGATATGGTTCCAAACATCAGAAAGTTTTACTTCACTGGGTTCCAGCCAGCTTTCAGCCCACAGCATGATTGTGAATCAGGTCCAAACCAGTTTGAGTGAAACTTGCCAGTAAAATGTCATGAGACAGCACTTCAATAAAGTCTCAACTTATAACTTCTACTGCATTATAGACACCCAGTATCTTTGTTAGCTCTAGCACAAAAAGCCCTTGGGATTACCCAGAATGTCTTGTTCTTGCCTTTTTAAAAGTGAACCATATGATTTCCAAAGACGTTTACTATGTTCTTGGCTATTGGACTCAGTGTAGCCATCTGTATAATTGGCAACCATTGCTGTGTACCACCTCCACTGGCCCCTGCCATTTTCCTTTTCTGAAGATCAGTTTTAAGTTCTTAGAGAAGTAGCTCTGGGGCTGCAGAAAGAGCCCTGAATGAAACATCTGAAGACCTGGGTACAAGTTCTGGCTCCATTATTTGGATCTCTTTTTTTTCTTTGTGGAATCAGCCAGTCCTGTTTGGATTGGATGTTAGTTCAAATGCTGAGTTTTTAGTAAATGGAGAGTCAGTGACATCCTTAGTCTGACAGGACCTGGAATCATCCTTCCCAAAGGAAGTTAGCTTTGTGGTCTTAGGTAAGTCATATAACTGCTTTAAATTTTCTTATCTTTAAAATGGAGATGGGGGGCGGGCGGGATGGTGGAGTGAAAGCGGTGACTTGCTTGAGCTTTCCTCCAAACCCCTCCAAATACTCATAAAAAATGGCTCTAAACAAATTCTGAAGCAGCAGAGCCCACAAAAAGACAGAGTGAAACAAATTTCCAGCCCAAGACAACCTGGATGATTGATCAGAAAGGTGTATCGCTCCGGGCTGGGAGCACAGTGCGGCAGGGAGCAGGCCTCAGAGGACTGAATCTCATGCAGCTATGGAGGTTTCCAGACTCCTCAACCCACAAATGCCAAAGACAACTTAGAAAGTCAGTGGGAAAAGTCTGTTTCTGTGGGTGCTGAGATAGGAAGGTGAGGTTTCTGCTCCATTCCCCAAGAGCGTGGCCCTGGCAGCGAGGAGCAGATGTTTCCCGAGCTTCCGGCCCACAGACTGAGGGGGAATCCAGTGGCTGATCACAGAGGGATCACAGGGATCTCTTTGCCAGTGCTGAGGCAGGAATCTTTTGCTTTGCCCGTGTTTGGATCTGGGTCACAGTTCTGGGCAGCGGTGCTGGGATGAGGAGGAGCTCTGGCTTGGTGGAGCTTGTAGTGGCTGTGGAGAGGAACCACTCCTCACAGTTACAGGACAGAAAGGAATACTTGTGGCAGGCCAGGAAAGGAGTAAACACTCCCCTTATCATACCACCTTGGAAGAACTGAAAATTTACAGGTCCCTACAAGTATCTCTGAAAACAGCTGTACAAACCCCTGAAGCTTGGGACAGTATATTCTCCACATTGGAAGCAGATCTTACCTTAACAAAGAGTTTAAAACTCAAGTAATTGGCCAGGATCATGAGCAAGCAGCACAAAAAGAGTCAGACTATATTATCTTACTTTGGTGAAAAAGAAGATCAAAATATACAACCAGAAGAAGACAACAAAGTCAAAGCTCCTACATCCAAAGCCTCCAAGAAAAATATGAATCAGTCCCAGGCCTTGGAAGAGCTCAAAAGGGATCTTGAGAAGCAAGTAAGGGAAGTAGAGGAAAAATGAGAGTGATGCAAGAAAATCATGAAAAAAAGTCAACAGCTTGCTAAAGGAGACCCAAAAAATACTGAAGAAAATAACACCTTAAAAAATAGCCTAACCCAAATGGCAAAAGAGGTCCAAAAAGCCAATGAGGAGAAAAATGCCCTAAAAAGAAAAATTGGCCAAATGGAAAAGGAAGTCCAAAAGATTACTGAAGAAAATACTTCCTTAAAAATTAGAATAGAGCAATTGGAAGATAGTGACTTTATGAGAAATCAACACTGTAAACAAATCCAAAAGAATGAAAAATTAGAAAAACAATGTGAAATATCTCATTGGAAAAACAACTGACCTGGAAAATAGATCCAGGAGAGAGAATTTAAAAATTATTGGACTATCTGAAAGCCATGATCAAAAAAAAGAGCCTAGACATCATCTTTCAAGAAATTATCAAGGAAAACTGCCCTGATATTTAGAACCAGAGGGCAAAATAGAAATTGAAAGAATCCACAGATCTCCTCCTGAAAGAGATCCCCAAAGGAAAACTCCTAGGAATATATAGCCAAATTCCAGAGTTCCCAGGTCAAGGAGAAAATATTACAAGCTGCCAGAAGGAAACAATTCAAGTACTGTGGAAACACAATCAGGATAACACAAGATTTAGCAGCTTCTACATTAAAGGACTGCAGGGCATGGAATATAATATTCCGGAGGGCAAAGGAGATAGGATTACAACCAAGAATCACCTACCCAGCAAAACTGAGTATAATCCTTCAGGGGAAAAAATGGTCATTCAGTGAAATAGAGGACTTTCAAGCATTCTGATGAAAAGACCAGAGCTGAATAGAAAATTTGACTTTCAAATACAGGACTCAAGTGGAACATGAAGAGGTAAACAGGAAAGAGAAATCATAAGAGACTTATTAAGATTGAACTGTTTACATTCCTGCATGGAAAGATGATATTTATAACTCATGAGACCTTTGTCAGTATTAGGGTAGTTGGAGGAAAAAATTATATGTATGTATATGTAGATAGATAGATAGATAGGCACAGGGTGAGTTGAAGATTAAGGGGTCATATCTGGAGAATAAAATTAAGGGATGAGAGAGGATTATATGGAGAAGAAGAAAGGGAGAGGTAGAATGGGGTAAATTATCTCACAAAAAAACGAGAAAAGTCTCTTACAGTGGAGGGGAAACAGGGGAAGGTGAGAGGGAATGAGTGAATCTTATTCTCATAGGATTTGGCTTAAGGAGGGAATACACATTCAATTGGGTATGGAAATCTGTCTTACCCTACAGGAAAATAGGGGGAGAAGGGGACAAGAGAGCAGGGGATGATAGAGAGGAGGGCAGATTGGGAAAGGGGTAATCAGAAGTAAATACTTCTGAGGAGGGACAGGGTCAAAAGAAAGAATAGAATAAATGGGAGGGCAGGATAGGATTAAGGGAAATAGAGTTAGTTTTTCACAACATGTCTACTATGGACGTGTTTTGCATAACTGCACATGTACAACCTATATTGAGTTGCTTGCCTTTTCAATGAGGGTGGGTGGGGAGGGAGGAAGAGAGAAAATTTGAAACCTAAAGTTTTAAAAATATATGTTTAAAAAAATGTTTTCACATGCTACTGGGAAATAAGAAATATAGGAAATGGGGTACAGAAGTCTATCCTGCCCTACCGGAAAATAGAAGGGGAAGGGGATAAGAGAAGGGGGGAGAGATAGAAGAGAGGACAGAGTAGGGGAAGGGATATTCAGAATGCATGCCATCTTGGGGTGGGGGGAAGGGGGAGATGGGGTGAAAATTTGGAACTCAAAAACTTGTGGAAGTGAATGTTGAAAACTAAAAATAAATAAGTTTATATTTAAAAAAATAAAAAATAAATAAAATGGGGATAGGGGTAAGTTGCAAGTTAATACTCTTTGTACTTCCTCCTTTACAGGGTTGTTGTGAGGATCAAATAAAATTATATTTAAGCTTTAAATTGAACTGACTTTTGGTATAATCTCTGTGTGTGTGTGTGTGTGTGTGTTTGTGTTTGTGTGTGTGTGTGTGTGTGTGTGTGTGTGTGTGTGTGTAAAATCTCTTGTGTAATCATAAAAAAACCCTAAGCTCACAAACTAGAATTATTATTGTTTCTTCCAGGGTTGGACACACTCCACAATACAGGTCCATGCAATTCCTGTGATGCAGGGCTCAGAGAGAGCTTCTCCCAAATGTTATTTCTCTCCTTTGAGCCCCTACTCCTAGGAAATTTAGAATAGTACATATCACTCCACAGGTCACGAGCCAGTCTGTCTCTCCCTCATCTGTGTCTTTTGATAAGCCGTCCCCTAAGTCTGGAATTCTTTCCTTCTTCTATTCTACTTCCTGGAATCTCAGGTCTCTTCAGGGGAATCATCTCCCACAGGAAGCTCCTCCTGATTCCTTAAGTTATTAGGGTTCTCTGCCCAGCCTGAATTTAGGTTAGATTTACTTTAAATATATTTTTATGTTTGCTTATCTATGTACGTGCCCTCTGTTCATAATCCCTTCTCCCAATGCACACATACTCCTTGCAGAAATGTAAATTCCTGAGGGGAGGGGACTGCCATAATTTTGTATTTGTATTTGTATATGAGGGCCTAGTATAATACCTGGCTCTAAGCATGCATTTAATAGGTACTTTTTGAATTGAATTAAATTGAATTGACCTCTGGCATCATCAGTTCCAGACTCTCACATTTTCACAATTTTGTGAAGGAAACTGACAGATTAAGTGTCTATTAGCCAATTCTTTTTGTACACAGTCAACCAAAAATTATTTATTAATATTATTATAGGTGCTTGGCATCAAACTCTTAACATACCTTTGGAGAGTTGCATTTACAGATACTATTCAAATTTCTTAGTAATCTCTTACATTTCTGAGGTATTTCAAAGCCTAGGTAAGATTTTTAAAAATGTACTTCAATTGATTTATTTTGTTTTTTACATCACCAGAATTTATCCTTTATCTCTCCTCCCCTCTCCCAGAGAGCCATCCCATATACCAAAGAATAATATACTTAAATAAAAAGATGAGAAAAAAATCAGTAAAATCAATCAATGTCTGAAAATATGTGTACTGTGCCATACCAGTGGACTTGTCACCTTTGCGCCCGCGTGTGTGTGTGTGTGTGTGTGTGTGTGTGTGTGTGTGTGTATTGTGGGTATCTTATCATAACTCCTCTTTCTGACCATTCCTGTTCTTTATAATTCTGCAATATTCACTTTCATTTGTTTTGTGGTTGTTCTTGACATTTACATTGTTGTAATAATTGCGTATATGTTTTCTTGGTTCTGCTTGTTTTACTCTGCATCAGTTCATGTAAGTCTTTCTATGTTTCTCTGTATTCATCATATTCCACATTTTTATGGCACAGTAACATTCCATTAAATCCATATACAACAATTTGTTTAGACTTTCCACAATTGATGGGTATCTACTTTGTTTCCAGTTTTTTGCTATCACAAAACAGTAATGCTATCTAATTTTGGCTTCTATGGGGACTTTGTTCTTATCAATTCCTGCTTGCAATTTAATCCTACTCATGAAATCTCAGAATCAAGTGTATGGGAATTTAGCCACTTTATTTGCATGATTCCAAAGTGCTTTCCAAAATGCCTCTACCTATTCACAGCTCCACCAACAATGTGGGTCTATCATTCCACAACCCTTCCAATATTGACTATTCCCATCTTCTGTCATCTTTGCCAATTTACTGAGTGTGAAGTGAAACCTTAGGATTTTTTTTGATTTGCATTTCTCTTACTATTAGTGATTTGGAACATTCTTTCATATGGTTAATAGTTTGTAATTCCGGGAGTGGGGGAATGGGTGGGAACTGTGGATGGAGTGCTGGGCCTGGAGTCAGAAAGACTCCTCTTTCTGAGTTCAAATTTGACCTCAGACGCTTACTAGCTGTGTCTACACAGCTTACTAGCTGGGCAAGTCACTTAATGTTATTTGTCTCAGTTTCCTCATCTGTAAAATGAGGTGGAGAAGGAAATGACAAATCACTCTGGTATCTTTGTCAAAAAAAAATGGGGTCATGAAGAGTCAGACGTGACTGAAAAATGGCTGAACAACAACAATAAAAATTTTTTTTGAGAATTGTTCTTTCATGTTTATATCCTTTGGCCACTTATCTAGTAGGGAATAACTTTGGATTAGCTAGATAGATATATAGATATAAATATAATATACATATATCTGTTAATTTATATATCTTATATCCTAAACCCTTATCTGAGAAATTTGATAGAAAGATTTTTCTTCATTCAACTACATCTCTACATAAGATGTTTATCCTTAAGGATGTGCTTTTTTCCCCTCTCATAATCATTTAATACCTAGCTCAATTGTCCACTACTGTCATGATGGAGATGAAATTATTGCTAATTGCAAGCTCCTCTTTCAGGGTAAAATGATTTAATTTATACCTGTTTTCCTTGATTTCAATAATTACATTAGAAATATTTGCAAATAGATAACTTCTTGTTAACTTCTTTTGCTAATGTGTTTTCATTCTGTCTTTTGGTTCCAATATATATGGAATACAGATTTTCTTTCTTATAAAACTTCCCTTGTTCCATGGAAATAGTTTCTATCTTTTTCTCCAGCATTCTTTATTCCACTCCCATTTTATTAGGCAGGAGGTTTGGCCCAGCCTCAACGTTTAAAATGTACTGAGTCAGGTTTTCCCATTATCTGAAGAGCTTCTGATAGAGTGTACCTAAGGGGTGACATTAATTCAATTCATCAGGGGTATAATTTTGTGCCATGTAAATGTAACACAACTCAAGCCTGGAGCATTTGCTTAAGACTCTTCTCTCTGATTGAGAGAATGATGACTTGACATGGCATGCCCACATATGGCATGGAGTTGGTATGAGAATTTGGGAGAAGCAAGATATTCTTCTTCCTTCTGCTCTAGAAAAGATACATGTGTTTGCAGACTCTCTTTGGGGAGAAACCCAAAGAGAAAATGAACAGATTTTGGAAGGTAGACAGATGGGGAGAAATCAGCTTTTCAACATATCCCTGATTTCTAGCTAGCTTTTCTAGCCACTTTAGGGAATTTCCTCTGGGGTGAGATCAATGACTTTATCTCTTGGTTGAGCTGAGATATCTCAGCTATTCACCATTTGTGATGAACTTTTATATAACTAACATTTAGTGGGAGGGAGTCATGCCTTCAGATATAAACTTGGGGAACTCCTTCCCCTTTAAGAAACAAGAACTAGGAAAGCTGCCTGAACCTAACCAAAAAAAAAATACTAATTTCCCTAAGATTAACAATATTTAAATATAATTCTACTCTGGTACCGCACTCTGAAGAGACCAGAGTACCCAGCCTCATTCCCCCTTCTGCTCCACTCCAGGCAAGAATCAAATTCTCCTTTGGAGATGGATAAGCAAAATTCCCAATATATCTAAACAAAATTTCCCCACAAGCTGCATTTAGACAAACCCATGTGGGCATACACATAACCTACATGGGCAACTCAAAACCCTACATGAGTGTAAAGTGACAAGCACAATAAACAAAACAATGAAACTTATTAGAATGCGGTATGAAAGATTTGAGAAGTTATAAAATGCAAAAGAGAAAAGAGAACTAGTTTTTCCTTTGGGACAGGCTTATTGGATATCTATAAAGAACAATGAATTCAGAGTCAGAGGCCCTCGGTCTGACCTGAGTGACCTTGGGAAACTCATTTAACCATTTTGGGCCTTAGTGTCCACATATGTAAAATGAGAGAATTGGACTAGATGATTTCTAAGGTCCCTTTTGCATATAAATTCTATGATTGTATGATTTGAAGTAAGAGCTAATCATCCAAAGTCCTAACACATCAGGGAGATGAAAACCAAATTAGTCAACTTTTGATTAAAAAAAACAACTCAATTTATGTTAGCTGAGATTTGAACCAGCCAATCAGCAGGTCAAATGTGACCCACAACAAGGCAAGTATGTTGGATATTATATAGAGGCGGTGTGCTCCCCAAAGATATGAACCCAGTGATTTGCCTTCCACAAGACAAAGTATATGATTCACTTTGTGGATTGGTGCCCAAGTGGATTCAAGGTGAACATCAACTACCAGCCTCCTAATGCGGTGCTAGGCGGTGACCAGACAGCATGCAAAGGGTTGTGTCTAAGACCACCGTAAGCACAGAAGCACATACAGAAGCACAGATAATAAGTGTAACTTGGTGTATGCCAAATGTGCCTTTGTACAGTGGTAAGTGGGAGAGGACAGGGAGGAAGGTGAATTCTCAAAGGCCCGGGAGGATTTGGCTACTCTTGAGAAAGATTAGGAAGAGGTAGGCATTGACTCCTTGGAGGCAGAGGGTGAGAAAGGGGAAAAGTACTAAGTGGAAGAGGAATACCAGAGAGTCTAACTTCCTACCCTCTAAGAGTATACTGGTTACATAATTTGTTTACAAATAAAAGTTTCCATTTAAAGAAGAAAACTATTGCCTAAGATGATACTAAGATTATAAGTGAGGGCAGCTTGATTGAAAAATCAGGCATAGGTTTTCAATTATATATTTTCTTATGTTTATCTGCTCTCAAAAAAGGAAGACCAAAGAAGGAAGAAAAAGTAAAATTGTATAAATGATGTAACTGGAAGCACTCTGGAGGGGGATACTAATATTTGGACTTATTTGGACACATATAGTTAAGAAATTTCATGGAATAATTGAATAATTTGAAGTATCAGGTGTTTAACTAAACTGATTAAAATGGTATTTTGTTGCCAGGGAAATTCAACTGCAATGTGAAAGATGAAATGTTGTTAAGTTGTATGATGTGAAAACAAATGGGTCATTAATTTTTAAAAAGTCTACCACCTGGCTGTTTCAAACACAAACTGTTTGTGCAGGCACATTTACGTTACCCACAGTTGTAAGGCAGCATGGTTGAAAGGGAACTGTGCTGCATTTGAATGCCTAAGATATGGGTTCAAATCCTGGCATTGCCACTTGTTCCCTATGTGACCTTGGATGAGTCACAACCTTTCTGGGCCTCTGCTTCACTCTCTGTAATAAGAGAGTGTTGGTCTAGGTGGCCCCTAAAATCTCTGCTAGCTTTAAATCTATGATCTTAAGAGTCGATCTAAAATTGGAGATTCATCATTTAAGCAGAGAACATTCCATGCCTTCTCCCATCCCTCACCACCACCCCAATCTTTGTCTGTAAAGAGGTGAATAGAAGTGAGGATTTTGAGAATCTGGTGCATTCAGCAAATGTGCTGTCAGAGATCCAAAAGAAGTAGAGGAACTCATCCCCCACTTGAGGAGCTCCCAGTATAGTTAGGAAGAAAAGTAGCAAGTGTAAAACAGGCAGAAAATAGTACAAGACAAGAATAAAGTGTGTGTGTGCATGTGTGTGTGTCTGTGTGCGTGCGTGTGTTATACACTTGAAGTAGCACAGTAATTGAGAGAAAAGAGTGGTCACCATGGTTTAGTATAAGAAAATGAAAGAGCCATCCCCCACACGCAAGGTATGTCTGTGTCATTGTGTGGCTCCAAGAGAGGCAGAACAGACATCTTTCTCCCCTATGTTGTCCTCCCTATTAGGTTATGGGCTCTATGAGGGTAAGGCCTGTGTCTTCTTTACTTTTGTATCTTTTTTCCTATGCTTATGTAAAGGTGAGGATTGATGGAGTCAATCCATCAAATCACTGCACCCCTTAAAGTAATTGACAAGATGCTGAGCCCCAATACCCTGATCAGGTGAGAACACGTTGTGATTGCTCATGTGGTGTGGACAAAGCCTGGACCCCTTTATTGAATCAGTGACTCAGCCAAAAGGGATATTTAGACTAAACTTGAAACATCCCTGATCAATTTAAATGTCTGTGAAGGATATTGGACAAATTGGAGTGATGCTGCCCAAGAAGTTTGCATTTGGTGAAGGACTTTGTCCCTCTCTGTAAGGCTTATTTGAAACCAGAGAGCTAGTTTGGAATTAAGGGGCTGACCATTTGGTGGTGTTGTTGTTTATCCTTCATTTTCGAAGGAGACCAGTAACAACACAGTATTGAAGACAAGGTACAGTGTGTTTGGCTTTGACTCATCAGTTCAATATGCTAGGACATTAAAATGAAAGTGACTCTGGATTTGCACAGTTCACATTTCCTTTGTGATTCTACAATTCTGCTTTGTTCATAGAGTGCAGCACTGTCTTTGATGTAAGCATGCCATGCTAGGAGGTCCTGTGCCAGCATCTCTCATGTCTCACAGTCAATACTAATGCAAAGTGCCTAGCACTGTTTTCATCCCAGCAGAAATCTATAAGGCAGGGATTCCACTGCTCATACAGAAGTTGACTGAAATCTTCTGGATTATATGGCAAGAGGAAGTTTTCCCCAAAGAGATCAAGGATGCTCCTATTGTCCATCTCTATAAAGGATAAAAAAAAATAGGCAGTCCTGTGATAATCACAGGGGGGATTTCTTTCTTAGCCTTTGTCAGCAAGATTCTTGGCAGAGTCCTCTTTAATCAGCTTATCCTTCACCCGGAAGATGGTCGTCTACTCAAGAGCCAGTGCGACTTCAGAAGGGGCTAAGGAATGGTTGACGTGGTGTTTGCTGCTTGATCACTCCAAGAGAAATGGCAGGAGCATAACAGAGGTCTGCACACAACATCTGTTGATCTGAACAAGCCCTTTGATACTGTCAGTCTTGAGGACCTGTGGAAGATGATGGCAAAATTTGGTTGTCTGGAGAAGTTCATCAGTATTGTGTGTCAGTTTCATGATGGCATGTTCTCATGGGTTCTGGATGAAGGATGATGCTGTCATGCTTTCCCAGTCACCAAGGGAGTGAAGCAGGGCTGTGTGCTTGCTCCCATGCTTTTCAGCATGACATTTTCCGTGATGTTGCTCCACACCTTCAACGAGGACAAAAATGGCATCAAGGTCAATTTTTACACTGATGGTAAACTTTTTGATTTGGTCAATTATTTATCAAGTTAGTGATAGAAGATTCTTGCAAAGCCCCTGAGAAAGAATCACTTGGGGGGAGAATAGACAGTCTTGACCTTGTTTTCTTAACCTAACCCACCTATCCCCTATCCCCTTTGCCTGGAGGATAACATCATGATATTTGCAAATTTAAGGTTGCAAGATGTGGACTTCTCTTCAGCATCCTATCCTATCAGTGTCCTCAAAATGACTGAAGGCTGCCTCTGCAGAGTCAAGGATAGACTGGTTGTGATGAGGAAAAGTAGATTCAATACTCTACAAGGAGCCCAGCATGAAAGCTATGCCACTCCTAAGGGACCCTAGCAGAAGGATTTTCTGCAGCTTTTGAGTAATCTCTTTGCCACATTACCTCGAGCCCACTTTCCCCTGGGCTCTGTTATGTGTTGGTGGAATAATGTGTCACACTTTTGGAGGATGTTTCATACAAACTGTTCTTACTATATTACTTTAGTAAATACTGCTTTTTAAAGCTAATTGCATCTTGCTAATTGATATCAACAAATAAGGATGGGGCAATGCACACTTGTGAGAGCTCCTGAGCATTACAAAGATACCCCAAATCCCTTGAGGTGCCCCTAGGACCCTGAGGGGAGATATAGCCAACCTCTGGACACCTGATATGCCATTGCAGGTAGGGGTTGGGAGTGTGACTCCAGAGGACCGCTACATAGCCCAGTCTCTGAAATACTACAAATGTTTATTGAGTTGTATTGACCAATAAATTGCCTTTGGGTACTATTGAGATCATCTACTTTTATAAGATTATGTTCTTTGGAAGTTTTTAAGCCCTAGTTTAAACTTTTCCTCAAGGCTAAGTATCAGGACAGCTAAGTCTTCTTGTATAGCAAAATATGACAAAATCAAAATTAAGGAGATGATTTAGCAGCATCTTAAATAAAGTGTTTCAAATTATGAAGGGGTTCTTTGCAAGGCAAGAGAAATAAATGGAGAGAAAATGTAAGGGAGCAATATATCCTCTTTGTTTCATTCTGACATTGATAAATGGTCAAATCAAGGAGAAAAATTTTAAATAGCTACTTTGCACAGCCCAAGTATGGAAAGCAGAAATGTGAGTGGCTAATACTTACAGGCTGTAACTAGTTTTAAAGGACTATTCTGATTAATTCAATAGCTATTAACCACCACAATTGTGACATGAACCAACTTCAGAACAAATCTTCAGAAGACAGGTTTGAAATTATTGACAGGCCCCAACTTGGAAGTGGGTTATATTCCAAATTTATGTTTGTTAACTTGGTTATTTGGATTTGGAACTCAATTTTGGGCAGCCTCAATCATATTGTGGAGACTAGGGCCCTAGCCTAGCCCACAGGAGTCAATTTAACCCATAATATACTCTAAATGTATACTACACTAATAATGTTATAGAACTTAACTGCTACATGTAGCAATGTGTTTATGAGGAATGCAGTCCATGTTCCAATTTGGTATGCCAGCACTATATGATCCCCAATGTTATCTTTCTGCATCCACCACACCTTCTAGGGCATGAAAATAGAATCTTATGTGGTTTCAAGACCCTGACAGTGGTTCCCTTAGCTTAGGACAAGGGCTCAGTGCAAGGGCTGGAGGGCAGAAGCTGGTAGGGTCTTAGACATGAGCACAGGGGTTGCAGGGAGTAAGAAATTGTTAGAGGCAGAGGCTCTCTGTCCTTGTCAACTTCCAAGGACAGTTCTTGGCTCTGACTGATGTTCATGCACTTTCTTTTTTTCCATTGGCCTTGGGGATTGGGTTGTTCCTTTCCTTTACCAATGTCATCGACTGTTGTTTCCAATTAGTCACTCAATCAACAAACATTTATCAATCACTTGCCGAATTCCTTTCATCAATCTCTTTTCAGGTATTCTTAAGGGATCTGGCAGCTATTAAGAAGGATGAAGAGAGCCAGTGCAGTGTGGTGGAGAGTGAGCTCATCTTGAAGCCAGGAAGACCTTGCTTTGAGTACTGGCAAGCCAGTTACACACATTATGTGACCCTGGCTAAATCATTTATCCTCTCAGTGCCTCAGGTAACTCTTACTGCATAAACTGCAGAGCAGGTCCTCATCTGTTTTGGTGGAGAGGTTTCCTCCCGTCCATGAAATCACAGGTCCTCCTAAAAAAGAGAGAAAAAAATAAACAGAGAAGTAGTGATGAAATCTTCTGCTCCTTTTTTTTTTTTTTCCATTTAGTCAAAGTTGCACACAGGTACTAATGGGAAGGCTTTGTAAACAAAAGAGAGACAAAATTAATCATTTTAGAAGACCACAACAATTAAGTCATATTGATAAAAGTAAATTCCTTGAGGGCTAGAACAATATTCTCTGTGTCCTTGTAACCCCCAAAGCCTAGCACAATGCTAGTACATGTTCAGCTGTTTTTCTGTAGTATCTGATCCTTCATGACTCCATTTGGGGTTTTCTTGGCAAAGACAGTGGAGTAGTTTGTCATTTCCTTCTCCAACTAGTACAAAGTAGGTGTTTAATTAATGTCTGTTGATTGATTGATTGATTGATTGATAGGGTGAAGCGATGGATAGCTGAGCAGTGGGATGGGGACCAGAGATAGTCTCAGTGAGATCAACACCACCATTGGGTATGTGAGGTGGGGGTAAGAGGGAAAGACCAGATGTAGACTTGGGCTTCCCTTTCACACTCTCTTTTCCTCTTACCACTACCAGCCCTGCCTCTGACGGTACCACCATCTAAGACCACCATCCTGCATTGGCACAGTAGTGAAGCAAGACTGTTGGAGAAGAGAGGCAATGATTCCAACAAGAAGCCAGTGGAAGGGAAAAGGGAGAGAGGAAATCTCAGGTATCTGCACTGGGGAGGGGAGAATCCTTATAGGTAGTAAAATGCAAGGGGACATACCCAGTAATTTAAAGGGTACAGAAATTGGGAACTGCTTATGTTTAAATATTCCTTTTAAGAAACACACTAGTTAACTGTGATTCTGTGCTTTGCAGGATTTGCCATAATAATAATTTCTCTAATCCTGCCTGTTCTTAGAAGGAATTGTGAGCTCTTTATACAAGGGATTTGTAGGATACAAAGTGAAATTCATTTACTTCTGATGAAGCTCCGTATAAAATACAGATAATACTTATTTGTATTTTCTCTGCATTTGTGCAACTGATATTTAGCATCTCTGTAATTACATGATACTGGGTCTACATGGAACTTATTTCAGTTTCTGAAGCTTCAAAACATTGTAAACACATTCAGCTTTTGCCTTGGAATGTGGATATTAGGTGACTTTGTTACCCAGTCCAAACTATTCCCTCATCCAAGTGTTGAATACTTGTTTGCTTTATTATTGTTATTATGATGGTGATGGCGATGGTGATAACTATGACTGCTTTAGGGGTTGTTGTTGACTTAAAATTCAATCTCCTTTGGATTTCCTGCTTCTTTTATCCAGACCGCACACCCAGAGGCTTTGGAAGCCTTCTGATGAAACCATCCCACCTAGTCAAGTCCTTGTGCAACCTTGAAGTTGTCCACCCAAGAGAGCTATTCTTGATTCATTTTTTTTTTTGCTGCTGAACCCCGTAAGATGAGCTATGAAGAAAATGATTTTATTTTGTTGATGTGTGTTTTGATTTGTATGATGTTTAAAATATTCAAGAAAGACTGCCTCCTTTTAGCAACCTGGTGTTAAAATGAAGAGTCATTCACTCATTTAGGAACCTGAGTGAGTAAATCAGAAACAGCTGGAACACACACACACACACACACACACACACACACACACACACACACACACACACACACACACACACACACACACACACACACACACACCCCTCCCCCCCAAGAGCATCTCCTGTAATTAACATTTCAGAATTGCTTAGAAAGGAGTGAAGAATGGAAAAAGAGGGTAGAGAGAAAGCTTTCAGTAGCAATAGCAGCTGGGTATTATGGAGAACTGTAAAAATCAACCTGGGAGAGCTTAAGAGCTATTTGAGACTTCCATGCTAAGAGTTACAGGGGATAATTACAGGGGATAACTCACCTGTGGTCTAAAAGAAATCACCTGAATGAATGAAATTTATTAAGTATTTACTCTGTGCCAAGCACAACCTAGCCCTGCAGCTTCTCACTCTAAAATATTCCTCCATAAGAACCTGCTCCCCTTCTCTCATAGGTGAGTTCCTCCTGGAACCTCCATTTTGTGAAAAGGCCCAAGGGAGTCTGCTTTCATTCTCTTCTTGGCCCTGTTCCTGGCTTTCTAGATCTCAGAATCATGCCCTTGTGCTGGGCACCTTCATTCCTTTCTCACCCTTCTTTTGTGTGCTGGGTAGGTTTTCTTCCCCCATTAGAATGTAAACTCCTTGAGGGCAGAAACTCTATTTTTTTTTTGCTTGTATTTGTGTCTCCAGCACTTAGCACGATATCTGGCATGTAGTAAACACTTAATAAATCCCTTCCTTTCTTCTTGTGGGGATATAAAAACAAAAATGAAGAAGACAACTCCTGCTCTGGAGGACCTTCCTCATACAACACACACAAGGTTGTGGTAGCCAAAGAGGGGTATTTTGAAGTTACAAGGATGGTGAGTGGGGCCAGAGAGAAGTCAGATGACCCACCTTTTCTAGTAGCAGTGGCAACATGGAATTGATTATGGTTTCCAAAATGAGAAGAGGACAAAGCACAAGTAGGGTCAAAGGAGAGTAGCATGTGTTAAAAAGATGGTATGGCCTGGGCGAGAGTAAGGTGAAGTGTAGTTGAAACAGCTAACCTGATATAGGAGGACACACGTGAAGCAGTCCCAAATCAGGATGGCATGGGGGAGGGCAGAGTGAGAGTTCCAAGCTGAAAAGGTAAAATCCTCCAGGGCATGGTTTTTGTTGTAGGCAGCAAGGTATATGGAGAGAACATGGCAGGAGAGTAAAGCTTAGTATGGCTGAAACAAATGTGAGTGCAAAAATAAGCTATGTGTTTATTTATCTCTACTGTAGAAATAAGCAAATTAATACAACAACAACAAAGTTCTATAACAGTTAAGTTAGAGATACATACTCCCAAATATGCATTTAGGAGGGTTTTTTTTCCTTCCGTGTTGCTCTAACTGGAATATATTGCTATTTATACCCAGAAAGTTTGTTGATATTTATTCCTTTACTAAAGCATAGTGGGTTTTTTTAAGCCAAAGGTATAAACAGTGTGTTGAATGGTCTATTTCCCCTGCTTCAGTTTGCTGAGCCCAAAGTCAGTCTATCAGCTGTTTCCACCACCCTAATTAGGCCCCTCTGCACAAGCTGGTAACTGCACCCCACACTGTACCATGGAAGAATTAAAAAGCCTCTCCAGGACTCATTCTAAAACTTCAACCCCTTTTGACATGACAACTTACACAAGGGAGTTTGGGCCCATGTGGTAGCAGCACACATGGTGCCTCTTGCTGGGACTGACTTTTCTGACAGTGAAGGGTTGACACAGGGGACCCTATTCTGTTACTCACATTTGAAAAAGTTTCAGATTTGACCTGAAGTTTGAGTTGAGAGCTCTGGTAGCAGCATCAGTTTGCCCTTCTCTGTGTGTGATCCAGTCAGTCAGTTCGACTTCATCCAGCTAAATATATTTCCTATTGTTGTTTTCATCCTGTCCCCTTTAATCTGCCTCCAGCACCCCCATAGACCACTTAATTGGTTCCCTCTAACCAGCCCTCTTTAGCCTGACAGCATAGCTCTGTGTATCTAGACCCCTTTAATCTCCCTGCTGGCTTGGCACGGTGCAATAGTCTCATATTTTTCCAATGTCAAAAAGCAGATTGTATATCCTGGATGATCTTCGTACTTACTTCTGTCTCCCTCTTAGAAACTATAGTGGAAAAACAGCTGTTCATCTCGATTAGGTTTTGATTGCTAATTAGCATCTACCTGTCACTATTATTCAGCTTTCTCCAATGTTCCCTTCAGCTATTTTCCATGCAACTGGTACACCTGGTTTCCATGAGAACCATTTAGCTCTCTCCCTGCCCAACCAAAGCTGCCACCTATTCTGCTGCTGAGATAGTGTCTTTCTGGCACACTATAAGTTTGCTTGTCTGCTTCCCTTGCCCTGGCTTTATTTCTTTTATTTTCTGGCCAGATTTCCTAATTTATAAGGAGAGCCATCCAATTCCTGTCTTTCCCCGACCCTGCCACCCCCACTTACTTTTTCGTGAAGAGGTTCCATAGATCTCAGTTGACTGGTTGTATCCTATCAGAAGACATGTTTGGCAAAGAAAAGTCCTTATAGACAATCTCTAAACATGCTACTATTTACATGTGGCCCATTTTTGTTATTACCGTTACCAACGAATGCTTCTTGGGAGCTTAGGGAATGCATAATGCTGAGCTAGGGAAGTAAAGCATTCTTCATGCTTTTGGGACCTTTGGGCAGCTATTCAAATATCCTATTGATTTTCTTAATTCTTCAGATGAACTTTTCTTCCTACTTCTTATGTTTCCCCTTATAGGACAGCAAGTGATCCTTCTTGGATCATGTTTGTCTCTGTCATTGAAGATGGTCATTCATTCATTTATTCATAATTTAAGTGCCTACTGTAAATGAATGAAAAAGCATTATTAAATACTTATTTTTCATCAGGCACTTTGCTAAGCATTAAGGATACAAATAGAAATGACAAAGATCTCACTCTAATTGGGGTAGATAGACAAATGTACTACATACCTTGCTCCACCCCCTTTTGTGCTTTTGGGTGAGGTGGTAGGCCTTCCTGGTCTCCTATAGCTTCCCTTGGGTTCTTGTTCTGACCTTCACCTCATAGGCTTAGGACCACTTGAATCTTTAAGATTCAAAGTGCTGGATTTTGGGCCACCTCAGGATAGTGTTAGAAATCTCAGAGCCCTTGGGTCTGGGTGATCTTGGAATGATGCTCCATAGGGCTTCCAAGATCACCTTCCTTGAGACTTTCATATTGGAACTGAACACTGAACCTTATGGCCTATCTATGTCTTTTCCCCATCTTTTCTGGTCGGTCCCATTTCCTATTGGGGTGTTTTTTTCCCTATAAATCAATTTGTGGGGTGGAAAAAAGTCATTCCTCACTACATTCCTTGATCATTATTCCATCAAGTAAAAACCTGGGGCGGGGTGTTTATTAAGTAGGTATGTGGGAGCTGAATGAACTGTTTCCCTTTCAGGAAGCCTTGTTGTCTGGAAATCCTGTTGAAGCAATTAATTAAAGTTGCCTACAAGGACAAGGTGGGAAAACACTGAGCCCAGGTAACCCAGATTTATTGGGAACTCAGTCTAGCTTTCAACTCACCACTTGTGTACAGACTAATCCTCAAAACTTTGGAAGAATGATTCATCCATTTTTCCCTATCATTTTGGTTATTAACTCCATACCATCTGTTGGGGGCACAGTGGAACAGAGTGTTAGGCCTGGAGTCAAGAAGACTTGAGTTCAAATCTAACCTTCAACACTTGCTGGCTGTGTGACCCTGGGCAAGTTACTTAAACTCTGCCTCATTTTTCTTATCTGTAAAATTGGGATGAAAATGGCACCTGCCCCCTAGGGTTGTTGGGAAGATAAAGTGATATATTTGTAAAATGCTTTGTAAACTTTAAAGTGCTATGTAAATGCTAGATGTTATTATTAATTTAGATGTTAGGCAAGTTAACTTATTTCCTCTGGATCTTAGTTTCCTCATCTATAAGATGAGGTGGCTGGACAACATAGCCTCTGAGAGGGCAGCTAGGTGGCACACTGGATAGAGCACAGAGTCAGGAGAACCTGAGTTCAAATCCAGCCTCAGACACATAACACTCACTAGCTGTGTGACTCTGGGCAAGTCACTTAACCCCAATTGCCTCATACACACACAGACACACATACACACACAAAAGGGACAGTTAGGTGGCTGTAAGTAAGGTGAATTTTAGTGTGTGTAAAGTGGATTTTTGTTACTCTTTCTTAGAGTTTTCTTCCCAGGATCCATAGACATAACAATCTCTACTTCCCAGATGTCAGATATGAATTCTCATGATGATGGTTCAAAACAGTTCCTACCATGCTTGTGCAGTAGATATGGGGGGGGAGTGAAGTAAAATTGTGAGGCTATTGCTGGCTATTGGTATTTGTCTGTTGCCCTATAAAGCAAGTGGGCACTGGTCAATGACTGGGGACCTCACAGGGGTGAATATGCAGGCTGAATGCTATGTGGCTTGATCGGCCCCCTTCAGGGCTTGGGAGGAGGAAATCTGTGTGTTTGCCTCAACCAGCACCCACTGAGCCTTGAAGGGATTTAGAGGAGTGCACAAGTTGTGCTGGTCTCGACTGACCCCATGGAGAGGAGGGGTAGTTGCCCCCCTTTCACAACCAGCCCCTGTGAGAAAGGTTGTTAGGGAATGCTACAGGAGTTTATGTTCCCATTATAAGCAAACTCCCTTTGAGAAAACTAGACTAGAATAAAGTAAGCTTATTTAACCCCTTATTATGATTCCATTCCTGTCTTCCTATCTAACCGGATCAAAGCAAACCTGCTAGTGAGAGAGGTGCTAGAAGCTCTCCTGTGTCTCCTTCCTAAGAAACGGTGTAGTTGGTGTATTTACTTGTTCAACAGTGGCTCAGTGGATAGAGCACCCAGCCTGGAGTGAGGAGAACCTGAGTTCAAATCTGCCCTCAGGCTAGCTATTTGACACTCACTACCTGTGTGACTCTGGGCAAGTCACTTAACCCCAATTGCCACACCAAAAAAAAAAAAAGCCTCTGAGGTCCTCAGTCTAGATCTATGATGCCATGATATCATGGCCTCTAAGCTTCCTTTTGTGTAAACATCTATGATCTAACTATCAATATCTGTTTTCAATAATATGCCCTCTCATTTTGCATCAATCCCTTCTTTGTCCTACATGATAACTCTACCCACTATCCTTCTCCAACACAACTAGCCCTAATACCATTTCAAGGAAAAGAAGTCACCTTTAACCTTTTCCTCTACTTGGCCAATCTACATCCATTGAGTAACCAAGCCTTACCAGTTCTTCCTTGGTAACATTTTACAAATCCACCTCTTCCATTCTCGATGCCAAACACCTTAGTATAGTCCCTGGACATCTTGAACCAAGTAATCTCCATTCAGGCCATCACCTCTATTCCCTCCCTACTGGAAAAGTGGATGCAGTCCTTGGAACCCCCCTGATATCTAAGACGTCTACTTTGGTCTTATCTTGCCTAGTTCTTGGCTTGCCTACACAATATTGTGGGAAATCACCCCCTTTGTCACCCCACTTTTTAGCTCATCTTTATCTGTTATCTTCCTCCATTAGAATGCAAGCTTTTGAGGGCCAAGACTATTTAGCATACTTTTATGTAAAAAAATAGGTACTTGATAAATATTCTGGCTATTTGTCTATTGATCTATCTATCCATTTTTCAATCATCTCTCTCTGTCTACTCATCTATCTATCTATTTATCTATTTGTCTATCTACCCTTATCCCTTCAGACCTGAACTATGACAATAATCTAATTATGCCATTGACAGAACTAGGGAAGTCAGAAGGGAAAGGTGATCCAGCCACAACTTAGCACAGGCCTGGCACATAGCAGATGCTCAACAAATGTTTATTGATTGATTGGTTTTCAGGGGACAAAGGTAAGTCTGGTCATATCCAGCTTGAGATGCCAGCAGTACCTCCCAATGTCAATGATGTCAGAGGTTGTCTTAAAATTCCCTGCAGGAATGACAGTTGAGCTCAGAAGCTGCTGGAACTGAATCTCTGAGTGAATCCTCAGGGATTGGATTTTGAGGTCAATAAGGCTTGATTTGAAATCTTACTCATGGTCTTGGCTTCTGCAAGAGGCCTTTGGAGGGGGCATTTAAGGAAAAGAGGTCCTTTTTGATCCAGAAAATCAAATCTGATCTAGGGGTTTTGGCTCATGGAAGTGGGTGTTTATTTTGGATTCCAGTGGTTTAGATTGTGTGTGGATGCTTGACTTTCCTCTTTTTAAAACCCTTAATAATATGCCTCTGTTCAGCTGAATTTGTATAATAAAACAGTCAGAATGTTAAAAGTCTAATAATAACAGAAAAGTAATTCATAGTTAAGTTGCCCTTCAGTAGCTGGGGACAATGGAACACGCCAAGCATACAATTAAACAGATCCTCTCCTTTTTTCTTAGTATTCAAGGCCAGCTCTAACCCATTCCCTGCCTTGATGTTGGTGGTGTGTGCCAGACCTTTAACATTCTTTTTAAATTTAGTCCACATTTCCAAATGATCTTTCCATTTTTTTGATGATGTTATGCATATTGCCTTCAGTCCACAAAGCAAAATGTATTCTTCAAAGAATGAAATCCAATTCTGGTATGAAAATTCAGGCAGGCTTGTTCTGAAAAGATGCTAACATCTCAGTGCTACCTCAATACACTGAGGGACTGATAAAACTAAAGGAAAGACCTGGAGAAGAAGCTTACTTAACAAGTTAAAACAAACAAATAAAAAAGACATTCCTCTCCACCCACCCCCTAACAACACATATAGGATATAAATGGAGCTAAACTCATAGGATCATAGTTTTAGAAGGGGCCGATTTGTTGTTGTTTTATCACTTCAGTCATGCCTGATTCTTTGTGACCCTGTTTGGGTTTGTTTTGTTTTCTTCTTGGTGAGGTGATCGGGGTTAAGTGACTTGCCTAGGGTCACATAGCTAGTTAAGTGTTAAGTATCTGAGGCTGGATTTTGAACTCAGGTCCTCCTGACTCCAAGGCCATAACTCTATTCACTGTGCCACCTAGCTGCCCTGTTTGGGTTTTCTTGGCAAAGATACTGGAGTAGTTTGCCATTTCCTTCTTCAGCTCATTTGACAGATGAGGAAACTGAGGCAAACAGGGAGAAGTGACTTGCCCAGGGTCATACAGCTAGTAAGTATCTGAGGCCTGATTTGAACTCAGGAAGATGAGTCTCCCTGACTGCAGGCCTGGAGCTCTGTCCACTGCTCTACCCAGCTGCCCTAGGAAGGAACCTAAGAGATGTTAGTCCAGCTTCGTTATTTTGTAAGTGACAAAACTGAATTCTGGAGAAATGAAATTATTTACCCATGATCATGTGGGTAGCAAGCTGAAGAGTCAAGATTAGGACTCAGTCCTGATTCCAAATACTTTTCCACTATGTTAAATTGCTAGTGTTAGGAGTAAAATTTTGAAGTCTCTAGGTAGATGATATTTCAAGCACAAGTGCTACAGTCTTATTCCCTAAGACGCTGTAGTACCTTGTTTTGTTTGTATGAAAGTAATTTGGTGTCCATGCTTATTCTGTCCTAACCTTTTGATTTTTGTTTAAGAAGCCCATTAAGCAATTAACAACAGGCAGAGCAGTTGAAACAACTGGCCTACAAGTAAAAATAATTTTCTTTCTAGAAATCAATAATCAGTAATTATTTACATTTCAGCCTATAGAGGTGCAATGCTTGCCTATCCCTCTAAAGTGTGGAATGCATGGACTGACATGTTTTTATGGTTTTCTTTTACAAAACAAAAACTACATTTTTCACATATATGATAAAGTAAGTTTATTTAGAGTATAGCAAGGCAAACTGTTCTCCTTGAGAATTATATTCCCAAAGAGAGTGCCGTAGGCAAAGGTGCTCCTCCCAGCATGGACTTTTGTCAGAAGGGAGTATTTTTGGCACCCTAGGTGAAAGATTGGGTACAAACATTTATGACAGAGATGAGAAGCAGAGGACTGGAAGAGAAAGAGAAAAAAAAAAGAAAGGGAAATATCATGGAGCCAGGAGGCAGCTGAATCCAGTTGCCTCTACTAACAGGAGGATTTTCCTAGTCCATGCCAGGAAACAGTGGCTGCACATGTCCCTGCAAACATAGTTCCTGTCCTGAAAAGACCATTTCAAGACTTCAGCACTTTCCAGATCTAATGCTGAGAGGCAATGCCCTTCAGCCCTTGAGTATCATAGATCTGGTCCCTGGCCAAGTTTGTAATACCCTCTTAGCCTCCCTTGGGCTGCTGGGGGATGCCTGCATAGCAGCTTGGTGGCCAAGTGATTGGACTCCCAAACCTGAGTTTTGGTTTTCTATTTTGCTGGTCTGTGGCACTGTGACAAGTTGGCATGGGAAACAGAGCCAGGTGGATTCTCAACCTACATTCCCTGAAAGTTTGGGAGATTATTGTTTGGACAGTGGAGGATGAGATTGCACCTTCCTTGATTCTTATCTCTTGTTTATACATCTTGCATTCTAGTGTAAATAAACCTCCATTTGTATTGTTAAGCTACCTCAAGATTAATTTCTAGCTAATTGGGGAAGTTCAAATGGGGGCTCCTGAGCTAGGGTCAAGAGATGCAGAAGTGGCATGCCTCCTAAGTACTTGAATGTGGCACATAGAAACGTTTTAAAGATAATGGAGAAAACATGCTCTGATGTTTCTTTGAGAAGCCACATTTGCATGTTTGGGACAGGTAGCTGATGTAGTGCATAGAATAGAGCATGAGGCCTCGCATCAGGAAGACCTGAGTTCAAATTCTGCCTCAGACACCTGCTAACCGTGTGACCTTAGGCAAGTCATTTAACTTCTGTCTGCCTCAGTTTCCTCATCTATGAAATGGGGATAATAATGGCACCTACTTCCCTATGTTGTTGTGAAGATCAAATGAGATACATTTGCAAAAAAGCTCTTAGTACAGTACTTAGCACATAGGAGGCACTATATAAATATTAGTCATTATTATTGTATGCATGTTTTCTGTAGCTCAGTGACATCAGAAGCTTATCTCATTATTTCTGTCTCATTGTGTGAAGTAGTATCTTATATCACAAGGAATTATATAAATGAGATGTAATAAAGTATATGCTTTCCATTTATACTCTTTGCATAGTGAATTTGAGATCAGTTTGACTTTGAAACTATTTTCTTTTTTTAGGAAGTTTCCATCATATGAGTTAGCTAGAAGAAAGTAGCAATGTCAAAGCCTATCACCAACCCTGTGTTTGTAGTTTATTAGAGGCAGATATCAGGGTAAGGAACAGCTTGGGAGGGGATAGTGAGGAGTGAATGATATCCATGGAAACCACACACAAGTAGTCCACACAGCAAGTACAGAAATGAATAAAACCCATATGTTCTGAGTTGAAACTCAGTATTTGAGTTTTACTGACAAGTGAATTCAGTCCCAAATACTAGAAACCCAGGAAGCTGTAACAAACATTGTTTATTGTACAGTTGACATCCATTTTGAACACAGTTGGAAATGAGGGGAGGAGGGAGCAGAACAGAGTACAGTATGTATGTATGTATGTATGTATGTATGTATGCATGTATTATCTATACCGCTACTGTCAATTTCCTGTAGAGATAAATATTCCATGACACGTAGCCAAGGTGTCTGTGTCTGTCTTTCTTTCTGTCTGTCTGTCTGTCTATCTGTCTATCTATCTATCTATCTATCTATCTATCTATCTATCTATCTATCTATCTATCTATCTATGAGACATGTGTATCTCTCTATCTCTATTTTTATTTACCTATATGTAGTGGAACAAAGGCTGACTCTTCTTTTCCCACCTGGCTGCACACCTCTGAACTTTTCCCATCATGCCCTCACACAAGGTACCTTCTCTCCTTCCTCCTATTTTCAGCTTCTTTTTGTGTGTTGTCTACCTCTGTAAAATTATAAGCTCCTTGAGGGCAGTGACTGTCTTTCTTCTTTTTTTCTTTTGCATTCCCAGCACTTAGCACAGTGCTTAATAAGTGTTTATCAACTGGCTGACCTACAAACAAAGGCATAAGTGGCATCAGTTTCGCCATGCTCCCAAAGGCAAATCACTTGGTCATCTCTTGTGTTGCAGTGCTCATGACAAGCATAAGCAAAAAAGACCACCCAGAGATAATGATAGGTTAGGTACCATAAGCCATGTTAGAAGGTCCTAGATGTGGGCACCACCAAGCAACATCACACAAAACCAAAATTTACTCTATCTTAACAGACAGAAAACAACTAGTTACCAATGAAAGACATTCCTGAATCCACTGTTAAAGCATAAAGAGGAGAAGAGATTGCATGCAATTACAGCATTTTCCACCTAACCTATTCAAGTAAGTTATTGATGCTAAAATATGGGCATTCAATAAAGGAAGACTGGTTTTGATAATTGCTATTTCCTATAAAAAATTTAGCTGATATAATAAGACAATCATAAGATCCAAGATGACAGCTAAACCAGTAGGCACTTTATCTCCTAGACAGGCAGAGCAACATGGCAGCTAAGGAGTACACCATTTTATATTATAAATTCATTTGCAAAATGTTATAGAGGAAGAGGATGAATGATTATGAACAATACTACCCTTTTGAGACAGAAAATAAAGGTGATGGGCAAAATAAGTCTTTGGAAAATTTGGCTTAAGGCTCACCTACACCCAATCATGCCAGGAATATTTATAGATAAAACTAGAAGGATAGATAAGAAATGGAACAGATTTCCAGGGCCTCCATAACATAAATTTCTATCATTGATGATGGGGGATCCACATCTTTGGGGTTTAACAGTTGATACGCTATATGAGGAAGTAGAAATGTCATTAAAGAAGATGAAGTCAGAAAGAGAGTCTGAACCAGAAAAAGAAATCCATCTCATAGAATTATTCAATTTTGAAAGCACTGAAGGATTTATTATGAAAATATTTTTTAAAAAGGAGGAAATTTGAAACAATTGGAAAAAAATCATGGATAGCATTATTACTAAAGTTAGTAAATACATGAATAACTTTAAATACTACTGACCAATATGTACTCCTTTTAATCTCTGCAAAATTTTCATGAGAATGATCTATACACATATCAAAAATACCCTTGATGAAAATATGAAAAGGGAATGGGTAGGCAGTAGACCCCAACTTTACAGACCAACAATTGCCTGAAAGACATAGAGAATAGAAGATCCCAGTGTATTTGTTGCTTGTTGATATAAAGTGTGCATTTTTTAAAAAGCATACAAGATTTATTTATAGATTCAATCAAAGAAATTACTTTGTTCAGTGATACTCTGATTTGTAGTATTAAAAATAACATATTACTCCACTTTTAAAAAATCACCATTTAGATCTAAGCATCTCCAGAGGCCTCAGGATGGAAAATGCTGCCCACATCCAAAGAAAGAAATGTGGAAGTTGAATTGCTATCACTTATATTTACCTTCTGTTGAGTTTTGTTTCATCTTTCTGATGGTTCCTCCTACTGGTTTTAATTTTTACTTACAACTTCACTAATGTGAAAATATGTTTAATAGGAATGTAAAGACTATATCAGATTGTGCGCCCTCTTGGGGAGGGTGGGGGGGAGGAAGGGGGAGAAAAGCTTTCAACTCAAAAGCATATGGAAGTGATTGTTGATAAATCAAAATAAATTAATAAATTTTTTTTTAAAATCACCATTTAATGGTGATTTCAGCTGCTTATGTCACCTCATTTTTAAACATTTTTATTCATTTCAAACTTATGTAAAATGAGAAAAGAAAATAATTCTATGTACTCAGTAGAACATAAAGAGAGGATTCAACATAAAACAATAAATTTCCATTCCAAACTGTTTACCTTTTTTTGAAAACCTATGTAATAAATACTACACATCGTTTTTAAAGCTAACCAGCTTTTCTGTGCTTCCTTCTAAGTTTTCTTTTGTTCTCTGCTCCCGAACTTAAAATTTTTTTTTCTCCCTTCCTCCCCACCTCACCCTAAAGAAGGGTACAATTAAACACAAACACACACACACACACACACACACACACACACACAGAGTACATATTTATATTTGTCAATTTTTCTCTACAGATGGATGGCATCTTCCTTCATGGGTCCAAGTCTTTCCATGTTATTCTAAAATCAACCAAGCTCATCATTTCTTACATCACAGTAGTATTCCATCACAATCATATGCCACAACTTGTTTAATCATTGTGCAATTGAAGGGCATCTATCATTTTAGCTAATCTAATAGATGTAAGATGATATCTCAAAGTTGTTTTAATTTGCATTTCTCTAATCAGTAATGATTTAGAGCATTTTTTCATATGATTATATATAGTTTTGATTTCTTCACTGAAAAACTGCCTGACCATTATTACAAATTTGACAAAATTCTATATATATTTGAGATATGAGACCTCTGATTGATGGTCTATGAAACATTTCCCCTAATTTTGTGCTTTCCTTCTAATCTTGGCTATGTTGGTTTTATTTCATAAGAACTTTTAAATTTAATATAATTGAAACTTTCCATTTTACACCTCAAATGCTCTGTAACTCTTGTTTCTTCATATATTATTGTCCTATTCATAAGTCTGGTGGGCAGTACGTTCCATGTTCTTCTAATTTTCTTGTGGTATCTCCCTTTATATCTACTCTTGTATCCATTTTGGCCATATCTTGGTACATGGTTTAAGATATTGATCTATGCCCAATTTCTGCCAGACTGCTTTCCAGCTTTCCCAACAATTTTTAGCAAATCTCCCCCAAACTAAAATCTTTACATTTGTCAAACACAACATTATTATAGTCCTTTGTGAATTGTATGTCTATTCTGGCCCACTGATCCACCTTTCTATTTCTTATTTCTTTCAATACCAGACAGGTTTGATATTTACTGCCTTATAATATAGTTTAAGGTCTGGTACTGCTGACTCTCCTTCCTTTACATTTTTTTCATTAACTCCTTTGAAATTCTTGACCTTTTGCTCTTCCAGATAAATTTCATTATTTTTTTCCAACTCCATAAAATTATTTTTAATAATTTAATTGGGTGGCATTGAATAAAAAGATTGTCATTTTTATTATATTGGCTTTGCCTACCCATGAACAATTAATCTTTCTCCAGTTATTTAAATCTGACTTTATTTGTAGAAAGAATGTTTTATAATTATGTTCATGTAGTTCCTGGGTCTGTTTTAGCAGGTATACTCTCAAGTATTTTATACTGTCTAATACTGTCTAATAAAATAATTATTTTAAATGGACTAATACAATATTGAATAATATTGATGACACATGGTGTAGTTTCCGTTTATTTCCTTCTTTAGCTTTAACTTTGTTTGAGATCACGATTGCTCCCCCTGCTTTTTTTCATATCAGCTGAAACATGATAAAGCCCTTTATTTTTACTGTGTGTATCTCTCATTTCTTATTGTGTTTCTTGTAAACAATATATTGTCAAATTATTCCATTCACATTCAAAGTTACAATTACTTATTGTGTATTTCCCTCCATCCTTTTCCCCCTCACTATCATTTTTGCTCTATTTACCCTATCCTTCCTCATGCATCTAATTTACTACTACCTGCTACCTTGCCCTCCTATTCCTTAATCTACTCATCCCTCTAAGAGCCCCTCCCTTATCCTCTTCCTCACCCTCCTAATTCTCAATCTACCCACTGTTCTAAAAGTCTCTCTCTTATCCTATCCCTTTGCCCTCTTATTTATTTCTAAATTTAGAAGGCTTTTATACCCTTCTAGATGTATATGTTGTTCCCCCTTTAACCCATTTCCACTGAGAGTAAGTTTCCAGCATTACCAGCTCTGCCCCCTCCACTTGCTTCTTCTGTATCAGTTCTTCCTTTCATACCTCATTTGTATGAGATA
Organism: Phascolarctos cinereus; assembly: GCF_003287225.1. Classification (NCBI taxonomy): domain Eukaryota; kingdom Metazoa; phylum Chordata; class Mammalia; order Diprotodontia; family Phascolarctidae; genus Phascolarctos; species Phascolarctos cinereus. The sequence continues at coordinate 331,326,035 of NW_027555847.1, forward strand.
ATTGTTCCTTTTTACCTCTTCCTACCCATTTTTATTTTTTAGAATTACATCATACTCAGCTCAGCCCAACACCTTCTTTTGAACTTCCCAACTAATGATGGTAGTCATAAGAGTACTGATAACATTTTCACATAAAAGAAGTAAACAGTTTGACCTTATCGAATCCCTTGTAATTGGTCTTTAATATTTACCTTACATTTCTCCTGGATCTTTTATGTAAATTTTCCATTAAGTTCTGGTCTTTTTGTTACAGATATCTGAAAGTCTTTCAGTTTGTTAAATGTCTTTTTTTTTCTCTATTCAGGATTATACTTAACTTTGCTGGGTAAATTACTCTTGGTTGCAACCCTAGCTCTTTTGTTCTTCAAAATATAGTGTTCCAAGACCTATAGTCCTTCAATGTAGAAGTTGCTAGGTCTTGTTTGATCCTGATTATAGCACCACTCTATTTAAATTGCTTTTTTTTAATTGCTTGCTGTATTTTCTCCTTACCTGGGAACTCTGAAACTTAATTATATTTCTGTAGGTTTTTCCTCCTGGGATCTCTTTTAGGTGGTGATCAGTGTATTTGTTCTATTTCTGCTTTATCTTCTTGTACTAGAACAATTAGAAGGAGGGCTTTTTTCCTTGATAGTTTTTTGTAACATTGTGTCAGGATTCAGACCTGAGGTATGAGGAATGATGCCCCATGCCTCAGGATCTTCTTACTGTTATTTTCTGAGCTCTGTTTGGGGGCCCAACCTTGGGCACTCTTTACCACCCCAAGCCACAACTACGGCTCCCAGCTGTACTGACCTGGAAATGCTCTTGCTCCCTGCAATACCTCCAGTGGCTGCAAATTTCAGCTCTCCCCTCTTCCCTGGAACCAAAACCAGGAATTCTACTCTCAGCAAGTGCCCACAGCCAGTGGGGTCCCTGACCTTCTGTTACTGCACTCACCTGGCATGTGCTTGACACAGCTTGGGACAGTGTCTGGTCAGCATAGCAGGGCCTGGTGTCATGCAACAGAGGAGAGTCATTCAATCTTCCCCTGCTTTACAATCCAAACCTCCGCTGTCTTTGAGTTGAAAGTTTCTGAGGCAAAGGCTGGTGCTCCCACCCAGCTGTACCTGGGCTTACTGTTTATTGATTCAGCAGAGTCTATCTGGAGGGGTTTGCACTTCAATCAGGCTGAAGGTCCACCCTTTAAGGTTAAGTCTTTCCTGAGGTCCTTTCAAGTTGTCTTAGGGGGACAACTGCTTTACCACAACTTTTATTTCTTTTATTGCTCTATGTTCACTTTGAGGTGATATTCTATCTTTTTTAGTGGAGGAAATTTATAGAGCCTGGAGATTGCTATCTACTCCACCACCTTCCCATAATCCTTTCTCATGGAGAATTCCTGATGTGGAAACTCCCTCCACTTTAGTCACTTGATTTTAAATCACAAATATACTCCCCTTCCTCACTGCCATCTGACCACAAAAATCCTCCACTAATAAAAAAGCTGGTATCATAATCACTTTATCCAGCTTTTCCTGTTTTTCACTTCCTCCAAATTGTATATTAACTGGTTTCTAACCAACAGTTAATGTCCTTGGCTACCAATAGCCTTGGTCCTGGTTTGTTGTGCAATTGGTATGTGTTGCTTAATAAATCATTGTATGGATGATACTCAGTTTCTTTATTTCAGTGTAACAATTACAAATATCAATCAAGGCATAAAACAGAGATATAAGCTCACCAATAGTGTCTTGTGTGAAATTCAAATAGAAGAGGCATGCTGCAAGCATGGTGTCATTATCCAGATGTTTCTTTTGCAGATAATATTGTACTCATTACTTCAAGCCCCATAGTTCTACTGGGTCTTGTCTCTGACCACGCATGACTACTCAAAAGAGTTGGTCTAATAATTTACATAAGGGAAAAAATCAAATGAAGAATGCCTATTGTCCAGGCCATTATAAATTTGGATGAGCAAGGCTTTGAATTAGTCCATTAGTACGTAAAACATGGATAGGCATTTCCGATTGGCATTGACTGGGTCCAGGTTTGAACAAGAGGAAGAAAGCAGGATGAATTATATTTGGAAAATTGTACATTTCAGCCCCCCCCCAGCTTCTCTCTGCCATAGAAACACATTTTTTCAAATCAATACTTTCCTAGTTGTGCTATAGGGTTGCAGATTGGAGAACATGTACTTCTCTGAAAAATCAAAGTTACAGTTGCGCTAAAGGATGGAGATTCATGGTAGGCAATATGTAACTGCAGAATGATATCTATGCTATGCTCCATAGGAAATAATGGCTCCATAGGCAGCTAGTGGATTTCAACATCTCTCACTTTTGAAAGACTAAAATTCTTCCTGGTTTCATTATACAAAGCCCTCAGGCGTATGGGGTGTTCAAGGAGTTCTATTATATCTGGTGTGAGGACTGCTGAGCCCTTTTCAGGGCTGCTCATCTACCTTTGGTGTCCACCTTCACTCAACTCTTACCTATGGCTCCAAGAAGCTACAGCACGTACAGTGTTCATACTCTGGTAAAACCATCTCAGCAGATGGGATAAACCAGGTGAAGAGTAACTGAACTTGAATCTGTTGGTGGGTTAGAGGGATGTCTACTACAAGCATGTGATGACTTCCCCAGGAAGAATGGGCAGATGAGAACAATTTGTTCCAATTGCCATTAAGGTGACTGAAGCAGGTGCTGTGGAGTGCTTAGAGTGTGGTCAGGCATCTAAGATGCCAAGCTCATCCACTGCATCCCAGGCAGTTGTCCTGACTTTTGTCTTGCCATTGTACTTTGATGACTCTGGGAGAGTAAAGCTAATGACTTTGTGCAGCTCTGCCTCACTTAAATCTAATTCACACACAAGTCATCACATCACCCCGTGATGTCTTTTGTCCTCTTCAAACACAAAGGATGAACAATGATATGCAAGAAATGATATAAAAGATATTCAGGAAATGTGATTGGAGGAGGCGGTGGGCTAGTCATGTAGCAAAAGGGAAAGATAACAGGCTGCTCAACCAGCTTCACTGGTACCCACAAAATGGTAAAAGACCTTGACAAAGGCCTCAAGCATTTTAGGTAGATTCTCTATGGTGGATGTGTGGAAAGATGAGATAAGAATCACATAGGAGGTGAAGGCATGGATGAGTTGTACTAGTAGAGGGGTAACTATAGATGAAATCATGGATTCAATAAAATTCTGAAGTCATATGAAACAAGGCTCAGAGTTAGTTGTTCAATTTGACCTCAAAAAGCAGAATGAGGAGCAGTAGGTGAAAGTTGCATTGAGGCATATTAGGGCTCCATATTCAGGAGACATACGAGGCTTTGCAGAAGTGGAAGGGCTGACTAAGGATTAAGTGGACTCATCCATTGTTGGAGGTCTCCAACCAGAGACTGAATAACCCCTTGTGCAGGATGTTTATAGAAGGGATAAAGGTACAGATTGACTTGCCTAGATAATTTCTGAGGCACTTTCAAAAACTGAGATCCATTTATTCTATGAATTCTGACTCTATTATTTACTAGCCATGTGATATTCAGTGAGTAACTTAACTTCTTTGCCTCTGAGTTTCTTTATCTGTAAAATGAGTGGATTGGATATATCAATTGTAAAGTCATTTTCAAGCTCTCAATCTTGAACTTACTTTCATCTCCAGCTGATCTATCTCCACTTGGGCCATCACCTCCACTCCTTCCACTAGAAAATTGGCCTCTGCCCCTGAAATCAACCTGGGCTTTGACAAGACAACTTTGAGTTGTAAGCCTCCAAAGTGCTTCCTGGCCATCTCCAGCCATGCCATCATGGTGCATTTCCCCCCCACAACCCCCATCTTCTCACCCTTTTTATCATTCCCTTGTAATCATTCCATTCTATTTGTTGTCTTCTCCCATTAGAAAGTTGATTGAGGGTAGGGACTGTTTTAGCATGCTTTCATTTGTATTCCCCAGTGCTTAGCACAAAATCTATCAGATAGGAGGTGCTTAATCAACGTTCTATCTATCTGCCTATCTATCTATCTGTTTATCTAATCTAGACTCTCAATTCCTTTTGCAATCTTGACTGAGTACACTGTGTGGGAATGGAGAATACCTAAGTACCATTCTGCTTAATTATTGGTTCACAAAAGGCAATGGGGGTTTCTTTCTCTTTTCTTAAATTTTAAGTTGCACAATAGGTATTGATTTAGTGCTGAAACACAGAAGAGAAAAAGTAGGTTCCTTTTTAAAAGCCTGAGATCTGGCATGGGGTTAAAAAAACCCCAAAGACACAAAACCCTCTTGAAGCAGCTCCCCACCTCAGCACTGCTACCCAGTGCGAGGAGATTAGCAGGTGCTCCTCACAGAAATGCTGATGCGCATCATTGGCGATAGGAAGCTGGGTCCCAGAGGAGTGGGCTGTGCAACCCAATGGGACTGGATTTCAAGAGTGAGAGGGAATGGAGATATGAAACAAGAGCTAGCTGCTGCTGCTGCTATGTCTAACTGTCCTTCTTGCCCTTAGAGTGGGAAGAGTTTAGCGTGGAGAGCTAGGACATACCATGCTTGGAGGGTGGGGGCAGGCATGGGGGAGCTTGACAAAGAAGCCCACCTGGTGGTCACCATGGGAAATATTCCAGCCATACAGGGGCCAGGGAAATGCTGACAACTTAACACCTGTATCAGGTTATTCACTTGCTCCTCTCTCTGTAAATAGGTAGTGTTGGGAGGCTTCTCTGATGGTGACCACATCAGAAATGCTCTTCCTTCTCACCTCTAGTCACTAGCACCCATGCTTCCTCTTTGGCGGGTTCTTGAGAAGGTAGAACAAGAATTCTTACTTACATAGTGCTGTAAAGTTACTAAGCACTTTACATCCATTATCCCTTCCAGCCACTCTTTGAGGCAGGCAGTGAAAGTATCATAATCCCCATTTTACAGATAAGGAAATCTCAAGACAGCAAGCAGCAAAGCTGGAATTTGAGCCCAGGACTCCATACTTCTTCCCAGGAAAATACATCCTACAAGTCTCAGCATCAGAAGGTCCTCAGTAGGAAGAAAACATAAACCCCCTGCATTCTGGGCTGGGCTTGACTCAGGCAAGTCCCCTGATAGTTTAGGTTTGATACTGAAACAAAATGAGACATTTGTTAACAACTGTTAGTGAAAGTGGATTTACTTTAGCCATAGCAGTAGAAAGATATTCAATATATGATAGGGCTTGAGGACAGGAGTTGATTCAGCTGAGCAAAGCTCTCTTGCTGGAGTTGCTTATTGGCCAAGCATCAGAGCTCCCCATGGTCACTTTATCCTCAGGAAGTGTGGTCAATAGCCTAAGCCTTGAGTCCCCAAACAAAGTGACTGGAACTAAACATAGTACTCCACATGTAGTCTGCAAGGATAAAGTAGAGCAGGACCTTCACTTCCCTCATTCTGGACACTATCCCTCTCTTAGTGCAGCTTAGAATCACATTCCCTCTTTTGCTAGCCATGTCATATTATTGACCTATATTGAACTTATGGGCACCAACCGCCCCCCCTCTACAAAAATCTGTTTTCAGAGGCAGTGCTGTCTAGCTATATCTCCCCCATCCTGTACCTGTGCAATTGATTGCTCAAACTCAAAGTAGGAGTTTACGTCCATGGCTAATGAATTTCATATTTTTCCACTATAGTCCAAATTCCAATGCCTTAGTGTGGCAACAAGCCGTACTAAGCAGCAAGCTCTAGCAGGACTCACCAAGGTAGAAATTTTTCAGTTATGGGTTTATCGGGACCAGACGAGCTAAGTTTGGGGAGGCCCATCACCCTCACACTCTGATCACTGGCTACATGGTGATGAAATCTGAAATAGCGACCTACTAATCTACAGAGGGTTTGCAAATTGCAATGGATATTAAGCAGTATACATAAAAACACAGATCTTCAAAGAATTGAAGTAAATTTCGTGGCATAAGATGGTCCTTAGGAAACCAGCTCTTACCTGGTTACAGACTATACATGATTTTTCTACCTTTCACTATGCACAGTACCTCGTACACAGTAGGCCCTTACTAACTATTTATTGTTGATTATCTGTTTATTAAACACTTTTTGCCTGAATTTCTTGCTTGCATATATTCTTCATAGACTGAATGTTTGAATACAGGTTCCCTGTCTTTTAATCCCTCTGTTTACTACCCAGTAGAATGCTGCCAATGAATAAGTTTAATTCATCCCATTCTATGATGGTGAAAATACCTACATAGCACCCGAGTATATGGCCAACAATCCCCAAACTGTCTTGCTCTCCAATTGAAGAGGTTATTTTCAGACACCAGCAGATTCTCCGTTGAGATACCTCCAAGTAGAATGGCTATACTGATAAACCACATTAAAATCATAAAAATGCTATTATGCTTTTCAAGGTAGAGTCAGGTCTAGTTAATCAGAATTGGTTTGCAAAATTCCATTTGTTTCTGCATTTAAAATAATGTCAGGTTGACAAGTCTTTTGTTCCCACAGTCTATCAAACAGTCTTTTGCTCTAATCTGTGGGATGCCCAGACAATACAGATAAACCAAATGCTGTTTAATCAATTCTGACTTTTCTGATCTGACTGATACTTTTGCTTGGATTTTGATTAATCAGATATGTATGGGATGCTCATGCTTCATACAGCAGTTGTGACAGGTACGACTTGGCTATTCATTCATGCAGCAGGATTGCCATAACTGGGAGATGGCCTGAATCCACTGACAACATGCCACTAATTGAACTGCTTTTCTTCCTTTGTTGGAAGTAACAGAATTGCCTGTTGGCTTTATATCTATGAAATGTGAAGTGTGAAGCAGGACCCATGCGGTTAAAAGTTCTTCTTTCTGGGTTCTATGAAGCATTATTACTGGCTGGGAAAACGGAATGCCCTTTTGTCTCCTGATATGATCCCGATGCTCTCAACATCAGAGGATCTCTGAAGAGTTCCTTGACCTTCTGGAGACAAAAGAACTTTGGAACAGTGAGTTCAGAGAAGAAGAAGCCAGCTAAATAAGAAAAAAAGTAAAATGGAAAGACTAGAAGATTAAGCATGTAAGGCTGGCCAAAGCAGGAGGCAAAGTTTTGCCTGTTGAACTGGCAATCAAAGGACCTGGATTCAAATCCCAACTCTTTTAATTGGGCAAGTCACTTAAATTCTCTGAGCCTCAGTTTCCTCCCTTATAAAAGAAGAAGGTTGGACTAGATCACTCAATCTATCATCCTGCTTATGACCTTCTAACAAAAATCAGAAGACATAAATCTTTGCAGGATAGGGAAATTAATTTGTATGGGTAACATGGTGAGCTTCTCCCTCTGTTTGCCCTTCAGTGCTTTGTAATTCCAAAGCAAAGAGAACATTCCTATAGAGATACATACTCTATCTATCTATCTATCTATCTATCTATCTATCTATCTATCTATCTATCTATCTATCTATCTATCTGTCTATCCATCCATCTATATTTAGAGACAAACACAGAGATCTATACAAATCTATATAGATATACATTACTTCTTTATCTATATGTGGGTAAAGAGATCTATATATATCTCTAGAGATATGTACTATATCTATGTATATATGGAGAGATCTATATAGATATGCATTATATTGAGGGAGGAGGTGAGAGAGTGGGAGAGGGAGAGGGAGAGGGAGAGAAAGCACATAAGTGGTACAATGGATAGAACATTAGACCTGGAATCAGAAAGATCTCAATTCAAATCCAGCCCCATACATTTAGCTAGTTATGTGACTTTAGTCAAATCATTTAACCTTTGTCTGCTTTAGTTTTCTTTATCTGTAAAATGGGGATAATAATAGCGTCTACTTCTCTGAGTTGTGAAAGTCAAATGCAATCATATTTGCAAACTTTAAAGCACTACAGAAATGGCAGTTTTTATTGTTATGATGTGACCCCAGGATTTCATAGTCAGAGGCCAGTTGGTCAAACCCACACCTGAACAGGAATCCTCTCTGTAATATCCCAAACAAATAGTCACCCTGATTCAGCTGGAAAACCTCCAGTAAAGAGGAGTTTCTCACTTCCTGAGGCAACCCAACCTGCTTGAGGATAAGTCTAGTTTTTAGGAAGACATTAACAGCCAGTTTAATCTGCTTAAATCTGCTTCTCTGCAACATCCTGACATGGCTCTGCCCTCTGGACCAAAGTGGAACAAGCCTAATGTCAGACAGCCCTTCAAATACAAGAAGATAGCTATTATTCTCCCATCCAGTCCTTCTCTTCTACAAACCAAACATCCCCAGTTCCTTCAATGGATCCTTGTATGGCGTGATCATACAAATACTCTCACTAAACAGCTAGGTTGCAGAGTGGTTAGAGCATTGGACTTAGGGTCAGAAAGGCCTGAGTTCAAATCATACCTCAGACACTGATTAGCAGTGAGACCCTGGGCAAGTCACTTAACCTCTGTCTATCTTAGCTTTTTCATTTGTAAAAAGAGGGTAATAATAGCACTTACCTCCAAGGGTTGTTGTGGAGATCAAATGAGATAGTATTTGTAAAGTGCTTAGCACAGTGCCTGGCACATAGTAGGTGCATAATATATGCTTATATCCTCCCCTCCATCACCTATGCCTATTCTGCCTCCTATCAGTGTACTTCAGTTTCTCAATTTCCTTTCTAAAAGGTGATACCTAGAACTGAACACAATACAATAGGTATAGTCAGCCAAGGAACAGTGAAACTGTTACCTCCCTGATTCTATAGATGTTGCCTCTCCTTACATAGTCTGAGGTCTCATTATCTTTTGATTTTTTTTTTTAGCTTTCATATTGTATTGTTGATTCATAGAGAAATTGTAGTTCACTAAAATCTTTAGACTCTAGGGGCAGCTAGGTGGTGTAGTGGATAGAGCTCTGGCCTTGGAGTCAGGAGGCCCTGAGTTCAAATGTGACCTCAGACACAATACTTACTAGCTGTGTGACCCTGGGCAAGTCATTTAACCCCAATTGCCTCACGAAAAAAAGCAAAAAAAAATCTCTAGACTCTTTCAGAAGGACTCTTGTGTAGTCACACTTCCCCATTCTCATGTGAAGTAGATTCCTTGACCTGAGATACAGGACTTTACATTTATCCCTCTGAAACTTCTTCTCATTAGATTCATCCATCAGTTTAGTCTGTCTGCACAGGGCTGCAGTATCTCCTTTACCACTTTGCTCGCTGGGGAGGGTGGGCTCATACTTGGAGCAGTTGCTACTCAATATTCCCTCTATCATATTCACTTCCAGATGCAGTACGATCACTGGATCAGTCACTTACTTGTCTGTAGAACATAGTGGCCCATCTCTTTGTGAAAAGATTACCTATCGGGGGCAGCTAGGTGGCGCAGTGGATAGAGTACTGGCCCTGGAGTCAGGAGGACCTGAGTTCAAATCCAGTCTCAGACCAGACACTTGATACTTACTAGCTGTGTGACCCTGGGCAAATCATTTAACCCCAATTGACTCACACAAAAAAAAGACTACCTATGAATAAGTGGATCAAGGTTTTTATTTCTCCCATATACCTCTATAAGATGATTCATATACTTGGTATTTGTAGGGTGAGGGAAGGGAATAAGTATTTATATAGTGCCTACCATTTGCCAACCACCATGCTAATTATCTCATTTGATTCTTACAACAACCCCAAGAGGTAGGTGCTATTTTTATCCATTTTACAGTTGAGGAAATGGAGGCAGAGGATAAATGACTTGCCCAAGGTCACATAGCTAGTAAGCATCTGAGGCCAGATTTGAATTCAGGCCTTACTCGTTTAGGCCCAGAGCTCTGTCCACTGTGTCTTGTTGCTGCCAAGTGTAAGGTTCTCTATTTGGTTTTTAAAGCCTACAACTTAGCCCAAACTATTTCTTCAGTTTCATTATTCCCCCTCCTACACTCCATGATTCAGTTAAACTAGCCTTTTCTCTGGTCCTCACCCATGATGCTCTATCTTCCATTTTGTGTCTTTGGCCTGGCTACCCCCCATGCCTGGAATGCACTCTGTCTTTACCCTCTCCTCATAGATTCTTTTTCTTTCCTCCAAGACGCAGTTCTAGCACCACCTTCAACATGAAGCACTTTCCTCATCCCTTTAACTGTTAGTGCCCTCTTTCCCCAAACTACCTTGTAGTTAACTATTTTGTATCTATTATTTTTATATTTATTCTGTGCATACTTATACAAGTACTTGTCATCTCCCTATTTAGAATGTAATTTCCTTGAGAGCAAGCATTGTTTCATCCACTGCCTTTCTATTCCTAGTTTCTAACACAATACCTGGCACACAGTAGGCATGATAGAAATACTTGTTGACCAAGTAATTGTTGATTGAAACTTTCCTAGAAGCCAGGACAACATAATACGAATCCACTGTGTCTAATAAGTCATTCTTTTCAGGTACACAAAACTGAAGCAGCTGATTCATATTGAGAATGCCTGTCTAATGACTGCGACCTCAGCTTCTCTCAGTTTCTCCCTCTGTTGCTTGATGTGAAAGAGAAGTTGAAACTTAGTTCAAAACATCCGACTGACTGTTGGTGTTTCTGTCCATATTGTTTTTTCTCCCCCTCTCTTGGGGAGCCCCACCCCTTTGTGTTTTATTTTCCTTCAATATCAGACTTGACACCACACCCTAGTTTAGAATTACCAACGATTTTCATGAACAGATAGAGATTCGCTCCCTCCTCCTTGGCATATAATGAAGGTGTTATATAAGACAGGACCTGGCAGCTATTTCAACCCCTCCCCTTATACCACCAGATACTTTGCAATTTATCAATAACCTTCTTTTTTATGGTCTTGTGGCTAATTTTGCAAATAAGATTTCTTGAGACATTCCAAACCATCACTAACATAAGATATGTGATATACCTGCATTTTCCCTTCATCCATTCATAATCCTGTCAAAAAAAAGCTATTGTACTAAGATGATGGTTTCTGTGGGTGCCAGAGCTGCCTCTTTTCCTGATCCCATCACTCTCCTGATACAGATTTAAAGGAAACAACACAAAACTCAGGCTGGAAGTGATGTTTACTGCATAATCTTTGCCTGGCTTGTTCCCCCCACCCCGCCCCTTCTCATTCTTGGAAGATCCAGACATTTCCTACTCATTTCTGTCCATCCACCTGTTAATCTTTTTGGTTCACACAAAACCCTCAGGCTAATTCTTGAAGATTATGACTTCAGTCTTATCATCTGCCAGGAGGCCCATCCTCTCTAACTTAAGCTATATCTTGTGTCAAGAAGGCCAGTTCCATTGCTGCAACTTATCTCTCACGGCATTACAGGAAAAAGAGTCTATAAGACTAATGAGTGGAAATGACACTCTCAGTGGAAAGCCAGTGCAGTGTAGTAGAGTGAGCTCCAGGTTTCGAATCAGGAGAGTGTGAATTCCACTTTCAAATCCGACTAGTTTAGTTCCAGCTTGACCACTTACTAACTGTATGACTATGGAAAAAGACACAGCTTCTCTGAACCTCAGTTTTATCATCCATAAAATGGTGACCCTGGGCAAGTCACTTAACCCTCTTTGCCTCCGTTTCCTCATCTGTAAAATGAATGGAGAAGGAAATGGCAAACCACTCTAGAATCTTTGCCAAGAAAATCCCAAATAGGGTCACAAAGAGTTGAACACAACTGAAAAATTACTGAACAACAATAAAAATGGTAGTAATGATATTTGTAGGACCTAACTTAAAGGGCTGCAGCAAGGTTTAAATGTGATTATTGTGTGCAGCTCCTTGCAAATCTTAGCGCCCTATATAGAGGTCATCTATTGTTATTATGAGATCATCATTGGTAGGAATAATGATGAAGTCTGTAGAGTATAAGATTACTATTTTTTCTTTTTTTAAAATAGTTCAAAATTTTTCCCAATTACATGTAAAAACAATTTTAAACATTCATTTTTTAAAATTTTGAATCCCAAATTCTCTCCTCTTCTTCCTCCCTGATCTGGTAAGCAATTTGATATAGGTTATTCATGTGTAGTCATGTAAAATATATTTACATATTAGTCATATGAAAGAAAACAGAAAAAAAAGAAAGAAAGAAAAATAAAAATTTTTAATAGTATGCTTCAATCTGTAATCAGACTCCTTCATTTCTTTCTATGGAGGTGGACAGCATTTTTCATTATAAGTCCTTAGAAATTGTCTTGGTCTCTATTACTGAGAATTTGTTTCATCACATAATGTTACTGTGTACAATGTCCTCCTGCTTCTGCTCACTTCACTTTGCATCAATTCATGTAAGTCTTTCCATGTTTTTCTGAAAGCATACTGCTTATTTTCTTACAAAACAGTAGTATTCCATCACAATCATATACCACAACTTGTTCAGCCATTCCCCAGTTGATGGGCATCTTTTCAATTTTTAATTCTTTGACACCCCAAAAAGAGCTGCTATATAAATATTTTTGGACATCTAGGTCCTTTTCCTTTTTTTTTTTAACAGACCTAATAAAGACTAATGGTTTTTTAAAAAATAACTATGAAAAGTATTAGGGAGTTCAAGAAATTGTGACCATTGACATACATAAGCAACTCAGGAGACTAAGCACCATCCTATGCACACAAAGCTTAAATATGTGTATATAGGTGTATGTGTGTGTGTGTGTATGTATATATATTGTGTATGTATTTCTTTTATATGTGTATATGTGTGTGTAATACATTTAATACATATTTATTTTACACACACACACACACACACACACATATGTGAAGCTGCCCTTCCCTCTCCCACCTTTATTTTTCAGTTTATTATTTTGGTTTGGAAAAAAAATAATTTTAGGGAAAATTCTGTAGTGTGTACCCTGTAACACAACAGAGCCAGTTGGTGGCCCATGGATAGAACAACAGGACCGGAGTCTAGAAGACCTGAGTTCAGATTCAGCCCCAGGCACTTATCAGCTGTGTGATTATGGACAAGTCACTTAAACTCTCCCTGCCTCAATTCTTTTAACTTTAACATCTTTAAAATGGGATAATAATAGTACCTATCTTTCAGGGTTGTTGTGAGAATCAAATGAAACAATATTTGTAAAAAGCTCTTAGCACAGTAGCTAGCACATTGTAGGTGTCATATCAATGTTTTTCCCCTCCCTTCCTTCTCACAGGAAGATAGTTCTCTTTTCCTAGCCAAGTTACGGAAGTCAGGCATTGGGCCAGGCCTCATTTAGTTCAAACCCCTGCCTGATGCATGTTCCATGATTCTATGATTTTCTTAATTAGGAGAGAGAACAATGTAAGGAGATGGGATCTCTTGAGTTTCTGAAATGTGGATGGGATCATATACATATGCTCAGCTAAAGTTTAGGACAACTTCACCTATGGAATCAAAGTAGAGATGATATCAGAGAGGTAGAAAGTGGTGGGGTGGAAGGTGTGAAGAATCACATAGGTTTTAGACCATTTATAAACAGCTTAACCAAACAACTGAACCCTGAGAGAAGTGAATAAACATGCCAATTAGGCACTTTGCCACAGGAGTTAAACCCAAAGGCTAACCAAGAGGGCCACCAAGAGAAACCCAAAGGACTCTGGATATTGCTTCTGAGCAAACATAGAGGACCAAGAGAACTTTGCAATACTCTGCAGACAGCATGCTATGTTTTTGTATTTATAGGTACCAAGTTAATAGCTCTGAATGCACAAAATATAAATTGACCTCTGTTACAGAAGACAAAGCTAGAAGATCATCTCTTCAATTTCCAGGTCACCAGGAAAAGTTGATTATTCCTTGAAAGAATGAAAGAAATACTTGCAGGAAGAAACAAAGAAGAAAAAGAATGTGGGGAAGAATTCTCACCACTATCAGGGTTTGGAAGATAGATGAATGTGGCACTGAGAAGGAAGGCAAAGAAGACTGCTGACTACCTGGAGTGGAGCTAAGTCATGGGAAGAAGGATCTTCTTGTTGAAGGCAGGATGGGGAGTGTAGTTTGGAACATCCCAAGAGGAGGACAGCTTCTTGTACTCCAAAGAATAATGATATGGATCCATAGTTGCTGTCAAAAGAGGAACCACTGGGTTACAGTCAACGTAAGTGGAGATAAGTAATGGTGTTGGTAACTCTGTACTGAGGGATAGCAATTGAAGAAGCTATGAAATAAGGTCTCAAACTCTAGCCAAGCCCTAATAGAGAGGGAACAAAGGCACTGATGAACAGGGACCAAGAGCTGTTTGTTCTGCAAATATAACAACAAAGACTGAAGCCATTTGTCTAGAGCAGTAGCTTAAATTTTTTAGTTGCAAGACACCTTTGCACTTTGAAATATTATTGAGGACCCCAAAGAGCTTTTGTTTATATGGATTATATCTATCAATATCCACTGTATGGGGAATTTAAATGTTTTAATATTGGTATGAAAATAATTTTGATCTTTTGACAAAATGGTCATTGAATTTACTTCCTATAACATTTTACATGTAGTTATTAAACCAGAAATAACTATCTAGATTAATCTTAACAGTGTATAAAATAAAAAATCATAATACCAAGAGATTAAAACATGGAAACTATATTAGGCTGAAAGGAACCATAGAAAGCACATAAAAGCTACCTGATCATGTCTGTTACTCAGTGTTCTTCAAAATGCCTGGGGATGTTATGCCGGTCTCAGAAACTCCTTGCAGTTTCACGAAATATAATAAAAATGTGATTCCAATTTGATTTTAAACACAATTCAAGGCTTGTTTCCTCAACACAAGGCAGCTATTTGTTGACCTAACATAAGCAATCGAAAGGTCTACTATCTTCCTTGGGAATGTTTCTGGGATGTGACAGAGAGCCTCGGAGATCTCTCAGACCTGATGGCCACTACCCACTTCTGGTGATTATATGGGGGCAAATGATGTTACCAGAAACAATTTAGCATTGCTAAGGATTATGAAATCCTAATCACAAAACTGATGACTTCAAGGGCACAGGTGATGTTTTTCTCCCTGTTACTGATTGAAAGTAAGGGATTCAGAAGAGAATGGAAGATTGGGAAGTTAATAGCTAGTCATGAAGATTGATATCTGAGAATAGGATATTGCTTTCAAGACTACCGTTGAAAATAATAGAATAATGGGCTTTGGGGCCAGGACCTTAAAAGGACAGGTCAAAACATTTGCCTACAGTCTTGTAAATCTGCTTAAGAAAACTTTGAACTGCCAAAAGGATAAGAAGAGAGAAAACTTCATACATACACATACACACACACACACACACACACACACACACACACACACACACTCCCTTCCATACTATAATGCTTTCAAACCTTCTCTCTGTTGTGATTGATTGTGGTTTTTCTCACCAGGCATAAACACAGGTGCCTCCAAACACTCAAGACAAAGTTTTCCTCAGCCAATCAAACTATTCCAACTTATTCTACCCAAACACTGGCTCTCCATCCACACAGCATTCTCTATCAGACTCAGTACAGTTTCCAACTCCTTCACAACCCAGACAGGCCAGGAGGCTCCTTCTCCATGCCCTTAAGCAGGACCAGGTTAAGTGCTGGGGTAATTCTTTTTTTAAAAATTTTATTAATTTATTTTTATTTATCAGTAATCATTTCCATATTCTTTCGAATAGAAAATTTTTCTCCCCCTTCCTCCCCACCACCCTCCCCAAAACAGCACACAATCTGATATAGGCTATACATTTACATTTCTATTAAACACATTTTCACATTAGTGAAGTTGTAAGTAAAAATTAAAACCAATAGGAGGAGCCATCAGAAAGAGGAAACAAAACTCAACAGAAGAGAAAAAAAAAAGATAGCAATTCAACTTCCATAGTTCTTTCTTTGGATGTGGATAGCATTTTCCATCATGAGGCCTCTGGAGATGTCTTAGATCCTTGTATTTCTGGGAAGGGTTAAGTTTATCAATATTAGTCATCACACAACGTGGCCGTTATTGTGTACAGTGTTCTCTTGGTTCTGCTCACTTCACTCAGCATCAGACCATACAAGTCTTTCCAGTTTTTTCTGAAGTCAGCCTGTTCATCATTTCTTATAGCACAATAGTATTCCACTACATTCATATACCACAACTTGCTCAGCTATTCCCCAATTGATGGGCATCCTCTCAATTTCCAATTCTTTGCCACCACAAAAAGAGCTGCTATAAATATTTTTGTACATGTGAGTCCAGTGCTGGGGTAATTCTTAGCAGGTATGTGCTTCTGCAGCCTTGGGGGAAAAGCCGTTTTTCTTTCCTATCATTCTCAACATCTGATACTAATGTCCCTGTTGTTGTTCAATCATTTTTTCAGTCATGTGTTACAAGTTCTCTACTTTCATCTCCACATGACCCCACTTGAGGTTTTCTTGGCAAAGACACTGGACTGGTTTACCATTTCCTCCTCCGGCTCATTTTACATATTAGGAAACTGGGACAAACAGGGTTAAGTGGCTTGCCCAGGGTCACCCAGCTAGTAAGTGTCTGAGACCAGATTTGAACTCAGGAAGAAGAGTCCTTCTGACTACAGGCCTGGCAACTCTATTCATTGCCCTGTCTAGCTGCTCTTACTAATGTCCTTTCCAAGCCTAAATCCTATGTTCCATGAATCCGGAAGACAGAGAAGTTGAGCAATTGATCTACGACCAAATATTTGGTATGAAAGAACTGGGATGTGAGCTCTGGTCTACTGACTGCATTTTCAATCCTCATTCTCTTTCACCACATCGCACCTACAAATACATACCAATATGCTCATATCTGTAACTGAAACTGTATCTGATTTTATTTATATATACATACACACACATATACCTTTTATGTAAGGTATCACTGCTATAGTCATATATTGCTATAGTCCAATTGCTATATATCATTGCTATAGTCCAATCATGAATGATATGATCTAGGCCTCCTTCCTTTTCATTTATATTCCAATAATCCAATCCAATAAACTTTTATTGAGCACCTACTGTTTCAGACACTGTGCTAAGTGCTGAGTATACAATTAATCAAAAGAAAGATAGTCCCTGTGCTCAAGGAGCTTGCATTCTAGTGGAGGAGAAAGAGATAACACACAAAAGGAAGCAAGAAAGCAAAGTGAGTGGGGAGACACCAAGTAGTACCCAGCATCTTGTTCCATAGAGCCAAAACCAGAGCAAAAGATTCAAGGTAGAATGAACTGAGAGTTTAGTTTCTCCCTTTTATAAAGGAAGACTGTTGGGAGAAGGTTGGTACTCTACCCACCAGCCCTCTAATCAGAGGGGAGAGGAGGCTAAGAGAGGTGGTATCAATCAAGGCTTGAATTAGCAGCCTAGTGCAAGATTAGAAGTGATGATCTTATCCTGGGAGGGGCATTTTGTTCCTGGAGTTGAAACTGGGCAGAAACTGAAGCAGATGTAAAGTGAGGTGATATGATGGAGTTAGACTAGGGAGCCTCTGAGTTTCCTTCCAGCTCTATAAGCCTTCGATGATATCTCTTGAAATCTAGTGATTATTTATACATTTATATTTAGTTCATTGCATTATAATCTCTGGTTCACTTTATTTATTATGCACATTTGAAGCCCTGAAGTAGAAACATGAGGCCATGAGGGTCATTTCTATCTCTGTTCACTCATATTGCTCCCAATAATTTATTGGGAACCTCCCTTCTACTCTCATGCCATATCTGCTGCTCTCTATGATTTCTGGGGTAACAAGAGTATCAGGGTACTTCCTCCACCCTGATCTCTAGTTCATTGCCACTCTAAGTTTAAAATGCTCGATTACATCAATAGGTCTATAGGAAAATAGATTTTACTTGGCCTTCAAGTGCTATGCTCCATCCCTGGACAAGAACCTATTATTCTTCTGACTTAAGTCAAGGTCTAGAAAGCCAAATCTTAATCTCCAATTCCATCTTCTTAGGTACTTCTTGGTTAATTTCCCATATCTTCCCAATCTTGAGTTGGCTACAGCAATGAAGATATCTCTGTCTGCAAACACTTTTGCTTCCAGAGCAAATCTCCTTCATCCCTCAAAATTCCTTTCAGGTCCATCCTGGAAATACTATTTGTTCCCTCATGGAGAGCCAGAAGTAGGCGTTGGTCATAAGGCTTGACAGAGTTAGGGATGATTGGCACTATGTCCTGGATTCTTGCCCCCGAAATACAGTACACTTTCCACCAGCCACGTCAGCTTGACAGACGGCTGCCTCAGTACCCCTTAGTAGGGAGCCACTAACCATTATGATAATTTTTTTTTGCTTGTGAGCTGTAATGGACCTCCTTGTTCCTGATGACATTTTATTTGTCCTTATCATTCCGTAGAGAATAGAAGATGGCTTCCTCAGAAGATTCCAAACTATTCTGTACATGAAGAGTTTGATACCTGGTTTGTAACTCCAGTGGTAAGAGATCCTTTTTCTTCTCTGTTTTTTTTTTTTTGGCTAGGCAATGAGGTTAAGTGATTTGCTCAGGGTCACACGGCTAGTAAGTGTTATGTGTCTGAGGCTGGATTTGAACCCAGGTCCTCCTGACTCCAGGGCCGGTGCTCTATCCACTGCACCACCTAGCTGCCCCAATTCCCTGTCTCCTCTTGAAAGTGTTGCATCTCCTTCTGCCTTCTTGGTCCTTTTCTCCTCTTCCCTCCTGCTCTTGGATCATTCCTTCCATTCTACCATAGAATGCACTATGCTACATAGAAAGAAGGCTGTATTTGGAGTCCGAGGTCCTGAGTTCAAACCCCAGCTCTAGCAATCACTGTGCTCTCTGGGCCTGCAAAATGAAGGCATTGCACTAGATGACCTTGTAGATAGGTCCTGTCCAGCTCTGGGTTTATGGTCCTATGATACTATGGCTATATCCTTCCTGCTAAGCCAGAAAATGGAATGATTTCTTTTTTCTCTACTTTCAGGTTTATTGTCCTCCTCCACCACCACCACCTCCTAGCTTTTCCAGATGAATGAAGAACTTGAAGCAACAATATCCATCCCACACATCTGTCCCATCAACCCTTCACAGCCCATGAAGAGGCAGCAGTGCCCCTACCTAGGACAGGGGGTCTCAGAGCTTCTAATATGTTGCTTCATTGTCTGGGTACAATGTCTCTCCCTCCAGAGCCTATCGTTCATTTTGGGTAATCCACAGCTTTTGAACAAAAGTATTTGAATAGAGGTGCTGACTTTATTGCTATATATAATTCTGAGAACTGGATATATATGGACCACTTTCTTTTCCAGACAACTGGTAGACTCTGAACAAGCTGCAATTTCTTAAAAGGAACTGCTGGGTATGACTTGCTCTCTTGCCACTCCCATCCCCCTCTGTCCTCATTCCCTCTATAATTACAGAAACTGAATTACTAATGTGTGTTCCTCTGTTCTTCTTCCCTCACCCCTCCTTTCCTCCTTTTGTATTATTCAGTAAGCAAGATTGTATCTTTGCACATAATTTGAAAAATAACACCTTCAATATGAAGAAAAAGTGATTGAAAAGAAACAGTATTCTTTTTCTTTTTTCTTTTGTAACACAGACTGTATGATACTTTCTATAAGTCACAGTTTCTTTATTATGTCAATGTTTTTCTTCCAAGAGGTGTTATGTTCCAATTGATAGCCCTGAAAATAATATAGTGTTTTAAGAAGTTCTGAAAATATCATTTTGCTTGGAAATTCATCTCTCCTTCCACAGAGAAATGCCTGTGTGATGATTCTGTAACCCTTCAGTGAACCAGATACCCTAAGCGAGTGTGAATTTTCTGACCACAGGGACAAAATAACCCCTAGAAGGATGAGCACTAACGTGGGTGCTGCTAGAGGAAAGAAGAGAGATCTGAACCTGGTGAAAACTCAAGACCCAAATCTCTTGTTCAGTTATCCTGTGAGATTTTAGTATTTTTAAAAATCGAGCTCTACATTCCTTCCTGCCTTTATTGAACCAGAACTCTTAGCATGAGCCTGATTTCTAGCCCTGTTTCAAGACAAGAGAAGGTCGGATGAGTCTCAGATAAGTAGGCTGTTGGTAAGGCATCTGAATTTTGCTCATCGGTAGTAAAGACATGTCTCAGCCAACAGGCAGTGAAGCTTTTATGTTATTGTTGTTTTTTTGTTGTTTACTTTCCACTGTCTGCTACCTAGAATAGATGATGTGACAGAATCCTTCATTCAATTCAAAATTTATCACTCAGGCTCAGTCACCTTGTCCACCATGGCAGCTCTGACTGTGCCCTGTGCTTGCTTCATCTGACTGAAAAAAGGCATAGAACGTGACGGATGGCAAAGCCCAGATCATGGGATACTCGGGCTGTCTCAATGATCCCTAATGTTGTCACTCTCCTTTTAGAGAGATCCCTGCTATTTGGCAGGTGCTCTTAGCTTTCATTATTCATCTATGTCTCCAACCTAGTTCATCCTCACAAACTTACTCAATGTTCCCTTCCTTTTACTGCCTCTGATCCAGGTCATGCTGAAATTTCTTCCTCACCTTACTATGCTCTTATTTCCAGAGCTGAAATGAGCAGTGTTGCACCTGGGGAAAGCTGCATCAAAAACAGGTGTCCTGTGGTCAGGGAAGAGCTCAATTGGGGTGTAACTTCTGGGTACAATCAACTACTTATTCTTGCTAAGTGGTGCTAAGCTCACTTTGTAGATCCCCCTCCACTTCCCACTGCTGCAAGGTTAATTATATTGTCTGTATCTTCTCACTTTCAGGACCCTGAGATAGGGTTCCAGTCATTCAGGTTTAGTTATTCTTATTCGGTCTTCACTCTTAGCAAAATTTCTAAAATGCACGATGCTGTATATGATTCTGAGATATTTCTTTTTTAACTAAGTGGAAGCTCAGAGCAAATTCTCCTGTTCTCTGCTGCACCCTCCCCTCCCCATTTAAAACTGAGATAATAATAGCACCTGACTCACAGAGTTGTTGTGGGGATCAAATGAAGTAATATATGCACAGTGCTTTGCAAACTTTAATGTGCTATATAAATTATTATAATCTATTATTGTTGTTGTTGCTATGCCTTGAAAACTTAAATATACCTTATTCCCATACCAGTCTCTTCATAGCTAGACAATGCATTCTTTAATGTATATATCTCTACTATTGTCACAGATAGGATGTTCTTATTCATTGTTCTGGGACAGGCACTGAGAGATACATATAAGCCTGACACATGGGGTAGGAAGAGCTTGGTGGGGAGGGGAGAGGATTTTTTTGGTTGGTTTTAACCATCAAGAGCCCTGGCTAGGACCAAGAAAATCTACCATCAGTTTCTAGAGGAATATACTTTTTATCACGCCAACACATACTCGCCAGGGAAAGGAAATGGAGGAGAAGGAAAAAGGAAATGGGGGAAATAGTTCTAATGTATTTTAAAGTGGAAGGAAGCTTACATTATGATTTTTACAACCTTTGCTTTCCGGCCCTGTGCAGCAGCATCTGTGAGAATATTCGTGAGGCTCATCTGGGCATGACATATCCTTTCGCTCCTATCCAAATTCTCGTAGGTTACTACATGTTTCTACCAGTCAGAGTCCATGCTTGGAAGGGAAAATTGGGGACTGGAAAATCTCCATTCTGAGTCTTCCCCTTCATTTTTACACCCTTCCCACAGAGTCTGTGGCTTTACTTCTCCACTAAAAATGAAAATGCAGAGGCTCCCAGACGCCAGGTCTCCATGGGCAAAATGAAACAGAGAATTGGAGTAGTTATCTAGTTAGTGGTATGTGTGTGGTGGGTGCAGGGTGTGGGGGGTTGTTATGGTGGGGAAAGGGTGGGATCTTCTCTGATTTCAGTTCCTGGAGCATTGAGGGAAGAATTTTTCCAGAGAACTGCCACAACTGGTTCTTGGCTGTTCTTAACCCCTGGACTTCTGCCTTGCCTAGGCCCTGGCCCCCAGCTCTGATGAGTTTTGCACAGCTGCTCTGCGGGGGGGCAGGTGTGAGGTATGGGGAGAACCTTATAATCACAAATTCCTTTGTGTGACTTATTAGGCAATTTTATACCCAGCCACAATGATGAGGGCATTTGGTACAAAACTGGGGGATTGGGGGTGGGTGAAAGAAAAGACAAGCATATGAGCAAATGAACCCTTTCAAGGCCAGATAGAAGTAATTCATTTTCAATCAGGGGACATCTACAGTCCCACAGGCAGGTCAGAAGTCTACTTGATCAGCTTTATTTTAACTCATGGTGGTCTGTTTTTCACTGTATATTACTTGAAGCAAACACATTTTACTATCAGTTCTGATTTCAGTTCTGTGCCCATTGAAAGAAACTCATATTTGCAGAATTAATCACCCAAATGAAGACAAATCATGTGTCCAATTCCCTTACCACTCTTGGGGAAGCCTGGGCAAACAGATGGTCCTGACACCAAGGCCAGCTGACCCACTGTCTACTCCAGGTCAGGGGACAGGCACCAAAGCTCTTAGTACCCAAGTGATCTTAGCACTTCACAGTGGATTTTGAGGAGAAACAAGCAACTGGGAATTCCTAAGCCCAAAATTGCCCCAGAGCACTTTCCATCTCAGTGTTCATACTCTCAGAGGGATGTGGTGGAAAGAACAGCGGATTAAGAGCTAAGAAAGCTAGGTTCTCAACAAGGCCGTCATGATTTTGGGGAAGCCATATAATTCCTCTAGGTACCTGTAAATTTCAAGAGAATGACTAAATGACCCCCCACAGCTCTGACATTCTACAATCACAGGAACACAGATTTAGAACTAGATGAGACCTTCTGGGTCAGCTAGTCCAACCTTATCGTTTTATAAATGAGGAAACTGAGGCCTAGAGAGGTTACTATTTATGTGGACTTGAGATAAGTCACTTTTCAAAATGTTATAGGGACGGGAAGGGGTCAGAAACAGGATCCTTCTACCGTGCCAGAAATAGGATCCTACACTAACCCCAAACAAATAAAATGTTTTCCTTTTTCATTTGGACAAAATCACATTAAAAATCCTTTTTTTCCCCTTCCTTCAATTACATTTAGAGATACACCTTGTGTTGAAATTTGTGCATTTTTAGAATAGTGGAGTGTTAGTTTAGACATCTGCCCCTCATTCTGTTTTATTTTTAAATTTTCATTCATGTCTTTGGTTTTCATAGCACTGTCATTTCCAAATCTTTCTCCTCCTCCTTTACCCAGTGAACCATCCCTTACAACAAAGAATAAAAAAGAAATACAAAAAAAAATCATTCAGTAAAACTAGTCAACACATCAATTAAGCCTGATAATATACGTGCAATGTTCCACAGCCACAGTCCCCTACCTCTGCAAAGAAAAGAGGAAGATGCATTTTGTCATCGATTCTCCCAAGCCAAGATTGATCATTAATTTTGCAGAGGACACACTGTTTTTTTTGTTTGTTTCTCATGTATATTATTGCAGTCGTTTGTATATATTTCCTATCTGGTTCTACTTGCTTTGCTCCACATCAGTTCATGGGAGTCTTACCATGCTTCCCTGAAATCTTTGTATTCATTCTTTCTTATGGTTTAGAAACATTGCATCACATTCAAGTACCATAATTGGTTTAGCTATTCTCCTAACAAATGTCTGCCCCTCATTTTGAAGATGAACAAATGGAAGCACAGAGAGGCCAAGTGATTAGCCCAAAGCCAAATGGCTCATTTGTGGTGGGATCAGGACTAGAATCTGTATGGCTTCACTCCCCATCCAGTATTCTTTCTACAAAATCATGCTGGCTCCCTGCTTGCTTTCCTCATGGTTTCAGTAATGTAGCTCTCTTTAACGTTGGCCTTATTAAATGACAGCTTTCTAGATTCCCAAATATGTTCAAAATCAAAACCATGACTCTCTTTTATTGGTGCAAAAACCCCCCTGCCGGCCAACCTTCTCAGTAGGCAGGTAAAAAAATGACTTCCAGATCTCCAGGTTCACACTCCTCCTGAGTACTTCGAAGACTAAAGGTAGCAAAAGCAAAAGGTAACCTTGGTTTTTTTTGTTTGTTTGTTTTTTGCTAAATTGACATTTATCCTGCCATCAACTAGGGACTTAAACCTTTGTCTTCTGTCAGTTCCAGATTGTTAGACTTCCCCAGGAAGCAGGGACACCCCAGCTTTGGGACAAATGGAAGCTGAGGCAGGGGGTAGTGTGGGCACCATGAATATGTTTAGAATTCTTTTTAGGGAGCCATTACTAAACATACCGCCAAGCCTGGTCCTTCACTGTCCTGTGGCAGTCTCTGGTTCCCTGGCCTGGCCTATCTTGGCTCACCTTCTTTTATGCACACACACACATCCCCCTCAGGGAGTTCAAGCCCCTCTAAGACAGAGTTTCAATGACTGCCTGTAACTACTAGATGGTATAGTGGAAAGGGTGCTGGACTTGGAGTAAGGAAGATCCAAATCCAAATCCTGCCTTAGACATTTGCTAGCTATGAAACAGAAAAATATCCACTGGGCCTGGAGTCAGGAGGACCTGAGTTCTAATACAGCCTCAGATACTTACTGGCTGTGTGACCTTGGGCAAATCACTTATCCCTATTTTCCTCATCTGTAAAATGAGTTGGAGAAGGAAATGGCAAACTAGTTCATTATCTCTGCCAAGAAAACCCCAAATAGGGTCACTAAGAGTCATACACAGCTGATTGACAAAACAACAACACCAACAGCTATGAAACCCTGGGAAAAGTCACAACCTCCGTGAAGCTGTTTTATTTATCTGTAAGATGGAGATAATAAGAACACACACCTCCCAAGGTGGTTAGGAGAATAACACCTGTGAAGCACTCTGAAAACCTTAACGTGCTATGTAAGTGCTGGGTCATTCCCAAGTCTCCATCACTAGCCTTGACCTCTTGTTTACTCCAGCCTTCCATTTCTCACTATCTATAAGGCAGCTGCATAACAAAAGGAAGAACCCGAGTTGGGCAACTCCTGCTTACTGAAAGAGCTATAAAGACACCATACTCACAGCCCCTTCTGAAGCACAGGAGTCAGGTCTGGGGGGCTATTTGGATAGAGCATTGAAGGGTGGTACTAACATCAAAGAATAACCAGGTGGACCAAAAATGGCTGCTTCTGTTTGGAGTTTGGGGTCCTTCTTTTATTAGTGTATGCTTCACATTTTATGGGGGCAGCTAGGTGGTGCAGTGGATAGAGTGCTGGGCCTAGAATCAGGAAGACCTGAGTTAAAGTGTGACTCCAGATACTTACTAGTTGTGTGACCCCGAACAAGTCACTTAACCCTGTATGCCTCAGTTTCCTCATCTGTAAAATGAGATGGAGGAGGAAATGGCAAACTACTACAGTATCTTTGCCAAGAAAACCCCAAACGTGGTCATGGAGAGTCAGACACAACTGAAAACAACTGAACTACAACAAATTATACGTTATAGGAAATGCCAGGAACAGGATGGAGGAAACTTTTCAATGACCTCTCCAAGTTAGGAAGAGTGGAAGAAGCACTGGATTTGGGGTCAGAAGACATTGGTTTGGGTCCTAAATATGTAACCTTGAGTAAGTCACTTAAACTTTCTAATGCTCAGCTCCCTCATCTGCAGATAAAATGGGGTGTGGGCTAGAGATGAGTACAAAGGGCAAAAACTCCCATTTGTAGACCTCCTGTGTTTAAATAATCATGCAATTTGATCTAAAATGGGGATCCAATTCACTTGTAGCACTTTACTCTCAGATTTGTTGTGAAGACTAAAGGAAGAGATTTCATTGTAAGTAATGGGAGATAGGTGGAGTAGAAAGAGTAATGAGAATAATAATGTCAGTTATTCCAGTTGGGTCCAATTCTTCATGACCCCATTTGGAGTTTTCTTGGCAAAGATACAGGAGTAGTTTGCCATTTCCTTCTCTAGTTCATTTTACAGATAAGGAAACTGAGGCAAACAAGGTTAAGTGACTTGCCCAGGGTCACACAGCTAGTAAGTGTCTGAGGCTATATTTGAACTTGGGTCTTCCTGGCTTTAGACCCAGCACTGTATCTATCTACTGTGCCCCCTAGCTACCCCTAATAATAACCACAAATAGTTATATATTACTTACTATGTATCAGGCACCGTGCTAAGTACTTTACAATTATTGTCTCATTTAATCCTCACAGGAACCCCGAGAGGTAGGTGCTATTATTATCTCTATTTTACAGATAAGGAAACTGAGGCAAACAGAGGCTAAGTGACTCACCAAAGGTCACACAACTACTAAATGTGTGAGGCTAGATTTGAATTCAGGTCTTCCTGACTCCAGGTTACACAACCTACTAGATTTGGAGTCAGAGGATTTGAGTTCTAGTCCCTCCTCTGACATTCCTTGCATGACTTGAGTGTGATAGCACTAATCCTATCAGGGTTAGCCATTTCCCCCACAGGTTAGGCTAGATTTTCCCTAAAAGGTGATGAGTCTGGGAGGGTGGAAGCAAGGCTCAAAGGATGTCTCCTTTGAAGCAGCCTCCTAGTGCCCTCTGGCTGTGCTAATATGGCTTCCGGGTCACCTAGAGGCATAAAAAAATCCCACCCAAGGGTCAGTGCCCTTCAGGCTTACCCAAAGACCATGTCAGTCACATGCCTTACCCTGCTGATCTGGATGTGTTATAGAAACAAGGAGGGATCCACCAGAACCGAGTGCTTCTGGATATCCTGGCTGCATTAGGGCTAAGCAAAACTTTTGTTTTCTGTTCAGTGACCTTCAAGTGCCTCCTTTTGTCCCAAAGTGGAGCCTGAAGTAACAAGGTGCTGGTGTTAGGCCTACCCTCAACACTTGGACAATTCACTTAGATGCCCTAGGACTCAGTTTCCTCAACTACAAAATGAAGGAATTGGGTTTTATGGTTTCCGAGGTCCCTTTCAGCTCCAACTCTATAATCTGATGACTCTGAAGGCCCCTTTCCATCTCTGATTTTATGATCCCATTATGCTCTATGAGGGGCAGCTAGATGGCACAGTGGATAAAGTGCCAGGCCTGGAGAAAACCAGAGTTCAAATATGGCCTCAGACACTTACTAGCTGGGTTACCCTGAGCAAATCATTCAACCCTGTTTGTCTTAGTTTCCTCATTTATAAAAAGAGCTGGAGAAGGCAATGACAAACCAATCCAGCATCTTTGCCAAAAAAACCCCAAACAAAGAAACCCCAAATAGGGGTCACAAAGAGTCAGACACGACTGAAAATGACTAAACAATAATTCGTAGCCATATTTTAGCCATTTGAGAATATATGTAGGAAGAATAAATAGGAGTGAGAGAGAATAAAAGGCAAAACTCCACATTTATGCCCTACTGTGTTTAAATAATCCTGCAATTTGATCTGTGATTCTTTTAGCACTACCTTACCTTCTTCCAGCTCACAGTTCCAGACTCAAAGCCCTGCTATATTAACCACCTGTTAACTGTGACAGTGGCTGTGACTATGCCAAAGGCAACTTGATCTCCACAGCTGTGAGTTGGGACATCGGAGCTGCCCCGGTGCAGCTGTTCCATGTGCTGGCTTTCTGGGACAATACAGTCCAGCAGCTGGGCCTCCATCTCTCTGAACGGGCCTGCCTCTTGAATAGAACAGCTCCTGCCAAGCAAGCCTCACCACCGGGTGGGCCCTCTCGGATAGTCCGCTTGCACCCCATCTTATCGGCCTGTTCCTTCCCTTCCCCCATCCCCAGGCTTCCATGACTCCTGTTTAGTTTGCCTGTCTTTGTCAAGATTCTGGGCCTGCAGTCACCTCTAAGTTTTCTCTCCAGCCCCTTCTCTACATCTTCTTCAACACTGTTGTTGTTGTTCAGTCATTTAAGTCATGCCTGCCTCTCCGTGACCCCATTTGGGGTTTTCTTGGCAAAGATACTGGAGTGGTTTGCCATTTCCCTCTCCAGCTCATTTTACAGATAAGGAAACTGAGGCAAATAGGGTTTAAATAATTGTCCAGAGTCATCCAGCCAGTAAGTGTCTGAGGTCAGATTTGAACTCAGGTCTTCCCAACTCCAAGCCTGGCATTCTATCCACTGTTGTCCTTAAATTCTGCCATTTATTCCTCTGTACTTTTTCTCAGATCTACCCCCATCATCTCTATATCCCCAGCCCTAGTTAACTTGTGTCTATCTCATGTGGTCATGGGAAGAAGGATGGATTTGGACTCAAATCCTGACTCTTCCACTTGCTTGACCTTCCACTTATATGACCTTAGGCTCAAGTCCTGTTATCTCTCTGGCCTCAGTTTTCTTATCTGTTAAATAAAGGGATTAAACAGGATGCCTTCTGAAGTCCCATGATTAATGGAGTGTTGACTCAAGAAAATTCAAAACCTGCTTCCAACACTTCCCATATGTATGACCCGGGACAAGTCATGTCACTTCACCTTATGCAGCCTCGGTTTCCTCATCCATAAAATGGGTATAATAATAGCTCCTTCCTTCCAGGATTGTTATAAGTACCAAAGGAGATCACCTATATAAAGTGCTTTGCAAATCTTAAAGCATATAAATGTCAGCTATTATTAGGATGGTGAGACTATGAGCCTACTGTATTCATCCTAGCTACCTTCTCTAAGCTTCAGCCTCTTTTCCTCCTTTCCATCTGACACGCATCACTGAAAATCATCTTTCTCCAGTGACATTTAGATCACATCGCTCCCTCTGCAGAAACCGGCAACAGCCCCCAGTTGCCTCTCAAATCAAATTAAAACTCATAAGTGTGGGCTTCAAGTCCCTCTACCAATTAGCCATATTTCACCTAACTGCCCATATCTCCTGCTAGGCTCCAACATGTGCTTTGACTCCAGCCAAGCACACTGAGCTTGGAAGTGGGGGTGTGGGAGGGGGTGTGGGGGTGGAAAGCATACTCCTTCCTCTGATTCTATGCAGGTGAAACTTGTCTAGAATGAATATCAGGTGCAGTGGGACAAGCAGGGAGGTGATTGTTCTTTCAAAAGAAAAGTGGGGAGACCGATTCTTTCATTGTCTGCGATGGGACAAAGAGATTGGAATAAAGGTTTGAGGACCCACTTTCTCACTGTAATTATATTTGCTAATTATAATCTACCATTTCAATATTCCCTTTCCTCCTTCCCTTCTATCCCAGGCAACCAAAAACCCTCCTAAAACATGGAGTTCCAGGCAATCACCTCAATTATTGTACTCTAGGGACAGTTCTACCTTCTCAGGACCCTATATTTATGCTGTCTGTTTTACTCAATGCTTTCTGCCTAATTTCTATCCAAGTACCCATGCCCCAGTCACATTTTAAAATACTAATCATGTCTAAGACATCTCCAAAAGACTCATGATGGAAAATGCTATCCATATCCAGAGAAAGAACTGTGGAGTCTGAATGCAGATTGAAGCATATTATTTGTGCGCTCTCTCTCTCTCTCTCTCTCTCTCTCTCTCTCTCTCTCTCTCTCTCACTCTGTTTCTTCTTTCTCATGGTTTCTCCCTTTGGTTCTAATTCTTCTTTACAACATGACTAATGTGAAAATAGGCTTAATATGAACGTATATATAGAGCCTATATCAAATTACACTCCATCTTAAGGTAGGGGAAGCAGAGAAATGAAGAGAAAATTTGGGACTCAAAATCTTATGGAAGTGAATGTTGAAAACTAAAAATACATGAATAAAATAAAATACAATACGAATCATGGGTCTCTTCCTTCATGAAGACTTTCTGTATCCCCAAATTAGACCAGTCTAGTCTTAGGTACTTTGAAAAACCCATCATTATCACAGAATCAAACAATCAGAGACTTAGAGAGTTGGAAAAGACCTCAGTGGTCATCTAGTCCAACTTATGCCTGAAAGAAATCTCCAATAACAACATAACGGTGAAGGAGTCACCCAGCCTTAAAGACTGGATGGGAGGAGGGAATCCAACCACTTCTTGAAGTAGCCATGACACTATGGCATAGATCTTGGAATCATTCTCCTTACATCAAGCCAAAATCTATTTCAATACAACGTCCACCCATTGTTCCAAGTTCTGCTTTCTGGGGCCATAGAGAACAAGCCTTCTTCTTCTTCCACATGACATCCCTTCAGATACTTAAAAGCAGCTGTCATATCCCCCATGAGTCAATGCTTTGTACTGGATAAACATCCCCAGCTGTTTAAAAAAAATCCTCATATAATCCCTTTATTACATACCAATATATGGTTGTATAACCTATATACCGCTCCTCTTTTCTGCATGGGTTCTTTTTATCTTTTTTGCTAGATTGCATACTTCAAGAGGATGAGGGAAATATCAATATTCTATCTATTTTCTTAACCAGTCATTTTTCAGTCACGTTTGACTCTTCGTGACACCATTTGGGGTTTTCTTGGCAAAGATACTGGAGCGGCTTGCCATTTTCTTCTTCAGTTCATTTTACAGATAAGGAAACTGAGACAAACAAGGTTAAATGACTTGCCCAGGGTCACCCAGCTAGTAAGTGTCTCAGGCCAGAATTGAACTCAGAAAGATGAATCGTCCTGGCTCCATGCCTAGCACCGTACCACCTAGCTGTCCAAGCTGAATCATAGGCACCCCTCAAAGCCACCCCAGATTCAAGACATTCTTAGTTTATCACTCACTCAAAACCACAGCTCACAAGCCCCTACTAATGTTCTTTGTATCAGACTAATCAGAGAACATGTTATTTCAAGCGAAAAGACATTTAAGTAAACAATATAAAGTAGATTACAAGGAAAATCCCTCCATCCCCATATATAAGGTACCACCTCCCATAGATTTCCACATCTAGGAAAAAAGCATCCATGTGGAAAAAGTACGCACATATAGGGAACACTTTTAGAGTTAAGGCGACTCACTATTAGGTAGGCAACCTAGCTGGAACCATTTTCTGCTTCTGACACTGCCAGTGGCTATTTCCCCCATAGAACAACAGTTGTCATCAAACTACAACAAGCTTATTGGACTGTACTGCTGGGCTATTTTTTTTTCGTGCTGGTTAGCCACCTATTGGCAGTTCCCTAGGTCAGCTTCTCTTTATAAATCCTCTGATATTCTCTATTGCCACCACCTTATCTATTCCCATACAGAAGGGATTTTCAGCTCTTTTAGCCCATAGCTACTTGAATTCATTCAGTCTCTTTTACTTAAAGTAAGAAAATGCCTTTCAACTCCTGTTCTCTTCCTTGATGCCAATCAAGGTCCCTGTAAACTACCACTCTGGGAGCCTCAGTTAGAAAGTCACCTTGAGATTAGAGAATATTTTCATTCTGAATTTGTATCTCCAGAATCTAGCACAGTAGCTAACAAATAGTCGGCACTTAATGAATTTGTACTGGACTGGCAGGGTACAGCCAGGCAATATTTGTTCAGTCTTTCTACTCACAACAAAATCTCTGCTCCTCCTACACCATTCTTCACACAGCTGCCAAAATAATCTTCCAAATCTCTGATTATGTCATTCCTTTGCTCCCTATAGTCTAAAGGATAAGTGATAAATTCCTACCTTTTCTGTCCTTGGCCTCATTTCACTTCACTCCCTTTCACACAGACAAATTGGAATACCAGCTGTTCCCGAATTTTATTCTGCACTCTCCACATATTTAGAAAGGCTGTTCTCATACTGGGACTGTATTCCCTTCTCATTTTCACCTGAGGAAACCTTTACCTGCCTTCGAGGCTCAGCTCAGTTGCTGCCTTCTTCATGAAGCATTTCCTGATGGTTCCTGCTGAAAGTGATTTCTCCCTCTTGGATATACTTAGAAGATTCTGTAGAGCTCTCTTCTTGGCACCCATAAGTCACCCTTACCGCATATTTATTTATGTGTATATCATATACACCACCATCCACCAACCCCAATAACAGGCAAGAACCTTGAGGGGAAGGGTGATGCTGTTTTTCATCTTCATATTCCCAATACTTAGTATGTTGTCTTGCATTCAGCAAGTGCCTAATAAATGTCTGCTGAATCCGATTAAATTGAATTCTTTTTTTGTCACTTCCCAAAGCTGATAATGTTCACTTTATAACTGTGTAAGTCAGCAAATCATATTAATGCCTCATTTATCCATAAACATTAAAGGATGAGTTGTACGACGGAAGTGAATTTTTTAGACAACTGAAATTTTAAACAATTTTTAGGGGAAACAAAGAGTCCACTATTTTAGATGAAAATGTTTCTAAAACATTACATTTTTCTGCCTTCTTAAAGCATACAGGACAGAATTTAATATTCTCTTGATGATTTAGGGCTATTGTTATGAACATTAGTTATTGTACTGGGCTGAAAAGGCTTCTATGGATTGTTGAGATATATAGAGATATTTGCCCTTACATAGTAGCCCCAAGACTCCTGTGATTTCAAGTTGTCAGTCGATTTTTTTATAGTTTTTATGTTTTTCTTCTTGCTGTTAGTTGGTCATCTGCTGCTTCTTGAGCTATCAATGTGTATTCCTATAGCAGCTACTCTTTTCTCTCTCTTTCTCTTCTTCTAGTCTGTCCTGGGTTAAGAAATTAGATTAAAAACCTTGTTAGAATTACATGGAAAATAAGAATAAGAAGGCTCTGAATCAGGGTCTGGGAGGACTTCTTGTATCCTAAGTATTTGTGTTAGTGTATGAACTCTGCGGCAGATGTTCTGATGTCTCATCAGCCTTTCTCGTAATCTTCATGGCTATTAGTTGTGTTCCAAATAATTAAACCTACCAAATAAGTCACCTCTGGTCATGTAAGGTTGGACAAAATATTCCATTTTGTAGTTGTTTTAGACAGAACACATTTCTCTTTTTCTTTGAAGTGATGATTTCCATTCATATTTCCAAACATTTTTGAGCAAACTTCGAAGATTTCTATGATGATTCTGCAGTTTTACTTTGCTACCAGATCCATGCCATTCTTTTCTCTACTCAGACCATCACTTTTACCTTCTTCTTACTAGTAACCTGGATTTTGCTTTGAAGTTCCTCTGCCTGGATGGGTGACGTTTGCCTTATCTGATTGAGAATCAGTTCTCCTAGTCACTCCTTGCCAGAGCCACACACCTTGTTGCTGCTGGGAGTTAAGGTTCCTTTTCTAGTTCTCTTTGATAGATTCTTCCCCTCATTAGAATGAAAGCTTCTTGAGGACCTGGACTGCCTTGATTCCTTTTATTTGAATCCTAGTGCTTTGCACAGGGCTATCTATCTATCTGTCTATCTATCTATCTATCTATCTATCTATCTATCTATCTATCTATCTATCTATCTATCTATCTTCCATTTATTTACCTATCCATCTATTTATCTATCTATCTTTATCTATCTGTTCATCTCTCTGTCTCTCCCTCTAAGTTTCCCCAGGCTTAACATAGAAAGACCAAGCCCTTGGTGTGGTAGCATAGCTATGTCCCATAGATGGCAGTAAACACATTTTTAAACACTTCTCTTCACCTTTCTTTAGAATCAATGCCCCTCAAGGGAAAGAAAATGAATGCCCAAGCCTCTGGAGTAATAATTAGCAAATGGACCATATTCTTTTGAAATTTGGCAAGGAGTATTATTAAAGCAGGTAATAGTTATCATATTTTCCACTCATAATAGGTCCTTTCATCTAAAGACTTTCAAATGCCTGCTTGAGTCGTGTAACAGAGGGAAAAAACAAAATGAAACAGAACCGAAGTAAGGTCAGAAGTCAGAGGGAGATGTGCTTTACATTCAGAGCCAGAACTCCCACTGCAAGTGAAGGCCCGAGACTTTTTTCCCCTTTAAACCCCCAGGAATGATGCAGGTTAAGTAAACAAACAAACAAACAAACAGGGTACTAGCTGATGAAGCTGCTCACTCCCAGGCTCTGCACATTGGGGCTAAAGCTGGAAATGCTTCCCATTACCCCCCCACTCCCACCCCTCCTTTCCAGTGAAAACAACAATGATTCTTTGCCTCATGTGGACAGCATTAGTATTCATGGAGTGCCAAGCAAATTGAGAAAGCCTTTTTCTATTCCCTGCCCTGTATTAAAGCTTAATTATCAGCATATCCTTGTATATGTTCTTATGTGGACAGAATAAATACAGTGAAAGATGAATATCAGTCCTGGGAACTATATTTCACTTATTCTTTATCTCAGGGAGTGGGGAATGGAAGAAGAAAGAAGCATCTAGCATGTATATAAGGTAAAGGCCTTAAATCTACAAAATCCTGCCTTCCTGCTTGTCTCCCATTACAACTGTGACTTAAGTTTACCACAGAAATTTCAATTCTAGTGAAAGAACATTAAAACCCTCTTTTCTTGTCACATGGTGGTTACTTGACAACTAGAAGACAGACACCCCGACTGTCTAGGGGAATACGTGTTTTGAAATAAAGGAAGGCTGATTTTTCCCCCTAATGCATCAGCATTCACTTGAGGTCTTACTAGGACATCCATGTTGCAAAAAGAAATCCTCATTCTTTGCAAAATCTAGCCACAGTGCATAGGGATGATGCCCAATCGACTTCTTGTTTCATGGACGGGATGTAAAGTAGGAGGATGTAAAGTGATGGCAGTAAAGTAAATATCTGGAAAATGACTAGAGTAGTATCTGATTTCACTGACATCATTGTGAAAGATGGATGTTTCAACCAAACAGACTTTCCATAGGTTCTTTTTTCTTTAAGCAAAACAAATTTGTGTTATATTTTCTATGTATGAAAATCTGTGTCTCATTCTATACCTACAGATCATCACCTCTCTGCCAATAGGGGGTAAGTGTGCTTCATCATTAGTCTTCTGGAGTTGTGATTGGTAATCGCATTGATCAGAGCTGTCTTTCAAAGTTGGTATCCTTTACAATGTTATGTTCGACATATAACTTGTTATCTTGGTTTTGCTCACTTCATTCTGCATCATTCGTTATGGGTCTTTCCAGGTTTCTCTGAGTCCACTCCTTTCATCAACCAGAACAGTAATACTCTTTACTTCATATTCTATAAACTGTCCAGCCATTTCCCAACTGACATATGCCCACTTTGTTTCTATAACTATAACAAAGAGTTATTCCTATAAATATTTTTGTGCATATTAGTGCTTTCTCTCTGTCCTGGATCTCTTTGGGACATATGCCTAGGAGCGCTATTGCTAGGTCAAAGGGTTTATGCTGTTTAGTGACTTTTGAAATACGATTCCAAATTGTTTCCCAGAATGATTGTACCACTTCATAGGTCCACCCACATTACATCAACATGCATGTCCTCCCACAGCCCCTTCAACAATTATTATCTTCCTTTTTTGTCTATCTTATGAGTATGAAGTAGAAACTTAAAAGTTTTTTTAAATTTGCATTTCTCTTACTATTAGTGACTTGGAGCATTTTTAATATGATTGCTAAAAGGAAGCATTTCTGTTTTTGAGAATTGCCTGTTCATAACCTTTAGAGCTAGTGGTGGTAGTATAGCTGATAGAGTGCTGGGCCTGTAATTAATGTTGTTCAGTGGTTTCAGTGATGTCCAACTCTTTGTGACCCCATTTGGGGTGTTCTTGACAAAGATACTAGAGAAGTTTGCCATTTCCTTCTCCAGCTTATTTTATAGATGAAGAAACTGAGCAAACAGGGTTAAGTGACTTGCCCAGGGTCACACAGCTAGTAAGAGCCTGAGGCCAGATTTGAACTCAGGAAATTAGTCTTCCTTTCTCTAGACCTGGCACTCTATCCACAATGCCACCTAGCTGCTCCATAATCAGTGAGGTCTAAGTTCAAATTAAACCTCTGACAGCAATGTGACCCTAGACAAGTTGCATTACCTCTGCCTACTTCAGTTTTCTCAAAATGGGGATATATTATATAATAACACTTACTTCCCAGAGCTGTTGTGAAGATCAAACAAGATAATATTTGTAAAGCACCTAGTACAGTGCTTGGCTCATAGCAGTTGCTTAATAAATGTTTGCTTCCTTAGTTTCTTTCCTTCCTTCTTTTTTTCCATCTATTTATTGGACAATAATAGCGTCTTGTTCTTTATGTGTGTGTATGTATGTGTGTGTGTATGTATGTGTGTGTGTGTGTATCTATCAGTTCCCAATGTATCTTGGATATATCTTTTTCAGAGAAATAGGCAAAGATTTTTTCCCCTAGTTAGCTGTTTCCTTTCTAAATCTAAATTCACTTATCTCATTTGTGTCAAAGGTCTTCAATTATATGTAATCAAAATTGTCCATTTTACTTTTATTATTGTCTCTATTCTTTGTTTGGTCCAAATCTCATCCCCTATCCATCCACTATATCCATAGTTGTGAAAGTATTGCCTTCTCTGCTCCCCTAATTTTTTATGAGCCCAGACCAGCATACTTAGCAGAGGGAGCAACCACAGCCCGCACCCTCTCCCTCCCGCTTGCTCGCCCTCCACTGCCCCCTCCACCGCCCTGGGGTCATTCTCCCTACTTCCTCCTCCACCCCCCCGCCCCTTCCTCCTCTGGCAGCCCGTGGGTGCCTCCTCACCTTCCCGCCCGTCCCTATTGTTCCTCCTCAGGCCTCCCGCCCTTCCCTTTCTCGCCCGCTCCCCTTTTTCCCTTCACTCGCCTCGCGCCCGAAGTTTTTGGCTTCCACTTCTACCAGTGACTGAAGACTTGACCACTTTACAAAGGCCAAATCCCCAGGACACTACTCGACGTGGACACCAGTGTGTTTATTGCAGGTGGATTAAATGTCACTCTCACCATCCGGCTACTTACGCATGGAAAGGAAGTTGGAAGCATTATTGGAAATAAAGGAGACTTGGTCAAGAAGATGCATGAAGAGGATGGTGCTCATATCAACAGCTCAGAAGAGAATTGTCCTGAGAGAATAATTACTTTGGCTGGACCCACCAATGCCATCTTTAAAGCTTTTGCTATCATCATTGACAAACTGAAAGAGGACATCAGCAGCTATGTCTATGACCAATAGTACAGCTGCCAGTAGACCCCCAGTCACCCTGAGGCTTGTGGTCCCTGCTAGCCAATGTGGCTCTCTCACTGGAAAAGGAAGATGCAAGACCAGGGAAATAAGACAGAGTACAGGGGCTCAGGTCCAGGTGGCAGGGGATATGCTACCAAACACAACTGAGTGGGTCATCACTATTGCTGGCATCCCACAATCCATCATTGAGTGTGTCAGACAGATCTGTGTGGTCTTGTTGGAGACTCTCTCATTCTCTCCCGAAGGGCGTGACCATCCCTACCGGCCCAAGCTGTCCAGCTCTCCCGTCATCTTTGCAGGTGGGCAGGACAAGTACAATGCAGGCAGTGACAGGGCGAGCTTTACCTATACCACCCAGTCCGTATGTCTCAACTCTGACCTGGAGGGACCACCTCTAGAAGTCTATACCATTCAAGGACAGTATGCCATTCCACAGCTAGATTTGACCAAGCTGCACCGGTTGGCAATGCCCCAGTCTCACTTTCCCATGACGAATGGCAACACCTGACTCAGTACAGGTTTGGATGCATCTGCTCAGACTGCTTCTCATGAACCCACCTTTCCACATGACTTAATTGGATGCATAATGGGGTGTCAAGGTACCAGAATCAATGAGATCCATCAGATGTCTGGGGCTCAAATCAACATGGTCAATCCAGTGGAAGGCTCTACTGATAGGCAGGTTACCATCACTGGATCTGCTGCCAGCATCAGCCTGGCCCAGTATCTAATCAATATCAGGCTTTCCTTGGAGATGGGTGGCATGGATAGCAGCTAGAATAATGCAGACTCACCCATAACCCCATCTGCTGTTCACCACCCATGATCCATCTGTGTAGTTTCTGAACAGTCAGCGATTCCAGGTTTCAAATAATTTGTAAATTTTCAGTTTCTATACAACTTTATCATCCTCTTGTGATTTTTTAAAAATTGCAATGTTTTAGTTCCTTTCTCTGTTCAGCTGTTAACACTGAGAACCATATTAAGTTTTATAAGATCTCCCTGGTTTTTTTTTTGTTTTGGGGGGGCTCATGAATTTTTTCCCCGTTTTTGTCATTGAAATGTAAGAGTGGAATATTAACACATTTCAGTTTAGTTCTATAATGTCAGGAATCTTTTTTTTTAATTAAAAGATGATCTGGAGCTTTTTCCTTGTAAATAGAAACTGGAAAAAATTAATTTGTTTATGGTATAACCATTTATCTATAGATTAGGTCTCCATCTGGAGCTTATTGTAGTATATGGTGTGAGATGCTGATCAAAACCTAATTTCTTTACAATTTTCCTAGTAGTTTGTCAAATAGGGAGTCCTCACCCTTGTAATTGGTGTCCTTGATTTTATTGAACACTAGACTATTATGTTCAGTTGCTTTTAGATTTTATGTACAAATTCAGTTCCATTGATCAACTTTTCTATTTTTAACCGTTGATGATTACTCCCTGCTTTGCATCTGCAACCTTACCTGGTTTCAACCCCATGGAACAAGATGCTCCTCCCAGGATAAGTTTATCACTTCCAAACTCTTCACTTTGCTGCTAACTCAACCCTTGATTGACTTTACCTCTTACAGACTCCTCTCTCTTCTATTTGTAAAGCTGGAAGGAAACTCCTTCCACTGTCTTCCTTTATAGAGGGAAGAAACTGGACTCTCAGATCACTCCACTTTGCATCTGCTGGTCTATCTCCATGGAACAAGATGTCTCTGTCCAAGAACCCCCTGGTGTCCCATCCCTGCCTCCCAATCTCTCCCTCCCCCCTGCTTTCCTGCCTTCTTTTGTGTGTTGTCTTCCCCCATTAGATTATAAGCTTCTTGAGGCCAGGGACTGTCCTTTTTCTTTATTAATTGTGTCTCCAGCACTTAGCACAGTGACTGGCACATAGTAGGTACTTAATAAATGTTTATTGGATTGGACTGTTTATTAGATGATTACTACTTTATTGTACAAAGATCTGCTGCTACTAGTTCCCCTTCCTTCACAATTCTCATTATTTCTCTTCAGATTCTTGACCTTTTGTTCCTCCAGATGAATTTTGTCATTGCTTTGTAATCCTCTAGTCATTTGACTAGTACAACACTGCATCTGTAAATTAATTTAGGTAGTATTGTCATTTTAAAAACATTAGCAGGACCTAATTATGAGCAATTAATTCCTCTTTATTTGTCTTCTTTTATTTCTGAAAAGAGTGTTTTGTAGTTGTAGTTATATAATCCCTATTTGTATGTGGACTCCTAGATATCCTTTACAAGTTTCAGTTATTTTGATTCTTTTTTTTTTTTTTTGCTGAGGCAATCAGGGTAAAGTGACTTGCCCAAGATCACACAGCTAGTATGTGTCAAGTGTATGAGGCCAAATTTGAACTCAGGTCCTCCTGACTCCACGGCTGAAGCTTTATCTACTTCGCCACCTAACTGCCCCTAATTTACAGTTATTTTAAATGGAGTATCTTCTTCCATCTTTTTCTGGTGGGTTTGTTGGATACACACACACACACACACACACACACACACACACACACACATACAGGCTGATAATTTGTCTTGATTTATATGTATAATATCTATATTTATGTCTATCTATCTATCTATCTATCTATCTATCTATCTATCTATCTATCTATCTACTGAAGTACAACCCATATTGGAAATATGAAAGTACTCTACCCTGTCTCTTACAAGTGTTCGTAAAGCCCCTGTTTGAAGACCTGTAGTAATTCATTCCTCTGAAGGGGGCTCATTCATTCCACTTTGGAATAGCTCTGATCACCATTACATTTTTCCTTATATTAAAATTCTGTCTCTTGGTAACATCCACTTATTGGTCCTAATTCTTACCCCTGGGGGCCAAGCAAAATAAGTCTGTTCTCTCTTTGTTTTTAATAATTTTATTTTCTAAGACACACGACACTTGTTTTCTAAAACTGAATGCTGAAGAGGAATTATCCTGCCTTTACAGCTCAAGATCATCAGTATCCTGTATGAGCGCCTCTTACTGCACAGTGCACATTTAGGTGCTGTTGAAGTATATGTGGCCACTAAAGGCACCCAGACTGCTATGCTATTTGAGTTCATGCATCTGCTTTTTACAATTTTTCTGTCTTCTTTGCACTTAGGCTTACAGCTGTCCTTTCTTGCACCTGTCACTACATCTGCCTCTAGCAGCCTTCTCCTTCCCCCTTAAAATTTTTGACTTGAGACTTTTAATTTGCTAAGGATAAGGAAACTAGAGGAACAATATTGTTAGAATTCACTGTAAAATGAGAGTCAACTGATTCTGAGTGAGGTCCTAAGGGACCTTCCAACAAATAAATGCTTGAGCTTCAGAATCTTACCAATTAGAATTATCAATAGGACTTGGTAATATGTATGTGATATTATTCAATTTATTTCAGCAATCATTTATTTATTCAAATACATAGTTATATATTATAATAATCATTTATTATACCTGATACAGACAAGGTATTATACTGGGTATATGATAATAAAATAATAAAATAATAGGCACTGCTCTCAAAGCGGGGGTAGGGGGGAGCCCAAACAACAATGATGCAAGGCAGAATGGGATTAAGTACAGGGGAGAGGTTTAGATAATGTGTAATAAGAAATCTAAGGAGAAAGTAGCCATTTTCATCTGGGAAGCAGAATGGGAGGAGTTAAAGATTAATTTTATTCATTCCATACATTTGAATTTAGGTATACTAATTTTATTTAGAATGAGGGATAACTATACTTGCATAAACTTCTCCCTTTTGGGGTATATTTTATGTGGATAAAGACCATCTACTGATATATGGTATTATCCTTTACACAAAGCAGAGACACATAGGAGTGGCATCATTGCTACTGTGAGCCTACCTACTGTCCTCTCCTTTTATAAAATGCTTTGCACTCTTTTGGCTGTGTTTGTTAAGTCCATGCCATGATAAAGATGGGTTCTGAACATAAAAGCTGTTTCTACCCCCCAGCATATGTCCCACAGGAACAGTACTTTGTGGAGCTGGCCATAATAAATTCAATACAAGAATAAACCTGTACAAAAAATTGCTTTCTCCGGCCTCATCCACAAAACAGTCGCTCTCCACTGGGAAGAACTTGAATGGTGCTTGCGCCAAAGATGAGAGCCACGCTAAGGGATATCTCAGTAGCTTTTGCTCTGTCATCAAGTATCAGCCAGCTGTTTTTTTCATCTCGGCCCTTCCTGCCTCAAACATCTTGACAACCTAAACACACACACAAAAGTTAGAACCACCCACATGAAAAACCCCCACCAGAATGCTGAGGAGCTCAGGAGAATAAGGATAGGGGTGCTTCATTTCTTTCTTATATATTTCAATATTTCAGTGCGAAGTTATAACTAGCAGAGGGCTGGAAGGGCTTTCACCTAAGGTACTGACAGCCAGGAGGGATGTACTTCCTCCTTAGAAGGAACAATCCCAGCAATAACCACCATCCCCTGCACCTAGCCTTCTGGTCCCCCTCTGGCTGCTCTACCTTCAAGGTTCCTGTTGCTGCAGCACCTTTCTCACAGGGCCACCTCCCTTCCACCTCCAGTGGTGAAATAGGAGAGTAGGAACACTCACTTCCCCAGGATGGTCGCTCCTGGGATGGGGC
Source organism: Phascolarctos cinereus (assembly GCF_003287225.1). Classification (NCBI taxonomy): domain Eukaryota; kingdom Metazoa; phylum Chordata; class Mammalia; order Diprotodontia; family Phascolarctidae; genus Phascolarctos; species Phascolarctos cinereus. The sequence continues at coordinate 331,367,392 of NW_027555847.1, forward strand.
TAAGTGTGCCTGCTTCCTGTTGTTTCCTCACCTCAACCCCTCACGTCCCAGGTTCAGTCTTCTTGCTTCTGGGGTGGCTTCTCTTATGACCCTTTAGAAATGTTTGTCTTGTTTCTCTAGGATGATCTTCCTCTAAAGCCCCTTCGTGGACCAAAGGAGACCACAGAATCATAGATTTTGAAGAGAATTCAGAGATGATTTGTTCAAACCCATACCTGAACAGTAATGCCCTTCAAATGTCCCCAAGGCATAGTCCTCCCCCTTCAATATTAGCGGTGGAAGGGAGGCAGCCCTGTGAGAAAGGTCCTGCAGCAACAGGAACCTTGAAGGTAGAGCAGCCAGAGGGGGACCAGAAGGCTAGGTGCAGGGGATGGTGGTTACTGTTGGATTTGTTCCTCCTGAGAAGGAAGTACACCTCTCCTGGCTGTCAGCACCTTGAACCAGAGCCATTTTTAGCCCTGTGCTAGCTGTTGCTCTGGGGAAGAAAGAGGGAAGGGAACAAGCATTTATATAACTCCTACCACGCGAGCAACTGTGCCGAGCATTTTTTTACAAATGCTACCTCGCAACCTGCAAGGTTAGTGCTATTATTATCTACATTTTACAGTTGAGGAAACTGAGGCAAATACACATTAAGTGACTTGCCGGGGTCACACAGCTAGTAAGTGTATGAGGCTGGATTGGGACTCAGTTTTTCCTGACTCCAGGCCCAGTACCCTATCCACTGTGCACCAGCAGCTTGTTTAGGTGTTTCCAGTCATGTCTGCATCTTTGTGACTCCTCTTGGGGTGTTCTTGTTAAAGATACTGGAGTGGTTGGCCATTTCCTCCATATGCATGCATGCATGTATGTATGTATGTGCACATATACACATATCTATACACATCTATAAATATATGCCTATGTATATATGTGCGTAAACATATATGTATACACACATGCATACAGCCTTCACTTAAAGACTTCAAAGGAAAGGAAACCCACTATTTCTCAGAACAAACCAATCTAATTTGAAATGGCTCTATTCAAAAAGTTTTCCTTACATCAAGCCCAAATCTATCCATTGTAGCTTGTAACCATTGGCCCTGGTTCTATCTTCTAGGGCATAGATAAGAAGTGCTAGGGCTGGTATTTAAACCCAGGTCCTCTGCCTTGAAAGTCAGTGATCTTTCCATTGCCCCACCATGCTACTTTAATGCCAAGTGGAATTTGTAATTAAGCATTTTTACCTCTACCAGGACATGCTGGTAGACAATAATCTCCTTCCTCCTTGCAGCATCTTCCCACTGCAACATATTATAGCAATGGGGAGGCAGATGATCATAGCCCTTCAAAGCCCTTCGTGTCCTTCAGAGGGCAAAAAATATTCCCATTTAACTACTTGAAATGAGTGACTTGCTAAATGGGAGGGGCTGGTGGACATTATAATAGAGTAAGGCCAGCTAATTGTAGGTGGGCAGATTATTTTCTCTTTTTTTATGCTAATTAAGCCATATTTTACTGGTAAGAGGAAATCCCTTCATTTTCTTTCTTTCTTTTTTGTCCTCTTGGCAGTTCTTCACATTGGTGACTCTCTTTTTCACCAGTGGTCAAGCATTCAGAAAAATTCAATCAAAAGTACACTGAGGCACTAAACACTTTGGGTCATGAAACTGAACTACCAATAACAAATACCAGCAACAAAGTTGTTTTGTCTTTATAGCTTTGAGCATGAATGAAATTGAGAATAAATAGGCTTATATTTTGAAGACAATAAATAGTGCAATCGTAGTTAGTTCGCTCAAGTTCCCATATTATTAACATTTGAAAATTAAGTCCTATGTGTCCAAGCAATGACTGCAATTTTTCTCTCATTTAGTTACATCTTTGTGCAGTGAGGGAGAAGCAGGGATACTGGAATGGAGTATGCAGTGGGTGGTGTCAAAATCTCTCACCTTCCCCTTCATATCACGATTATTAATAACATATACAGTGTCCCAAAACTTGAAGCTAGACTTTTGAACACCCTGTATATCTTGGCCCCTTAGTGAACTATAAATTCCTTACAAGCAGGGACCATGTCTCTTTCCATGTGTGTATTCCCAAGACAATACATATAGTAGGCACTTAATAAATTTTTATTGAATTCAATATTATTTAATCCATCGACTCCATAAATCTACTTGGTGTGAAAAGTTTAAGAATTAATTCCCCAAGTTTAAGTAAAATTTAGCTCATCCTTAAAAAGATTCTGTTTTTCTTTTTTCTTTCTTTCTTTTTTTTTCAGGTACAAAAGGAAAATTACATAACAAATATTTTGTTTAACACATACTCCTTGTTAGAGTGAGCTTGCATATTTACCTTGGGGAACAATGGGATACTTTATTTTTTTATTTTTAAGAATTGATTTGTTTTGCTGTCCCTGTGCTATCTGAAAAGGGGGAACATACAAAGAGGAATTTGGAGCTAGTGTCAAATTACCTAGATTTATTACCAGGAAAGAGTGGTGGGCTGTAATAACAATGATGATGACAATTACTTCAATGACAATGACTAACATTTATATAGTGCTGTAAGGTCTTCGGAGCACTTTACAAATATTATCTTTATCCTCACAACAACCCTGGGAGGGGGGTATTATTACTGTACTGATTTTATAGGCGAGGAAACTGAGTTAGACTAAGGTTAAGAGACTTGCTCACGGCCACACATCTAGTAAGTATCTGATGCTGATTTGAATTCAAGTGTTCCTATCTCTAAAGGAATCTTTTAAGAGTGTGATAGCTTACATCGGGCAAGAACGTATTCATAGATGCATGTCTTACCTCAGTACACAGCAAAAAAGCAAATGCAGAAAAAAAGGGTGCAGAGGAGTAGGGCAGGAGCAAATGAAAGTATGACAATCTGGTTTTATTTTCCCAAGTAACAACAAAGGAATCTTAGAAAGTTCCAGAGTTGGCATTTAACAGAGCTGTTTAACTTCAGTTACCACTAGGGGACACTCCTTGCTATAGACCACCCTCAAGAGGGTTGGGAAGAAGAGGCCAGGACTATACGAAATGGGGCCATCAGCCAAAATACAAGTACAAATACAAAGTACAAAGTGCTGAACTATAAATTCCTTAAGAGTAGGGACATGTCCCTTTCCATATGTATATTCTCAAGACAATACATATAGTAGGCACTTAATAGAGACAATAAGAGATTCTGTTTTGGAAGTGCTGCAAACACATAGACAAAAGTCACACAATCCCTACTTTCAAAGAACTTTCCTTCTGATAGGAGAGACAGTACATGCAGGGGAACGGCAGCCAGGGAAGGGCGCTGCAGTCTAAGAGGGATGGTAAGTAGGGTCATGGGAAAGTTGGCTGACCCACCCTTTCTAGAAACAATGGACATATTGATTTTAGTTCTATTCCCAATAGAAAAGTGGAAGGGGATGGGGATGTTGACATGTAGAGCAGATGACAAGAAGGTGACTGGATGGAATGTGAAGCAAAAAAGAGACAATAAGAGACAATAGAGACAATAAAAAACAATAGAAATAATAAGACAACAACCAACAAGGACCAAAGCCAGGAGTGTTGTGACCAGCCACCATGCCAGCAAGGGCCCAATACATTCTTACTGACAGTTGATACTGGAAGGCCTTCCTACCTGGAAGCCTCTAGTCCCCGTCCCTATAGCATGTAACCTCAAATGTTAAAATCTCTGTTTCTGTCTTCAGGAGAGGCTGTGCCAGATGTTGAGACTTTGGAAATAGGCACATCCTTAGGAAGAGGGAGGAGACATTAGTAGGATTTTTAAAAATTGACAGAGTGAAGAGTCTGGGGGCATTTGTCTCATCACTTGGCTAATTTCCCTAGTGTCACCTCTAGTCCTGGAGTCCCACTTAGATAAGTAGTAACTTAATCACCACTAAGAAGCAAGCTCTTGGAACCTCTTTTCTTGGAATACATAAGATATATTCCTAGAATGGCCTCTTGAGTCAAGAGATGTTCCAGAGAGCATCAGAGAGCTTCTAGAAAAGGAAAGAAAGATTCCTAAGGACCGCTGTGCCCATGTTAGCTTGCTTACTCAAAAAGCCTCCTTAATTCTCTCCTATTTTTTAATTGTTACCATTCAGTGGTATTGGCTAGTTCTGATAACATCAATGGCTTACTTCCACAGAAATCCGTCTTAAAACCTCATGTTTATTTGCTACCTTTTTGGAATGTCTAGTTAATTATTTGCAGTTTCCCAGAGCCAATGTCTGGTCAAAGTTTATTCTTCCACCCACATGAGTCTGAAGTATCTTCTCCCTGACTCCTGCTAACAAGCAAGAGACTGATTCTTCAGTATACCTCCTCATGGGAATCAGTTCCTGACAGGCTCAAAAGGGAAAAAAATCTTCCCAGTTGAGCCCTGAATGCACCTGAAGAAAGTGGTCTGACTGTCAGATGTAGACACCAAGTGTTTTGGGGTGAAAATCAATAAAGATTGACTTTCTTGAAGATTCCACACAGTTTGTTGAAATTTAAGGCTTAAAACAACATGCTTTGCATGTAGTATATGTTAAATAAATGGTTGCTGGGGGCAGCTAGATGGTGCAGTGGATAGAGTACCAGCCCTGAAGTCAGGAGGACCTGAGTTCAAATCTGGCCTCAGACCAAAACACTTGACACTTACTAGCTGTGTGACCCTGGGCAAGTCACTTAACCCCATGCAAAGCCAAAAAATAAACAAACAAACAAATAAACAAATGGTTGCTGATTGAATAGATGAATGAATGAATGAATGAATGAATGAATGAATGAATGAATGAATGAAGTTAAGACCTAGAAGAGCCTTCTTCACAGGTGAGGACAAGTGGAGAAGCCCTAAATAGCTAGCTATCCAACATTAGATTTAGGTAAATCTCAGTGTCAGCAGCAAACTCACTGGGATCTCTGCCTGGGAATGTTAAGAAAGCCACCTTTGTCTGTCGATTGATCCTATCATGATTTGAAATCATTTGATCAAGTTTTATCATAAATTCGTGGTATCATAGAACTTTCTGGATGAAAATGATCTGCCATCATTTAGCCCATACTCCTCATTTAACAAGTAATTCTAATAGCTGGCATTTACATAAAGCTTTACAAAATTATTTATATCCATTTTGTTGGGACAGGTCATCTAATGGCCATTGATTGATGGTTAGTTCAATCAGCAAGCATTTATTTAGCATCTATAATATGCTGACCACTTTTCTCATGACTGGAGAAATAAATAAACAACAGTCCCTTTTCTCAAGGAATCTACATGTTAAAGGAGGGAGGCAATATGCACACATACAAGCATACATAAAACACATAGAAAACAGGTATCTCCAGCACTAGGAGCTGGAGAAACCAGTAAAGGTCCAGTGCAGAAGATTATGGTTGACCTGGGTCTTAAAGGAAGATAGATGATTTCAAGATGTAGAGATGCAGAGGGAATGAAATAGCTAAAACAAAGTCACGGTGATAAAAGATGGAATCATGTGCAAGAAACAGCAAAAAGGACAGTATGATTTGGCTTTAGAAGGAAGCAATATGAATGAAGCTGAAAAGGTATGTTGGGGCCAGGTTATGGAGACCTTGAAATTCCATAGAAGATTATATTTGATCCTAAAAGTTATAGAAGGAGCTACTGTGGACAATCCCCTTGTGCCTCCAGAGGATCCAACAATGTTATATGGGGCAGGGAGATGTCACCAAGTCAGAAGACCCAAGTCTGAATCCCAGTTCTGCCGCTTACTAGTTGTGTAACCTATTCCAGAAAAGTTCCTTCTCCTCCCAGTGAATCATAGGGATACTTATGTGAGCAGCAAACGATCAAAGGTTGTTAATGGAAAACTTACTCAGTTTTCCAAGAATCCCTCTTTCTCTTAAGGGTGATATTGGCCACATCTGACTATAAGTTGCTTTGGGTTACTTTCTGGTACTACTTTGATGCCTTTGAAGGGAAGAAGACTATTAATTTGTGAATAGGCAGAATCAAATTGCCTTCTGGTTGCCTGCAAGCACCACAACACAAGAACTGAAAAGCATTTACAGATGAAACCTAATTCTTTGCTGTTGTCATTTCCTGATGCTACTTTTGTTGCTGCAACTGTATTCTATCTGAGAGCTAAAGTGACTCTGGAGTCTTTGTGGGGATGGGGAGGGCTAGTGAGAAGGCACTAAACATAGGAGCTCCTTCATCTGTGGCAATGCTGCTGGTATCACTCCCCCACACCCACATATTCAATTTGCTGGTTTGGTTTATCTTAGAGTTCAGAGGATGACGGCATGGGCTTATCCTCCTCTCCTCCTACCCCTACCCAGTGCAATAAAATTGCAATCTTCAAAGAAGGAGATGCAGACTTCTGTTGCCTTGAGTAAAGAGACCAGGCTTAGAGTTGATCTTGGTTGGTCAACTTTAAACTTTCAGCAAGTGGCTAGCATAGCTGCTGGAAATCCCAGAGAGATTCAGGCTTGAGGGATGCGGATAAACTGTATTATATTGTTGACTATGTAAAACTACAGCCATTATTTATAGGACTTTACTTAGAATTTATCTCAATAGCAATTTGGTTTACCACCAAATAACCATAAAATGTGAAGAATTTATGAAGAAAAATGAAAGAAGAATATACTTCAATAAAACAAACCAATCTCTCAACTAATTCTGATCACATATGCAATGTTCGATACCCATCGCTACAAATAAAGACTGAATGAAGCATGTATTACTTACTATGTGCCAAGCACTGTGATATGCTGGAAACATAAAGACAAAAGTCACACAATCCCTACTCTCAAGGAACTTTCCTTCTAATAGAGGAGACAGCACTTGCAGGGGAATGGCAACCAGGGAAAGGTGCTGAAGTCTAAGAGAGATGGTAAGTAGGGTCATAGGAAAGTTAGTTGACACATCCTTTCCAGAAACAATGGTAGTATTGATTTCAGTTCTATTCCCAATAGAAGAGGTGAAAGGGGGGTGGGGATGTTGACATATAGAGCAGATAAGAAGATGACTGGATGAGATGTGAAGCAAAGTATCTGGTCTGGGGCCAGCTAGATGAAGGGGTGATGTGAGTTTGCACTTACTCACCAAGATTCTTGAGCTTGGTCCTAAGCTTGTTTCCAGATCTAAAAGGAGTAGGCACACTAGTGCTTAAGAAGGCAGGGTGGTACATTTTCCCAAATCTTCTTTGAGAACAAGCTTGGTCATTATAATCATACTTGCTAATTGATTTATATAAACTTTCATATTTGTTTAACAATCTAACAATACCCAACTTGGGTTGGTTTGTTTTATTGGTGAGTACACAGAGTCCCTAGGAATTCAACGGAACAAATAGCAGGCACTCCATTGAGTCTCCCAAAGACAGCTGCTGTGTATACTATTTACTTCTCCATCTCCCTAAAACAGAACCATTGAGTGGAGGCTCTATAAGGGCATTTTGAGATGATTTTTCTTATGCCCTGACAGAATAGTGTGCTAAACATTCTGTTCTCTACTGCTTTGGGGTTTTCTCTTTCATTAAAAAACCTTGCAAACAGTTGCTTGCCAAAGAGAATACTAATTTATGCCTGGCAAATAGGAAGCAATGTGTTTTTTGTTTGCATTACTAATCACAGAAGAACCTATACTTAGAGCTGGAAGAGACCTTAGAGATCATCTAATATGATGCCCTCATTTTGCAAATGAGGAAACTGAGGCCCAGAAAGGTTAAGAGACCTGCCTAAAGTTACACAGGCAATAAGTAGCAGAAGAGGGATTGAGCCCAGCTCATTTGGAAATGATTGAGGGTTCTTTCCATTGCACCATGCTGCCTCTCTCTGAGTAACTCAGGTGTTTCATTATGCTTAGGTGGAGGGAGGAGCCAGACCTTCCAAAAAGTATCAGAGGTCCATGAAGATTTTGTAATTCCTTGAAATGCAAAGAATTACTTGCTTCCTCCCCTCTCCCCCCTCCCCCAAAGACTAGAAGAGGTGGAGAATGAGGGGGGTGGTAAGGATGGGATGATACTCTAGCTAGTTATTTTTCAGTATTTTCAATGCTGTATCAAAGGATGATTCCCCAATCCAGTTTCTGGCAATCTTTTAGCAAAGCTGAAATCTGGGCAAATCTGAAAGTGTTCAACCCCAAGTTGGTTTAGAGCTAAAACATTAAGGGTTATTTTGTACTAAAAAACTTGGGCAGCTTCTGAGTTATCATGAGCAGAAGTCTTCCATAGACAATTCATCTCTTTCCTGCATCCCGGTGGTGAAGTTACAGGACTTAGTCAATAAACATTTATTAAGAACCTACTATGTGCCAGGCACTGTACTAAATTCTGGGGATACAAAGAAGGGTGAAAGATAGTCTCTGCTGTCAGGAGCTCACAGTCTACTGGGGAAAACAACATGCAAACAACTGCATACAAACAATCCACCCACAGGATGAATTGGAATAGTTCTCATCTGATCCAATGTTGATTTGTTATTCAACAAATATATTAAATGCCTACTATGTGAATTGCATGGTGCTAAGTGCTGGGGATACAACAACCAAAAATAAGGTAGTCCCTGCCCTCAAGGAGCTTACAATCTGCTGAGGAATCTAATGTATGATATACACATGATAATTTGAGGAGGGAGAAACTATTAATTAAGGGGATCAGGAAAGGCTTCAAGTTGGAGATGGCACCTGAGCTAAAGACGGAGGTAAGGTAGGGATCCTAAGACAGAGAAGTGAGGAGGGGATCACCTTCTGGGCACATGAGACAACCTAAACAAAGGCATGGAACAGGAGATTGGAATATCATGTGTGAGGAACCAACCGACTTGCCTGGACGACAGAGTACATGAAAGGTCGTCATTTGTGATATGTATAGAAAGGAAAACTGGAGGCGGGGTGCAAAGTACCTTCAATGCTAAACTGAGGAGTTTACATTTTTTTTCCTAGAGGCAATATGGAGTCAATGGAGCTTTTTGAGAAGGAGAGACATGTGCTTTAGGAAAATCACTTTCGTAGCTGTGTAGAGAATGGATTGTAGAGGGGAAAGACTTGAGGCAATGAAATTGATTAGGAATCTATTGTAACAGTCCAAACAAGAGAAGATAAAGGTCTAAAATGGTATGACCACTATGTGAGTAGAGAAAAGAGGATATACTTGAGAGATGTTGAGGAGGTAGAATCATCAAGGTTTGGCAATTGAATGGACAAAGAGACTTAAGAGCGAGTAAAGAGTTGAGGAAGAGTCTGAAATTTTGAACCTGGATAACGGGAAAGATAGAGGTACTCTTGACTATGAGAGAAAAGCTAGGAAGAGGGATAGGTATGAGAGGGAAGATAATGTGTTCTCTTTTAGACATTGAGTTGAAGATGCCTCTAGGACATCCATTTGTAAATGTCCAGTAAGTGATAGGATGTATAAATCTGCAGCATTTGCATAGAGATAACTGGACCCATTAGAGTAGAAGCAGACAGACAGGTAGGAGCCTAAGATTTCATTGGCTTTTTTTTTTTAATCAGTGATCTCTTACTCTAGGTAATATTGAGCTTATACTCAACAAAAATCTTTCAAATTTTTTTTTAATGTGAACAATTTTCAGGTTAGTTTTTATCTACCCTTTTACCTGTGCAAATGATTTTTAAAGCTAAAAAATGCAGGGCTTTACAATTGCTCCTGTTAAAATTACTTTTCTTTGTCTTGGTTCAGAATTCTAGAATTTTGAGGTAACTTTCAGTCTTGATTTTGTCATTCATTATGTTAGCTATTCTTCCCTGCTGTGTGTCAGATTTTTTAGGTATGCCTTTTATGTCTTCATCAAAATCATTGATAGAAAATGTTAAGCAGGACAAGAAAAAGTGGAACATTATTTGGCAAGGAATTAGAAATCTCCTTCCAGGGGCAGCTAGGTGGTATAGTGGTTAGAGCACTGGCCCTGAAGTCAGGAGGACCTGAGTTCAAATCTGACCTCAGACCAAATACTTGACACTTGTTAGCTGTGTGACCCTGGGCAAGTCACTTAACCCCAATTGCCTAAAAAAAAAAAATCTCCTTCCAGGTTGACATTGATGCAATACATCAACACTCTTTGGGTAGAGTTGTCCAAATAGTTTTGTTTAAATATGCTATAATTTAGTCCACATTTCTCTATCTTATCCAAAAGACCATCAGGAAGAATTTTGTCATCATCATAATATATTTTGATTAACATATTCCCCTGATCTACTGATTTGATAGATTTTTGCCCATGCCAGTTCCTGATGATCATTTATTTCTTTTCTTAAGTTTTTTTTTTTTTTAAATCATCTAATGTAGAATAGGAGGCAGTATGAATGAGAAATTCAGGAGAAAGTCTATCAGGGTATGCCTATGTTTAAAATTTTCCTATCAGTAGCTGCCTTTCTCTTTGTCTACTCATACCCCATCCCAGACAGGTATCCCACTTATGTCCCTCCACCTCCCTTTACTCTAGCCATGCTTGGTATTTACTTCTAAACAGTAAAAATATAAAAGCTGCCTGATTGATTCAGTTGTTTGCCATGCTTCATATGTCTTTCCTGGACTCTCTGACTGCCTTCTGATCCTGGGTTCTATCTCTGCCTTGACTCAACCTGATGGTATTTAGTCATTGTGTCTTTGTTTTGACTCCCAATCCCCATCATCTTGCTGGATTTCTGCCGCCTAAATAGCCTACCTAGATTAAAAATGTTGCTAATACTTGCCTGCTTGATATTGTAAGCTTTACTAGAGACTGTATGGATGGATTCATTGACTTCTCTGACCTTCAGTGCCCATACATCCTACTGCAAAAAAGTACATCCTCCTACCAAAGCCAAACTAAACTTCTGGTCCCAGAGTCTTGTCTCTGATGACTCCTGGTTGTGCTGATAAATAGTCCTATACTTTAAGTACCCTAGGCCTAGCTTTTTATCCTACATCCCCTGTAAACTATAGACAAGTCCTATATTAGGTTAAAAAATAGAGAGACCACAGGGAGCAAAGCATGTAAATAGATTATCTTGAAAATCACAGGGATGACCAAAAAGAATGTGAAATTTAGATTAGATCATGTTTCTTTTGGAAGCAGTCCTTACCCATACCTCACACTTGCCATGATTTGCTCCGGTCTGACAATGTTACCCTAGAGGATATGGAGTAGAGCCAAAATTTCTTGGTGGCAGGCAGATCTGGGAAACTTGGCACTAGGTGAAGTGATGAGTTTTTTGGCATAGCCCCACTTAGCAGTGAAGGAGAAGGACTCAAGGCTACATCTTTTGATTTTCCAGGGTGGCACCATCATGCTATTCCAACATTGGTACTGGCACTTCTAATCTGGAAATCAGATGCTGATTTGTGGTGTAGTGGGCAGCTGGCCTACTGGCTAGATTCCAGATTTGCTGTTCAGGTAGAAACCACCACTGAATCATGCAAATATTTAACATTTCCAAGCCAAATGAAGGCCTGGATAGTGGGGGTGAATGGATAGTATTGTGTGGTCTGTTTTGGTCCCTTGGGGAGAGGGAGAGGTAGTCACTGAGGAGAGTATATAACTTTGGGTAATTAAACTTTCTGTGGCACCACGGGATCTCTAGTTACTCAGAGTGTTATTGCTGAAGCTTTCAGGGTCTTATGACCTCATACACAATCAAGGACAAGAGAAAAGGAAAGGGCTGAGAAAATAATGTCCAGGCCTCAGTTGTCACTAATCTTGTGTGAGAATCATCATGGACCATCCCCATCTGTGCTCAAGGCTTCAGGCAGTTTATAATTGAGTGCACAAAATGACCACAAGGAACAGGGAAACCAAATGCAGACCACAGGGAAAGTTACTGAAGAACACCTCCTCACCCCCACCCCCCAGCTGTACTGATCTTCCATAAAGATATGTCACCTGGCATTCTTATTCCTCCTTCCAACATACATAGCTTCCTACTGCAATGTAATAGAGCAATCTAAACATCAGTCCAGAAGCCTGGGCTCTCACTGCTTTTATCTACTGCCTACAGGCAGGCTTAAAGTAGAAGGGAAGCTGGTGCCCTCATTAGGGTTTTTGGCAACAGCTGCTGCCTTCTTGTTTCCACAGCTCAATTGCCCTCTCTCCCCATTGTCGGACATAATTGTGACTTATGAACCTGGACTTGGGACGTGGGCTTCCTGGCTGAGAGCAAAGTTAACTTCAGGGGAGGGAGCAACTTTATTGCAAAATGAACATCAGTCACCTTTTTCAGCTCTTCCTGGGCCTTCTGATGCCAATGAGATGCTGCTCTTATCTGCTTTCAAAGTTACTGTAGCTGCCTTGGGTCCATTTCCCCTTTGAATAATAACAGCTAACAATAATAATAGCTAATAATAGCTAGCATTTACATAGTGCTTCACTATTTATCAGGTACTGCGCTAAGCACTTTGCAAATTTCTCATTTGATCTTCACAATAACCTGGGGAGGTAGGTACAGTTATTATCCCCATTTTATAGTTGAGGAAACTGAGACAGAGATTAACTGACTTGCTCAAGGTCACACAGTAGATTTGAACTCAGTTCTTCCTGACCCAAGGCTCAGGACTCTTTTCCACCGTGACACCTAGTCACCTGTCTTTTTTCATCCCTAGCAGTGTGTCTCCAGCCATGGGAGGTATGTTACTGCCCAGATTTCATCATTTGTGCTCTGATCATCAGCAGGGAGGGAGTCAGCTCAGCAACTTGGCTTCAATAATAAATCTCTTTGCTTTCATGAGTTTAAATCAGACTTTAAAACATCACCCTTAATGTTCCTTTAATGCAGTTTTCTTCTGAATGAGTTCCCTTTAGATCTAGTCTTGTCACTAATATTGTCTCTTGGCAAACAAAGGAGGATTTCTTCAAGGAAAACCCTGCCAGTTTAGGAAGCGGGTTGAATTGCCCTGTGATGCCAGGCAGCCTCTCTTGCATTTTACAAGGACACTTGAGAAAACAAAACTCTCTGACTGTAAATTTAATTTTCTCCTGACAGCCCCAGTGTCTTTGCAGCCTCAAAAGTTATCCATTACTCCATTCTTCTGTAATTAAAAATCAAGGGGGGGAAATGTACAGGATTAATGAGGTCTAATTTTCATTGATGAGCTCTAAGAGCTTATCAATAATGGGATCAGGGAAGCAGCTTTGGCTAAGCTCTTCTTTGCCAAGCTGCCAATGTTGATGGAGGACCTGGTTCAGCACGGGAAATACTGGTTTCCTGACAGGCTCCACTTACACAGGTTAGTAAAGTAAGCCTTTGTGGGCTAGGTTTGCATAGCTGTTCTTCTGGTTCTCCCTGTCTCCAGTACAATCAAGTGGCCCCAGCCCCTTCTCCATACTCAGCACTTGGACTCATGGGAGCTGATTACAGGGAAAGATGAAAAAGGCTGTCTTTCTCACACATGTTGAGAGCCTCTGGACAACATCTGCAGAAATGGAATGATCATACATCTGTTTAGGAGGAAGAAAGATATTTCCAATTAAAAGAATATTGGTGGTAATCCCTTATCTGCAGATATTAATACTTTATTAGGAGATAGGGACATCAGACCTGTTTATCACCCAAGGTATGTGACAAGCACGACTTAGTTCTGGGAGAAACAGAGGACCCCTTGCCTAAGAATCCCCATCATGACATTTCAACAGCTATAGGCTACATTTTGTAGGGAAAGGTACCATATAAAGTAAATGACCTTTTTAATTCATGCACGCACACATGCACACACACACACACACACACACACACACACACACACACACACACACACACACTGAAGAGTTCTCTAAATTCAGGGAGAGAGGTTTTGTTTGTTTTTGTTTGCTTGTTTTGTAAAGAAGCTGGGCAAAGGAATTGTCAGCCTTCAGACCTGGCTTTCAGATGGCAATTAAGAACTATGTTGAGTTGATATGGGGCTGGGTCTATGAGAACATCCAGCAGAGCCATTCCTAAGGCAGGGCAATGGGATTTTGCCCCAGGGTGCCATATTTAGAGATGGTTGAATTCAGAAGGTGCTGACAATATTTTTAGCAGCAAATAAGAACACTGTCTAGCATTTAGTTAGGGGATAAGGACCAGACCTGCATTTCATTGGCATTGGGAGGTCCTGGTGAGGAGCTCCCTTTGCCAATGCAGGTCAGTGCCCTCTGCAACTTATAGTCTTAGAGAGTTGCCCAGAAGATCACTGAAGGGCTAAGTCACCTGCCCAAGGCCACACAACCAGTATGTGGGACTGAACACATATATTCTTGACTACAAGACTGACTTTCAATCTACTACACCATGCTGCCTTAGTTAGCTTGCATCTAGTTAGGAATAATGGGGCAGCTAGGTGGGGCAGTGGATGGAGCACCAGGCCTGGAGTCAGGAAGATTTGAGTTCAAATCCAGTCTTAGACATTTACTGGCTGGGCAAGTCACTTAACCTCTATTTGCCTCAGTTCCTCATCTGTAAAATGTGGACACACTACAGAAGGAAATGGCAAATCACTGCATTATCTTTGCCAAGAAAAAGTCCTGGGGGTCCTGTAGAGTCAGACATGACTGAATCACTGAACAATCACAGCAAAAGTTGGGAATAATGATGATAGGAAGCTATCTTTCTGTGACCCATCCTGTTCTCCTCCCTCCTCCCTCCCAACAGCTTGTCAATAATATCATTACATCAGTGCACTGTGGCGTTTGTCTCCTCCTAACATGACGGTGTCCTGTTTTTTCCACCTCAACTGAGCTTACTTATCTCACAGGGCTTATGGCACTTATCCCATCTGTAAAAAACAATTCCTACATACAGTTATATCAGCCAGAAATATTTTCCTGCATAAACTACTCTAGTTCAGATCAAATACAAGGTCTTTCCTGGCTAATACCAGGCTACTAATTTCTCCCTTTGCTTATATCCTTTAAAATAATACTCATATTCAATAGTCTGTCAGTCAACAAACATTTATTAAGTGCCTACAATGTGTTATGTACTGTGCAAAGTGCTGTGGATAGGGCCCTGGACTTGAGGTCAGGAAGACGTGACTTCCATTCTTGCTTCAGACACTTACTAGCTTTGTGACCCTGGGTAATTTTTGATGTCTCAGGTTCCTCACCTATAAAATGAAATGGTTGTATGCAATGACCTTTAAGGTCCCTTCTGACTCTAAGTCTATGGTACAAGCATAATTATAGACATGATCGCCAAGATTTCCAGTGCCTCCCCACCTAAAAGTTACTTTTTATTTATTTTGTCATGAATGGATTCATGTAGAAGGTAGTACTTAGAAGGAGACTTGAAAGAAACTAAGTATTCTAAGAGGAAGAAGGAAAAGAACCTCCATGTTCTAAAATGTTTATAGCAGCTCTCTTTGTGGTGGCAAAGAACTGGAAATTGCAGGGATACCCATCAATTGGGGAAGAGCTGAACAAGTTGTGGTACATGATTGTGATGGAATACTACTGTGTTATGAGAAATGATGAACTCAATGATCTTAGAAAAACATGGAAAGACTTGCACAAAATAACAAATAGCAAAATGAGCAGAACAAGAAAACATTGTACACAGTAACAGTGATATTGTTTTAAGCATGACTGAGTCATTTTGACTATTATAAATACCCAAATTAACGATAAAGAACATATGAAGAAAGATGCTATCTATATCCAGAGAAAGAACTGATAAACAGAAGTATTTATAGAGTAATTTTACATGTGTGTATGTATATACTTATTTGTATCTAATGGTAGCCATCTCTGAGGGAGGGGGAAGAAAAAAAGGGAAAAAAGAAATGTATATAATTTTATTATGTATTCAAAAGGAATAACAAGTTGTACATAATAAGTTTGTAGTATGGAAATGCTTCTTTTATTTCATAAATTCAAAAAAATTTAAAAAAAGAGGCAGAGATGAGGAGGGGGCTAGCCAGTGCAAAGTAATGGAGATGAGAGATGAATTATCATGTATGAGCTTTTACAAGTAAGGCCAATTTGACTGAATCATTGAATTCAAAAAAGAAAGCCATGCATAATAAGGCTAGAAAGGTAGGCTGAAGATAGGTTGTGGGGCCATTCAGTGGAGTACTGTGTCCAGCTGACATCCCTAATTTGGAAGGTAGAGAGGGCAGAACTCTCAGAGGAGAATAAGTGATGGGATTAGAAGATATGAAAACAAGCCCCATAGGAAAAGGCAATTTGGGTCATATGCTACCAATATCACCACTGTGGACAAGGACTTACGTTCCAACTTCATGTAGGCCAATTGGCTTTACTCTGATCCAAGACAACAGACATTTCCAGCTCTGTCCAGCTGTTTCACAAATATTTACTATTGTCACTATAGGGACCAGATGAGATTGATTCAAATCCATTACCATTAATAGACATATAAAAACAATTCAATCCATACTGCACAGAGGGCTGATCTTTGTATATGAGGGATAGGAGGAAGAGGAGGAGGAAGATAAAAAAAGGTTAAAAGAAAATAGGATTACTTAGGCTGGAGAAGAGAAGGCTGAGGGGAAACAATGAAATTGCTATAGCCTTTCAATAGGTCTCCCTTCCTCAAACTTCTCCCTTTGTTATCCCATCCTCCATATAGTTCACAAAGTAATATTCCTAAGGCACAGGTCTGATCATGCCAGCCTCTGCTCAGTAAGTTCCAGTGGCTCCCTACTACCCTTGGGGTCAAGGAGAGTGCCTACCTCTTCACCAGTGCCTGGCACAGAGGAGTAGAGAATGAGGGAATGACGGGGAAGGGTTTTGAAGTATAGAGTGGGAGAGAGGGGGGAGATAATAATTGGTGAACTATTTTCTCAATAAAGCAGGGAGTTCTCTGCTGAGAGGGAAGGGATAGGGGATGCTGTTAGAGGTTTGAGAAGAGAGGACGTTTGACACTGTGCAAGGTTAACAAGGAAGAATAAAAGAATTACTATATATCAATAAAGCCCAGTTGATATTAAATACGTAAATTTGTAATGAACTTGGTTGGCACAGTTTTGTGACTTTCTCAGGAGCATATGTTAGTACATGAATAGAAATGAAGAAAATGGATGGTAAATTCAGCCTAGGTTTGAGGTTTATTAAGGCATGGCTTGTGATAGGACAAGGGAGTAAGGAGTTCAAAAGTAGTTAATTGATTGAATTGATCAACCATAGGGCCCAGATTGAAAAGAGGCAGATGAGAAGAGCAAAGGGGCTCCATATACCAAGGGAACATTGTATTTATACACCAGGGGAAGGATGGAGGAATTGCAGGTCAGAGTGAAGACAAATAATAGGGTTAGTAGGGCTGAAGCAGAAGGAGAGACCGAAGGATAAGAAGCTGTGATCAGAAAGAGGAATTTCAGAATTCTTGATCAGAAAGATGAATTTCAGAATTCTGGATCATAAAGGTGGGATGATTCTGGCTGATCACCAATACTACCATCCCTTTGCATCTCAGAAATGGAGTGAAGATGGAGGCCATGGGACTTGAGGAAGCTGATGAACTGGGATGTCAGAGTCACCAAGGGGAATATCAGCATGTACACTGAAGCACCCAGATGCGAGGGGTGGCATCGAGATAGAAAGACTATGAGCCGGATACTAGACTCCTTGAGAAAGAAGGAAGAGTCACCTAGGCGTTGGTAGATGACTTTGATAAGGAGCTAAGTTTGGTGATGATACTGATGGTGACCATGGAGAACCTAAAAGAGGAAGCGAGGACAACACATTCCAGCGCTTCAGGTGGCATGAAGCATCAGCATGATGTTAGCGAATATAGTCAGTCATGAAAAGCATGTGCTATAGCCAAGGACTCAATGGGGTATCCAGAAGTCTAGCAGCAACTCTCGTCAACACTTCTTTCTCCCTAGCTGGTGGCAACATTAGATTTTTGTCACAGGGCTACCTTCCCCCCAATCCACTGATATAATGCCATCTTTGTGATAGTGCGAGACTCTCGGGGCAGCTACGTGGCATAGTGGATACAGTTCTGGCCTTGGAGTCAGGAGAACCTGAGTTCAAATCTGGTCTCAGATACTTGACACTTAACTAGCTGTGTGACCCTGGGCAAGTCACTTAACCCCAATTGCCTCACCAAAAAGCAAAAAAAAAAAAAGAGTGAGAGACTCCCTAAGATGATTCGCTTCCTCTCTTGTATAATAATAGCTAGCGTTTATATTGGACCTACTATGTACCAGAAACTATGCTAAGAATTTTACAAACATGATGTCATTTTTTCCTCACAACCACCCTGGAAGGTAGGTGTTATTATTATTATTATTATTATTCCCATTTTATAGTCGAGGAAAGTGAGGGAAACAGAGGATAACTGAATTACCTAAGGTCACACAACCAGTAAATGTTCGAGGCTGGATTTGGATTCAGGTTTTTCTGATTCCTAGTTCAATGTTCTATCCACTGTGTCATCTGTTCAAGCCCTGCTTTGTACAAGACCTTTCACTGTAGCCAAGGAAGTCCTTTTGCTCTTAAGGGGAATTTTGCAGCCCCACAGCCTTCTCTTCTCTGTCACCTCCAAATGCGATCCTTGGTTTACATCTTATTTCTCTTGGGACACTATTCAGAGTCTCTCGAAGTAAAGATTCACCTTTCCATAGTATATCACATCAGGCCAATGAGGCGACAAAGAGCACACAAGCTTGACTCTGGAACATCTCTTGTGTTATATATCTCTGTGATAGACCAGTCAGACTCTGAAAATTAATGACCAAAGAGCCACAAAGGTTATTATACCAACTATTAATTCTTAAAAAGAAAGTAAAATAAAACCAGAGCTCACAGAAGTTAAAAGCAAAAAGCATTCTTTATTCCGTTGGAGGAGGGAAACTACACATATGCACCAGGATATGCTGCGCTAGAACTGAGCAGACCCAAAGCACTGGGGCTAAGCCTTGAAGCATAGAGTTGTGGCTAGACAAAGAGCTAGGAAATGAGGTGCAACCATAGTGACGAGGGGGTAACAGCAACAATGAGAAACATTTGCCTAGTGGAAAAAGTCTATTCATAGCAGGGCTTCACCAGGATGTAGTTCCTGCTGGTGCTTGTCTGAGCTCAGGGACCACTTGGGGCTGGCTTGAACCAATTCTGTGATTTAGCTATAGCAGAGTTCATCCAGAGGTTGAGTACAAAGAACTATTTTTATGCCAAGCTCAAGACACAGGCCTTAGCTCTGGAAAACAGTGAGTCTCCTACTAGTAAAAGAAAGGAGCGAAAAGAGAGGGGTGGTCTTGGCATAAGGATCCTAACATTTCCCCCTTTTGGACAAAGGAGTTTGAAAATTAGTCGTTTTAAGGTTACAGGGGAGAATTCTAGGGACTTTGGGTAATGCCAGGAACTCACTCCCTTCTGAAATATCTTAGTGAGTTTTGGGGTACCACCTTGGTTTCCTCCTTTCCCAATATGGATTAGGTTAAATTTTCCCTAAAAGAGGACAAAGTAGGTATTTGATTGGCATAGGCGGCTGTGCCTCTTTTGAGGCAGCTCACTGGCAGTCTTTGGCTATGTTGATTTGGCTTTTTTGTCAGCTAAGGGCATAAAACATCCTACCCACTTGAGGTCTGTGCCTTTTAAACTTAGTGGATGTCTACTAAGGGGAGACTACTCAAGTCACCACCATCCTGCTCTGCTGACCAGACGTGTATCTGTATTGAAGTAAGGAGGCCATATCCACTAACGCTAAGTGCACCAAAATGAAGCACAATATCTTTACTGAATAACCTTGCTGTGTTGAGGCTAAGTAAACCTCTTTTAACTGTTCCATGGCCTGTGAGTGCCTCATTTCATCCCAGTATCCAACCCGAACTAACAGGGTACCAGCATCAGGACCATCCCTAACAACTCCCTACCCTCAAGATAACTGAATTGTTTTACTGCTTCTTACAGAATTATATCTGTCTGCCTACAACACGCCATTCTTTATAAACTGTCATTTCACATAACATTTACTATTGGATTTTCTCCCCCATCCTCAACCATACACTGAAGTTCTCACAGCCAGTGACTAAAGGGAATTGGAGGCTTGCCCAGACTGACTTGCAGATACCCTGTAGGTATTCTACATATTCTATAGTAGGGGTGTGCTAAGAGCCAGATCATACCAGCTCCAAAGAGCTAATTGTTAAATTTTAGTGTGAGCATTTACACCTCAGAAATTAACAAATGCTACAATATGGGCTTAGTTTATCATTTTGTTGTTTGTTTAGACTTAAGAAAGTGATGAAGAAAAATGTTAATAATACAAAGTAAACTTTAAATTGTGTCATGCATACTTTTTTTTAGAGAGCTGTTGTTATACATTTACCATCACATCTCTGCCCATGAACCGCCAAGGTGGTGGACAAAGAAGGGAATGATTACTCTTGGAAATTAAAGATCTCCAGAGCATAGTAAACCAGGTCTAGCTATCAAATCATAGCCTTTATTCTAACATACCTTCCGAGAAACTGAAGGAATATATAATAATCCTCTTCTGTCTCAGTCCTGAGTCTTTCTGGCTGGGGTTATTCTTACAATTATTTATTTATTTTGGTTTTGCCAGCTTTTCATTTATTTATTTGTTTGTTTGCCCACTTATTTATTCATTTATTTATCCATTTATTCAGTTATTTATTTATTTATTTATTTGTTTGTTTGTTTGTTTGTTTGTTTATTACAATGAGCTCACCTCATCTACAACCTACACCTTCTAAGCTGTCACCTAGCATCATGAATTGTGGCTGGGAAAAATACATGGTCTAGGACATTCTCAACAACAATTTATCACAGGAACATTCTATCTGAAACACAGTGAAAAAGATGAGAACAAAATATCAATAATAATAACATAGACTGATAAAGCACTTCACAGTTTACAAAGTGCTTTCTTCATGTAAACCATGTGAGGCAGGCAGTATAAGTATTATTGTTATTGTTATTATTATTATTCCAGTTTTACTGATGAAAGCTTCAGCAACATGAAAGCAACAGGACTTAGCATAGTCATTCAAACAACATGTGCCAGGCACTGTCCTAAGTGCTGGGGATACAAAAAGAGGCAAAGGGCAATCCCTGCCCTCAAGGAACTCACAATCTAATGGAGAGACAAAAAGAAACAAATACTTTCAAGTTATATATAGGATGAATAGGAAATAATTAAGAGTGAGAAGACATTAGAATCAGAGGGATTGGGAAAGGCCTCCTTTAGGTGATGGGACTTGAGTTGGAACTTTAGGAAGCCAGGAGGCAGAGTTGAGGAGGGAGAGCATTTCAGGCATGGGGGACAGACAGAGAAAATGCTTGGAGCTAAGAGACAAAGGCTCTTTTTCACAGAACAGCCAAGAGGCCAGTGTCACTGGAATGAAGAGTATGTGGTGGAGAATAAGGTATAAGAAGACTGGAAGGCAGGGGAGATGGGGGTGGGGGTGGGAAGAGGTAGGTTGGGTTATGAAGGGCTTTGAAAGCTCTTGGCAAGTTAGTAAGAATAACTAGATAAAATGGAAAGGTTATGGACTGAGTTCCTTCCCCTTCCTTACTCCCTGATTCTGTTTCTACCACATGCTGCATAGCAGTCTCCCCAGCAATGGCCCCTCTTTAGAGTTTTTGTCTCCTTCCCATGAACCACCACTATCCTTATCCAGTCCCCCATAACCTGGGGGAGCTTTATCCTATTTGTCGTAGGCATGGTTATGGTACTTGACCTGAACTGAAAAATTCCTAGTTATGTTTCTGAAGCTGACTTCTCAAGGGCCGCTTACACGTGATGACAAATGTACTCTTCCTCTATCTATTCTAAGCTTTGGTGGCCTTGCTGGCTCTTTACCTCGAGGGAACTCCAATCTTATAGCCCCCCTGTGTTATTAGCAATTGCTAATTATTGTGTTATTACTGTGTCATTAGTTGTTCTTTGCTCTTTTCAAATGTCTCTGACCTGAGGCAAGGTGAATTGGCTTTTGGCCTCTTGGTTAGGAAGGGCCTTGCTAGTATTGGTTTCCCTGACTTGAAGGGAGCTACTGAACCAGCTCTTTTAGGCTTGGATGACACCACTGAAGGGATGTGTACAGCACCAGAAAAACAAGCTGATGTGGAAAGCAGAGGTCCTAATAAAGGACCAGAAAGTTTCTGGAGCTTGGTGTTAACCAACACCAGTCTGCATAATACTCATTAAATGCCCCAGATATAGCTTTCTGGGCCTGGTAAACAAACAAAGTCAATAGCATAAAGCTGAAAGAAATCCAGGGAGCTTAAGAGACTCTAATCATTCAGGGGACATTAAGGAGTAGACTTTGATACTTCAAAGTGAGTGCCCAGGGGCAGTTAGGTGGCGCAGTGGACAGAGCACTGGTCCTGAAGTCAAATTTGAAGTCAAATCTGGCCTCAGACCAAACACTTGACACTTACTAGCTGTGTGACCCTGGGCAAGTCACTTAACCCCAACTGCCTAAAAACAAACAAACAAACAAACAAAGTGAGTGCCCAGAGGTTCCAGAGTCTCTGAGGCTGAAGGTGGTGTCATGGTCCAGTCCGACCAATACTTTTGCCTTGAAGTAAGGCAAAACAATTCAAGTCTGGGCTGTTGTCCAGCCACAACATTCACCCTTAAGAGTTACATGGAGGAAAAGATAGGAGAGGGGGACTAGGCATGTATAACCTATTTCAAATTGCTTACCATCTCAGGAATGGGGGAGATGAGGGAGGGAAGGAGAAAACTTGGAACTCAAAATTCTGTTTAATGAATGTTAAAAAATTATCTTTACATGTCATTGAGAAAAAAAATGAAATATTTTTTTAAAAGAGAGCTGTGCTATGAAAGGATCTAATTTGGAAGTTTCCAAATCAAAATGATGATGTTTTGCCAGAATTGAATCCATGAAGTGAATGTAGGAGAAAACGAGTGTTCCCCGGTGAGAGGCATGAATCAAGAACACATTCCAATTGCCAGGATAGGGCCAAGAATTTCCAGAGAGATACAATAGAATCTGAGTGCAGTTTGCTGAGTAGTAGCAACAGAGAAGAAAGTATTTTGTCTTATCTATGTTTGTGCAAGGATTACCAAGAGACCTCTTCACATCTAGCCTGCCTTACCCACATGGTGTGAGGGAAGGTCTTTGAAAAACATGACCTTGCTCAGCCCATCCACAGTTTTTCCTCAGTGATGCTCCAGCAGATGTTTCCAAACAATTATCACATACCAAAGGACATTCCTAGTTTTGATTTGTACAGTTCCAATGTTTCATGGCAATCCTGTGTTCTAGGATTCATCACACGGTATCATATTCCAATTATGCATGTTCTCCTCATGTAATCAAAAAAAGATGACCTTAAGGAAAAAAACCAGAAAGTTTGGTATAATTTCTCTGCCTCCCAATCCAGGCTTCCTGACTTGCCAGGATTGCTGTACTAGTCTCCTAACTGGCCTCCCTGCACCCACTTCTTCCCTTCCCCAATCCATTCTCCATGCAGCTACTAAATGATATTCCTAAAGTGCAGGCAGGACCATGTCATCCCTTTTCTCAGGAATCTTCACCACCATTTGGCTCAAATACACATTCCTCTGTTTGGTACTTAAAACCCTTCACAATTTGGTTCCAGCCTATCTTTCCAGGTGGGATGACACCTGTACTAAGTGCTCCAGTCATACTTGGTGTTCCTCACACAAGCTCCCCCATCTCCATCTTCTGTGTCAGCACAGCTGTTCCTCATGCTTGGATTTCTCTGCCTTCTGACCTCTACCTCTTGAACCCTTGGCACCCCTGGAGTCTCAGCTCTAGTGCTGCCTCCTTCAAGAGGCCTTTCCTGATCCCCACAGTTGTCAGCTATTTATTTTGTATGTAACCTATATTTGCTCCTCTGTGAACATGTTACCATCCCTAGGAATATGTAAGCCCCATGAAGACAGGGACTATCTCCTTTTTGCCTTAGTATGTCCAGTACCTAGGACAGTACCTGATGCATATAGCAAGCTCAAAACATGCTTTTTGATTAGGTATTAACACAGAGATTCCCAAACTTATTTGGCCTCCTTTAAAAAAAAAATTACTCAGCGCCCCCCTGGAAATCTACTTTCTTTAACCCTTTAATGACTTTATATGTTTTTGGAGGTTTTTTTTTTTGAAATTTGCATCATTTCGAAAAATACAAATTTTTTTCTAAATGATGCATCTTAAATTCAATAATTTATTGTACATTTGTGGGGTTTTTCCTGCATTGAAATTTTGATGACACACTATTGCATCATGTAACCATATAGTATTTTATTGTAAACAAGTCACTACATGCACATATTCCGGCCAATGCATGCTGGACTTCCCAACAATGCTCTGCATGCTTGCTTGCCAACACTTGCTTGTTAAGACCTGTCAGCAGACTTGACCACTAATTGGTTATAACTTGCATTTTGTGTGTTTATTTGGAAAATAATGTAATCACTACAACTTTAACTCTATTACACAACAGATGAAACATGTATGAACGGTTTGGCAAAATTTTCTTAATTCCTCTTCTTTCCTTATGCTTCTACCACCCCCTTATTTTTATTCAATGTTCCCCTCAATTGCACCTGAGGCTACTACCATTCCCCTGGATCATCCTATCACCTCCCAGGGGGCAGTATTTCCGACTTTGAGAACCTACGTCTAATACTACAAAGATAAAGGTATAATCCCTGTCCTCATGGAGCTTACAAAAGATGACATGTACACAAATAACTATCATGAAGAACAGATTATACTGAGGGCAAGGTCAAGATACAAGAAAAACTAAAGTGGGAGAAAACTTACAGTGAAGACAGTCAGTAAAGAGATGGCCCCTGTGAAGCTGAACCATGAGGAAAAAGGTGTTTGACAGACGAGATGCAGAGGGACACATTCCAGGCTCAGCAGGTAGATCACAAATAGGCAGGAAAGAGAGTTTGGAGAATAGCTTCTACTCTAATCTGTCTCGAATATAATTGTATAAAAGTAGTTGCGCAGAAAAAGCACAATAGTGGCAACCTACAATTTCAGAGAAAGCATGGAGTGAAATAACTCTACTAAAGAAACCACATAAAAAGCAGTAAAAATGATGAGAGGTGGGGTGGTAGAGGAAATAGAGAGCTATCCATGGAGCCAGGGATGACCTGGGCTTCATGTCCCACCTCTGACACACAGAGTCCATGTGACCCTGGGCAAGTTCAAACCTCTCCGTGCTCAAGGCAACTCACCAGTCTGTATATTGCAGAGAAGATGCAGGCCTCTTCGTCTTGGACCCCCATACAATGAGCTCACAGGTTTAGACCCTCTCCTAAAAATAATTATTCTGATTAATGTAAAAATGTTCACTGACTTATGACCTACTATTAATTGTTGTCTTGTGTATATTTCAATAAAGTACCTAAAATGCATATTGGGCTAACTACATAAATCAAAATAACTTAATAATTAATTACCATAATAATTATTATTTATGAGTACCATATCTTCTAGGACATACAGGACTTTAAAAAAATAATAGAGCATATTTAGTTATACTGTTCTCACTAAAAATTATTTTAGTGAGAGCAAAAAGGTTTTTGTACTATTAATAAATATTTTAACTTTTTTATTTCTCCTTTATCTCCTTTTAAATTAATGTCCATTTGGGGATATGTTTCCTAATGGAATATATTCGTACAGTAGTACATGCATATAATTTGTTAAATAAACAAAAATTTTAACTGATGGGGTAAACTGTCAAAATAGCTTAGGGAACACTGACCTAGGGCACTGAGAGTTTAGGTGACTTGGCCAGGGTCACACAGCTAATGTGTGTCAGGGGCAGACTTGTCCCTCAGCAACTCTACATTGCGCTGAAATCTCCAGACATACAGATGACTCCCCATCCCCCTCCCCAGCTAAAAGCAACAGTGAACAAAAAAATATTTTTCCAAATTCAATATTACTGTTTTCAAGGTTTCAATGGTAGTGATTGAGATGTCTAGGTGCCGCTGTGATAAGAGCTCTGGAATTGAAATCAGGAAGACCCAAATTCAAATCCTGCCTCAGATTCATATTGATTGTGTGACCCTGGTCAAATCACTTCTCATTCTCAATTTCCTCTCCTGTAAAATGAGGATAAGAATAGCATCTGCATCCCAGGATAGTAGTGAAGATTAAAAGGGATAACATGTGCAAAGTGCTTTGCAAACCTTAAGGTGCTACATAAATGCTAGTTATTATTATGTCTGTACCGTATACTTAGTTTATGGGTGGGAGGGAAAGAGGCACTTGGAGCAGGAGCAAGACATTAGGAGGCCCCTCCCGAACTTACCTGCCTCATCCTACTTTTGGAGAGAAGATCAGTGATGCCTTTGGCCCTAGAGATTTTCTCTATCCACACTTAGGACTTACGGAAGACCACTTCCATAGAAACCTGGGAAAGGGGTCAGCTTTACAGCTAATATATCCTGGGAAAGCAAGGAGCCTTTGCGGACAGCCAGACAAATCATGCTAAGGCAGCTGCTTGCAACCTAGCCCCCAAAACTACCCACAAAGGGCTGGTGGGGGAAGGGGGACTAAGTCTGGTCCAGGCTGTCCTGAGGGTTCCACAGCAGCCTGAAGGTTTCCTCTTCCCCAACGCCTCCACCTGGAGCCTCAGCCATGGAGAGGGATGAACTAAGCTCATTGGGACAAACCTCAACCACTCATCCTGCTGGAGCTGGAAGTTGAGACCTGCTGCTGCAGAGTCAAGCTGGTCTCAGCACAAATTCCCCAACCATCCACCTCTGCTCAGAATCTGGAGCTTTTCCTGAGAGGTCATATTCCACACTTGGGCAGCCTTCACAGAACCTTCACATCACATCATCCAGGAATGTGGCTGAGGTCTACTCAGGAGAGAACCCAGGCCTAGATGTATAGATCTGGAACTCATCTCCTAGAGATGAGAATTGAACCCACTCAAGACTATTAAGTCCCTGAGAGAGAATAGACTCAAGGGCAGAGCCTTGGGGAAAGCCCACAGTTTTTGGGCAGGACATGGATGATGACAGAGCAGAGGAGACTGGGAAGGAGTGGTTGTACAGGTAGGAGAAAAGCCAAGAGAGCATAGTCAAAGAAGAAAAGGCATAAAAACCTTTCTTAGCCACAAAATGACAAAGTATATGGAGATACCAGTGATTTATTCCACAAGAATATTACCTCTACCAAATGGAAGATAAATGGCTAGTGAAGGCTTTACTATTGTCTCAGAAGATTAATAATAATAGTAACAACAGTAATAGAATTTATTTAAGGTTTACAAAGTACTTTACCAATATTATCTCACTTGATCCTTACAACAACCCTGGGAGGTAGGTGCTATTGTTATCCTCATTTTACAGATGAGGGAACTGAGGCAGACAGGTTAAGTGATTCCCTTATGGTTACACAGCTAATCAGTGTCTCAGGCTGGATTTGAACTCAGGTCTTTCTGATTCCAGGTCCAGTGCCTCTATTCACTGGGCCATCTAGCTGCCTAGAAGTTTCACTTCTATCTCTACCAGGCCTCTATAATTTGTACACATTTCATAAGTCTCTTAGAGTACTCTTTACTAAGGATAATCCTGCCCACTTAATTATCCCAACACATATCCAGTATGAACAACTCTTGTTCAGTGTTCCTGACTCTACACTACGCAATTTTGAAAGTGAAGCATTGGATGCTGATGCCCTTATTTATCTGACTAGCAAGCAAGGCTTGGGTAGCATCACCTCCCCTGGAAATACTGATGTGTTGTTGGAAATGTTGATTGAATTATAGAAGTACCTGCATAGGATTCCAGAGAGGCCTGTGTGTCTAAAGGGGGCAGTTAGGAGGGGAGCAACAGGAAGAAATGACAGAAGGAATTCATGTCATTCACAAACCCTCAATGAGAGTCACCTGCCCAAAATGTGGCTTTCATAGGAAATTGCATCTCTCCCCTGGAAGGTCACTAACCACCTTCTGGATGTTATTTTGGCCACACATCTAGGCCTTGTTCACATTAAAGCACCTCTAGGAGATAGGTCAAGTGGCCAGAAATTGATTTTGTTATTGAAGAGATTTATAAAAAGTAGGAGTATGGGACAGTGGAAAGTCTATTGTGTCAGAGGACCTGGAATCTTAGCTCTGCTACCTATTAGTGTGTGAAGTTGGACAAGTCCCTTGGACTGTCATTGTCTAGGCATCCTTAGCTGTAAAATGAAGGGGCTAGATCAATTGTCTTCTATGGTCACCTGTCAGTCTAAACCTATGACCTTTCAGGGGCAGAGCATGTCAGACTGCATGACATGAACCACCAGGGACAACAGCCTTCCCATTGTAAGTGATCAAGAAGCAGGCTACTGTGATCAAAAAGTTCTCTCCTTGGATATGTCAGGAATTCATTTTTTTCTCTTTCTCCTAGTACATCCATGGAGAGAATTTTTTTTTTTTATTATAGCAACCTGCTTCTCACCAGAGTGTGAGAGTTCTCTCCCAAACCTCTGCTCTCACAGACTCAGCTCTGCACCCATTATTTGCAACACGGGGATTACCAGACACTATTATTTCTGACAGTGGTTCAGCTTTTACCTCAGTTGAGATTATGGGATTTATGGGCAGAAAGCTTATCTGAGCTGTCACCATCATGCCCCATCACCCTCAAGCAAACAGTCAGGGTGAAAGGCTGGTTCAGACTACTAAGGATGCCCTGAAGCTGGATGTTGAAGGAGATTATCCAACAAAATGTGCCAAGTTTTTCATTGCTCAACATGTCAAGCATTGGATTTGGAATCAGAAGACCTGAGTTTGAATCCTATCTTTGACTTATTAGCTGTGTGAGAGAGGTAGGGCATTTTACCTCTCTGGGTTTGTTTCCTTAAATATAGATTTTACGAGCTAAGATGGTTGAAACAGAAGTCCTCTCTGGCTTTAAATCTCATCCAATCTAATCTCATATCCCACTGTATTCAGCATAGGAGTCAATCTTGTTGGATTACTAATGGGACAGTGTCTCAAGATTTGCCTCAACCTCTATATCCCAGAGAGATCATATAAATGGGAAAAGGATGTACAAAATTATTTATAGCAGCTTTTTTTGTGGTGGCAAAGAATTGGAAATTGAGAGGATGCCCATCAATTGGGGATAGCTGAACAAGTTGTGGTATATGAATATAATGGAATACTATTGTGCTATAAGAAATGATGAACAGGATGCCCACCAATTGGGGAATGGCTGAGCAAGTTGTGGTATATGAATGTAGTGGAATACTATTGTGCTATAAGAAATGATGAACAGGCTGATTTCAGAAAAACCTGGAAAGACTTATGGTCTGATGCTGAGTGAAGTGAACAGAACCAACAGAACTTTGTACACAACAACAGCCACGTTATGCAATGACTAAGATTGTTAAACTGAACCCTTCTCAGCATTACGAGGATCTAAGACATCTCCAGAGGCCTCAGAATAGAAAATGCTGTCCACATCCAAAGAAAGAACTATGGAAGTAGAATTGCTATCACTTATTTTTATCTTCTGTCGAGTTTTGTTTCATCTTTCTTCTTTCTATTGGTTTTAATTTTTACTTACAACTTCACTAATGCGAAAATATGTTTAATAGGAATGTATATGTATAGCCTATATCATATTGCACACTGTCTTGGGGAGGCAGGTGGGGAGGGAGGGGAAGAAAAATTTTCAACTCAAAAGCATATGGAAGTGATTGTTGATAAATCAAAATAAATTAATAAAATTTTTTAAAAAAGAAATGATGAACAGACTGACTTCAGAAAAACCTGGAAAGACTTGCATGGACTGATGTTGAGTGAAGTGAGCAGAAACAGGAGAACATTGTACACAGTAACAGCCACGTTGTACAATGACTAATGTTGATAGACTTAACCCTTCTCAGCAATACAGGGATCTAAGACATCTCCAAAAGCCTTGTGATAGAAAATTCTATCCCACATTCAAAGAAAGAACTAAGGAGTTTGAATGCAGATCAAAGCATACTATTTGCTATTTTTTTCTTCCGTTTCATTTTGTTTCCTCTTTCTGGTGGTCCCTCCTATTGGTTCTAATTCTTATTTACAGCATCACTAATGTGAAAATATGTTTAATAGGAATGTATATGTATAGCCTATATCAGATTGCACACCGTCTTGGAGAGGAAGGGGGAGAAAAAATTAAAATTCAAAAGCTTATGGAAGTGATTGTTGGTAAATCAAAATAAATTAATTTAAAAAAGAGATTTGCCTCAACCTTCTCTATCTAGACTTAACTAAGGGTTTACAAGAACAGAAGGAAAAAAAAAACATATTCTGCATACTGCTCTGTCAGGACCTGGGGTCTTTGTGATGGATCTAAGCCCAACTTGGTTCTTGTGTCATAAAAAGTCCCAATCATAGAGGGGAGAATGTGATATTCAGATCAATTAAACAAATGTTAATTAAGAACTTCTATGTGCAAGATACTACACTAGGCATTGGGGATACAGGGATAAAACAAGACAGTGTCTGACCTTAAAGAAATTACTCACCCATGAGCACCCGGCTAGTTAATTATCAGGATCATGATTTGAATCCAGATCTCTCAATTACAGATTTAGCTGTCTTTCAGTTACACCTCGCTATCACTCTAATGGGTATGTAGAGTCCTGTTTAGGACTTGAGACATTTTGATGTTCAGAAAATTGTCAGAATCAGACAAGGGTCTGGCGGCAACAAGATGTGTCAGACTGGGAAAGGCTTGTTCTAGAAGTCTAGGCAGACCTAAAGGGTCAAGCAAAGCCAGATGTCAAAATAGAAAATGAGGTTAGTTATTCAGTGGATAGATCGCTGAGCTTGAGGTCAGGAAGATTTATCTTCTTGAGTTCAAATCTGGCCTCATATCCTTACTAGCTGTGTGACCCCGGGCAAGTCACTTAACCCTGTTTGCTTCAGTTTCCTCATCTAGAAAATGGGCTGGAGAAGGAATTGTCAAACCACTCCAGTATCTTTGCTGAGAAAACCTCAAATGGGGTCACAAAGAGTCAGATAGGACTAAACAACAACAGTAACCTTCAAGGGACAGGTAAAGAAGAACATTAGTGTGGCATAAAATTTGAAACTGAGACGTAAAGGGAAAGAACAGATGGGTTTTTTAGTTCATGTTACAAACTAGATTCAAGATTGAGAATATATATGCAAGTAGGACAGATACATTACAAATGACAGGACATCCATGAGCGGAAGCCTGGCAGGTCAGGTGGTCATTGTCAGTAGGTCATTGAGTAGTAGCTGCCAGTCATGAGGAACGGGCTCAGGAGCATGAAATATTGTCCTAGGGGAAGGGGTAACAGAGGGCCAGTCCAGGACTTAGCCTGAGGGAT
Source organism: Phascolarctos cinereus (assembly GCF_003287225.1). Taxonomy (NCBI): domain Eukaryota; kingdom Metazoa; phylum Chordata; class Mammalia; order Diprotodontia; family Phascolarctidae; genus Phascolarctos; species Phascolarctos cinereus. Next base: position 331,398,623 of record NW_027555847.1, read on the forward strand.
AACAAAGTGGAAGTCAAATTATTAAGAAATTGAGTCACAGAACAACGACCCAGTAACGGAACAGTGACCCAGGGTGCTAAGGGAAGAGTGAGATCACCAGCAAGACTAACTCAGTGACCCTAGGATTAATACCTGAGTGTAGGGCAGGATTGCACCTGTAGATGGGTTATAAGGGACCATAACTAGAAAGATTATGGAAGGGAGGTAGGAAATACAAGGACAGGGATTCAGGTAAACTCTGCTGGCCCCTGAAGGACAGGGATATTGTCTTAATCTTCTTCTCTGTCCCTCTCTTCCTCCATAAACACACATTGCTTAACCTGGTGCACAGACCAGGCACTCAATAGGTATTGGTTGATTTATTATTTAAAGACCTCTGGAAAAGCGCCTTCTGGTGATGGGTCCTCTAGAAATCCCCATGCAGGTGGAAAGAAAATGAAATTTTGTGAGGGGGAAAGTTGCCTGGGGCAACATTCCCATGACTCATGGCTATCAGCCACAGTGGTTTCCTCTGAGGAGGAGGAGGAGGAGGACGACGACAGTCTAACTTGGTGCTGTCTGTCTGCCAGCTGTGTTGTCACAATAGCGGAAGGGGAGCACTGGAGGTCTGCATTAGTTTGGGACTCACAAAAAATAATTCATTATGCATAATGGTGATGTTGGCAGTGCATGCCAAATGGTTAAATCTAATGTAGCATACAGTTTCATTAAGGCACAACAAAATTAATCTATCCCTTCCCACCAGGAGGTTTAAACAAAAGCAATGGGGAAGGAGATGCATGTAAAAAGCAGCAATTCATTAATGAAATGAAGACATGTAAAATAATTAGGCTTATAACAAGAGATTAGAGAACTAAATTAACCCTTCTGTTTACTTTGCAATACATGCACCAGGAGAACTTCAGCAAACGGTGAGTTATTATGGAAATCCCATCTCTAGGGGACAGCCCTGTGGCCTCTCATAGAAAGGGTGACCTGCATCTTCTGAGCACAGTCCCCAGTTTAATAACTTTGGTTTATGACTGTTGAAATGGCATCTACAAAGCATTTCTGCTCCGCTCCCCATGGCATCTGGGAAAGCAAGTACTGACTTTGAAGCTACAGAGGAAATAGTTAATTTGAAGAAAGCCTGGATTTGATGTTGACATACTGTATGCTAACTTGTGTAATTAATAATGTTGAAACTAAGGGGCTAATCTAAATCAATGGAAGGATGAAGCTTTCCTCTGCCTGGTTAGTAATGATAAGCCAAGGGGGACAATTGCATTTCCTTTCTTAATAATTCCCTTGTCCCCATCTACATAGAGGGATTGGTAGGAACAATGGTCTGTCCACATAATATGGATAAAATGCTGCTGAGGACAAAGATAGGCTGGGAAATCAGCAGAAAATCAACTCTGGCAGGTAACACTCCTTTCCCGGCAACTCAATACTTTGATTCTTCAGAGGGTGCTTTCTGCTTCTTCCATCTCGTTAGACCTTAATTTAGAGAGCGTAGTCCAAGTTTGCACATGGTAAGCACTTACAAAATGGTCATTGAATGAATGAATGAATGAATGAATGAATGAATGAATGAATATATTACATTTCTCTCCAATTTACTTTATCGTGACCTTTCAACTTACTATTCAAAGAGGTCTGGACCAAGCTATATGACAAAACAAATCATAAGGCAAAAGTCATCCATTAGTTATCCATGATGTTTGAAAAATTCTATTCAACTCTATTCAGTTTATCCCAAAAGGTATTTATAAGCACTTACTAAACACTGTGCCAGGTTTTAGGGATTAAAAAACCAAAACAACTCAGTCCCTGCCTTTAATGACCTTGCAATCTACTGGGGGTAGGGGTGAGGAGAGAGAGAAGCTGGGGCATAGTAGATAAATGCCCAGAGAGGCAGGAGGTGGGCTGGCAGTAGGTGGCAGTCCAGCTCACCCTTCTCTTACAATAATTCCCAACTTGGCAGTAATGGTATTAGCCCGAGGGTGGCAATCAGGGAACAAAGGGGACTTCTAGCAATAAAGTCCAAACTTCTTAGCCTGGCATTCAAGCTCTTCACTGCCACAGTCCTGTTTACACCTTGATAGTTGTGCCTTATCCATCCTAACTCTCTTTCACAAACTCAACCCTCCTACCAAACTGGCCTTCTACTGTTCCCTAAATAAATAGTGCTGCACTTTTGTACTTCATTTATTCTCTGAGTAGTATTCCCTACACTAGGAATGCCTTCCCCTCCATTTCTACCCATTGAAATCTAAGCCATCTAGCAGGGTCCAATTCCCACCTTTTCCACGTTGCTTTCCCTCATCCCTCCAGTCCCAAAGGAGCTTTCCCTTCCTCCTTACCTCTAGGAGATTTTGTGAGGTCTTATAGCCTCTCTTAGGTGCCTTGTGCATGTTTCCACATTTGTTTGTTTTGTGTTTATTTGTGTGCATCTTATTGCCACTAATGCTAATTGCTAGCATTCACATATTTCTTTAAGGTCTTCAAAGTGGTTTACAAATGTTATCTCATTTAATTCTCATAAGAATCCTGGAAGATAGGTACTATTATTATCCCCCTTTTACAGATGAGGAAACTGAGGCAGACCTAGGTCAAGTGACTTATCCAGGGTCACACAGCTAGTTAAGTGTCTGAATCTGGATTTGAACTCGTCTTCCTGCCTCCACATCCAGTGCTTTAGCTGTACTCCTAGAATATAACACTACCACCATTAACATAGCCCTTTGAAGTTTATAAGGCGCTTTCCATACTTCATTTCATTTGTTCTTCACAATTATGTAAGCTAGGTGTGCAAGTGTTATTATGCCCATTTTTATAGGAACTAGAGAGTCAGAGTGATCTGTTCATTGTCACACAGAAACCATCAGAATCACAACTGTTAGAAGTATAGTCTCTATAGAACCACTGTGCTCAATGCAAAATAACTATAAATTCTATTCCAAGACACAGCAACTTAGATAAGGTCATCAAGGTCTTGTCCCGATTAAGGGGATTAAGGGGAACAAAAGAGGGGACATTTCCTTCTCAGAGGGACAAGTAGTCCAGAGATTGACAAATCTTGGGCCACATGGTCCACTACTATCCTGAGTACGTGGCATATTAGTCTTAGAGCCAAGAAGACCTAGTCCTATCTCTGATGCATACAAACTCTATTATTCTGGGCAAGTCACAAAGTTCACTCCCTCTACCCATCCCCAGGCTGCCACCCCTAGCATCTTGTCATTATGATTCCTCTCTTCTTGTGGCCATTTTCCCCTGAAATCCCTTAAGGGAGAGTTAAACCCTCTGGGATATGCACTATGTATATATAACATCTGTCATCTGGACCAGGTAAAAAAATTAATTCCTAGGTTCACTGGGTTCAGAAAATAGCTGTCATTTCAGCTCTGAGGGCTGAGAACTCCCCAGCCTGAAAGCAAGAACTTTGCTTGAGGTGCAAAAGGATGCTTGAGGTGCTTAAAACTTTGGAACCAGAAGAAGAGTACTCTCTGTTGGGGGCTGGATAAATTTGGAGAGAAAATGGAAGAAATTCTACTTTTTTTATGTGTTGGTGGTAGTAGCAAAGAACCGGAAAAAATGTGGGAACTCATCCTTTGGGGAACAATTGAATGAACTGTGGTATATGAATGCAATTGAATGTTGTTGTGTGCAGTAACAAATGATAGATATGAGGAATCCAAAAAAAAAGTGAAAAAACTTCTATGAACTGATGCGAAGTAAAGTAAACAGCATCCCAAGGACTACAAAGGGAAGTTAAACTAGGAGGAATTGCAACAACCAATCATGTTGCTCAAAAATGGATAATGAATGGGGCAACTAGGTGGAGCAGTAGATAGAGCACCACCAGCCCTGTAGTCAGGAGGACCTGAGTGCAAATCCGGCCTGAGACACATAACACTTACTAGCTGTGTGACTCTGGGCAAGTCACTTAACCCCACTTGAACTATCAGACACTGGCTAAGTCACAGCCTCTAAGCAATCCAGGCACTGATCTCAAGTTATCCATCACAAAACAACTCCCTTATTAGGAGATTCCTACACAAATGAAATCACAAATCCAGACACCTTCCCCAGCCCTAAAAAAAAAAAAATGGGAGATTGGAGATGGGTGGGGAAGGTAAGAGATCATTTGCCATTGGTGTGATCAACCTGGTTGTCAGTGAGATGGTAGTCCATAAATGAATGAATGAAAATGAAAAAGCATTTATTAATCACTTTACTATGTACTGAGCACTGTGCTTAGCATTAGAGATACAAATTTTTTTAAGTGCCTCCCCCCAAAAAACACCTTGGACAAAGAAATGTGCCCAAGTATTTGTAGGTGGATTAGATTGGGAAGGATTATGGGAGGGGGGGAGGGAAGAGAATCAGAAACTAAAAAGAGGATTCATTACCACTTTCTTCCCTTTGGAATGCTCTTCTCTCAGACCTACTCTCCATCCCCAGTTTGCCATTCATGGGATGTTTTTCATCACGCTATCTTTGTAGCAGTTCTCTGGTTTCATTGTGTTAGACTCCAAAGAAGAAGGTAACAATACTTCCCGTGCAAATGTTCACTTGGAGCCCCCTTGGCCCCAACTTACCTAGGAGTAGGAGAGAATTTAGAGCTGTCTCAGACTTCAGGAATCTGTTACTGGGACTTTGGTACCATATTGTATCATATTATAAAACAGAGAGATTTTCCTCTTCTGGGAGGGCCAATGTCCCAGTCAGTTGACAGATGCAATCTGCAAAATTTTGCTAATGTGTGAGGAGAAAGATTCCCAGACTTTTCAAAGCACCCTGATCTACAGTCGCCATGGACAACAGATAGCTGTTGATGAGAAAGTAAGCTAAATCTGGAGGGGGTGCCCACACTGTTCTGAAGAGAACAGCAAGTGTTCATAATACTGCCAATTTAGAGCTGGGAGGTCCCTAGGAGGTCATCTAGTCCAGCGTTTCTAACTGTAGGTCTCGGCCCCATATGAGGTTGCAAAAAATTTGGCAACAGTAAAAAGTTTCTTAACGTGCAACAACCAAAAATTAATTCAAAATCAAACACATAATGCATCTGAGGTGTTTCTAGCAGCACTTGCCTGTGTTGTATTGAGCAACTTCACTGCAGCCTTCGTTCTGAAAACAAAGCATGCACACTTTGCACTACACATGCTCTCAAGCCATGTGATGCCAATGAATGCTGCCAAAAAGTGCAAAGGGATCAAGAGTGGGAAAAGTTTACGAAGCCCTGATCTAGTCCAAGCCCCTCGTTTCACAGAAGAGAAAACAGAGGCCCAGAGATGTTAAGTGACTCACATGAGATCACACAGGCAGCAATTCAAATCCATGTCCCTTAACTCAAAATCTGACTCTGGAGTCAGAGGACATGGAATTACATTCCACTTCAGATGCTTAGTATCCATGTGACTTTGGACAAGTCACTGAATGTCTCTGGGCTCCAGCTGCCTAACCTGTGATGGGTAAGAGTTGGATTGGGAGGCCTCTGTGGTGCCTTCCAGCTCTAGACTTTAGCTCTTAGGATCTTTTCCAGAGCACCACATATGTGTGTTGTTCTATAAGTCCAATGCATCTTGGTGTAAGTTTTGCATCTTTATGAACCAATAGTTCAAGATTTCCTCAGCATTTGTCACTAGACTCCCCACGTGCCTAGCGGATTGGACCTGGTAGTATTTTTTTTTTGATTAGTTGACAAGCATTAAAATGAATTGACTCCAGGGCAATTCCTAAGGTAGTCACTCTGTTCATTGCCATTGATTAAATAGGGATCTTAAAGATGAATGGGTGTGAAACACATAGATTTTTATTATTTTTTATTTTCTTTATTGAGTGGTAGAAGACTACCTGTCCACCAGCCCCTTTATGGACCATTAAACTAAGTGGGTATTACGTATCTGATTGCTTGGAAACTCTTATATTCAGAGGTAAACACTGTGCAGCTTGGGGCCAGGAATCTGCCTTCTTTTGAAGAGAAGTGGATCCTTTGTGCCTAAATCAAAGGGAATTTGGTAAGACCCTGACTTGCATAAGGACTGCTAAAACCCCATCTCGTTCTCTGATTGCTAGTGAGGATACTTCTCTTTCCTTAATCTCTTTCCTACCTATTTTCTGTTCTCTTCTGTTCTGTGCCTCAGCATAAAGCCATTATGCGCAGCACTTCATGCATGCACAGTATAATTGGCATTCGCTCATGGTCTTGGCTCTTGGCATCTCATCATCTCTCAGATAGCCTCATGCCTCCCTGTGTGGTTCTGTGTCTTCATGTGAGTCTGCCATGATACCACCTAGGCAGGATGGTTTTGGGGAAAGAGCACTAACTGTAGAGTTAGAGGTCATTATTCAGGGGCAGCTAGGTGGCACAGTGGGTAGAGCACCGACCCTGGATTCAAGAGGACCTGAGTTCAAACCCAGCCTCAGACACATAACACTTACTAGCTGTGTGACCCTGGACAAGTCGCTTAACCCCATTGCCTAGCCAAAAACAAAAACAAAAAAAAGCAAAAAGTCCAAACAAAAACAAAACAAAAAAACCCCACAGAGGTCATTATTCAGTCATTTCAGTCATGTCTGACTCTTCATGAACTCATTCGAGGTTTTCTTGGAAAAGATACAGGAGTAGTTTACCTTTCCTTCTCCAGCTCATTTGACAGATAAGGAAACTGAGACAAACAGGGTTAAGTAACTTGCCTAGGGTCACACAGCTAGTAAGTATTTGAGGCCACATTTGAACTCACAAAGATGAATATGAAGATGAATATTCCTGACTTCAGGCTATCTGCTGCACCACCTAGCTGCACCAAGAGTCAGAGGACCTGGGTTCAAATCCAGCCTTTGATATTTATTCTCTGTGTGATTTGGGGCTAGTCATCTAACTTTCCCAGACCTCATCTTCCTTATCTATGAAATAAATGGGTTGGATTTAGATGACCTCTGAGATCCCTTATGGTTCTAAATCTACATTTCTATAACCTATTTCATCCTCTGAGCTATGAAATGATACTGAGCAGTGTCAGAGATTGATAACGTGTGTGGTACTATGTGATGAGAATTTGTGTATTAGATCTTTCTGCTTGTTAACTTCTTAGGTGCTGGACATCTCCCTACATCTCAGGGTTCAGGTCCTGGCTCTGGCACATACTACCTGAGTGACCTTGGGCAAAGGAACTTCACCTCCCTGGCCTCCATTTTCTCATCTTTAAAATGAGGGCTTTGAACCAGATGATGTCTAAGGTCCTTTGTAGCTCCACCTTCCATGATGTTATGAAATAATAGCCTTTCAGCCTTTTCTGTTCCCAAATAGAAGCTAGACACTGTATAAAAGGTTGAATCTTCAAACGCATACTTTTTGCGTTTTATTTTTTAAGAGGGGAGATGGAGCCTGGGCAAGATTTTCGTTCTAAAAAGGCAGTGTGGTATAATTTGAGGAATGCTGCGATGGGCACCTCTCCCTCAGATGCCTCCTCTTCCTGTTGATGACAGCTGGAATTCTACCATTAGAGTTCTATTCCTTTGGGTAAAGCCCTTCTCCTCTGTTAAAATGGAAAAATCTACAGGAAGAGTAAAACATTAAGCTGTTATTATTCATTAATGTCTTAGTATTTGGCATATAATTTCCATTCGGCAGTTAGCTCAGAGCAGGTTTTAATAGGGATAAAAGAAAAGAGACTGGGAACAAGAATCTGAATGTGATTCCAAAAAAAGGAGTTCTTGAATTGTTTGGAACAATGGCAGCATCCTTGGAATAAGTATGCAATCTCCCAAGAGGACTACTTTGAAAGACAGTGTTCATTGTCATGAGTAAAGTTTTGTCATATTTGTTATAGAGTCAGTCATGTTGCAATCATAACTAATATGGCTAAATGAGTGTTCTTGGGAGTCTAAATGCAAGTTACTGATGTCCTGGAATATCTACCCATTTCCAATCTCCAATAGAGTACCTATCCCTCAATGCCTCTAGTGGAGAATCTGCCGCCATGTTCATAGGTGCCAAAATTATAAGTGATTTTTTTCAGTTTCCTTAGTATACTGGAAGCTTACAAATATTTGTTTATTTAAATTAAATTTAATTTCCCCACAAGTAGAAAATTATAAATGTAAGGACAATGTGCCACGTACACAAACTGTATGAGCCCAGGACTATACAGGACAAAAAAAAATACCTCTACAGATTGTGTTTATTTCTTTGTGCACAACTGAAGATTGGAGCTTGGAGCTTTGTTCAGAAGGTTGAAGGTTGGAGCTCTAAGCAAACCACTAAAGTAGATCAGGTTTAGCTTTGGTGCCTTTAGCCTTCCCTTTTTGCACCCCCCCTTCCCTGTTTCTTCTACTCCTTGGTGCCCTATGCAGGTAAAGATGAAAGGGACCCTGGGTGAGTGGTTACTGATGAGCACAGATTGTTGTTGCTCTGTCATTTTTCAGTTGTATGTGACTCCTCATGACCCCATTTAGGATTTTCTTAGCAAAGATACCGGAATAGTTTGCCATTTCCTTCTCCAGATCATTTTACAGATAAGAAAACTGAGGCAAACAGGGTTAAGTGACTTGTCACACAGCTAATAAGTATCTGAGGTGGAATTTGAATTCAGGAAAATGAGTCCACCTGACTCCAGTCCCAGCACTCTCCACTTCACCACCTAGCTGCACAGAGGAAGTAGCCAAAGCCAAGGTCTTCTTGACCTTGTCAGTGAGAATAGGAAAGGGAAAGAGATAGTCCAAGGGAAAGAAAGTTAGCTTGGGAGACTTAGAGCCAAAGTGACTCTGTTAGTGGCAGTTTTATTTCTGTGTGTGTGTGTGTGTGTGTGTCTGTGTGTCTGTGTCTATCCAGGGACAACAGCAGGAGACATGAAATTTTCTTTCCTCATGTTGGTTCCCAGGTGAACCCAGTAGACTATGGGGAATAAAGTGTTATAAAAGGTATGAAGAAAAGGACCCAGATTTACAGGGCATTGTCATGGAATTTCCTGACAATTTTCTAGACTTGGTAGAGTGGACCAGAGGCCTAGAGAATGGGAGGTAGCTCCTGCTGGTGCTTTGCAAAAAGCAAGTGGCTTTGGAGCAGCTAGATGGCACAGTGGATAGAGTTCTGGCCTTGGAGTCAGGAGGACCTGAGTTCAAATCCAACCTCAGACAGTTGACACTTACTAGCTGTGTGACCCTAGGCAAGTCACTTAACCCCAATTGCCTCACAAAAAAAAGCAAATGGCTTTGAGGGAGGCTGATGATTGGGGAACAGTAAAAAGCTGTTGAAGAAGACATATAGGTTCTGTTTTTCAAGCTCATTCTTAGAATTTCCTCCCCTATTCCCTGCAATTTCTACACCACTATACTACCACCACCACCATCCACTGGAGGAGGAGGTTAGGAGAAAAATGCTTGTTCATTTAAAAAATAAGTTGTCAATACAGTTTGCTGGCCATATCTGTGATTGGGCCCCAATGTGCCTGTCTTTATTTTTGTCAAATCTAGTGGTCTTTTCTCAGTGCTCATCCTTCTTGACCTCTACTGTTAACCGACCTTTCCTCCTGAATATACTTTGCTCTTTGGGTTTTCACAACACAGTTTTTTTTTTTGGCTCTCCTTCTATTTTATAACCATTCCCTCTTAAACCCTTCTGCTGGATCGTCCCCCTCATCCTGTCACTTTACCATGGTCGTACCCCAAGGCTTGTCTTGGGCCCTCTTATCTATACCCTCTCTCTTGGCTTCCATAGGTTCAATTACCATCTCTAGGTTGATGATTGCCAGGCATATATAAACTGCCCTCGTCTCTCCCTGAGTGTACAGTCTATTGTACATTCCCAACTGTATATCCCCATGGGCACTGCAAATCCAGCTGGTCCAAAGGAAAATACATTATCTTTACCTCTAAATTCTCTCCTTGTCCTATCTTCTCTATTTCTTGCTGGGGCTACCACTATCCATCCTCTCCCCACATTTGAAACCACAGAATCATTCTTTATTTTTCAATCCTCCTCCACTTCCTTAGCCAATTATTTGCAGATTCAACCTCCACAACATTACTATATCAGCCAATCATCAAGTATTTATTAAGGACCTAAAATGAGCCAGACATCGGGTATAAAATATATGCATGTAACACTGTTCATAAGGAGCTTACCTTCTAATGCAGAAGACACTAAATACATGTATAAGTATATGGAGAATGAATATAAAGAGATTAAATACAACTAAACAGTAGATAAATATATGGTTTCAAGAGAGGGAAATACTATCAATTAAGGGGTTCATCAAAGGCTTCATGGAGAAGGTGGTACTTAGGCTATATCTTGAAGGAAGATAGGGGTTTTATGAGATGGAGGTAAGGAGGGAGCATATTACTGGCAAAAGAGGCTGTAGCCCTTACAGACCACGCAAAAGCATGAAGACAGAATATGGAACAACATGTGTGAGGAACAGAAAGGAAGCCAGGTTGACTGAACGGCAGAGTAAGAAGAAGAAGAATGTACAATGAGACTGAAAAGACAGATTGGGACAAGGTTGGGAAGGGTTTTAAAAGGTAATTGGGAAGTTTTTATTTGAAACTAGAGGCAATAAATAGGGAGTCACTGGAGTTTATCAAGTAAGGAAGTGACGTGGTCAGAAAATTACTTTGGAGGCATTCTGTAGAATGGCTTAGAAGTGGGAAGAGATATGAAGCAGGGAGACAAATGTCTGCTGCAATAATCTGAACAAGAGGTGATTATGACCTAAAGTGGCAGCTATGTGAGTGATGAGAAAGAATTAGATGCAAGGTATTCTGTGTAGGTAGAAACAAAAAGATTTGGCAACTGATTGGTTATGTGGGATGAGGTAGAGTGAGGAGTTGAGAATAAAGCCAAGGGTAGGAATCCAAGAGACTGGAAATATGGGAGTCGACAGGAAGAATGGGTTCAGGGCAGAAATCATTAGTTCAGTTTTGGTCATGTTGAGTTTTAGATGCCTCCATAATGTTTAGGTAATTGGTGATGTAGGATTGAAACTCGGGGGAGAAGAGAGATTGAGAGAGACAGAGAGAGAGAGAGAGAGAGAGAGAGAGAGAGAGAGAGAGAGAGAGAGAGAGAGAGAGAGAGAGAGAGAGAGAGAGAGAGAGAGAGAGAGAGAGAGAGAGAGAGAGAGAGAGAGGATATAGATCTGTAAGTTATTGATATAGAGATGATAATTAAATCCATGGGAATGGATGATGTCACAAGAGAGAATAGAGAGAGAGAAGAATGGGGAAGGGGAGCCAAAGCCATACAGTTTGGAGGCATGATCTGGATGATGAACCTAAAAAGGAAACTAGGAAGAGGTTAGACAAGTAGGAAAACCAAGAGACAACAGTGTCATGAAAGCCCTGAGAGAAGGTAATATCCAGGAGAAGAAGGTGTTAACAGTGTCAAATTCAGCATGTGGTTGAGAAGGATGAGGATTGGAAAAAGACCATCTGATTATATCCACCCTCTTTTTTTTTCCCATTCATGTGGTCACCACCCTGATTTGGAACCTCTTTGTCTCTTACCTGCACTATTAAAGGAGCTTCCTAATTGGTCTTCTTGCTTCAGATCTTTGCCCTTTCTAATCCATCCTTCCACACAGCTGCCAAATTGATATACCTAAAGCATAGATCTGATCATGTCACTACCCTCTTTGAGAAGGTCGAGTTACTCTCTTTTGCCTCTAGGATAAAATATAGACCTTTCTGTTTGGCATTTAAAGCCCTTCATGGTTTGACTCCAGCTTACCTTTCCAAGCTTTTTCACATGTTCCTCTCCTTCTTGCTCTCTATGTTTCAGCCAAACTGATCTCCTTACCATTATTCCATGTAGCACAACATTCTATCTCCCATCTTGTCATTTCCACTTCTTGGAATCCCTAGGTCCCCTGAAATCTCAACCCAAGGTTCATCTCCTACATGAGGCCTTCCTTACCCAATCCACTGAGGTGATATTTCCCCCTCCCTGAAATTATCTCATTTTTGCTCTGTATCAGTTTTCTATTTACTTACAAGCTATTTGAGTTGAGTTAGTTGAAGTGAGATCTAAGATTTGTATTATGGACACCACTACCACCAAACAAATTGTCCTATGGAATAAGTACGGGGGAAACAAGAAAGTTCCTAAATGATGGGATACCCATCTGACCTGAGCTCCTAATATGCCACAAAGTAACATTTTCAAGAACACACCTATTATACAAAATGAGGCACAACTGAAATTTGTTATGTTATCTCATTTAATTGGTTATGTTATCTCATGTTATCTCATTTAGTTGTTACAACTCCATGAGGTGGGTGATAATATCCTTATTTTACAGATGTGAAAACTGAAGCCCAGAGGGGTTTGTGACTTTCCAATGGTCACAGAGTAGAGGTCTGATGTGAGAATTGAATTCAGGTCTTGCTGGCTCTAAGTCTAGAATTCTCTATTCATTGTACTGCCTTGCTGCCTCTCCAAATAAAGTAGCGAAAATTCCCATTATTCCTAGGATTATGTTCACGATTTTGAGAAAGCATATTTAGAAACAGAAAATGTGGAAAAGTAAAACAAACACCATGTGTGATGCTCTGCTCAGTAACAAGAAGGTAGGTCAATGATAAGCATCCATGTTGGGGAGTTAAAGGGGCATTATTTATGTAATCAGTCTTAGGTCCATCTCCCAGTTTCAGGCATTTTCTCTAGTACTCCCTCACTCCTGGAACACTTTCCCTACCCCTTGCTGACTGACTACTGATCTCCCTGGCTTCTTCTGAGTCCCAACTAAAATCCCATCTTCTACAGGAAGTCTTCTGCAATCCTTAATTCCAGTGCCTTCCCTCTGACAATCATCTCCTACTTATCCTGTATATAGCTTGCTTTGTGTATATTTATTTGCATATTCCTGCCTCCATTAGATTGTAAGATCTATGGGGGCAGGGACTGTCTGCCTCTTTTTTTTTTATCTCCAGCACTGAACACAGTGCCTGGCATATAGTAGGCATTTAATAAATGTTTATTAGTTAATTGACTGATTGATTAGGTAAGGCTAAATAGGATGTGAAACAAAGCCTGATCAGAGCGAAGACTGACAATGACTTGCTGAAAATGCAGGTAGTTGAACTGTGGAATCATCATCTAAAGGAAATGGGAAGTTCCTTGTCTGAGTTGTATAACTCAGACTTTGCTTCTGACCACACCAAAGAGGGGGGACACTGCCTGGTCTGGCTCAGCAGGCAGCTGCACTTAGCCAATGGGGATTCTCCAGGATGATGTGTTTGTGAGTTCCAGGGTATTAAGTTAGAAAATGTTGGAGTTACCTCATATGTGTATTTAGAAAGGAAGTATGGTTTCTTCCTTCCTTCCTTCCTTCCTTCCTTCCTTCCTTCCTTCCTTCCTTCCTTCCTTCCTTCCTTCCTTCCTTCCTTCCTTTCTTTCTTCCTTTCTTTCTTTCTTTCTTTTTTTACCCCCACATATATAATGAATGTAGGATACTATAGTGGGAATATCCACTGAGAAGAATCGGGAGTCAGGTTATGCTCCCACTTCTGATAATAACTAGTTATGTGACCTTTGACTTCTCCGGATCTCAATTTCCTTATTTGTAAAAAAGTACATGGAGGGGAATAAAACAGCCTCTAAGGTCCCTTCCAGATCTAACAGGCTGTCAGTGTCGAATGGCATTTATAGGCATTTTCAACCTGAATATTTAAACAGCTCGCATGGCACACATCCTTCACTCTGTCTCAGCACTGCCACCTACGCGGTACAGCCGGGCTGCCTGCCTTCCCCGTATCTGAAGCCACAGCACTTCTATTCTGATTAGTGAGTTTCCTCTGGGATTTTCTCCTAGAAGCGCCAAGTGATATGGCTCCCTAGGCTAGCCTGCAGGATGTGTCAGCTTAGTGGGATGTATCAGATCCCGCCCACGTGGAGGAACCTCGCTCAGCCCTGCTCACAGCACAGAGGATGAACTAGGGGCGAGGGAACCGCTTGCCTATCTGGAACCAGAGCCCGTTTGCTGGAGGGAACGAGTCCTAGGCCTAAACAGCGGCCGAGCAGCAACTCAAACCTCAAGTTCAAATCCCGGGAGGTTTGATACAGCCTTTTGTGGTTTGGAGACAGGTGTTGAACAGCGACTGCCTTGCACGGTCTTCTGTGTAAGAAGCTCTGGGAGACAGATTTAAAATGCATGTCAGAGCAGAACTTTCCTCCTCCACACAATAGCAGCTCCTTTTGTATTTCGAGGATGGGTCTCTCTTCTCACCTGCGGGGAGCAGCAGGCAAATGGCTGTCATCTCCCCGTGGGAGTCTTCCGTTGACCTGAGTTTGTTGTTTGTTTGGACATTTTTCTTTGTTTTGCTTCCGAGTTGAGCCCAGTGGGAGAAGTAGAGTCAATCTAACTGGTTGGTGATTGGACTCATGCTGCTGGGAAGCAGGGAGGTGCAGTTCTCCCTCTCTTCTCTGTTGCTGTTCAGTCCCTTCCGACTGTTCATGACCCCATTTGGGATTTTCTTGGCAAAAATACTGTATTTATTTGCCATTTCCTTCCCCAGATCCTTTTACAGATGAGGAAACCGAGGCAAACAGTGTTAAAAATGACTTGCCCAGGGTCACACAGCTACTGAGTGTCTGAGGCCAGATTTGAATTTAGGAAGATGAGTCTTTCTGATTCCAGGTCCTTAGCTCTACCCACTGACTTAGCTCCCCTACATCATCACAATTTTCATTGCTACATAAATGCATGATAATATTGCCCAGCATGAGCGCTCTCTCTCTCTCTCTCTCTCTCTCTCTCTCTCTCTCTCTCTCTCTCTCTCTCTCTCTCTCTCTTTGTCTTTCTCTCTCTCACACACACATACATACACACACTCAAAGAAACACACATTTTAACTTTCTCAAAAATATTTGTCAACCTAAATGCATCTTTAACTGGTGAAAGAAAATATTTGGGGATAGGGCCAGACTTCCAGGCTTCATCATAAAATTATAACTGCCTATGTGTAGAGTTGTCCTGGGGCAGCAAGGAAAGGCTGAGAGGAATTTGACAATGCTACAAATCCCTTACTCTACCAAGTCTGAGTCCAAGGCAAGGGGAAGCTGTTCTTCCCTTGTCAAAGAATGAAAGCAACTGCCATTGCAGTGTGGAGGGGGCTAGCCCACCTTAAACCAAATTCAACCCTGGCACCCCATCATAATTCTTTATCTTGGTCCTATTACTTTAAGATTTCTGCAGTTGTCAATCAACAGAGTAAGCTTTCAGAATACATGGTCCATGGATACTACCATCTGGAGAAATGAAGTTGTTTCAGCAGCTCAGTCATCAAGGAAACTTTAGAGGGGGTTCTTAGAACAGCATTTGATCTTCCTATTCCTTCCCCTTGGCAGACCTCAGAAATACTCTCCTTTTCCCAGCTGCTATATCCTCTGCACTCTTCCCAGATCCTGTTCCTTTACTTTCCTGAGGGGGAATGAAAAGGTTGGGTTGTGACTCACTGGAAAACCTTGAATTCAGGAATCTCTTCCCCTGGTGAAAGTGAGACCTGGGCTGGGTAAGCCCTGAGAAATCATACATTTCTCCAACCCAACTGTATTGGACAGAGCTCAGCAGACCAAGAGATTGACTTCTTGAGGGCTGGTATGAGACTGGAGAATCTTGGCTGCCAGTATAGCTGAAACCTCCTCAAACCTCAAGACATAGAACTTGAATTTCCATATGTTGCAGTTGCTGATTGGAGGAGAGCAAGGATTGCTGGTTAGAGGGAGAAGCATGTGGAGAGAGTAAAGGTCTCTTTAATATCACAAATCATAGATTCAGAGATAACAGGCATCTTTGAAGACTAACCTCCTTTTTTCAAATGTGGAAACTGAGGCCCAGGGAAGTTAGTTGATGCCCATGGGACTATAAGCTTAAGTGGCAGCATGAAAATTTGACTTTTATCTTCAAATCCAGCACATTTCCCCTGCACCACACTGTGTCTGTTGATGAGACATGAGGAACTGGGTGAGCTAGTCAAGCCAGTTGCCAGGGCTAGAAATAGTGTAGGAATTGCGATAATCTGGTTGTGTGTGGCTAAGCAGATGCTGTATGGCCCAAAACCTGAGATGGCAGACCAAGTGAACAGTTGTCAGAATAAGAAAGTGAGCAGAACTCCCAGGAAAGGGAAACATGAGGTAGATTGTTACCTTTACTCCAGTCATACCACTAGGATTTCCCCTGTAATTGACCCTCTGAAAAAGGAGAGACTCTGCCTAAACTTCCCTTGCCAAGAGAGACTCAGCTGTATATCTCATTTCTACTCTAGCTTAAAAATGAATAGACTATTTGAAAGGGCTAGTTCTTACTTAAGGGGATGAGGAGGTAGAGAAATTCTGTTGAAAAAAGTTCAGTAAGATCTCCCCAAATAAAATCAGGTCAGCTAGGTGGTGCAATGGATAGAGTGCTGGACCTGGAGTCAGAAAGACTTATCTTCCTGAGTTCAAAACCAGCTTCAGACACTTACTAGCTATGTGACCCTGAGCAAATCATTAACCCTGTTTGCCTCAGTTTCCTCATCTGTAAAGTGAACTGGAGAAGGAAATGACAAACCAGTCCAGTATCTTTGCCAAGAAAATCCCAAATGGAGTAATAAAAAGTCAAACACAACTGAAGTGACTGAACTGCAACAGCAACAATGAAATAAAATATACTGTAATACTCAGTGATTTCAAATGCAAAGGCAACTATAGGGGAGAACAGCAAAAAAAAAAAAAAATTAAAAATGGCCGAAGAATAAGAAACAAGAGAGACCAAAGTTTTATAAATGAATAGAAGACTCAATCCTGGACATCATTAATACATTTTCCCAAAGAAAAAGAGGTATTGAATATAATAAGCACTTGATACTTTTAAAAAATGAGATTGATTATATTCTATGACATAGGAAATGACTAGTAACCAATATGAAAGTAATTTCTGAATCAGCTGAATTAACCCATCAACTTATTAAGGCAAAGATTAAAATTAATATCTAACTAGAAGAAAGGATATAAGTGAGAAAATATGTTATGAAATTGAGGCAACACTAACATAATCTATTTACTTAAGGTTTTGACAGTGAAAAATCAGAAATGGATAAAAGGATATATTTACACTGATTATCACTATTTTCTGAATAAGCTAAACCAATAGAAATAAAATGCCACAGTAAGGAGGTCAAAAAAGTATAGATACTGAATCAACCAGCAAATACTTAATGTTTTTGCTATGCAGAGACATGTCAGTCAAAGACAATACTGCTTTAGACTAAAAGTCTTATGAAGGAAAATGATGGAAGATTATGAGCAGAATTATCTCAATAAGAGTGAGAAGCAGGGGAGAGAGAACTAAACTTATAGAAAGCTTTGCAAATGACCCAATTAAAAGTACCTAATGAGAAATACACTTTCAGACAGTGTCAAAGTGGGAATTTCTTATGATTTTAGCTCAGTTTAGTTTTTTTGCTTGACCAGGCACATTTGTAGAAGGTTTTTTTTTTCACCCTTCATTTCTGGGGGCAAGGTGGGGAGATAGGGGAATAGCAATAGCCCTACCAAACATAAAATAAAATAAAAGAGGGTCATTTTAAAAGAACTCATTGGAGAGAACAGAAGGAAGGCCTAAAATAAACATAGTTGTTTAATAATTTTTAAAGCTTTGAACTGCACTAAGACTTTTAAAATGCCCTATAACTTTAAAAGGAAAAGCACACTATACATAATATACAATAGAGATTTACAGTTTCATGTTCAATCTTCTTTTTCTGTTCTACTTTGTATATGGAAATACTTATTTTATTTGGTGTTTGCTAAGTTTGAAATTATATATGTATATATATACACATATTTGTATGTATACATACATACACATATATATGTATTAAATTTTGAACTTGAGTGTAATTGGATCTATATTACTATGTGTATCTATACATCCATATATATGTATGTGTATATATATGTATGTGTGTATGTGTTTGTATGTATGTATGTATATATGTGTGTGTATACACACTTAGAGACACAATTAAGCTACAGATTCATAAGATTCATAAACATACAGATTCATTCAGTGGAAGTAGTGCTAGATTTTTGAGTCAGAGGACCTGATTTCAAATCCAAATTCTGGTACTTACTACCTAAGTAGCCTTAGGCAGTTATTTCTCTGGACCTCAGTTTACTGACCTGTAAAATGAAGAAACTAGATTTATGATCCCCAAAATAGTTTAGGATGGAATTTAAAAGAGAACAACAATCGAATGAAAAATGGAAAAGATCTGTCAAGATCTTTATAACAAACTCTTTTCTCTAGAAATGACAGTGGAGCCCTCACATTTCAATTTTAATTCCACACACACACACCCACAATTCTTAGAGTTCTGCATTAAGTTCAATTGCATTTAAAAGAAACAAAGAGAGAAGAGCCACTAAAGCCAGCATAGACTTTCTCCGAATATACTTAGATGTGATAACAATTTTGAGGGCCTTTCCCTACTTTCCCATCTTTACAAAATCTGCCTGAGACTAATCTATACATGCCTAAAGGACATCTTTGACAACAGTGTGACAGACAAGCTTTTGTCAATGATGTGCTACAACAGAATATACTTTTATAGTCACTCAAGAAAATGTAGAGAATAAAACATCCTACTGTGCTTACTATTTGTTGAATTTTTTTCTTCATTGATTTGGTAGAACAAAATGACACTTTAGAGTCTCTTCTCTGAAAAAGTTTCTCATGATACTTTAAAATCATATAAGATTCCATACAAGATGTGAAAATAGAAAGAACTTTGTCCTGTGGCCTCGTGATTTAAAATGTCAAGCAAAGCTCATCCAAGGTATCTAGCGCTTCCATAATGAACACCTAGCACAGAATTCAAATGGAAAAGGGATTCTCTACAGATGGAGGGGATCTCCAGATATGCTTGTTTGTGGATGACATTGTGCAGGATCTGCCAAATCCTAAAATATTTCCCATTCTTCTAAATAAGATCCATCGTAAATTACAATAGGTTGGCCTCTCTACACAGGGGAAAGCAAGTGGATAGAGAATGTCTATGTTCAGATGATCACATGCAATTGGATGAATAACCCACAGAATTGGTCCATTAAGATATATGTATCTTGGACAGGTGCTATGGATGGACAATGAACCAGCCCCAAAATTGAATAGGAAAGCAGGCTGAACTACATTTGGAAAAACTATAGAAAATGTCTTTTAACATCCCAAGCTTCTCCTTGAAACAAAAGCTTGTCTTTTTAGCATCAATATTTTTGTGATGCTATATGAATGACAGTCATGTTTTAGAAGGAAGGGAACAAACATTTATTAAGCACCTAGTATATGCCAGGCGCTGTGTTAAGTGCTTTATAAATATTATCTTGCTTGATCCTCACAACAATCCTAGGAAGTAGGTGCTATCAAGGGCTCCATTTTATAGTTGAGGATACTGAGGCACACAAAGGCTAAGTGACTTGCCGCAGTTAGCAAGTGTCTGATGCAGGATTTGAACTCAGAGTTTCATGACTCCAGACCCAGTACTCTGTCTACTGTGCAATCCAAGAATTAAAGTTGTGGTGTTGCTAAAGAACAGTGGCTAAGCATATGGAAAGCCTGAGTAAGCTAGAGCATACTAGCAGGGAAGAATTGTACAGGGCAAGTGACATAGAGAATACAAGGAGGTGGGTTGGTCATGTAGTGATAATAATCAATTAAACGTTCCTGTGTTCCATTATCCACATAATGTCAGGAGATGTAAAGGAAGGTTCTCAACATGTTAGGTAGAAGAACCCTCGTCTGCCATGAAGAACTTATGGAAAGACGTAGACATGAATCACACAGGATAAAAAAGCATGGGTGCCTTGCTCTCAACCAATGAAGGAAGTATCCACATGTCCATGTCAGTGAAATCACAGATCCACAGGCACAGTCCCCAGAGCACTAGACTTGGAGTTAGGAAGTGTTCCAATCCTGGCTCTCTCACATTAGCGGTGGGTCCATGAATCCTGAGCCTCAGTTTCTTCATTTGTCAAATAAGTATGATAGCAGTTGTACTACTTACCTTTCAAGATTGTTCTGATGAAAGTGTTCTATAAATGTGTTATTATTATTCTCATATAATCATCCACCCTTTCTATCCCTCAGGGTCTCCCTAGGTAAAAGATTACTAAGAGCCTGTGGTTTCCTACACAGTACCAACCTACACACTGAAGGTATGAATAGTAACGGTAATATCAGATTGTTAAAAGTCTGAATACTAACAGTTTTGCCTATGGCAGAAGAGAGGAAGCAATAACATTGAATGTAGACCAGGAACCATGCAAAACTTCTCAAAATCCATTGAAACAACGGAAGAAACTCTATTGTTACTTTGTTTAAAAACAACTATTTTCCAGATGCTGATTAAGTCCTGTTAATGCAAATTTCATCAGATTATCATAAAAAAGTTCCCATAGATTTTGGTGCAACAAACTATGAATGCAATAACAATACTATTTCAAAGAAACACTATTGTACCATAAGAGACAATGAAGATGAATAATTCGGAGAAACATGGGAAAACTTACATGAACTGACACAGAGCAAAGAAAGCAAAACCACAAAAACAAAATATACAACTATAATAATTTAAATTAAAAGAACAATAAAGTGCTACTGAAAGGTTAGATGAAATGACTAACCTTAGCCCTGGAGAACAAAGGATAAAATACATTCCTCTCCTCATGGTAATGAGGTAACAATACAGAATGTTGCACACACTGTTGTGTTGGTCAGTTTTGCTTTGCTTTTTCTTTGTTATATAGGAGGGTTCCATGTGAAGATAAAAACTAAAATATATAACCCAACAAAAACTAACCTCCCCCACCTTGAAATCCTCCAATTAACCAAAATATTTCCAAGCTCAGTCAATAGCCCATTTGTTTCAATCAATATTCAACATAACCAAAATCTATAACAACCAGAAAATTAGGACAGTCCATTGAAGTCAGTTCTAATAGAGTTTGGCTTGTGATTTCTTTGAGCCGTGTCTCTGGAGTTTTTTGTCAGTGCCAATGGACTTTTGGCATGAGAAGTGGCTTCCCCTGGAGCATTCTTTGTGTTGGCTTGAAAGACAGGTCTTAGTGATGTCAGAACCAATTTTTAGTGCAACTTCAGGGCATCCAGCAGAAGAGATAAGGTGAAGGGGAGACAGTCAATTCACCCCTCTCTTAGACCTAGCTGCAGCTAGAGGACACATTGCATAAACTGCTACTATACTTCAAATCTCTCTTTGCTCTCACGCCAATCAATCAATCAACAAGCACTTATTGAACACCTACTATGTGCTTGGCCCCCTTGAATAGCACATCCCGGACACTGAACCTGCTTTCCAGATTTATTGCTTTGAGCTATTTGCCTTCAACTAGGATAGATCCCACTTTCTGCAGTCACTGACTGACCTGCCATTGAATGTGCCTCTGTTTTCTCTGTTGGTGATATACTTTCTGTCCTGAACTTTGCTTCAAAGTTCTGATGCCCACTATTGCTGGCTAGACTTTCATTGCTTTACTATTTACTTTACCCACCTTGAGCAGGTCAGTTTCTTTCTTAGAGCCTCAGTTTCTTCCACCGTAAAATGAAAAGGTTGGACAAGATAATTTCAGCTCAAATCTATGATCCTATGTGGGGCTGAAGCCACCTCTAACTGTTGCTCCTCTCTTCACCCTACCCCCATCCCTTGACTCCCCACCCACACCCACCTGAGGTCAGAAAAAGGACAGCTGAGAAATTTGAAAATGTATTTTATGGAGCCATTAGCTATGACTTTTGGTCACTGATATCATGAGATAATATACATTAAGTGCTTAGCACAGTGCCTGGGACACTAGGCACTTAATAAATGCCTATTCCCTTCCCCCTTCCTCTCTAGGCATTTTTAGTATTAAGAGTCTTTTTGTCCACCAGTGCTAAGTTGCATGATTCTCCTGTAGATTAGGCATCTGGGGTCCTTACTTAAGACTGTAAGATCTTATCTAATTAGCCCTCTTCGGCAATCCTTCCTGAGTGCGGAGGCTTCTCAGGCTGGTGGAGTGAGGGATTTAAAATCTGTTTCTATTTAATGTCAGTTTTTTTTCCCACTTCTTGAATTTTATCTGTTAGTTCTCCCCACCCCCTTACTCTTTTTTATGGCTCTGCTCAAATATCTTTAGTTCCTTCAATTGATCCTTACACAGGCTTGGCTTGATATGGAAAGGCCACCCAGAAACAGCAGCTGCTAGGGTAGAATGTTATGATTCACCTTCTGAGCTGTGGAAGACACAGTAGCACCCTGTGACCTCCATCACCAAATCCATGCTTCTCTTTAAAGTGGGTTTCAAGATTATCTACCAATTAGCCCCACTTTCTAACTATCTCCATTTCTTGTTAATTCAATTCAACCCTATATTTGTTAAGCATACCCAGGAGAATATAAACACCTTGAGGTCAGGGACCATTTCATTTTTTGCCTCTGTATCTTTAGTGCCTAGCACAGTGCTGGGGATGTAGTAGATGATGATGATGATGATAAGTAACGTTTATATTGTGCTTACTACATGCCAGGCACTGTGCTAAGCACTTTACAATTATCTTATTTGATCCTCATGGTAACCCTAGGAGGTAAGTACTATTATTACCCACATTTTACAGATGAAGAAACTGAGACAGAGTTAAGTGATTTGTCCAAGATCACACAGCTAGTAAGTGTCCAAAGCCAAATTCAAACCCAGATCTTCCTAACTGTATACCCAGTGCCCTTTACTTAATAAATGTCTGCCATACCGAATTGAAGCCTATTATGCCAGGCTCTGGGGATATAAAACTGAAAGAAGATACAGAAAAACCTTGTTTTTCAGGTGCTACCATATTTATGGACTGACTTCACTTGTCACTACTTCATATCTGAACTCTCTGCTCACTCATTGGAGGCTAACTGACACATACATACTTTGCTTTTCTCCTACATTTGCCCAATAATCAAATAAAACTTTTCAAATCTATTGAAATGATAAAAAAAAAATTCAGGCATCGCTTAGACTTTGTTGTCACAGTTCTCAGACATCAGTTGCCAATTCCTTACCTATGTGCCAGGGAACATGTTAGGTGCCGGGGATCCAAATACAATAAAAGAAATAATCCCTTACGACAAGAAGAGGGTAGACAAATGTGCACATAGAAGTATATACAGAATAATTATGAAGAAGATACATATAAATACAGACAAAGCAGTTAAATGCTAGGTCACTCAGGAGGCAGGACCTAAGCGAAGGGATCAGACAAGGTTTCACATAGGAGGTGATGGTTGGGCTGAGTTTTGAAAGAGAATGAGGATTCTAGGAAGGATGGACCAGGAGGGACAGCCTAAATAGAAAGGCAGAGGACAGTAGAATAGAATGTGGGAAAAACAGAGAGAAAGTCAGTTTTCCTGGATCACTGTATGTAGGAGGGGGAGTAGCATCCAATGAAACTGGAAAAATAGATCAGAGACGATTATGAATGGCTTTAAAAGCTAAACAGATATTTATATCATATCCTAGAGGTAATAAGAAGAAATTAGAGTTCTCCCAACCCAAACCCACTAGCCTTACCTTTGTAGCCAAAATCTTGACAGCAACACCATTGTTCTGAGGTCACCAAGCAGGTACCATTGAGATCCACTTGACTATGATTGATCTTTATCTGTTTTCACCTGTAATTCCAGGTACAGATAAGTCTTCTCCCCTGTCCCTGGTGCTGCTCCAGGCTCCTATCTTTCCCCATCATTTTTCTCTAGAAGGTAATTGTCATGCAGAGCTGAATGGGCCAGGCTATACACTTCCTTCAAGACTCAAATCAAGCACCACCTTCCACATGAAACCTTTCCTGATTCTCCTTCCCAAGTGCTAGTGCTGTCCCCCCTCACCTACCTTGTGTTTATATGTTTATATTTATAATTATTCTGTATGTGTATGTTGTTTACCCAATAGAATGGAAGTTCCCCGAGAATGGAGGAGTACCCTTTTTGTCTTCGCATCCCTAGCATCTAGCACATAATAGATGCTTAATAAATGCTTTTTGATTGTGTGAATTTATAGCTGATATACTCTAAAGATACATGTGCCCCAGAAATCATAAGATCCTATGTTTAGAGGAGGGAACCTCAGATATTATCCAAACCCTCCATTTTATAGAAGAGTAAAGTTGAGGCCCAGGAAGCAAAAATGAGTTGCCCAAGGTCACACAGGGTCAATATTCTTTCCACTATACCACAGTCACCCCTACTTCACCCTAGGCTTAGAATTAAGTGTTTATTTGCTTCCAAGTAAAAGGCAAGATGTTATGACCTAAAAAGCCTTAAATAATTTGGCCCAGTAGCTACCTCAGAGACTGCCTCCTCCCCCAGCTGTATCACATCAATTAAAATCCTTTGACGTATGCCTGCTGACAGTTCTGAAATTCCTCCTTCAAGGGAATTGAAGGCTGGGTGTTTTTCTTGGAGGCCACTTGCTTATGGAATTTCTTGCCTGCCCTGCTTTGGCAGAAGCCCAGTCTGTTGACCTTCAGGGCAGTGTGAGACTCATCCCTTTCGATTGTGATTTTATTGATCCTAACATGTGCTGATTTGGCTGCATCTCTTTTATGGATTTTAATTACTTAGCTTTGGTGGGGAGGGGAAGGGTTGCCACTGAGCCCTAAGGTGATTCAATCACTAAGAGTGTGACATATATATATGTATATATGTATATGTATATACCTCTATAAAGTCATCAATATATTTTAAACCTACAGAATCAACATCCTATATTGGATCCAGTCCAAAATGAAAATGGCCTCTGAAAGAAGCCATGACCATGGGAACAGCAACATTTCTTGGCTTTGAGTTCCAGAAGCAGGGATGTAAGCAAAGTTCTGAGGGCCAGCCTTCAGAAGGAGCCCAGCATGGATGGATATAGGAGCTTCGGTTGTAGGGATGTGCTACAACCTAACACTCCATTTACATAGATGAGGTATGTGAGCAAGAGAACACTGGGCAGGAAACAGGTGGCATCTCCATTCTCTGGGAAAAGTACCAGGTTGTAAGGTACAATCAAAAATAAATATATGCCATACTGCCAGCATATTCAGGAAGAACAAAACTTGAAGGCTGTTCTCATTATGTTGAAAGACAGCTTTCTTCAGCTGTGGCTTCCTTTCCTGCTCATTGTTTCTGTGGGTCTTGAGAGGTGTGTGTGGGTGGGGGGGGTGTTGTGTGTGTGTGTGTGTGTGTGTGTGTGTGTCGTGTGTGTGTGTGTAGTCATTTCAGTATGCCTGACTCTTCATGACCACTTTTTAGATTTTCTTGGCAAAGATACCAGAGTGTTTGCCATTCCTTCTCCAGCTAATTTTACAGATGAGGAAACTGAGGCAAGCAGGGCAGTGACTTGCCCAGGGTCCCACAGCTAGTAAGTGTCTGAGGCTGGATTTGAACTTGGGTCTTCCTGATTTCAGGCACTGTATCCTCTGTGCCACCTAGTCTTGAGAGGTAACACAGTATACCAGCAAGAAAGCTAGCCTCTGAGCCAGGAAGACATATACCAGCAAGCCATTTAATCTCTCAGTGCTCCAATTGGCTTGGCATCAAACTCAAATAGAAACACTGTAGAAAGCATATTGACTAAGAGGAACACAAATTAATGCTATCTAGGTTGTACTGTATTTTTACTTATTTTGCTCGACATTCCCCAATTACATTTTAATCTGGTCCTGTTCTACTTGGGAGTTCTGCTGGCTACTTGCCACATACATAGGAAGAGAGTTTGAGCTCTCTGCTCAAAACAAACGGGACTCTGTGTGCAGGGGAGGTGCTACCTACATCGATAGAGAGAGTTTCCTCATCTTGAGAGTTCCCTATACCAGTGAAATTGGAGGCCCGGTTTCTATCCCTCTCACTTTACTGTGTTAGGGCAATAAGAGCCACTGAAAAACTTTTATAATCCTAAAGAAGAAAACTAACAGCCCCGGCATCAGCTCCTCAGCGCAGCTCCTCAGACCTGATAAAGCTGTGAGCTGGGCTGCAGCCACTTCCATGGTCCCCATCCCTTCCCTTAGAACATGAAATATGACAAGAAATGGGGTACAGTTGGACAGAGGGATCTGGAATGTGGTTTAAAAGTTTGATTTGGGGAGTGGAAGATACTGAACCAAGTATCAGTCCTAATGGACTTAAAACAAAATCAGCAACATTTAGTGTGTCTAATATTTGCCAGGAAGTGTACTAAGTGCTAGAGATGCAAAGACATCAGTGAAAATTCTTATACTGAAGGAACTTATATTTCATCAGGAAAAATAGCGTATACAAACACACACATACAAAGTGTATAAAAAGTAACAAAAAATCTCCTGCCAGTGTCTGGAGAGATCAGAAAACAATTGGGGATGCTCTTTTTATTTCTATTTTTCTGTGAGACAGTTTCACACATACACACACACACACACACACACAAACACACACACGCACTACCACCACCACCACCAACACCCCACCACTAACCACAACCAAAACACTATCCTCGAGTCTCATGGCACCCATCCATGGCTTTTGGATACTTTTTTTTCCCCTCTCTCTCTTTCCTCTCTCTAGATCTATGGATATGTTTCCCTCATCTTTCTGGCAGTTCTTTATACTCAGTGCCACTGATTCTATCCACACTGCCTTTCATCCTGTCACAATACTACCTATTTTTCTCTTTCTCTCTCAGATGCTGCTCTCCTCACCTCAAACTAGGCACATGTGCATTCATGACAGACTTCTGTTTTCTGCAGCTGGTTAGCTCAGTTGGTTCAAGGACCCTGCTGACATGAGTTTGGTCTCCTTCATGGCCCAGTCAGTTTTGCTCCATTCTAGCTGCCAGCTGGCTTGCCACTGGGTCACGTGGAGGAATAGGCTAGAGAGCATGGATAGATGGACTGAAAGCCATCACTGCAGTTGGACATACAATTACAAGTCTATACCCTGATAAGGACAGATCATTAGCTAAGATGAGCTAGTTTACAAAGGATAGGACTCAAAAAAGAGATTTGAATGAACTCACTCTATTTGACAACATGGACATTGACTTTTGGCAAGCATTTTGAAAGTTATTTTTCTTTTTCATCATGCATTTTTACCCAAATAAAGTAGGAATTGTTTAAATAAAAGTTTATTCTTCTTAATTTTTTGTAGCATGAATGGGCAGAGGGAAAGCTTGAACAATAACCGATATTCATATAGTATTCTGTGTATATGCATGCATATATATGTATATATACATACATATGTATCTATCTATGGAAGGTATTCCAAAAGCGTTAATGCAGTTTTAAGCCATTAATGTTTAAAACTATGCTGCCTTTTGGGAGACATCCCATATGCATATAGGCATACCTCAGAGATATTGCAGGTTTGGGTCCAGACTACCATAATAAAACAAATATTGCAATAAAGCGAGTCATGTGAATTCTTTTGTTTCCCAGTGCACATAAAAGTTATATTTATACTATACTGTAGTCTATTAAGTGTGCAATAGAATCATGTCTAAAAAATGTACATACCTTAATTAAAAAATACTTTATTACTAAAAAATGCTAACCATTTTCTGAGCTTTCAGCAAGTCATGGTCTTTTTGCTAGCGGAGGGTCTTGCCTCAGTGTTTATGGCTGTTGACTGATCAAGGTGGTGATTGCTGAAGGTTGGAATGGCTGTGGTGGTTTTTAAAAATAAGATATATAATAAAATAAGATATAACACATATCAACTTAGTCATAAATGTAATATTATTTACATTTTACTGTATTTCATTTATTTTGTTGAATATTTCCCAATTACATTTTAATCTGGTTCTGGCCACACTCAGAGTATTCTGGCCATGCATTTAATACCTCTGCTCTAGGCAATTAAATCTATAAGTTGCAGAGACAACACTAACCTGCATTGGTTAAGGGAGTTTCCTCATCAGAGAGTCTCCTATATCACTGAAATTACAGGTGCGATCTCCATCCTGGGAGGTGGGTACTATAGGTATGATTGTCATCATCTCCATTTTACAGAAGGCAAAACTGAGGCACGTGGAGGTTAAGGGACTTACCAAAGATTACACAGTTAGTGAGGGTTAAAGGCAGGACTTTGAGCTCAGCTCTTCCTGACTGCCAGCCCAACACTCCATCCACTGCAACATATTATTCCTCTAGGCAGAGGTTAGATTACTGGGTAAAGGGTTTTGTACTCTTTATTAATTGTGAATCCCAAACCATTATTTTGGGGTAAGACACGAAACTGCTTATTCTTGTACACGGGCAGAAATCTTCAAAAAGTCACATGCCCCCTGTCCCTATATGTATAACCTCTTGGGTCTTTTCAAAACTATTAGAATCAATAGCTTTCACTTAAACCAAAGAGAATAAAACAGACCTTGCCCAAATGATAAGCAGCCCTGGACTAGGAGTTAAGTGCCCTGACTTTCTCTTTCTAGTTGTGTGACTTTAGGCAAGTCACTCCAAGGGTGGCAGTTTCCCCTTAAGCAAAATGAGCAGTTCTGACTATATGATTTCCGAAATCCTTTCCATTTCTAATATCTATGATGGTGTTGGGGTGGGCCTGATGCCAGCCACCAGCACCTTGTTGGTTCAGGGCTTGATCTGGGGACAAAGTAAAGTATTCATATGTCATTGAGCAATTAACCAAAGGAGGTTTATTTTGCCCTAATACAACAAAGATAGGGTGGTACTTAGCTTCTATAACGTTGGCTCCCATCATTTGCATAAAGAAACATGTCTGGTTGTCAGGGCAGGGTGCGTTGACTGATGTGGTCTTCACACATACTCCAAATGAGAGATGCCCCAACTCCAAGTGGGTGGGACTTCTGATGCCCTAAAGTGACCAAGAAACTGCATCAAGGGAGGCTGGGGGCCAATCAGGTCCCACTGTCAGTTTTATTGCCTTCTAGAAGCAAACAATCCTGTTGCAGAGAAACAGAGCACTCTGGTCCTATCACAGACAGATTCTATGATATTTGATTCTAGTCTTATCACTACTTGCCTTTCACAGTCATCAGTGGAAAATTTGCAGGTTTCATAAGAACTAATAATTTCACTATTTTGTTTTTCTACTTGAGGAAAATCAGAAGTAATGATATTCTGCTCATACAAACATATTTGTAGCAGCCCTTTCATAGTGAAAAAAACTGGAGACAAAATGGGTGTCTATCAATGGAGGGATGATGAAACAACCTGTGGCATAGGAATGCTTTGGAATGTTATTTCCATAGAAACAACCAATATAAAGAATACAAAGCAATCAGAGAAACTCAGGAAGAGTAATATGAACAAATACAGAGTGGAATAAGAATAACCAAAAAAGTGACCCATAAAATGATCATAATGACGTAGAGGAAAATGACTTTGAAATACATCAGAACTCTGATCCATGCAATGAACAATATTAATATTGACTTTGAAGAACTGACAGTGAAGCTTTTCTCCCTCTTCTCAGTAGAAAGGCAGAAAACTGCATGCAGAAAGTTCTCAGATATGGTTAATATATTGGTTTGTTTTTTGTTAATCATGCTTTTTTTGTTACAAGGAAGAGTTGGAGGAAGCAGAGCATTTTTGAGAAGTGATAGTAATATAAAAAAATCAATAAAATTGTTTTTATTAAAAAATATATATATAAGCTGAAGAGTTCTCCTGAGTTGTGCTGTAAGGCCTCCTTGAACACACCTACCATGGGAATGTTTTCTTCAAAAACAGTCTCTGCCAATAGGGACCTTACTCCTTATAACTGCAACATTGAGCATTCCCACTTCCCCAAAACGCATGGAGTTGTGGATGCCTGCCAAAGAGTACTATAAAACCTAGGCCTATGAACAAAGGAACATCATCAGTATGAATGCTGAAGATATTCCCAGCCCCTAAACCACCCTTGCTTTTCAATGTCTGCCACCAGCAGAGTTCCTGACCCCAAAGAGTTTTTGTTGTTGTTTAGTCATTTCAGTCAGGTTTGACTCTTTGTGACTCCATTTGGGGGTTTTCTTGGCAAAGATATTGGAGTGGTTTGCCATTTCCTTCTCCAGCTCATTTTACAAATGAGAAAACTGAGGCTAACCAGGTTAAATGGTTAAATGACTTGCTCAGGGTCATCCAGATAGTAAGTGTCTGAGGCCAGATCTGAACTGAGGAAGATGAGTCTTCCTGACTCCAGGCCCAGCACTCTATCCACTGTGCCACCTGGCTGCCCTAAAAAGAGTTTGCAAACCCAGTTTTTCCTTCTTCCATAGGTACCATTGTCTCTCCTCCATCTCTATTTTTGCATCCTGCATAGTCTCTTTGAAAGCCTCATTCAGTTTTTTCTGGCTAAGTCTTCACAACCTATGATATGTCCCAAGTTCTTTCATTGGCATACTCTGGGTGGGAGGGGTAAGGGTGTAAAAAGTTGAAATTCACATGCAAGAGAAGAAAAAGAAGTCAGGGAAAGAGAGAAGATAGTACTTAAACTCCTTTTTTTTTTTCAATTTGTAGTGTCTTCTCCCTCTTTCTACCTAGTTATCTCTACTCAGGTCCAAGTCTAAG
The DNA here is from genome assembly GCF_003287225.1 of Phascolarctos cinereus. Classification (NCBI taxonomy): domain Eukaryota; kingdom Metazoa; phylum Chordata; class Mammalia; order Diprotodontia; family Phascolarctidae; genus Phascolarctos; species Phascolarctos cinereus. Next base: position 331,429,168 of record NW_027555847.1, read on the forward strand.
GAGTTGTTTAGCAGAACAACTGTCCCCAAATGGTAAAGACAAATCATGATGAGACTGAGGGCTAAAGTCAGATTGCATCTTTAGGAACTCAGGTTTCATTTTGCTGTTCACTAGATTATCTTCCAAAGAAGCCAAAAGCTGTTTTATCTCTGATGATAACAAATATCCTTGGCCCTAGAAAGGAACTCACAAAAAAAGGAATACATTGCCAGGCAGTGTATATCCCATAACAGACATGAAGCCGAGCGTAGCTATCATTAGACATGTTGGCATGAATGCAAGAATGCAGCTGAATAGTGTCGAGATGATACATTCTAATAGTCCTTTTGCCACATTGAGAGGAGGAGGAGGAGAGGACACAGAGAGGAATCCCCTGCAGGAATTACCAGAATTTTTTGAGGACTTCATAAAGGCTTTAATACAGCTGGAATACCACACAAGCTTTCTTCCTTGTGCTTTGCCTGAGGGAAGTGCTAAGGGATGTAAATTGACATGGAGCTGATTTATACTGACCACCTGTATAGCCATGAAAGAGGTTTGATTTTTTTTTAAAATATGTTGCAAGTTGCCAAATATCCTTGGTGGTGGCAGTAAGAGGGCTCAGCCATTCTCCTCATACTTTAACACTTTAAAGGGCTGTATTACTTGCCTGGACATTCTCTCTACTGACCCAGATGAAGATCCCTCCACACCTGCAGATATAACAAATAAATAAACAAATCCCCTCAGTTTGGATTTCATTTATTTGTTAAATATTTAGGACCTGCTAGACAGTATACTAGGTGCTAGGATAGAAATATTAAAAGTGATAATCCCTGCCCTCAAGGAGCTTACATTCTAGTGATGAGGATGGGATCTGGACACCAGAAAGGAAAAATCCGGGACTTTCCCACATATCCAAATCTCTGGTGGTTGCCTGAGGTTATAATGTCATCAACTGGCCTTTCTCGTGGCTATACCCAATCTCCCAAGTTGTTACCCTTAACCAAGCGTAGCCCTCCATGGTCTTACCTCCATATGGCAAGGGTCGCCCCCCCCCTCCCCTCCACTTCCCACCCTTAATCCTAGCTAGGCTCCATTCTCCCTTAGTCACTTGGTTCAGGTCCCAGCACACTGCTTGGCCACTCCTAGATCCCTCCCACAATCTTTCTGTATATAAGGTCCATTCTGTCTCCATTAAGGTGCTCAGATTCTTATAATGTAGCCACTCACCAGATTCCTTAAGGGTCTGCTCATCATGATGAATGTTCTAATAAATCTTGATTTTGGCTGAAAGAAGGCCTTGGTTGAATTCTTTTGGGGAGGACCCTGTCTCTTGCTCTCGATATTTTGAGGTGGGGTCCCAGCACCTCTAACCCTCTAATCCTCTAAACTTTAACATTTGTAGGTGAATATAACATATTCACAGATACATTGTTCCTTTTGTTCTTCATTCTTTTCAGATCTGACCAAATCTTCATGACTCCATTTGCGGTTTTCTTTGCAAAGATACTGGAGTGGTTTGCCATTTCCTTCTCCAGATCATTTTACAGATATGGAAACTGAGGTAAAAAGGATTAAGTGACTTGACACAGCTAGTGTTTGAGGAAGATGACTCCAAGTGACAATCTATCCATTGCACCACCTTGCGTGATTTGTCCTTCATTCAATCATGACATCAGGGAGATGATGACATGACTTGCAACTGACTTTGATTTGAGTGAGGGAGGACTGTGCAAAGTCACCAGCCTCATTTTCTCCTCTAGAGCCATCTGGGCCCAGTGGCCAGATATTGATCAGGATGACTGCAGATGGCCCCAGGATGCAGTGGGAAACCTTGGCCCTTAAAGGGCTAAGGTCTTTTCAGGTTCTCACTCTGAGTAAGGCTATGCACATTCAGTGAATAGGCCTCTTTAAGAAGTGAGTGAAGGGATGGTCCCTTTAATTAAAAAAAAAAAGTCCAACTGGGAGGGGAAGACACTCAGGGTTACTGACAATAGAGAAAAAGTTATTATTTACATCCACTCTGAGCTAGGAGGGTCCAAAAAAATAACCATTAAGTGGTGCTTGGGCAGGGACCTATTGTTGTCCAATCAAGTAGCTCCAGAGTGAATTTGGTTTAAGGTTTGGTCTTTGAGAAAGAAATCTAGCCAGTAAACCCCAAGCAGCCAGCACAATAAGTACATTTAGGATACAAACAAAGTAAATACATAGTGATTGGTGCCCTTGACAAATGGTCCAATCAGGAAACACCTGTGGAAGAAGGAGGTATTTGAGCAGACCCTTGAAGGAACTAGGGTTTCCAAAAGGGAGAAGTAAGAGAAGAGCATTCCAAGCACAGGGAGCATCCTGTGCAAAGGTAGAGGTCATAGGAAATGAATTATAATGTATGAGAAACAGCAAGTTGGGCAATCAGGCTGAAGAACAAAGGGTATAATGGGGAATAATGTGTAATCAACCTGGAAAGCTAGGCTAGAGTGAGACTGTGAAAGACTGGAAATGCCAAACGGAGTATTTACTTAATCCTAGAGACAAGAGGGAGCCATTGGAGCTTCTTGAGCAAGGGGAGTAACATGGTCAGCATGACTTTTAGGAATTTCCATGTGATGTGATAGCTATATGGAGGATGAATTGGAGAGGGGAGAGGATTCAGGCAGAGAGCCCAGTCTGAAGGTTAATACAATACTCCAGGCTAGGATGGTTATGGAATAAGTAGAAAAAGGCTGTTGGATGAGAGAAATGTTAAGGTGGAATAAGCAATTGGAAAAGGGGGATGAGAGAGAGTAGAGAGTCCAGGATGACTTGTAGTTGAAGGACTGAAAGAATGGTGATGATACCCTCAACAAAAATGCAGAATTTAGGAGAAGAGGTAGGATTAGGGTGAGAGACGATATGTGTATTGAGTTTGAGATGCGTATGGACTACCTAGGTAGAGATGTAGTTTTGAAATTCAGGAGAAGGGGGAGGGTTAGATATATAGATCTGAGATTCATTTACATAGAGATGAAAGTTTAATCCATAGGATCTGATGAGATCTCCCAGAGAGGATGGAGAGAGTAGAGGACCAAGGACAAATCTCCAGTTTACACCCACAGTTACGGAATAGGATCTGGATCATGAACTTGCAAAATATTGCAAGTGTAGAGTCCAATAGGTAGGAAGAAAACCCTGAAAGAACTTTGTCATGGAAACCCAAGGAGGAGAAAGAATTCAGGAAGAGGGCATGGTCAATCATTCAATATGTGCCAAGTACCAGGCAAATCTAGCAGTTGACAACTCAAAGAAAAAAATGAAACAAAAACATCTGCCCTCCAAAGTGTCAGATATCACAGACAAGGCAAGAAGGATGAAGACTGGTAAAAGGTCACTGGATTTGGCCTTAAAGACATCTTTGATGACCTTGGAGAGAGCAGGTTCAGTTAAGCAATGGATATAGAAGCCAGAATTTTTTGTTTTGTTTGGCAATTGGGGTTAAGTGACTTGCCCAGGGTCACACAGCTAGTTAAGTGTCAAGTGTTTGGTCTGTGGTCAGATTTGAAGTCAGGTCCTCCTGACTTCAGAGCCGGTGCTCTATCCACTGCACCGCCTAGCTTCCCCTAGAAGCCGGATTTTAAGAGACAGAGAAGTGGGTACAAATTGAGAAAGTGGAAACAAAGAGTGTGGATAGCATTTTCAAGGGCATTGGCTAGGCAAAATAGGAAAGATAGGGGATGGTAGCTTGAAGATGGCAGAATCAGGTGGAGATTTATCAAGGATAAAAGAGATAGGGGTTTGCTTTTAGGCAACAAGGAAATAGCCCCTGGATACTTAGGAGTTAGAAATTAGAGTAATGGGGCATAGATAAATGGATAAGATCCTGGAGGAGATGGAAGGGGAACAAGATCAGTTAATTGATTGGTAGCTGGCCTCTGCCTCCCCAGGGAATTCCTTAAGACTTCCTAAAAGAATTATTTCCCTATATAGTCTTTCAGACTTAGAGTACTAACCTGAGCTGTCTACCTACATCCTTTCCCCAACTATCACCACTAATACACAAACATGCACACTGAGAAAGAATTCAGAGTTTCTAGTAATTCAAATAGCCTCCTACTTTGATGCATTTCTTCCCCAGGGATATATGCCCTTATAGCTTATATATATACTATCCTGGATAGTCCTTCCCTTGTAAAGGAAGATAATTCAGATATATTAAAGCATCAATAACCCTGTGGTCCACATGACTCAGTACTAGTAAAGATATCAGTGTAAGGTGCTCATCCACATTCTGGCTCCTTTGCCATGGCAATCCTTTCCCTTCAAGGCTCAGTCTGGCAATGGCTCCTTCTCTCCTTCTGTCTCTCCAACCCCCTGCCAATCCAGTCTTCTCTGCATTCCTGAATGTGTATGGTTCCCTGGACAGCCTCATGATGACTGTGAAGCCCTCTCTCCAGGGAACCAAGTCCAAGACTGTGAGTAGCCTCACTCCTCTCTGGGAGTTCACGTGTCCTTGTAAAGGCCTGGGTCAGCCCTTTAAAAAGTTCAACCATGTAAACTTTCGCCTCAGTGTCCTTGTTACTGCTGTAGCTCCAGAGCTGAGAGGTTCAGTCAATTCCAGAACAAAAGGCCAAGTCAAAAGAAAACAAAGACCCAGGACAAGGCGAAAATCACATATTGTCAAAGAGTCTCCATCTTGTAAAAGAGACATTAGTGAGAGAGCTAAACACTCCTTCTGTGGCAATCCAATATTTCTGCATATATGTGTGTGTGCATATTCACACATAAATATACACAAATACATATAGACATGCTACATAGGATGTAGATGTATATACATATATACACACATGTATGAATGATATATGAATGAAAAGGGGGAGAGACAGAGAGAGAAGAAAGGGATAGAGACAGAGGGAGAGAGAGAATGTGAGTTCATTTCCTCTCTGCCTGTCATTTCAATTCCCTATGAATTCAATTTTCCTATGAATCTTTATGGGAAAATTCTGAGGGTAGAGGGATGGGTTTTTGTGTGTGTGTGTTCTTGTAGTTAAGGTCTACAGATGGATAAGTGAGGGAAGGGATGGCTTTAGTACCTATAGAAAGGATCCAAGGTCACTTCCACACCTCTTCGTTGAAGTAGGAATTCAGTGGCTCTTTCATCTTGTAAGGGGCATTTGACAAAGGTACACATGTACTAAGTACCCAGGTGCTGTTTTAGTGAAAAGAATTTCATGGCGCTTGTTATAGGGCAGACACTTTAAGAGTGTGGGTCAGGGGAGAATAATAAAGGTGAAGAGTTACCTGAGATCTTCTAAAAGCTCCTTTTCTAGAGAAAAGCACCTGGCTGCTGTGTAAGATGAATCACCCTCAAAGCCTCAAGTTCATTTACATATCTTTCTTGAGTGGTTTCACCTCATTCTTCCTCAGATGATGTATTTGTTAAATTCTGCAGACATCTGATTCTACGTGTCACGATGGTACTTGAAGCCTATTTCTGGTTAGATAGAATAGCCTTTGAAATTTTCTCTCACACACTCTGCTCAGAGTATGTACAATAAGGAAATTCATTTCCTTCTCTACAAGAAAAGTTAATGATCATTTTCCATTATATTAAAATATTACCCATTGTTATGACTTCAGTTTAATGTTGCTGCAGAAATCACTGTTCTCCGTCTGCACTGCTTAACTGTGTGCAATGGCTCAGGCTCCCTTGTGTTATTTTCAGAGTTTCTCCAAGAAAAAAAATTATCTGTTTAAGATGAGTTATGAAAAAAATGGCAAATCTCACCAGTTCTTGGGAATTATTAGGTAATTATATTCTTAAAATCATTTTTTACTGGGAAAAAATCTGATTTCTCACTATGTTGTCTACTGAATCCAATTATAAATGCCATTGTGAGCCTCCAAATCGGGAACATGAACTTCATTTCAAAACAAGGTGAATATACTAAAGTGTTAGGACAAATGTTTCTCTTTTGGAAGCAATGGGATGTAGAATTACAGAACTATTTTATCAAAACATCTACAGTATCTTATATAAAAGAAGTTTCTCTCCCACCTCAGGGGAAGGAATTCTTGTTAGCATCCAAGGGGAGGGACAAAAAGCAAGGACCAGAAAGTAGGAAGACTGAGAAACCAAGTTGGTTGCAGAGGATTCAAAATCTCCCTGGGTGAGCAGGGTGTTGCTTCTCCCTATTGTTTAAGAGATTCAACGTCATCGGGACCAAGAGTCCAACTATCTGGGAGAGTGTCCAGCAGGGACAAGGAGATGAAAGAGAGATGAAAGGGGTGTGTGTGATATGGTGGAGTGAGACTGTCACCCAGTAGGGAGGGGAGAGAGAGAGGGAGCTTGACAAGAGCCATTCAAGCCAATCACCTGAAGTCAATCAAGCAGCAGGTCTGAAAGAAGGGGAATGTATTCAGCCTCTCATTTCTATTCCCCTTTCATTTGGCTTTGTGTCTGTGGAGGAACTCGGAGTGAATTTTCTGGGGACTGATGCTTTTATTCTCTTAACCTTGAAATAAGAAGAGGAGTAGGAGGAAGAGAAAGACTTTGGAAAAGGAGGAGCAATGGCACTGGTGAATGTGGGCCCACTACAAATGTCAAGGACCAGGTTTCGTTTTGGGTGACCCAGTTATTTTTCAGAATATTTATTTCCAGAAAGTCTAATTAGCTTAGCAGGATTTTTCCTTTTTGAAGTTCTTACCAACTCTACCTCCCTTCTCACAGGCACAGAGCACCTAGCAATCATTTTCCACCAATGAAGAGAGTTTTATGCAAATGGAATTGAGCCCCAGGTTATATGTGTCCTACATAATGACTATTTGTAGTTATATTGGTACAAATATTTTCACACACATTATGGGCTGTACACCCAATGTATTGCTGTCCACGTAAAACTGAGGCATCTATAGACACATCAATAGAATATAAACTCCTTAAGGGCAAGGACAATTTCATTTTTATCTTTGCATCATTTGCAATGAATATAGTAAAAGGCATACAGTAGGTGCTTATGAACAGTATGATAGTGGACATCACCCTGAATTGTAGGGTAAATTGTAGAAATTCTGTTTTAAAGGCTGAGTTTTTAGAATGCTGCCATTTCTTTTTTTTTTAAAGGCTGTGCTGTTGAAATGAAGTTGTTAGTAGAGGGGGTATGTATTGTGACTAATGATACCATAAGGTGGTATTTTGGTTTTTATTTTGGTTTTTATTATTATCAGCTGGAAGAGGATGGCAGATCTTCTCCCTGTATAACAAAACCTAGGCCTGGAGGCAAGACAACTTTCATTTGTGTCTACCCTGGTTGCACTTTCTGACTGTTCATTTTCACAATGTATAGCAATTGGTATCCCATGAAGAATGCAATTTTTTTTTAAACCATTGGCATCAGAGAAATGAATTTCCTGAATATTTGTCTCACCTATTTCACTAGTGGCCATGGTGAATAGAAGTAAGAGCTTGGCTTTGGTAAATGTACACATGAATCCAGGGCAATACAGGCCTTCCTGGACAAAAGTAGAGTTCTACTGATGTTTACTCAACTAGGTACCTTGAAAATCATTTACTTTTTTTGTTTTAACAATGATGTTAGTCCGAGTGTCCTTATCATATTTCCTCATTCGCTTTCTCCTTTTCTCCCCCAACCCAGCTAAACTTGCGCACTCTTCCCCACAACTTCACATACCAGATGGCATTCCATCATATGATGAAAACTCCAAAGGAGAGTGTGAATGTCGATTCTGAGTGTGAGGGCACTTAAGCTATGCGATTTTTTTCAACTCATTTAATTTGCCAGAAATGTAAAGAGATGTGTCTAAATGAATGGATGCATGCACACACACACAGCTTCCTTCAGAAGACTATTTAGTCACTTCAGATGCCACAGAGCCTTGAACTCAGTGCTGTGTTGCGTAATGTTCAGTTCTTGAAATGAAAGAGTCATCACATGCCTATTCTTTTTTCCTGTCCAAGACACTAAGAACACATTGTTTCTGATTTGCTTTTAGAACTTGTCAAGGGAATCCAATATGTCTACTCTGTGACCAGACAGTCTCACAGGTAAATTTGCAACAGGGTAGAATTATAGTGGTTATATTATTTGAATACTACTACGTGCTCACCACCTGGCAGATTATCTTATAAGGATCTGGCTTTGTTTGGGAAAATGTGCTTATTGTAATGTCTGGCAAATCTCACTTGAAAACAGGAGATTTACGAGCTGTTGTCAGGTTCCTCTCCACGCTCTCCTAAGGCCACAACCCTAAAAGATCAGTCATTGAGCGTGCTTCACTGTCAAGCTGTGAAACTCTGCTTTTTAAGAACATTTCATAATTAAACCTTTGAAAAGGCACCAGGAAGGCGTGCTTCTGCCTCCCACCATAAGGTCACGTGCTCAGATTCAGTGTAAAGGGGGGACAAATCACATTCTGGATAGAGGAATGCATGCAGTTGGAGATGACACGATCATTTGCTCTGGATATAAAAATGAAGGACCATTAATTTTATAGCATTAATTGAAGAGCAGAAGTGTTAGACCCCTATAATTATCTCTAGTGAATACATTTTAAAGAGATCCTTACGAATGGAGCGTGTGCGGGCACCCCTGCATCTGTCTGTATACGCAGGCACCCAGAGCAAAGTGAAGGTTTAACTTTATCTCCATCAAAGTACAGGGAATAAGTCAGAGTAATTATTCTTTAACAAAAAAAATAAGAATGTGAAGTTGAAAGTTAAATTCTTAGGACAAAATTTCTTCTTGTGTATGCAAACAAAACCCGGGAGAGTAATGCAAATTTTGGGCTTTCTGGAATGGCAATTATTATCGGCAACATCACTGTCATCTTTGTGGAGGGAGAGGTTCCTAGAACTCATGCCTTGTTACAGAACCACTGAATTTGAGGATGAGGAAAAAACAAAAGCAAAAAATCCTTCAGCAGGGCCAGACCTCAGCCAAGCTGCAGAATAGGGAAAAGCAGTCTTGGATGCTCCCCTCAAAGCCCCAAATGCTCTCATTTGAACTCTTCGTTGCTTAAGACTCTTCACTACAATTCCCCCATCAGGACCAAATAATCCCCTATGCTGCGGACATTCCCACATATCCTCTCTTCATTTAAAATCTATGTATCTATCTATCTAGTATATATGATATAATATATAACATAATGAAATATAAAATATATCCCATTTTCTCAGGGTGAACCTCTGCTAGGTGATGGTAGGTTTTAGCACAGACTATGGGACCGTTTCTCAGAATGTTGTTATTTAGATGAGTAACATAAAATATACAGGATTACAAAGGAAAACAATTGTATTGAAAGAGTTATCAAAATTTTAAAAATAATATATTCATGGACCTCAGATTAAGAAGCCATATTCTAGAAAATTCATCAACTAATCAATCAACAAACGTTCCTTAATGTGTTTGCTATATGCCAGGAATTGTACTCCCTACCTTCAAGGAGATTACATTTTTTTGGGGAAAACAACAAATATACATATGAAATATATAAAATATAATCAAAACAAGTTCAATGTAATTTCAGCGGGGAGGTACTAGAAGCTTGGGGACAAGGTGTCAGGAGAGGTCTCAGGTAGCAGGTGGCATTTGAGTTGAGCTTTAATTGAAACTAGGAATTCTAAGCCAAGGAAGAGAGTGCATGTGCAAAAGCGTGGAAATAGGAGACAGAATATCCTTCAAGGGCAGAAAGAGTATTTTTGTCTCCCTTTGTAACCCCAATACTTAGCAAATCAAGTCAGATCAAAAAGTATTTATTAAGCACCTACTATGTGCTAGATGCTATGTTCTAGAAATGCAAAGAAAGGACCTCACAAATTTAAAGGAGCTCCCAGTGTGATGGGGCATTGCGTGGTACATAATAAGATCTTAATAAATGTTTATTCACTGAGTAACAGCAAGAATAAAGTGAATTCCGTATAATAAATCTGGAGAGAGAGATTGGAGTCAGATTGTGATGGGCTGTGATTATCAAACAGAGAGTTTGCAATTTATTCTAAAGATAATAGGATATCAGTGGAGTTTAATGAATGGAGGAGTGATATGGCCCGACCAGTGTTTTAGAAACAGCACTTTTAGTTCATCAGAGAAACTAATCTCTGTTAATGTGATCAATATTTCAAGAGTCCCCAATCTTAGGGATTGCACAATGGTGTCTCAAGAAGTATGGTGAAAAGTTCACAAATGAATCATTAAAGAATCACAGAGTTCAGAAGAAACTCAGAAATCTACTTGTCCAATATCTACTTGAAACATGAATTTCCCTCTATATCACCAAGTTGTCACCTAACATTTATTTGAACATCTCCAATAGAAAGGAACTCGCTCTCTTTCACTGGAGGCCACTCCATGTTTGTACAGTTCTGATTATGAGAGAAGTCATCCCTCATTTTGAATAAAAATCTGCCTCCTTGTAACTTTCCCTAGTTGATTCTAGTTATGTCACCTATGGCCAAGAAGGAATCTAGTATCTTTCCCACATAACAACCCTACAGATATTTAATTTTAACACAGATGTCAAGTTCCACCAAGGTATTTTCTTCTTCAGGCTAGCCACCCCCCAATTCTTTCAAAGTGTTCTCATATGACAATTTCAAGTCTGTTCATCGTTCTGACGTGCTCCTCTATCTACAGCCCTAAAACGATGTCATTTCAAAGATATGGCTCTCTGAACTGTACACAAAATTCTATGTATGTCCTGACCAGGGCAGAGTGCAATGGGACTACTACCTCCCTTGTCCTGGACAACTAAATCACATCATGATACACTGGTCAGATGAATTAATGAGGTGTTGACCGTGGAGTCAGGAAGGTTTGTCTTTGACACTGATAAACGGCATGGTTGTGGGACGGACACTTAACCTGTATGAGCCTAAGGTGCCCCCTAAAACTTATCTACAAAGTCACAGAGATTTAGGCAGAAGTCACAGGTCCTTTGTGTATTTGAGTAGGATGTCATAAGCTTTTTAATCTACCATGCCATACCATTGATTCATATTGAGAGTGGAGCCTTTAAATACATTTTCTTAAAAAGTCTTTTTCATGTGGACTGTTTTCTAGCCTCATCTCCCCCATTTTGTATTGTGTGATTTATATTTTGAACATAAGCTCAATACATTGTTAAAAATAAATTTTATTGATACCTTTTGTTTTTACATTTATAAATTTCTCCCTGTATCTACCCCCTTTCCCTCCTAGAGAACAGTCCTATATATCAGAATTTATTTAAGAAAAAGAAGAAAAATCAGCAAAACTGAACAATATATCAAAAGTATCTGAAAACATATATAATTTCCACACCCATAGTCCTTCCACTTCTGCAAAGGAGTAGGGGGAAGTACCTTCCCGTGATGCTTCTTTGGGGACACACTTGTTCTTTGTCACTCTGCAATATTCACTTTTAATCTCTGTTCTTTCCATTTATATCTGTGTAGTCATTATGTATACTTTTTTCTTGGTTCTGCTTACATTGCTCTGTATTGGTTAGTGTTAACTCTTTCTTGCTTTTTTGTATTCATCATATTTGTTTTTTCTTACAGCACAGTAACATGTAATTCCATTTGCGTACCACAATTTGTTAGCTTTTCCCAATTGATGAACATCAACTTTGTTTACAATTCTTTTCTACAACAAAATGTGCTGCCATAAATATTTTGGTGCACATGGAGACTTTCTTTGCATCGGTGATCCCCTTAGTCCATTGTTCTAGGCTACCAAAACATTTGGGAGAATCTCAATTCTGTCACCATCACATGAGCAGAATTGCTAACATAGAATACCTCCTCACTTGATGTCATCTCAAATCTGATAAGCATTCCATTTATACCTTCATCACTGGATTGTTATAAGAATGAAATGATGGAATGCATACAGAGTATTTTGTAAGCCCTAAAGTGCTGGTGTAAGCTATTGTTATTATTGCAATATCTACAAATAAAATTTTTGAATGTTGAACGAAACAGGCCATTAGTCAACATTCTTTGGTTTCAGTTGTTCAGCCCATTCTGAGTTTCCTTCCCATACTATAATCCAGTCACCGCTCCATCTTTTCCACAAGGATATAGTGAGAGAATTTGCCAAGTTCCTTGCTGAAATCCGGGCATATGATGTTTATAGCATTCCTCTAGCTCAATAAGCCTGTCGGCAAAGGAAACAAATGTAGTCTGGTATGACTTGTATTTCATAAGCCCATGTTGGTTCCTAACGACCTTAACTTCTATTTCTAACTTGACACTTCCCATTTACTAATTTATTTTCAGACGTTGGTCAGGAATTGCCACCCTTTAGTTTGCAAGAATATGCCTGCTCCAAACTCTCTGCCAGTTGTGGTGTTGGGATGAAGGATGGGGAGGAATAGGCTAGAGGAACCAAGTCAACACCAACCTTTTGACTCAGTTTCCTCATCGGTAAAATGAGCTGGAGAAGGAAACAGCAAACCACTTTAGCATCTCTGCCAAGAGGACCCCAAAAATGGGGTCACGAAGAGTCAGACACGACTGAAAACCATAGAACAACAACAATCTGCTACTTGTCACCTGAGTGAACTTAGACTGCTCTACCTCCGTGGGCCTCAGTGTCTTTATTTGTGAAATGAGGGGTTTGAATTAGATGGTCTCTAGATCTGTGATAAAATCCTACTTCAACTAGGAACATAATAGAACAGCAAGTTCCAGTAGGGAAAATGTTTCTGGCTGTTATAGCCACTTCTTAATAACAACAATTCACATTTATATTACCCTTTAAGGCTTACAAAGATCACGAAAAAGATGTCGTGCTTCCCAGTTGACTTAGTAAGTCCCCAAATTCCCTGAATGAAGACCCATGCAATGTGGCAGGTAAAAGGAAATGGTAGAGCTCAGATAGGCTTGTGCATAAAGGGACACTAAAGAAACTTGTGTTTTGTCCAGAAAACTTAAAAGTGGCCCATAAAGGGAAAACCCATCTGTTTGGGGACACGAAATCTGTTTGGAATCTACAGGATGCCACACACCCTACTCAGGAACTCTGACTGTGAATCCTCATTCTACAGACAAATTGTATCTGTCCCTTATGTCAACCTAGTGGGATGCATTATCATATGTTGGGACTGCTCCCTCAATTGCTTTATGACTTCTCAGATGCTAACAGGTTTGCAAGTTCAAATTCATTGCAAATAAGTCTTGTGTGGATGGTGTACCAAGTACCAGGAACAGCTTACTCCACAAAAATGCAGAGTAGATTTTCCTTTTAAGATGCCATATTGGTGTTTTTAAAGACCTTGAGTTCTCTTGCCTAAATGGAATCTTAGCAAACAAGTATCATCCTTTACAGTAATTCTCTCTCTGTAATTCTGCAACTTCCACCCATTTGGAAAGATAGTGTTATGCCTGCAACATTCATAATAAATTGAACTTATAATAAGCATAGTAATATGTAATAAGTTAGTAAATGAGAGGTGTTCATAAAATTGGTTCACTTTCCTAACACATGCTACCTAATGTTAATGAACTAAAAGAGATCCCATTTTCCATAACTAGTATTTTCCAAAGGATGGATTGCTTCCCAACAATTCAAATGTATACATTATTTTTCTTTTATTATTAATTTTAATAGATGTACTCATCTTTTTTGTTTTGCTGACACTATATCTTATTAATGTGGTGTTATTTGTTTTATTTTGTTTTGTTTTATTCTTAAGATTCTGGCCTGAATGGGGAGTTGAGAGAGCTCCCATCTCATTTTGACTACATGGATGCTCACTAACTTCTGGTTCTGAGCTTTGCCATATCTATGTAATGGAATGAGATCTAAGTGAATTTAAGGCTCCATTAGTTCACTGAAATATTGAACATTCAACACGAAAGGGACTTGATTCCATCCAAACCCACTAACACCTCCTCTTGCCCCGTTTAAAAATGAGGCAATGGAGGCCTAGAGAGGTAATGAGATTGGCCCAAGGTCACACACCTCTCTCTCTCTCTCTCTCTCTCTCTCTCTCTCTCTCTCTCTCTCCTCTCTCTCTCTCTCTCTCTCTCTCTCTCTCTCTCTCTCCCTCTCTCTCTCTCTCTCTCTCTCTCTCTCTCTCTCTCTCTCTCTCTCTCTCTCTATATATATATATATATATATATATATATATATATATATATACACACACACATATAATATATACTATGAGAGGGTAGCAACTAGCTTCCAAAGAAGGCTACTGATTTGCCATAGACTTATTAGTCAGAAGGTCTCTGAGCTAGACTCCTCTCTTCTCACAATTCCCCCTGAATGATTTCCCATTTTTCCTTTGAATTAATTGGTTGTAGGTGCCCCAATTCCAAATTCTCAGAGAATCTGTTAATTTTCTTTTTTCTTTTTCTTCTTCTACTTTTTTTTTTTTGCTGGTAAGAAGAGGAAATGATTTTTACTGTTTGTTACATTGTTCATTAGCTGTCTTCTTGGGCCACTCTCATTAGGCAAAAATCCCCTAATTTTTCAATATAGCACACGGTCCTTTTGGGAAACTCTTATTCAGGAAGGAGCCTTTGGGGTCAGAGTCCTGAGCATCTCTAACTATAGGAATGTGTCATTCTTAATACCCTGCCTCTGGCAACTATGTCTACCAGGAGTTCTGCATAGCTTCGTGCCAACACAAACAGCAGTTACCTGGGAATGGAGTCAGAAGAGCCCCGAGGGGTGGAGTCCCAAGGCTAAGTTCTCTCTGCAGGGACTTGTCTACATTCCAGCTTCATCACTGCCTCAATTTTCCATTATAGGCCCAAGAAGCAGCTTCTCCCAGATGTTCTCGTAGATATGCCACAAACATTTCAAAGTCTGCTGACCCAACTGGTTCACAAGATGGGGAAATGGTAGGAAGTTATCATAGTATGAAGGATGAAGGTCAGGATACTATCCTAAACAATATTATAGAGGCTGGTACTCATGGTGGGACACACTCAAGTCAGTCCCAATGGCTCACCAAATTGAGAAGAAATTCTGTGATCTTATAGGCAAGGGAGGGCAGAGATATATCAATGAAGAGATGCGTTCAAGCCAGGCCCAATATCCTATAATGAAGAGGAACATGGTTCCTTATTGTGGGTACACTGCCATCCATGAGATTAGGGAGATGAGAAGTGGACTCAGGTGAGCTTGAGGGGGTCCTGTAGTATAGCAGGCAAAACATGGGGCTCCAAGCCTCAGTTGGGAGGGGAGGTATCCAAAAATCACTTCCGAGGACTGTCAAGTTGTGATGGGCGGGATGGCAGCCCTGATTCATTCTCTGCTAAAGCCAACAGTAAACAGGCTGGTAGAAGATAACAGATAAAGTTACCTACTCTTAGCGGATCACTACCATTTGAGGAACCTAGACAGTAGGGGACAGGTTCAGAAAATCAGATTATTGACCCTGTGGGGAAAGTCTATAGCTCTACAACATTGATTGGTAGATTTCAGTGATCACTCTAAACTTTCTGGTATTTTTACAAAAAAATCTTTCTTTTTAACTGAGTAAACTCAACATTACTGTGATTTAAATTACTGTGACTTATGAAGCTGCTGCTGACACAGATGGAGCCTTGTTATTAGTACTTCTGTGGACTTACTGAACCAATGAAGAGTTTAACATGCTCTACTTTAAGAGGTGGCTCAATGATCATAGGCAAGTCACTTATCCTCTATTTGCCTCAGTTTCCTCAACTGTAATATGGGGATAATGGTACCACCTACTATACAGTGTTGTGAGAATCAACTGGGATAATAATTGTAAATCACTTAGCACAATGCCTGGCACATGGTCAGTGCTATATAAATGTTATTTATTATTGTTATTATTATTGGAGAAAACTCTGCACTAACTTTGTGACTTAAGTAGAAGCTATTGATAAGGGAAAACCCTTGTGATTGGTACATCTGCAGTCCTCGTGCACCAATGAAAAGGTTAAAGTGCTCCCCTTTAAGAGACAATTGGTGGCACAGTGGATAGAGCACTGGGCTTGGAGCCAAGAGGATGTAAGTTCAAATCCAGCCTCAGACACTTACTAGCTGTGTGACCCTGAGCAAGTCACTTAACTCTGCCTCAGTTTCCTCACTTGTAAAATGGGAATAATAAAAGCATTATCTTGCAGGGTTGTTGTGAGGATGAAATGAGATAATATTTGTAAAGCACTTAGCACAGTGCCAGGCATGTAGTAGGTGCTACATAAATGTTTATTTCCCTCCTTTTCTCTTCCATTCAGGGGACAATGCTGAGAATGAGGAAGCAACTGTTGTATGGCTTTCAGGCTTCCCAAAACAGAGTTTGCTCGATTTTTCTAATCTCCATTTCTCCAACCTGGAATTCTCTCCCCGTATCCAAATCCTACACATCTTTCAGTTCTCTTCTCCCTCGATGAAGCCTTTCCTGACTGTCTCAGCTCCAAGTGGCCTCTCTGTCCCAAACTGCTATCACATTTACTGTTTGTCTGATGCATTAAGTGCTTGCCGTAGACTGCCCTGAATTGTTAGTTATCTTTTCAAGAGCATACATCTCGCCTCCCCAACTAGATTGTAAACAATTTGTGCTCACTTCTGGGTGCCACACTGTTGGAAAGACATCGACAAGCTGGTAAGTGTTCTGAGAAAAGCAACCAGGATGATAAAGAGCCTTGAGGTCATGCCTTAGGAGGATCAATTGAACAAACTGGGATTTTAGCCTTAAGAAGAGGAGATTGAGGGGGCATGATAGCTATTAAGTATTTGAAGGACTGTCACATGGAAGAAGGATCCAACCTATTCTTCTTGGTCCTAGAAGGAAGAAATGAAACGAACAGGTAGAGGTTACAGAGGGACAAATTTAAGCTTGAGGGTAGGAAAAATTACCTATCAATTAAAGCTATGCCAGAGTGGCATGAGCTGCTTTGGGAAGAAGTAGACCTTCCATCACTGGAAGCCTGCAAGCAAAGGCTCCATAATGACTTGTCAGGAATGTTGTAAAGGGGATTATTTTCAGGTTTGGGTCAGACTAAGTAGCTGCTGAGATTCTTCCAAATGTGAAATTCTGTTATTTTGATTCTGACTTGAGAGAGATTGTTGCATGATTCAAGAGAAAGAACATCGATTCTAGAGTTGGAGGACAGAGGTTCAAATCCTACGTCGTATCATTTACCACCTCTACAACCTTGAACAAACTATCTAACTTCCCAAGATCTCTGTGTTCTCATCTCTAAAAATTACAGGGTTGAACTACATGATCTCTGAGGTCTCTCCCAGCTCTAAGTCCATGACCCTATGAACTTGTTGCAAGAATTCCTAGGGGCGTTCAGTACCTAATGTAGTACCTTGTACATAGAAGACATGCTGGACACAATTGTTGATGGATTATTCAAGTAGCTACATGTAGCTAGGGAAGCCTGACTTTCACTGCATCATTTCCCTCACTCAAATATCTATGGTGGTTCAATATTTCCCATTATAACAAACCCAAGATCTTCAGCCTGGTTTCTTTCACCAACTCATTCCTGACATGCTAGTAGCCTAGAAAGAATGTTGATATGGCAGACTAATTAGAGGCATTGTCTAAAACATAAGAAAAGGGGACTGAATGAAGATAAACATAATTGTGGAAAGTCGTTGTAACATGCATTTAAGACCATATAATTACTTTGCAGTGGTTATTGTATGAATGACTATCCAAGTTTTATTTTAACTATAGCTGGATAGTTGTTAGAACATGGAATTAGTTTGAGAAGAGCCCTAAAGTCTGCCCTCAAATAGCATCCCTTTCAAACCATACTGGGAAGAGGAAGAAGAATAAAGAGTATTAGTGAATAATCGATTACTTGAAGGTAAAGAGGAAATAGAAAAAAAAAACCAGAGGGAATGGATTCTGAAATAATACGAACTGGCTTTGAAATTTCCTTAAGTGTAAATCTGAGGGTTTGCTTCTAACAGGAGAAGTCACAAACTAAAAATTCATGCTTTGGAAAGGGAAGGCAGCTCTGCACCCTTCGATCAGCACTGTGCTCAAATCAAGTTTATGCATATTAGCGGGGTGACTTTGAGCATGTCACTTAATCTGAGTGAGCTTCAGTTTCCTCTCCTGCAAAATGGTGATAGTAATTTTTGTCCCTACCTTACAGTGTTGCTGTAATGAAAATACTTTGTCAACCTTAAAGCACAATAGAAATAAATTGTCATTATTACATGGGAAAATTAAAAATTCCTTTAAAATTAACACATATGATTTAAAAGCATAGGTAAATGGTTGGTGGGGTGAGTGGGGACTAAAGAAAAATTGAATTCTGGGGCTGTCCCTAAACACAAGAATGTGGGAGGCAGAGCTAGTAATGTGGATTCATGGGCAATGACAGTCAATGATAAAACATTTTGAGGAAAATAGGACAGACCTGAGTGTGAGAAAGACTTAATAGAACCAGAAAATGGTGTTAAAACAGAAGGTAAGTCTTTGTAGTCTAAGGAATCTGAATTAAATGCATTTAAAATATGAGTTGCACACAATGTATAGTGACGGTCAATTATATTCCCCTAGAGTCAGGCAAACTGACTATGTATCTGACAAGATGGATAAATTGGTATCTTGACAACTCAAAAGTCTGGAGAGCTTGAGGAGAGGACCAGCAGTAATGACAGAAACAGGTCAGATCTGATTGAGCCATGGGTAAGTAACAAAAGATTTTAAGAATTTCATGCAAAACACTATTATAGACAGTTTCTAAGCTTTTTTTCCTTCCTCCCCCTCTTTTCCTCCCCTCCCCCTAGCTCAGTGGAGCTCAGGTACTGCACTTATAATAGAAGCCAGTGTTTTTATTACCTTGGAGAAATACAGAAAAGTCATGTGACTGCCCCCGAATCAGGAGAGAGACTAGAGGTGCTGTAGGCCTCAATTCAATGATTCCTCCCTCCTCTAAATGCCATCAGCATTTACTGTCTGTGCCACTCATATGGCACTTACCACGTACCACCTTGAGTTGTCATTGTAAACATGTATTCTTGCCCCTTTCTAGGCTGTAAGCTTCTTTCAGTCAGGCACCGTGGCCTATATACCCCTTTATATGCCCCACAGCACCAGGCAAAGTACTTTGAACATAATAGGTATTCAAGGAACCTATATATTATATATTATTCCAAATATTTGTAGTACATCCCCCTTCCCTACTTCCTAGCATACTAGCTTACATTACAAACTAAATTCTTATCCTATTATAGGGGCATCCAAGTGGTATAGTAGATAGAGTGCCAGGCCTGAAGTCAGAAGACTCATGTTTCTGAGTTCAAATCTGGCCTCAGACACTTACTAGCTGTGTGACGCTTGGTAAGTCATTTAACCTGGCTTGCCTCAGTTTCCTCATCTGTAAAATGAGCTAGAGAAGGAAATGGCAAACCACTCCAGTATCTTTGCCAAGAAAATCCCAAATGAGGTCACAAAGAATCAGACATGACTGAAACAACTGAATAATGAAAATATATATTATTCTGAATATATGTAGCATATTCCCCTTTCCCTACTTTCTATCAATCTAGCTTCTATAAAACACTAAGTGTGACCTATTATTGGCATTCTTATAACCATTATACCAGAGGTGTGTCTATAGGCAGTATCACGTAGTAGAGAATATACTATGTTTAGAGTTTGAAAAACCTGGGCTCAAATCTGACTTCCAGCACCTCAGGAAAACCTGTGTTCTAACCCTATTTCATTCACTAATTAGCTGTGTGATCCTGGGTAAGTCACTTAACCTTTCTTGGCCTGTTTCTAAAATGAGGACAGAGGAGCCAAGACGGCAGAGCAACTCAGCTGAACTTTCTCAACATTCTCCTCCAAAAAGACATTTAAATAACACCTTAAATCATATTCTGGGGAGGCAGAGCAAACAAAAGGTAAGGGTGAGACATTTTTCTAGCCCAAGAAAACTTAGGAGGTCAGCAAGAAAGATCTGTGACACAGAGGTGGGGGTTGACCCAGAGCAAAGCACACACAGAAGCAACACCAGCAGCGGGCCTTGGAAGCAGCTGTGAGAGGGGCAGCAGAAGCTTCAGAAACTCCCAGCACAATAAGAGAGTGAGACAGCTGGTCAGAAAGAGATTACAGGGACCTTTTTCTGGCACTGGGTGCAAGACCCTGTTGCATTGCCAATATACAGTTCCAGGGTGAAGAGAAGTACTAGTGCCTGTTGTTGCAGGAGGTCAGGGGCCCTGGGTGGAAAGAGTGCTTTGGGTTGCTCACAAGAGACCAAGGGCCCTGGTTTCAGTTCTAAGGCAAAAAGGAGCACTAGCATTTGTGGCTGTAAGAAAGCAGGGTCCCTTCCTGGCTAAAAATAGACCAGAACACAGGCCACAAGAGTAGTGACTACAGCTCTTTGTGGATCATACCACCTTGGAAGCATTGAAAATTTACAGACTCCCAGAACTAACTCTGAAAATAGCAGGACAAAAAACCTGAAGCCAATGCCCCTTCCACTCTAGGAGCAAAGACCAACTTTAACAAAGTTAAAAGTCAAGAAATGGGCTGGGGAAAATGAGCAAACAAAAAAAAAGCCTAATTATTGAAAAAAAATACTATGGTAACAGAAAGGATCAAGACATAAATTCATAAGATATCAATTCACTAAAGAGAAGAATTCTTTGAAAAGCACAATTGAGCAAATGGAAAAGGAAGTACAAAAATTTGCTGAAGAAAAGAACTCTTGAAGAAGTAGAATTGGGGAAATGGAAAAAGAGGTACAAAAGCTCACTGAAGAATACAATTCCTTAAAAATTAGAATTGGGCAACTGGAAACTAATGACTACATGAAACATCAAGAAACAATAAAACAAAGTCAAAAGAAGGAAAAAAATAGAAGAAAATGTGAAATATCTCATCAGAAAAACAACTCGTCTAGAAAATAGATCAAGAAGAGATGATTAAAGAATTATTGGACTACTTGAAAGCCATGATTAAAAAAAAACCTAGACACCATATTTCAAGAAATTATCAAGGAAAACTGCCATGATATTCTGGAACCAGAGGGTTATAAAATATAAATTGAAAAAAAATCCATATTGAAAATCCATTGAAAACTCCCAGGAATGTTATAGCCAAATTCCAGAGCTCCCAGGTCAAGGAGAAAATATTGCAAGCAGTCAAAAAGAAACAATTCAGATATTGTAGAGCCACAGTCAGCATAACCCAAGATTTAATAGCTTCTACATTAAAGGAGCAAAAGCCTTAGAATATGATATTCCAGAAGGCAAAAAAGCTAGAATTACAACCATGAATGACCTACACAACAAAACTGAGTATAACCCTTCAGGGGAAAATGAATATTTAATGAAATAGGTGACTTTCAAGCACTCCTTATGGAAAGACTAGAGCTTAGAAAATTTGACATTCAAACTCAAGACTCAAGCAAAAAATAAAAAGGTAAATATGAAAGAGAAATAATAAGGGACTTAATATGGTTAAACTGTTTACATTCTTACATAAGAAGATGATACTTGTGGTTCTTTAGAACTTTATCAGTATTAGGGTGGTAAGAAGGAATATATGTTGATGGAGGGCAAGGTGTGAGTTGAATATTACAGGATGATATAAAAAAAGGAAGCAATGAGAAAGAGGGATGCACTGGGAGAAGGGGGAAAGGAGAAGAAGAATGGGGAAAATTATTTCCATAAAAGAGGAGCTCAAAGGAGAGCTTTTGCATTGGAGGGGAAAATGGGGGTGGAGAGTGATGGCAACACTTGAACCTTACTCTCATCTGAATTGGTTCAAACAGGGAATAACATACACACTTGGTTGGGTATAGAAATCTATCTTGCCCAGAAGGAAAGTAGGAGGGGAAAAAGATAAGAGAAGGGAAGGGAGCTATTAGAAGAGAGGGTAGATAAAAGGAGGCAGTGGGCAGGAGAAAAGGGACAGAGGAAGGAGAGAGAGAAAGAGAGGAGGGGGAGGGGGAGGAGGAGAACAAGAAGAAGGAGGAGGAGAAAGAGGAGGGGGGAGGGAGAAGAGAAGAAGGAAGAAGAGGAAGAGGAGGAGGAGGAGGAGGGGGAGGAGGAGGAGGAGGGGGAGGAGGAGGAGGAGGAGAAGAAACAGAGAAAAATGGTTGAAGGGAATGGTTGAAGTTAGTAATCACAACTGTGAATGTGAATGGGATGAACTTACCCATAAAATAGAAGTAGATAGCAGAATGGATTAGAAGACAGAATCCAACTATACGTTGTTTACAAGAAACACTCTCAAAACAGAAAGACACAGAGTAAAAATAAGGGGCTAGAGCAGAATCTATTATGCTTCAGCTGGGATTTAAAAAAAAAAGCAGGAGTAGCAATCATGATTTCAGACAAAGCAAAAGCAAAACCAGACCTAATTAAAAGAGATAAGCAGGAAAACTACATTTGACTAGAAGTTACCACACATAATGAAGTAATATCAATACCAAACATAATATGCACCAAATGGCATAGCATCATCATAAAGGAAAAATTAAATAAGTTACAAGAGGAAATAAACTATAAAACTATGCAAGTGGGGAACCTCAACTTTCACCTCCCAGAATTAGATAAATCTATCTATAAAATAAACAAGAAAGAAGTAAAAGAGATAAATAGAATTTTTATAAAAGCTAGATATAATAGACTTTTGGAGAAAATTGAATGGGAATAGAAAGGGGTATACCTTTTTCTCCACTATATATAGCACCTACACAAAAACGGACCATGTATTAGGGTATACCTCACAGTCACATGCAGAAAAGCAGAAATATTAAATGCGTCCTTTTCAGACCATAATACAATAAAAATTACATTCAGTAAGGAGTCAGGGAAATATAGATTTAAAAAATAATTGGAAACTAAATAATCTAATCTTAAAGAATGAGTAGGTCAAAGAACAAATCATAGAAATAATAAATAATTTCATTAAAGAGAATGACAACAATGAAACAACCTACCAAAATTTGTGGGATGCTACCAAAGCAGTACTGAAGGGAAATTTTTTGTCTTTAAAGTTTATATCAATAAAATAGAGAAAGGGCAGATCAATGAATTGGGCATGCAACTAAAATTTTTTTTAAAAAAGAAAAAATTAATAATTCCCAGTTAAGTATCAAATTTAAAATCCTGAAGATCAAAGGAGAAGATTAATAAAATTGAAACTAAAAACCTTGAACTAATTCATAAAACTAAGAGCTTGCTTATAGAGAAAAAGAACAATAAAATAGACAAGCCATTGGTCAATTTGATTTTTAAAAAGAAAGAAGAAAAGCAAATTCCTAGCAAAAATACAAAGGGTGAATGTTCCACCAATGAAGTTGAAATTAAAGCAAGTATTGGGAGCTATTTATTGCCTAATCATATGCCAATAAATCTAACAATTAGGTGAAATGGATGAATATTTACAAAAATATAAATCTCCCAGATTAATGAAAGAAAAAAATAGAATACTCAGATAACCTCATATTAGAAAAAGAAATTGAACTAGCCACTAGAACTAGCTACCTAAGAAAAAATAACCAGGACCAGATGGATTCACAAGTGAATAATACTGAATATTTAAATAACAATTAATTCCAATACTATATAAACCATTTGGAAAAATAAGCAAAGAAGGAGTCCTACCAAATTCCTTTTATGATACAAACATGGTGCTGATATCTAAACCAGGAAGAGGAAAAACAGAGAAAGATAACTCTACATCAAGAACAAATATTATCTGTAATTAGGATAAACTAGAAGCCTTTGTAATATAAGCAGTGGTGAAACTAGGATGTCCATTTTCACCACTGTTACTCAATATTGTACTAAAAACACTAACTATAGCAATAATAGGAAAAAAGGAATTGAAAGATTTAGAATAGGCAATGAGGAAACAAAACTATCACTCTTTGCAGACGATATGATAGTATACTTAGAGAATCCTAGAGAATCAACTAAAAAGTTAATTGAAACAATTAACAACTTTAGCAAAGTTGCAGGCTACAAAAAAAACCCACATAAATCATCAGTATTTCTATATGCTACCAACAAAGCCCAGCAGGAAGAGATAGAAAGAAAAATTCCACTTAAAATAACTGCAGACAATGTAAAATACTTGGAAGTCTACCTGCCAAGACAAATCCAGGAACTATGTGAACACAATTACAAAACACTTCACACAAATAAAGTCAGACCTAAACAATTAGAAAAATATTAACTGCTCATGGGTAGGCTGAGTCAACATAATAAAAATGATAATTTTACCTAAATTAATTTACTTATACAGTGCCAGGATGTGGAAAAATTGGAACACTAGTGCATTGTTGTTGCAGTTGTGAACTGATCCAACCATTCTGGAGAATAACTTGGAACTGTGTCCAAAGGGCTATAAAATTGTCCATACCCTTTGACCTAGCAATATCACTATATCTGTATAGATACAATTGTATCCCAAAGAGATCAAAGAAAAAAAGAAAAGGACCTGTATGTACAGAAATATTTATAGCAGCTCTTTTTGTGGTGGCAAGGAATTGGAAATTGAGGGGATGCCCATGAGTTGGGGAATGGCTGAACAAGTTGTAGCATATGATTGTAGTGGAATGTGATTGTGTTATAAGAAATGACAAGCAGGATAGTTTCAGAAAAACCTGGGAAAACTTACATGAACTGATGCAAAGTGAAGTGAGCAGAATCAGGAGAACATTGTACATGGTAACAATGATATTATACAATGATCCACTGTGAATCACTTAGCTATTTTGATCAATACAGTGATCTAAGACAATTCTAAAGGACTTACAATGAAAAATGCTATCCACTTCTTGAGAAATAATTGACAGAGTCTAAGGGCAGATTGAAGCATAATTTTTTTCACTTTATTTTTCTTGCTTTGGTATGAG
Organism: Phascolarctos cinereus; assembly: GCF_003287225.1. Taxonomy (NCBI): domain Eukaryota; kingdom Metazoa; phylum Chordata; class Mammalia; order Diprotodontia; family Phascolarctidae; genus Phascolarctos; species Phascolarctos cinereus. The sequence goes on from NW_027555847.1 coordinate 331,453,958, forward strand.
GGAGGGGCAGGGGGCAACATAGCTTATATGGAAATGTTTTACATGATTTCACAAGCATAATTGATATCACATTTCTCGCCTTCTCAATGGATGTGGGAGGGACAGGAGAGAGGGAGAGAATTTAAAACTCAAAAAAAAAATGTTAAATGAATGTTTAAAATAAATAATAGATTTGCTTGTATATTTTTTAAAATAAAATAAAAGGAAGACAAAAAATAGCCCCTACCTCACAGGCTTGTTGTGAGGATGTAATGAGACAATATATATAACCTACTTAAGAAATCTTAAAGCTCTATATAAATACCAACTATTATCATTACTAAATCATAGATGGCTTATGAACTGCAATGGTAGAGGATTAGGTATTTATGCCCCAACATGCTTTTCCTTTCAAAGAGATAACACTTGAGGAGTATGGCCTATATTTAGAGGCAGTATATATTAAAATGAAAAGCATAGATGAAAGAAGGAATGGATGAATGAATTTTCTTTCACACTGATGGATTTAATAAGCCAAGTGCCTAGAGTATGCTAGGAAAAGTTTAACAATCTGCTCTCTGATAGGAAAAGTACGCTCAACATACTTTTAAATTTAATCTGCATTATTAACATTTTCTCTGTCATTTTCTTAAGTCTAGACAATCGAGAAAACAATAAACCAAGCCCTGATTTGCAGAGTTTTAACAATTTCCCGAGGTGTAAATGCTCACACTGAAAACTGAACAATTGGCTCTCAAGGACCAGCATAAGCTTTCTCTAGCATACCCCCTGTCAAATTTCATTTTCCTTCTCTCAGCAACCACATTTTCTAGCAACCTGATCATTTCCCCCCCCCCTTCATTCAGCACTAAGATGATGAGGATAATACAAAATAACCTCTTATGTTTTCTAGATCTTGACGATATGTTTGCTTTCTTATCAGAAGTACCACCCTGTTGACTCATACTGAGCTTGCAGTCCACTGAGATCCCCAGATCACATTCTGCCATACTCACGCATTGCCAATCAGGTCAGCCACAGACGATGATTATCAAGTAGGTGGTGTATCTTGTCCCATCCTTCATCCCAGTCCCAACCCTTATCCCTGCCCCAACAACATCTCCTCACTTTGAACCTTTTCCTCCTCAGTGACACCTCTTCCCCAGACCACTTGCACTCTCAGGAAAAGGTAGATGACATATTCAAACTAAGGGATGAATGCAGATTCTACTATATTCAATTCAGCAGACATTAAATGCTACTACAGTGAGATACTGCGTTAGGTGCTATGGACAAAGATAAAAAAAGAAAGGGAAAAAAACCCAACAACTTGTTCCTTACCCCCTACCCCATTTACAGATTTTCCCCAAGTATTACTGAAGTTTTAAGATATTTAGAACCCTCTGAAAATAGAGCTTATAATCTACCAGGGGAATGGAACACATACATAAATAGATACAACAATTCAGAAAATTACTAAGTATGCTGGGAAGGAAAAGAATTGAAAGAAGTATTTTTAAGCTTTTATTGTGAGCCCAGTACTGTGCTAAGCACTTTACAAATATTATCTCACTTGATCCTCACAACAACCCTACAAGATAAATGCTTTTATTATCCCCATTTTACAGATGAGAAAGCTGAGTCAAACAGAAGATAAGTGATTTGCCCAGGATCGCAAAGCTCTAAGGCTGGATTTGAATTCAAGTTGGCTTGGCTTCAGGGCAGGTAGATGGCACAGTGGGTAGAGTACCGAGCCTGGAGTCAGGAAGATTCATCTCCATGAGTTTAAATCTGGCCTCAGTCACTTACTAGCTGTGTGACCCTGGGCAAGTTACTTCACTCTCTTTGCCTCAGTTTCCTCACCTGTAAAATGATCTGGAGAGGAAATGGCAAACCATTACAGTATCTTTGCCAAGAAAACTCCAAATGGGATCACATAGAATTGGACACAGCTGAATAGCAATATCTTGGCTCCAGGCCTCATGTGCTTTCCATTGTACCACTTAGCTGCCTATCAGCTGTTAAACAGAATGGCCAGAGAGATTCAAGGAGAGAAATAACACTTCTAGCCAGGCAGGACCTTAGAAATCCCCTAATCTCACCCCTTCATTTTACAGATGAGGAAACCAAGGCCCATAAAAGTTAAATAATTTGCCCAAGGTCCATGGGTAGTAAGGTCCAAAGGGTAAGAAGGCATATTGACAGAGGGAGAAATAGCTGATCTCAAATGGCCCCTAAGGAACAAGAAGAAAAGGATTTCCATTTCAATATCTATCATGGAGGGTAGGGAGTCCATTGAAGGAATGAGGAATGGTGTGCAGAAAAGCATAGCATGTCAGGAAAGGGTAGGACATGATTGGAGAAGAGTGAGTTGTCCAATTTGGCCAGAGCTCAGAGTACCTAGCAGAAAGACCACAGACCAGGGCCAGAATGGGAAGCTGGAGCCAATTTGCAGAGGACCAAGGAGTTTAAAGCATCGTGTTACCCTTCCCAGGGTGTTTGCATTTTAACTAAACCCAAAGCCTTAAGCTAAAAGAGCAGAATTTAAAGAGTACAATTGTGGGGTCAGTGGAATCCTAACTCTTCAGATACAATTAAGATTGGTTTAGAGATACATGGTGGAAAGAGATTATACAAATCCTTTTTTCTAGTTCTGTTTGCCAAGTCCAGCTGTGTTTATGCAGTTGAATTTTTGGTTGCTGGTTCTAAGAAGTCAACTGAGTACACGAATTGTGGAATGGGATTGAACTTTCATTCTGAAATCTAAAACCTGAGCCGGTTGTCAGCATTTGTACTAGGATTGTACCTGAACTGATTTTTCATATATGTATTTTTAAAAAGAGAAACAATTTTCAAGAAATTTGGGACAGTATATGGCTTTGAAATGGGCCCAATAACAAGGGTTCAAGGGGGACTTTACATGTTCATTATGTAGTGGTTTGGTTTTGTTCTGTTGGAGCAGGGTTTGTTTGTTTAAATTAAAATAAATCTCAGTGGTATGTACAGTCATAGTCTTGATCTCAGAAATACCTCCCTTTTGGATTGAAATTCCAGAAAATCACTTAAGCTCTAGTTTATCAGCATCATTTACAAAAGACAGAAAATCACTTGTCCTCCTTCACGTTCCAACCATCCCCCTCCCCCACAATCTTCAAACACATGCTTATTTGCTTTTCTTCTCAAGTAAATCAAAAAGAATAAACAGGAGTGGATTTCACACCCAATATGACCCATATGCATTTAGTTTGGGATGCTGTACCTTTCTTTTGGGGAATGTGGAAAGAAGAGGTTGATAAATCAGTTTTCCATGGTCATGTTGGTAGGAAGGAAACATGCATGTATTAAGCACCTTCTGTGTACCAGGCACTGTGCCAAGTGCTTTACAATTATTATCTCATTTGATTCTCACAACAACCCTGGCAGGTAGGTGCTATTATTATCTCCATTTTATAGTTGAGGAAACTGAAGCAAACAGCATTTAAGTAATGCTCAGGAGAATATAGCTAATAAGTGTCTGAAGCTAGATTTGAAGTCAAGTGTCCTGGACTCTAGGCCTAGTGCTTTATCCATAGGGCCACCCACCTTTTGGGGAGGGAAATCTGGAGTCTAAGGTTTTAGACTGAGACCAAATTCTTAAATAAGCAGGAGTCAGTGTGGTGCTACAAAAGAAGAGCTGATTCTGGACAAAAAGACATCTGATATTCACCAACTAGGTGACCTTGAGCTAGGCACTCTAAATCCCTTGAGCTCAGTTTCTTTATCTGTAAAATGAGGGGCTTCTAGGTGGTGCAATGGATAGAGCACTGGGCTTGGAATCAGGAAGACTCATCTTCATGAGTTCAAATCTAGTCTCAGACCCTTATAAGCTATGTGATGCTGGACAAGTCTCTTTACTCTGTATCCGTTTCCTCATCTGTAAAAGGAGCTGGAGAAGGAAATGGCAAACCAGTCCAGTATCTTTGCCAAGAAAACCCCAATGGGGTCCTGGAGAGTCAGACACAAAATGACAACAAAGATAACAACAAAATGAAGTACTGCTAGCTCTACATGTATGATCATGCATGCTAACGGATCAAGCACCTCAGGACCAATGATATTGGTGAGAGGTAGATTATAGGATGACAGGTTTAGAGCCAAAAGAGCCCTCAGAGGTTATCTTGTCTAACTTTCTTCCTTCCCCATCCGTCTCAGTTTCCTCACTTGTAAAATGGGCAGATGTGGTAGTTAGGTTTGATAATGGGGACTCATTTGTCCCACATTTAGAATGGGCATACATGCCGTCAGACAAGTTGTACGGGACAAAGACTTCTGCATACAAGGTGAATGAGTGAAGTCCTATGCCCTTTTTGTTAGAGGCAGTCCTACAAAGCTTAACTTAACAGGCCTTTTGAAACAGGGAAAAAATCAATGTCAACATTAGGATCATTTTTAATTATGCCTTTCATTTTCTCTCCTCTCTCTCTCCTCTCTCCCTCCCTCTTTCTATCTCTCCCTCCTTCTATATCTCTCTCCCTGTCTCCCCCAACTTAATCTCTCTTTCTCTTTTCTCTCTCTTTTCTCCCTTTTCCCATTCTCATTCCTCCTCTCTCTTATCTCTCCCTCCCTCCTTCTTTCTCCTCCCTTCCTCCCCTATATCTCTCTCCATCTCTCTCCTTCTCTTTCTCTTTCTCCTTCTCTCTATCCTTCTTTCTCTCTTTCCTCCTCTCTCCCCAACTTAATTTTTCTCCCTCTCTTCTCTCTCATCTTTCTCCTTTTTCTCTCTTTTTTCTCCCTTTCTCATTCTCCATCTCCTCTCTTCTCCCTTCTCACTCTTCCTTCCTCCTTCTATATCTCTCTCCCTCTCCCTCTCTCTCCTTCTCTTTCTCCTTCCTTCTCTATCTCTTTTCCCCTCTCTCTCCCCCAGCTTAATGGGAGATTAATTCCTCTTCTCTTCTCTTCTCTCTCCCTTTCTCATTCCTCCTCTCTCCTCCCTTCTCTTTCTCCCTTCTTTCCTCTATATCTCTCTCCCTCTCTCCTTCCTTCTCTAGCTCTCTCCCCCTCCCCCAACTTAATCTCTCTTCCTCTCTTCTCTCTATCTCTTTTTTATCCCTCTCATGCCCCATGTCTCTTTTCTCTCCCTTCTCTCTCTCTCTTCTCTCTCTCTCTCTCTCTCTCTCTCTCTCTCTCTCGAAAACGTCTACAATTCTCTTTACTGTGGTTTTAGAACAAATTAACTTCATTCTTTTTTCTGCTTCGTTTGCACTCTTTCTGCTGAACCTTCCTTTGAGGGGGATTTCTGTGCTATTCTAGGCCAGTGATCTGACTGGATGTTTTCCATAGCTTTTTACTTCTCCTTAATACAGCGAAGGTGTCTTGTTTCTGCTCTGCAGTTTGCCATATTAAATGAGATTGCGTTCATGCATGTTGGAAACGCTTTGTCTCCAGGATTTTCTGTTCAGCCTAGTGAAGGCTCTTGCTGATTCTGGTTTGCAAAGCCATATTGTGGGGTTGCTTTTTTCCCTGACTAGGGATTTCACATGGTCTCCACCTTTTGTGAATTGGCTTTGATGACTGGCAGTCCCTTTTCTTGGTTCACCTGCCCTGCTGACTTTGACCACAGCAATCTCGCAAAATTAGAAATGGTTGGTGTCATACACACACCCAGCAATGCATTTTCCAGGCATGGCTTGCTTGCCTTAAAACTCCTCCAAGTGCTAGAATTTAATAATTTAATAATATATTTAAAATATGTACTAGCTACTGCCTGGCATCTCCTACAATCACCATGGATCTTGGTTTATTAACATGCATAAAATGACATCTGTCCTTTTAGAGAAATAAACCCCTATCCATACTACGGAACACAGTAATTTTCATACATGTGCCTAGGACTTGGGGTCAGGAAACCTGAGTTCTGACCCTAGCTCTGCCATTGAACATTTGTCTAACCTTGGACAATTCATAGCCTTTTTGGGCTTTACAGTTCTTATCTTTGAAACAAGAGGGGTTGGAGTAGAAGCCTACAGTTTCTGTTAAAAAAAAAAATTCCGTGATCCTGTATTTTGTTTCTCTAAGAGAGAACCAAATCTGCATTTAGAGGCTTTATATCAAAATATTCATTTCAGGCTACTATGTTCTACCATATTAATGGAAGATTTCCAGCCAGAATGGTTGATTAATCAAAATCCCCTCTTGTTTTTGTATAGGCCTCAAGATTGGAAGCCTGTCAATTGGCCATATGTAATTGATGAATAAAGTGACAAGCTGAAGATGAGGACTCCGGACCACCAGCCCAGATTTTTAAAGATGAGCCAACTAGTCCCCTCCCCTGGCTCCAATTCCTTTCAGTATTGGGCACTGCTATTGCATCTGGCACCCTCTCTGACACGTTGCTTCAACATCATGAAGATAACCAAGAAGAGAGGAGGTATGAGAGAACATTTGAAGTGAAATAATTACAATAGCTTACATTTGTGTAGCATTTCCTAGTTGCAAAGCACTTTATCTACATCATCTTATTTGGGCCTCACAATGACCTCTTAGAAGTAGGAAGGGTAACTATCATTCCCATTTTTTTAATGAAGGAATGAGGCTTCAAAAAAGTTAGGTGAGCTACTCAAGGCCAATCTACAGAAGAACTGATGCTTAAATTAAGGCCATAGCATCGAGAGCTGAAACAGACCTTAAGATTATTTATCTTGAGATACTCTCTCACTTTACAAGCAGCCGTACAGGCTCTGAACTCATTCTCCAAACCCCAACTCATGTACTATTAGGCAGTTTGGTCTCAAGAGCAAGGTTGGCTATTTCTCTCCCTCAAGGTTCTAGGGGGTAACTCTAAGGGGATTTTTAAAAATGACCTTGGTTTGATCCTCCATTCAAGTGTGTTTTGCCCAATAGCAATTGCCAGCTATCTGTTTTGTATCATTAACACCATGGATTAGTGCCTAACTATCAATTTAATCAATTTACATCAATCAGCTCTTATAAAGAGACATTTGTTGTTGTTGTTCCTGAGTCATTTCAGTCATGTCTGACTTTCCATGACCCCGTTTGGTTTTTTCTCGGCAAAGATACTGGAATGGTTTGCCATTTCCTTCTCCAGCTCATTTTACACATGATGAACTGAAACAAACAAGGTTAAGTGACTTGCCCAGGGTCACCCGGCTAGTAAGTGTCTGAGGCCAGGTTTGAACTCAGGAAGACGAGTCTTCCTTACTCCAGGCCCAGTGCTCTATCCACTGTGCCACCTAGCTGCCCTAAAGAGATATTTACTAGAAAGATATATCAAGAACCAAAGAACAAAAAGTCCTTTTCTCCAAATTAGAGGCACACTCTACTCTTTGCTTCTTGGGAAAAGTAGGTTCCCACTTAGAGAGATTGCTACAAAGCATTCCCCACCCCAAGTTCACTTTTGAATACAACCCTGAACATGCCATTCCCTTGACAGAGGACTCAAAGTCTCAGCTTCCAGGTGGCTCCATTGTTGGACTGGGCTAAGCAGTTCACTCCAGGGCTATACTGGCAGCTTGGGCTCAACGGCTGGAAAACTCTGGTATGGACTTCCGTTACTCAATCTCAGCTCTTCTGCCCTCCCTTTTGAAGTCTCATAAGGGCCTGTTACCCAAAAAAAAAAAAAAAGACTACATAAAAATAAAGCATCCCCATCTAAGACACAGACTTGCCTGGGAGGTCATATATTCATAAGCTACCCCAGTGGGGGGAAGGGCACCCCCCTTCCCCATCCCTCCAGATATCAGAGAGTTGTCTTTATATCCTTTAGCTAGCATGAAAAAAAGGAAAGAATTTCTCCATCCAATCCTTTTGCACACCCTCGCAGTTCTGCCTCAGCAGCCAGCCGAAAGGATTTTCTTCACCACATAGTAAGCAGACAAGGAACAGGCACAGAATGCTCACACGTGCTCTAAAGTACAGACCTGGGTAACTCCATTCTAAGTCATCAGGATTTTCCAGAAGCAGCCTCCACAAACATGGACAATGGTCAAGAAACATTAAAGTGTTTACCATATGCTAGGCACTGTGCTAAGCTCTAGAGAATCAAATAGAGGAAAAAAGACACTCCCTGCCCTTAGAGGCTTACAATCTGGCAGAGGATGACAACACAGAAAAGAAAAGCTGAAAAGTGAGGTAGGGGTAGAGAAGAAGGTAGATACCTGTGCAGAGACATGATGGAGAAACCCAAAATGAATCAGAGAAGCAAAAGAAGCTCAAAAGAAGTGTAGCCAGGTGGGAAATGAACAGATGTCTTTCTCATACCCCCTTCTTAAATGGAAGTTGAGTTCATGGCTCTCTGAACATGCTCCTGGGAGTGAGCCTTTATTGGCCAGTCCCTCGTTACATAAAGATGAAAAAACAGACTTAGAGGTTAACTGAATCACACAGTAAAGTACAAAGGCCAGATTTGAACCTGACTCTTCTGACCAATTCTATAGTACCATATAGCATCTGTGCCAGTGTAATGTGGCTGGCTCATAGACACCATTTCTGTGCTACATGAGGAGGTAGGATTGGGTGAATACCATTTTAAAACATCATTGTCCTCGGTGACATTTTAAGAGTCTATCATATTCCAATCACTTCTTTATTGAGTCTCCTCTGTGTTCATATTGAAAATAGTTGGGGCTCTTTGATCCCCATGTCATTGAGGACCTGTGTCTCCATTTTTTTTCTTCTATGTACCCTTCCTTTCCTGCCACACTAACCTACCTCCCTCTCTTTCAGGGCATCTCTGTCCATGGCGGGCTTTCAGCAAATGTTTTTGAATGATTGATTTCTCAGGACCTGGCCCCACAACACTGAAGGGCTTGGACAAAATTGCTATTGCTAGCTCAGCTAGGATGTAAGCACCTCAAACCCAGGATTGTAGAGGTAGCAGTAAACAAGCAGAAGGTATCAGATGAGAGAGGTTCTAAAAATAGCTGTAATTCTATGTAACTCATCACGTAACTTTGAGTCAATGAATTACATGTCTGACTTTGTCCTTGTTCTTTTTACCTAAAGAATCTGGTTCCCAGTCTTGCTATTTTCCCTAGAGCTCCTCTTCCATTCCTTTGGCTTTTTGTCTCTATACATCCCCCACTAAGACTTTTCCAGATAGGAAAAGCAAAAGATGATGCATTTAAAAAAAAAAAACCAGTCTCTTTGTGAACTGTGGATTACAGTCCAGGAACCATCTGGCCATTTGAGATTCTAGGGATTTTCCTGGAATGCACTGCCTGCCACTCACTCCCAGGGTTGCCTACCCACATGCAGGCTGCCCCAAGAAAAAATGGGAAGTTCCCATAGTCCTGGGACTGAGACTGGATGCCCTGTGAAGATTTTTTTGGCCTAATTTGCCCCTGCTAGTTAGAAAAATCTATTCTTCTGGTCATATCAATGTAATCTGGTGTATCTTGTTTTCTTTCCTGTCCTTGAACTACCTCTATCAAAATTGTACTTTCTTCTTGGTTATTTTATTAGGGTTGGGAAGAATAAAGCCCAGTTTGTTTGGGGCTGGGGAAGAAGGGGAGTTGTCCTTCACTGTTCTATTAACTCATCTACTGTAGCTGCATACAGTAATGTATAGCATACATCTCTGCTATAAAATGGAAATCATATAATACATACATTTCTCCTTTGTTTCCCCCACCCCAGCATCAAGAGTCATAAGGGGTGTTCTGCTGTAATCATCAGATTTGGGAAATGCTGAAGGGGTAGGGTTTAAATCTTTCCTTTGGTCTCAGCGACCAGGAGACCAGATGACCACTTGCAAGAGATGCTATCGTAGGGATTCATGCATCAGGAAGGTTGTTAGTCTAGATAACCTCCAAGGTCCCTTCCAACTCTTATGAACATACGGTTTTGTGAAAAATCAAAGGAACCATGCCACATTTGATTTACTTTCAAATTAAATCATACCTATTAGAGTACACGAATAATCTGAAAAAGCCAAACAGCAAGTCTGTTTATTTAAGCATATGTTTGGTCATATACCCACATACAGTTACTGCAATCAAATATTTAAAGAAGTCTCTTAATCTTTCAGGTTATAATTCCATTGATTATTTTCTAGTTAATTAAGGCTACATAATACTTCAAAAAAATTCTTACATTTTGAAATGTTATTTTAAAAAAAGAATCTAAGATTTTCTTTTTTACTCAGTAAGGATTAAATAACCAAGTCTGTGTTCTTTATTGCCAATTCCTGGGATTAAAGCAAGTACATATAAGCAGAGCTGATTGCAATATAAAGAATTATTCTCTGGGGTCCTACTTGTATTCATTCTCATTCTACACTTTAAAAACCCATTCATCAATTACTCTGCAGTGGCACCAGAACTTACCATGAGCATAGCATCTCCTCCTATTCCAATGCAGTCTTCCAAAACTGCTTGTACCCATGAGTGTGAGCATGTGTACATCTACACACCAATGCATATATGTACCCACAGACCTATAAAGACATCCAAATGTATTTACATACAATTACTCTCTTGGTGTATTGTGGAAAGCAGGTCTTTTTTTTAATCCTCCTATCTTAAACCTAAAAAGAATCCATTCCAATATTTGGAGTCTTAAAGCATACTGTAATCGTGCAAATGGGGAGGGGAACCTCAGAGGCTCAGGAGGCTTTTGATATTCAGCATAAGTGAAATGCTGCATGATATAAAATGATGGTGTTATTAATCCTATAGCACTCAGGATGCCCAGCCCCCCTCGCTATTGATACCAACACCATTGTCTCTGGCTTTGAACTTCATCAGTATGCAAACGGAATGTCACTATGATGGGTGGTAACTTGGTTGGATGCACTTTCTACATTTCTGGCAAATGAGTATAATTATTTTCAGAGCTGCGGGCAACTCATGCATGTTTTATCCTCCATCTGGACCGGCATGGTACACAATAGTGATAAAAGATGATTTTCCCCCTTGGATGTTCACAGGCCATCATCGACACAGTACTGATGAAATGGTCATGTATCCCCTAGCAGTTCTATATCTGCCACAGCTTGACAACAAAATTATTTCCCCATAGTACTAAAACACTTCAAATATTCAAGCCCTCTGTGCATATATTTGTGTTTTGAAGCATTCAGCGTTAACATAATGTGGTAATTTATAAACTGACAAATTAACTATGCAGAAATCACAGAGAGGCCTTATGAGGTCTGCGGAGCAGCAGAAAAGAAAGCAAAAGCTTTTTTGCACTCTATAATAATAATAATCCTATCAACTGTCGCAGATTGGAGAGCCTCCCTCCCATTGTTAGGCCCTTTTTACTCAGAAGCTTGCTTACTGTATGTTGATTGACTGAGATGCCTTGCCTCAAAACGCCAGCCAGGAAACCCTGGCTCATGACTAGTTTATCCACCAGTCCAAGCTAGGCTTCAGACTTTTTTGGGAAAAGCGGCATTTGTATTTTTTTAAAGGAAAAAAAGGAAATTGCCCATATTGATCATTTGAAGCAAAAAATGAGGCACCAGATGGAATTTGGAGAATTAAAAATTTGCTTTTATGATGGAAAGCCGACTTGGGGCCAGCAGAATTCATATTAGTGAAAAATGAGATTATATATGAGGATGGAAGGAAGGAAAAGGAGAGAAAGGAAGGAAGGAAGAAAAGAAGGAAGAAAAAGAAAGAAGAAAGAAAGAGAAAGAAAGGAAGGGAGGGAGGAAGGAAGGAAGGAAGGAAGGAAGGAAGGAAGGAAGGAAGGAAGGAAGGAAGGAAAAGAAAGAACAGCCAGTCTTCTTTGTTTTGCTTGTATAAAATCATTTTAATGATTAAAATCCATCACTTCAATAGGGCTTCCTAGTAAATGCTGGCTAGCCTTACAGGCTTATTATTGATCTTTAAACAGACAACTGGATTGAGGCAGCATTTATCAAATGATGCAGAAGATGGTGTTTTCTCTCTTATTGTATTAGCTTAATTCTCTTCCAGATAAATTAAAGACTAATTTTGTTGGACCCAGGGAAAAAAAAAAGACTATGTATCTTCTGCTGCCCCCATCTGTTTAACTTGGAGATTTTTATAATACTGAATTAATTTTGTAGGAGAAAAGTATTTACAAATTCCCTGCAAGAATGCAGGACATTCCTTCAGAATATTCCAGACCAGCATCTTCTACCCCAGCCCCCTTCCCCCCTTCTCTCACTGCTCCCCCTCCCCCCAAGTCCACCCCCCCACATACACAGACACACTTTCTCCCTCTTAGATTCACACACACACACACACACACACACACACACACACACACACACACACACCACACACACACACACACACTCCATTCTTTAAATGGTATGTACCATGCTACCGGGGCCTACCAAACATCAGACACTCTTTATCAGCAGTTGTGCCAGGGTCTCCATGGCAACAGTATAATAGATTTGCCCTTATTCAATCCCAGAGGCCACATTGAAGCGCAATGCAAAATTTGCTGGAGCCTGAATTCCTTTCAAGCCATGGCTCATGTGTCAGGAAACAAGTCAATGCACAGACAGCGGTAAACATAAAGATGGAAGGGAACCTTTACTCTCCAGTGTTGTTTGCTCACAGTGACATTCAGGAGCTCAGACCCTTCTAGATCTCATTTCTGTCTCATTTTCTAGTTATTAATTCACTTCTTTGGAGGTAGAGAGGATGGGTGGGGGGAGGGGGAATGCCACGCTACAGTAATAAACCACCAATGAAAGTGCAAAGCAAGCCCCACAGAAAGCAAGGGGAAGGCATTTCAGCCCTCCAAGGTTATTTCATTCAACATGGCCGAGCCCCGCCGTCGCAACAGGCAGGATTCCCGGCCTGGGCCAGGACGACCTAGCCTCAGCCCAGAGGCCAGACGCAGCCAGCTCTTGCAACCCAAAGTCCAGCTTCATCTGGACTGGATGCTAGAAGCCAGCATCAAGCCCAGAGAGGAAGTCATGGGAGAAACAAAAGACTGGACGTGGGCCCCAGCCCAACAGCCTTCACTCTGCAGGCAGAAGGAATTCCCTTGGAGCCACCTGAATTCTGTGCTGGCTAAAATAAGTGGAACTTCCCAGTTAAACACTCATTCATTTCAGGTTTACTTTAATCATGAGCTTTGGGACCTCAAGATGATTACTTTGTTGGTTAATTATTTTCCCGGGCCACTGGCCTCCAAACCAAATTGCTCTTCTTCATTATTGTACACAGCCATCCGTACCTGGGTTCTTCTTTATGAGGATACACATTGCTTTTTCTTGGGCCTAAAAAAAAAATCACCATTCTGAAGCTCTTTTTTTCCTTTTTTTAAAACCATCACTGAAGTTTGTTTGTTTGTGTTTTATTTCCTTTTCTGTACTGGGGATGCAACATAAGCAGCTTGGTTGGTAAATGTTTTCTGCCATTTTTAAAGCTCAGAAATCTGTGATTCAAAAATATCTATCACAGATAGTTATCTGGAACTAGAGTTTCAGGGAGAGTTACCCTAAAAAGCCTAATTTTAGCTTACCTTTCAGAAAATGACATTGTAATTTTAAATGGGCTTACCAGAAGACAAAAATTTTAATGTATTTGAACATTTTTTGAAAGGGTTCTTTGCCTTTTTTGCGTGTGCTGTGGACACTTTTGCCTGTCTGATAAAGCCTATGGACCCCTTCTCAGAAGCACGTTTTGTTGGCCTATATTCATAATTGAAGGAAATGCTAAATTTCAGTTAGAGGTTAGTGAAAATAAGGCTGTAATTTTTTTTCCCCATCCAAGCTCACAGTCTTCCTGAAATCTATTCATAGACCCATGGACCCCAGGTTAAGAATGCCTGGTCTATCTTGAACAGTTTAAATTTAACTGATTCCTCTTAAAGTATATTGCTTTGCTCCCTGTGGGACTTTGAACCTCCCACAGGAGATTGGCCCTTCCTCTCCCCTTAGCACAGAACAGAAATTGTTTGAAACAGGAAGGAAGAGGCAAAAGTTGCCTGGGGCTGGGATGGAGAGAAATTCCAAGCTGAAAGCTTCCACCCATAGAGTAAGGGACTTTCTTATTTTTAATTTGTTAGCTGTTGTTGTTGTTAGTATAGTTATTGAGTCCTTTCAGTTGTGCCTGACTGTCTATGACCCCATTGGGGTTTTCTTGGCAAAGATACTGGACTGGTTTGCCGTTTCCTTCTCCAGCTCATTTGACAGATGAGGACACTGAGGCAAACAGAGTTAAAGTGACTTGCCCAGGGTCACACAGCTAGTGAGTGTCTGAGGCTGGATTTGAATTCAGGAAGATGAGTCCTCCTAACTCCAGGTAGGTCACACTGTCCACTGCACCACCTAGCATAGATGAAACTAAAACTATAGGTGTGTAAAATGAGGGCACTGGAGGTCTTTTCCAGGTCTAGATCTCCTTTGTTGCACCCACAGACACACATATACACACATATATATGCATATATATTTACATATACCCACACAATTTTTATATGTGCATATCATATATATACCTGAAAACTTGCAAATTGAAGTTTTGCATAATAAATCATATTTTAAAGCTGCAAAGAAGGTTGCTTTAAAAACTCTATAGTGAGCCCTTTTGTAGAAAAGAATCACTCCATAATTAAACTAATTTTCCCATCCCTAATCTGCTTTGTAATTTTTTTCCTTTGGGTTTAATGGATCTTCTTAACAGGAAACACCTGTATTTTCATTCTAAACAGGACAAATTTTGCTTTTTAAAGACCAAAATGACCACTTGGCATCTTGCCTTATATTTTAAAATCAAAATGGCATTCTTTTTTTCCCCTTTTTAATTGTGTGTGTGACCTACTTATCTGCCCATTTTTCCTGATATGGGTTAACTTTGAAAGGTAATAAAGCATTCAAAATGTTAATTCAATATCACATATCACTAGGATAAGACAACTGAATTTTACAGAATGAAGCCAGGACCAATGTGGAATAAAGGCTGCTCTGGTTTATTGAAGGCTATTCCAGTAGAATACCAACTGGTGCATTCTAAAAAAAAGACTCTGAGTACAATTCCTTCATCTTCCTAAATTCAAATCCAGCCTCAGACACTTACTAGCCATGTGACCCTGAGCAAGTCACTTAACATTTTTGCCTCAGTCTCCTCATCTGGAGAAGGAAATGGCAAATCATGCCAGTATCTTTGCCAAGAAAACCCCAAAATGGGATCACAAAGAGTCAGACATGATTGAAACAACTGAACAACAACAATCCTAGCGAGAGACTGTGTTAACTTTTCCCGGACCAGCCTTAGTTAAGTAGGAAAGGCTCATCACTAATAGGCTAGCCACTCAGTAATGAACTTTTTGGCCATTGGCAGCCCATGAAACAAAGGAAAACACAAAATGGTCTTCATTTCTACAGACAGAATAGGAGAATCAGAGACTTCTTAGCTTTCTGTATTCTAAGTGTGAGGTCCTTAGGCAGTGACATACTACTGGGGACACTGAAAAATCCACATCTTAACATTCTCACTGTAAACACAACCAGAAGACAAAAAGAAGTTGTAGCTAGATGGAAGGATCGCTCACAAGTTCTCCTTGTAGAGGGAAATAAAGGAGTCGGGGTCAATTTCATTGTGAGGCCAAAGGCAACCAGAAACATTTCATGGGACCCTTCCTCATATCTTACAGCAGTGCATAGGAGAAGCATTCAAAAAAGACCACCATAAAGATGATTGCAGCTTCTACATCAATAGCTATTACAGAGTATGATGTCAGAAAGAGCATGAAGGACTTGGTAAGAATCTCTAAATTAAATCAATCAACGCTTTAATTACAAAAAGAGACAATATCTATAAAGCACTTAGCATGGTATCTAGTGCATGGTCAGCATTATATAAATATTTATTCCCTCCTCTCTCCCCCACCCCATTCCCAGAACTCAGGGTCTTCAATATAAAGGTGAGCGCTTTGGATAAGAGTGAAAAATAGGCTAGATAATATGGTTAAAAAGTAAGAAATAAAGGACACCAAAGACTTTTTTAAGCCAAGAAGAAGCAGATTCTATCCATAGATTCTAGGGGGCTACATTTTCTTTTGCCTACCAATAATTACACATCTCTCTTGCCAGGATACTCTCTACATAGCTTCCCAAGCTTTCTCATGATAAAAAAAAATGGAGAAAGGTACTCACAATAATCAGTAGAACAATAGAAGATTATTGAGTGGCATCAACTTATTTCCCGCTACTTCTTCCCTACTATCACCTTCAAGGAAAATACATTGTAGGGGCAGTTAGGTGGTACAGTGGATAGAGCACCAGCCCTGAAGTCAGGAGGACCTGAGTTCAACTCTGGCCTCAGACCAAACACTTGACACTTCCTAGCTGTGTGACCCTGGGCAAGTCACTTAACCCCCATTGCCTAAATATACATATATATATATATATACATACACATACATATATATATATACATACACATATATATATACACACACATATTATATACATGTATTTGAAGTATATAAGTATATATATATGTGTGTGTGTGTGTGTGTGTGTATAGTACAGAAAAATGGGCCATATCAGCTAACATATTTTCCTATATGTAGAATGACCAAGGATCATTTTCTAGATTGATATTTATTTGAAAAGTATGGCATAGCATTTGTTAGCTGGAGTCGTCATCAGGAACACCTCTTGCCTCTACTACTTTCTAGTTCTGTGACCATCTTCAAGTCACTTGACCTCAATGAACTCTAATTCCTCACCTATAAAATTAAGAGAATAGGATCCATAGCACCAAGCTCATGGATTTGTTTTGAGGCTCAAATGAAATCATGTATATAAAGCACTTTGCAAACTAATGTAAATGTCAGTTATTATTATTATTATTATTATTATTTGAGAAAAGAGTCAAGAAGTGTTATATATTACAAGCACAAAATAACAGGACAAAAAAATGAAACTGATTCTATTTTAACAAACAGAAAATTATTGATTACAAAAGAGGGAGTCATTACCAAATCAGCTCTTTGTATATAGTCAGTCTATTGACTTGAACAGAGATAAAAACATCATTATTAAATCAGAACAAAAAATGAGAAAATAGAGAAGACAATGAGAAAATGGCAATCTAACCTATTAAAAAGTTATTGATATAGAAAAATTGGAAATGGATAGGATAATAGATAATGTTATAGACTACTGCCATATTCTAAAGAAGATTAAATGGATTTTTTGAAAAGTTCTGTGACATAGAAGCTAAAAGAGCCTAAAAACTGCCTCAGCCAGAGAACACATGGTCTCTTTGCCAAGAAGAAAGAGATGGAGGCCAAATGAAAAACTAATTTAGAACATAAATTCATTTGTAAAATCTTATAGAAGAGGATGGTGGAAGATTGTTCTGAGAAGTGATCCATAGGCTTCATCATACTGCTAATGGGGTCCATGATACACACACACACACACACACACACACACACACACACACACATACACACACAAATTATGAACCAAAGGATCTAGATCTAGTTACAGGCTGCCAGGTTATGGTAGATTGTAGATTACAATCTGCACTGTTGAAGGCTATAGTGACCACATCAACAACAATACACGTACTGACATATAAGAAAGTACTGATATGTAAGTACTGATTGAAATACTGATATATAAAAACAATTAGAAGAGTGCCATGGAAAATGCCAATGCCCTGAACGAAATGAATCACCTTGAAGTAAAATGTGAATTATCTAACCAAATTAAGCTGGTATAAACTCTTTGAGAGAAGGGATTGTTTTCTTTCTTTTTTTTTTTTTGTACCCTCCAGTACATAGCACCTTGATACCCAGTAAGCATTTAATAAATGTTTGTTGGTTGGTAAAAGAGTACCCCACAAAGTATTTTTACATATGCTGTCTTAGAGTTATTCTACAACTTAGTCAGAAGGCTCTAAGGATCTCCTTTCTTTGGCCATTTTCTAGGGCTATGCACTCTAAATAACTTCTCTGTACTGTGCTAATGGTTTCCCCATAGCCATGAAGATTTCCCAGTAAATCTCTTTCTCAGTAAGGAGCCTTACCAAAAAGGTAAAAGGGCTGGATAGTCTCCTCTGCACCCACAACCACGGGTGTGCTGATAAATGCTGAATAACCAATTCTTGGGAGAGAAAAAACATATATGACATACTTTTAAGTTTAATCTGCATTATTAACATCAATTAATCAATAAACATTCATTAAGAATCTACTATATACCAGGCATTGTTCTAAGCACTGAAGATACAAAAAGAGGCAAAAGACAGTCCCTGCCCTCAAGAAGCTTATAGACTAATGGGAAAGATAGCATGCAAACAAATAAAGACAAAGCAAGCTATATACAGGATAAATAGGAAATAATTCACAGAGGGAAGGCACTAGAATTAAGAGGGTTGAAGAAGCCTTCCAGTAAAAGATAAAATTTTAGTTGGAATTTAAAGGAAATCAGGGAGGTCAGTAGATGGAGTAGAGGAGGGAGGATGTTCTAGGCATGGAGGAGAAGTGGAAAGAATGTTCAAATCCAAGAGATGAAGTGTCTTGCTCATGGAACAGCTATTGTATTCTTAAGTCTAGAGAATCAACAAAACACTAAATCTAGACTTGACTTCTACTGTTTACCAATTTCTGAGGTATAAATGCTCACACTGAAAATTTAACAATCAGCTCTGTTGCAGTTCACTTCAATATAGCATTGCCCTCTACATGCCATGCTATAATCCTTAGTACAGTCTGTTTTCTCCAATTGCATAGTTAGTATTAAGTTCATTTAAAGTAGAATCTAATATATAAAACCTTAAAATCAGATTCTAGAGCTCTGGGAGCCCCTAAAGATTATGAAATCCAATAGCTTCATTTGGTAGATGATGAAACCAAGAGTTTAAATGACTGACCACCATCATATAGCTGGGTTTAGAATGCAGGCCTCTTAAATCTAAGCCTGATAGTCTTTTCACTGAACCAAGGTACACGGGTACATCTGGAGAGCTATGGTCCCTACACATTCAATTCAATTTGAAAACTTTTATTAAATGTCTATTGTGTGCAAAATCCTACCCTAGGTACTGAGGGAGACATAAATTTTAGGTAACTCAAGGTTTTTGTTTTCGTAGGGCGACTAGGTAGCAGTGCATAGAGAGATGGGCCTGGAGTGAGGAAGACTTATCTTCCTAAGTTCAAATATGATCTCAAAAACTTATTGGCTGTGTGACCCTGGGCAAGTCATTTAACCCTATTTGCCTCAGTTTCCTCAGCTGTAAAATGAGCTGAAGAATGAAATGCCAAACCACTCCAGTATCTTTGCCAAGAAAACCCTAAATGAAGTCATGAAGGGTCAGACATAACTGAAACGACTAAACAACAAAAGGACTTAGATTCTAGCGTGGAAATACATCATATAAGTAGATAACTATAATACAAAATTACATAGGTATATTAAAAAGATGCAAAATAAAGTATCATGTAAGGTCCTCAGGATGAAAGGTGATTGCCAAGGGAGGCAAAAAAGGGAGAGAGGGAGGATGTTAAGGACATAGGTACTGCTGTGAACAAAGCCAAGTAAGTGGGAGGTGCACAGTGTGTTCAGGGTCCAGAGAAAAGATGTTTGGCCGGAGTGGTTAAGAGTATGGTAAGGCATAATATGAGAGAAATAGAAAAATAGTCAGCCTGAAGGCTTCCCTTCCACCTCCCAGTTTCCCCTCCACCCAGGACCATGTTTAACTTGAGAGTACCAGGCCTTTTAAACAATAATTCTCCTCCAACAACAGGAAAAGGTCTAAAGCACATGAGCTTAGGCCAGCTTGCCGCTTAATGCAAAAAGCCAGATTTAGCCAGGCTGTTTTTTAAATGGTAGTGAGAAGTGATCAAAACATAGTTTGATAAAACCAAAGGCCTTGACACCATTCCAATCAGAATTTCATCATAAACATCAGGGGGATAAGAACTGCTTCAGTTTCATTGTGTCTTATAAATAACCTGAAGTTTCATCTGAATTGGAATATTTAAAGCATTGCTGACTTCTTGACCATACAGATCACCTTCAAGTGAGCTGCCCTGTAATATATTCCATAAGGTTAGACCTTGCTCTCAGCTTTTACTATTACTATTTTTTTTCTCTTATTCTGCTCCTCAGTTGTCTGACAGAACTGCAGCCAGCAGGGATTTCTAGTTCTTTGCTTTTCCCATTCCATTTTCCCCCTTTGCATGTACTGCCATAAATTCTTAGCTATTCATTATCCCTGTTTTAATCAGTCAATCAATAGGTATTTATTAATTGCCTATCAAGTTGTGTTCACAGAGGACTAGCACCTCCGATAAGAAGGCCTGCTGAACCCTTTTCAGGGCTGCTCAGCCACGTTTGGTGTCCACCCTTCACTCAGCTCTCACCTGTGGCTCCAAGAAGCTGTAGCATGCACAGCTGCCCCACCCTGGTAAAACCATCTCAGCAGAAGGGCTAAAACAGATTGAGGGCAACTGACAGGTCTCAAATTCGTCAAAGAGTTAGGAGGATGAACACCCCACGCACATAAAGATTTCCCCTAGCTGAATGGTAGATGAGAACAGTTTGTTCCAATGGCCACAAAGGTGGCCGAAGCCAGCGTTATGGAACACTTAGAGATCAGTAAGACACCAAGGTCATCCACTACATCCTGGGCCATCTCCAGTCATCTTGACTTTCATCCTGCCACTGGACTTTGATAACTGTGGAAGAGAGAGGCAACTCTGCTTCACTTCAATCCAATTCATGCTTGAGTCAGGACATCACCCAATGATATCGTTGGTCCTTTTTCAAAACAAAGGATGAATGAGATCTAGGGCCAGGTACAATGCTAGGTCCTGGGGATATAAATGCAATAAACAAAGCAATCCTAACCCTCAAGGATGACATCTTGGGGGCAGGGGAAGGGGTGGACATCAAAGACATATATAATTATTTACAGATTAAATTTTAAAAGAATTAATACAAATAAATCCGAGGTAGTTTAGGAGAGAGGACACTAGCTAGTTGAAGGTGTCAGGAAGGGTTTCGTGAAGAAGATAGACATTTGAACCATACCTAAAGGAACAGAGGGATCGTATGAGGTGGGAGGTGAGGAGGCAGTGCATTCCACACGTGGGGACAGACTGGGCAAAGACGTGGACTTATGTGAGAAAGAGAGAAGACCAATTTGGCTGATCATACAGTATGTGAAGGGGAACAATGTGCCATGAGCCTGGAAAGGTAGATTGGGGCCAGACCACGAAGGACTTTAAAACCCAAACAGAAGAGTTTATCTGTGATTCTAGAAGCAATAGGAAGCGCTAGGGTTTTATTCGGTCCAGGAGCGTCATGGTCAGATGTGGGCTTCAGGAAAATCACTTTGGCAGCAGAGCAGGAAAAGACTTGAGGCTGTGAGACCAATTAGGAGGCCACTGGAAAACTAGCCTGACCTCTCTTTTATAGCCTGGGGGATAATTATAAATTATGGGCAACTGTGAGCTCCCTTTTACTTGGGTGCACAGCTGCTTCCCCTTCCGATTCGGTCAGTACGCCTTCTTTTCTCCTCTCTGCTCGTTATCCACCCCACCCCAGGTGTGTGCACAGGGGGTGGGTACTGGCACACACCCCCATACACCCACAGCCAACTTTATCATATTCAAACTTTGGCTCATTCTGGATAAAAGTTTTCACACATTTGATGTATTCATAAAGTACCTCATCTCGCTGCTCCATCAACTCCTTTTCCATCTGTCTCTCTTCCTCATCCTATTGCCTCTGAGGCTCAGGTTCTCACATGTCCTTAGCTGCCTCTTTCCAACCCCCCCCCCCCCCCCCCCCCCCCCCCGCCACTGATGTTGATCAAGGCACTGTTGGTGGTCCCTTTTCTTTACCTCCAATTCTGGCTGCAGCTGCTCTTTTTCACTTCCAAATTCCCCCTCCTCCTTATTCTGCTCTTATTCTTTCTATTTTCACTATTTATTTTTTTACTGCTTTGGTCTTTACCTCTGAAGGCTCATTCTCAAGCCTTTTACCTTTCTTCCTAAAGGGGACCCTTTCTCCATGAAGATGAATAGCACAGTGAGGGGAGTGGGAAGGGGCATAAACAAACCTCAGCTTTGCCTTAGACCAAAGCTCTCAGGCCAGGTTTTATCAGGGATACCGGTCATAACTGGAGGTATAACTTTCCAGATCTCCCCTCTCTCATCCTCTTTGGGCCTGGCAGGATGATAAATACCCCCTAGTCTTAGATTTCATTTTGAGCACTCTCCTGACAATCTTGGATTTAGTCCCTTTTGGTTAATGGACAATCATAAGGGATGACCCAGTTTAACAAAGTGATGTTGCTGAGGTTTTCCACCAAGGCAGGGTTTAAGTTACCTGCACTACTGAGCTAAATTCTCTAGAGCCCTACATAGTCTCTCCCAAAGGGGCCATCTCTCTTGCCACCTCTGTCCAAACCATCCTAGCTCTCCCTGCCATTGCAACCAACTTCCACCCAGAGTCCAGTCCCCCAAGTCAATGACAGAATAGATGTCCTCTGGTTCCATACTAGAGCCACACACTTGCTTATCATTTTCTTTCTCATCTTAAATTTGTGCTTCTAACATCACTCTCATAGTCATGAACACACCACTGATCTGTTGTTCTCACCACTTGATATATGCTATCACAAAATCCGAAGGCTTGTTTCCTAGCTATCCCTACTTCTCCAATTACCAATAGTAAGAAAACATCTAGGTTTTTCTTTTATAGACCAAGGGATAATTAATCATCTTGGGCAGCTTCAAGTCCTTTTTGACTTGGACACAGAACCCTTCACCTTTCAGACTCTTTCAATGGTTTCTGGTAGCCATACTTTCTTCCTTAAAGCTATATCTATACATATCTTATACTAGGATGCTCTCTAAACAGCTGCTCAAGATTTGTCATCTACAATGAGGCAAATTAGAGAAAGCTAATATCCGTCATATTAGATCAGGCATCCTAACAACCAGCTGAACAATATCAGATTATTTAGCATTGTCAATTTATCTTCCTCTGCTCTTTCCTAGGCATTTAGGTGGCACAGTGGGTAAAGCACTGGGCCTGGAGTCAGGGACTTGGTCATGTGACCCTGGGAAAGTCACTTAACCTCTGTCTACCTCAGTTTTTTCAAGTGTACATTAGGGATAATAATAGCATTTGCATTCCTGGTTTGTGAAATAATACCTGGCATACAGTAGGCTCTTAATAAATACTTGTTCCGTTTCCTTCCCCACTGTTACCTTCAAGAGAATACTATTGTACAAAAAAAAAGCCCTTAGCAACTAACACCTTTTCCTGAGTATAGAATGATCCAGAATTATCTTCTAAGTTGACATCTTTTCACAAAGTATGATGTAGTAGACAGTGCTAGATGTGTAATCAAGAAGATAAGGGTTAATATCCCACTTTGAAACCAACTAGCTAATCTCCCTCTGAACCCCAGAATCTCCAGAACAGCAGGATCCATCTTCTACCCCAGACCACTGGTCCTGCTTCTAGCCTAACCCCTAAAACTATCATCCCAGGAAGCACCAACCCTTATAGAAATGTGACCTGGCAACTGCCTTAGCAAATATCGTAGCCCCTACCCACTCAGCAGCCACAGCCACTGAAGAAAACTCAGAAAAGAAGGTTCTCACCACCAAAGTCCTTGGCATTGTTGGATGGTTCAACATCAGGAATGGAAATAATTATATCCAGGGGTGTGCTGACAAACTGGCAAAAAAAAATCATATATGTATACATATATTTATACACACACGCGCACACACACACAACACATTTAAAGCTTAATCCACATTAACATTTTCTCCATTACTTTCTTATGCCTAGACAATCAACAAAACAATAAACCAAGCCCTGATTTGTGCCAATTTCTGAGGTATAAGTGCTTACACTGA
The DNA here is from genome assembly GCF_003287225.1 of Phascolarctos cinereus. Taxonomy (NCBI): domain Eukaryota; kingdom Metazoa; phylum Chordata; class Mammalia; order Diprotodontia; family Phascolarctidae; genus Phascolarctos; species Phascolarctos cinereus. The sequence continues at coordinate 331,477,769 of NW_027555847.1, forward strand.
AAATTTAACAATTGGCTCTTTGGTTCCGGAAATGAAATTCAAAAGATGCATTTCTTTTAGACAATTGGGGTTAAGTGACTTACCCAGGGTCACACAGCTAGTAAGCGTCAAGTGTTTGGTCTGAGGCCGGATTTGAACTCAGGTCCTCCTGATTTCAGGGCTGGCACTCTATCTACTGCACCACCTAGATGTCCCCAAAGATGCATTTCTACCTCCTTTTGCATGTTGTCTTCTCCCATTAGATTGTAAGCTCCACAAGGACAAAAACTGTCTTTTTCTTATTAGTATCCCTAGCGCTGAGCACAGTGCCTGGCACTTAGTAGGCAGTTAATAAATGTGTATTGTGTTGTGCTGTGCTGTGCTGTGCTGTCTCCCCCAGAAGAATGTGAGATCCTCAAGAGCAGGCACTGTCTTGCTTTTCTAATTGTAACTCTAGTGTCTATCACAGTGCTTAATCAATTCTTTTTCATTCATTTTCTTCCTTTGAAAAATGGGGATAAAAATACCTTTAATAAAGCTACCTCACATGGTTGCTAGGAGGCTCAAATAAGATATGTATGATGAGCACTTTACAAACCAGAAAGCTGTATATAAATGTCCGTTATTGTTGTTGTCGTTACAATTTTCACAAATACAAAGGGGTTCCGAAAAGCAGATTTTCTCTTCAAATATTTCTTGTCTTTGTCTCTCTTCTTTGCTTTTCTGATTCAAAGTATGCTGAAATTGGCACTTTTTTTTAGCACTCTAGTTCTTTTCTAATATCTATTTAGCAATGTAGAAATATGAGGTATTTTTCGAGTCTTTGCACTCAGTGAGCCCATGGGTGAGGGATGAAATACATGTTTCACCTCATGTGGAGAACTCTGTGAGTGAAAGGGGTTTTGCAATCCGAGGACACATGGTGTTATCTGAAACATCCTCTCCCCAAGTGGGGGGAGGGGAAGGAGGAGGGAAGGAGCTGGCTTGCTTTCACTCTGCCCTGAGTAAGTCCAATCCAGCTTAATGGTGTTTGGTGTCAATGAGGCTCATGTTGAATACATCAGGTATGTTTATCTAGTTACGATTTTTCTTTGTCAAGAAGCTTTCATTCTTTCCTCTCCTGTCACCAGTGGGGACTGGATTGGTTATCTGTGGAAGGAGCAAAGGTCCCAGGGAGTTCAAGATTTTTGCAACTAATATTGAATACCAGGGAAAATGGATGCCAAGGTCAGGTTAACAATAAATAATATTGATTTGGAGGTCAGGGTCACAATGTGAAAGGTCACCAACGCTGCCAAAATATTTTCGTTATCATTGGTTTTGTTATGGAAAAGACACCAGATCAGGGAAAGGTGATTAGGGGGTGAGGAGGCGGGACTGGATGAAGACATTCTTAGAGAAAGGGCAGAATCAAAACTCTACCCCATGATTTACTGGCTTTGTATTCCCATGGTTTCCCTGTCTGGCGTTTGCCTCTCTTGTACAAGTATGTAGAGTGACAGGCACCGATAATGCCTTCTTTCCCACAGAACCCTGCCAATTCTGGTCATTGATCTGAAAGCTTTTGCTGGCACTACGGCTAAAGCCTGGATCCAAGTTCTACCAGACATATTTGCAGGAGTAAGTTTTTTGATGCTTTACCACTTTTCACAGGTGCCTCCTATAGATGTATAATGCAGTGTTGCATAGCTTAACAAAATCCCATCTAGTTTTGGAGCTATGACCCAATCTGGTGTCATCTATATTCTGAAACAGAAGAGGCCATGGTGTCGTAGAATTAGCGTGCTTTCTTTTATTGTGTGAATTATTGGAGCATTTTGGCAGGAGAGGACTGTAATGCTACCCAGAATTCATTTTTTATTAAAATTTAGTGGGGATTTCATATTGTATTTTAAAATAGGCAGCATTGCTTAAACCACTTGGGATTTACTGTATGTTCCAGAGCAGAGGAAAAAACACCTAATGTGGCAGGGCAGAAGGAATTATGTCATTTTTTTTAACTTATCAGGGAAGATGCCAGAGTTTATTTCTAATCCCAAATGAGAAATTGGTACTCTTGAACAGTGGTTTGGGACATCCAGGAGGTGAGCTGCAGAATATCTACTCGGAGATGCAAGATGGATCTGGTCAATTGAAGATTATAGCCTTTGATTAAAACAAACACACAAAGGGGGTGGGGGTGGGGAGTAAAAATTTCACAAACTGGAGGGCCTTATTTCTCACAGACAGTACTTCAGAGACTCCTGCAAGATCAAAAATGGGCCAAATGACGATGTTATTCAGGAGGTCAAGATGCTGCTGCTCAGAGGTATTATTTTATCAGAGTTCTTTCAAGTAGACACAGGAAGACTGATTTTTACTGACAAGTCCTGCTCATTCGGGCAGTTGATTTGGTAGTGGTAGATTTACTTGCTTTCATTTCCAACAAAAGCATCTGTGCTGTAGATTAGATTGCCCTGTTTGTCAGCATTGAAAATTCTGAACAATGGAATTCGTGAAGGAGAGAAAGAATACACTAATTATTATTTAAGTTCTCCACTTGAAAAGCAGGACAATCTTGAAGTAGCTAGGACGTCGTCAGTTGGGAAGGTTCTAGCAGCCCAGTGGTGAAATAGAAAAGTGCTGGAGATTTGTGGGTTTAAAAACAAATCACTTCCCCTTTCAGAGACTCAGTTTCCTCATCTTTCAAATAAAAATTAGGTGAGGAGTTGTAACTACTATAACACAAGGGGGGTGCACATTTTGGCACTTCCTCCCAAGAAAGGTATCCTTCCTCCCTGTGGCCACCTTTGTCTTTGTGTGTTATCACCAGGTCCTCTGCTGGTCTATTCCACTGTGCAACCACATCATCACCCATCACCATGGCTACCCTCTCCTAGTGGTTATGGCTGCTCCCTTTCCCCAGTGTGACTACATCATTACCACGGCATCTCCTCCCCATGTCAGATGAATTTGCTCAATGACAAAATTCCTAGTTGCACCTCAAACTCAGTATTCTCTAAGGGCTTTTCCAGCTTTAAAAATGCATGATTCTATAGTCCAAACAAAGAAATAATAATAATATCTTGTATTTCTAGAGCACTAATAAGTGCTTTTAGATATATCTTTTTTTGATCGTTAGTATATCTCTGAAATGTGAACATGTATTATTCCAAGAGTCTAATCACAGGTTAAATGACTTGCCCAAGTTCACACAGTTGGTGGCAAAATGAGATGAGAATTCAGATCTCTGATGCCCACATACTCTTTTGACAATGCTTTTCCTCTGGTGAAACTGCAGAAATGGTGCCCTAGGCAAAATGCTTGAGCTTGGGAAAGCTTTGCAAAGGAATCGCCCTTTCTTAGGAGTCTAGATTGCCCCTTCATCCCAAAGAATGACTGTCCTTCCCTCCTTCCTTCTCTTCTTCCCTCCTTCCTCCTTCCCTCCTTTTCTCCTTTCCACCCTCCTTCCTTCCTTTTCTCTCTCCCTCCCCCTTCCCTCTGTTCCTTCCCTCTTTCCTTCCCTCCTTCCTTTCTTCCTTTAGTCGTTTCTTTCCTTCCCTCCTTCCCTTCTTTCTTTCCTTCCTATTCTTCCCTTCTCTTCTCCTTCCCTTCTGCAGTGAAGGTCTGTGTGGCCCAGAGAGCTTTGATGGCCCTGGTAATCAATGACTGCCTTCTGAGTAAGATTGCACACATTCCATCCCAGATGGGCTAGCATCAAGCTATGGGCAATCTGGCGGGGATAAGAAGAGATACCCAGACAAGTATGACAAGGGAAGCAGCATGGCACAGTGGAAAGAGCACTAGCTGGACCTGGGTTCAAGTCTTGCCTCTGATATTTACTCCCTTTATGACCTTCAGCAAATCACTTTGCTTCCCTGGCCTCAGTTTCCCCACCTGTAACACAAAGGAGTTGGACTAGATGGCCCCTGGTGTCCCTTTCCAGGTGTAAATGGTAGCTATTGTAAATCTATGATGCTGCAACCTGGAAGTATCTGTAGTTTAGGAGGAACAGCACTGGTTTGGGCATTAGATGATCTAGGTTCAACTTCTCCTTCTGTCATTTGGTACCCGAGTACCAAATCCAGAGTAGGTCAGTCACTCATCTTCTCTGAGCCAAATGAAACATGCTGATCATAATTGCAACCTTTTTCATAGGGCTTCAGTGAGGAAATTATTTTGTGAATTTTAAAATGTCATGAGAGGAGCAACCCCACTCAAAAAGGGTTATCAGGGATGTAGTGTCTTTTGGCAATAGCCAGGTTTCTGTGAGCTTCAGAAACTGGAATGTCTGAGAGACAGAGAGATCTGAGATGAAGGAGATTTCATTAACAATGAAGCTAGGGTTCCAATGACCACCATGGAATGGTAGAGAAGAGGAAGAGTTGGACTGGGGACAGACAGGGTTTTGGTAATAGTAACTAGAATCGAGGGAGAGGTAGGTGGGGGAAAGGATGTTTTGTAGACCATGACCTGAGCTACAGGAATAAACAAATAGAAGGTGAGAGTTTTTGAGCCATAGGTTGAGTGAAGAACTAGTTGATCAGGCCCCCTACTTATTGGGGTCTTGTGATGGCTGAGGAGAATGGAATGGTGGCATCAGCTTCCTCAGCTTATTTCTCCCAACAAGGGGGAGTTAGAGGTGGAGGCACCTGGAAGTCTTCATGGGGCACCTAGGTCAGCAAATAAATACCTGATCATTGGGTGGTTCCCAGGGTCAGATTGAAATCATATTTATCACCAACTCTATAACTGGAAAGGGATGAAGAAAGCCTAGACAGTATTGCACAAGGAAAGACCACACTCACTATCTTCTTTCTGGTGGTTCTGAATACAATTCAACTCACCATGCGTTTATTGCACTCCTTCTGTGTGCCTGGTGCTGTCATAGGTAAGGGGATACAAAGACAAAACTAAAACAGTCCCTGCCCTCAAGGAGCTTACGGTTCTCCTGGAGGGAAAGAACATGGTCAAAAAATAAATGTAGCAGAGACTGAACTGGCCTATAGGGACCATCCCAGGAAGAACCTATAAAAACTCCAGGGATGGTATGACATATGATGAATTGCCTGAATGCTTCTGCCCACGTGCTGACCCACTGTTGAAAAGACTTGGCATTTGAGTATGACATGGCAAACCCTGAATGGTCCCATGGTCCTTCCCCTAACCCATGATAATGGAACAGGGGTAGGATGTTGGATCAATTTAATGGAAAGATGGTGTTTGGTTGAATCTCCCTTCTTTCAGTTATCTAAGTGGCGTTATATAACTTTGACACTTCCAGTGAGGACTGAAGAATGATTGAACCTCCACCCCAGAGTCATGGTGATGATGCCCATATGGCAACTAAAGCACTGAGATGGGCATGTTCAAGCTTGGAGGTAACCTGTGTCGAGAGGTCTTGGGTCCTTTTGCTTAGACTTAAATTTTTGCAAGTGGAAAAATCCCCAGAAACTATAGCACTCAGAGAAAATGACCATGAGCCAGAGGATTGGCCTAAGCAAGGCCTGTTTTACCAGAAGACATGTAGTTTTTGAACAGTTAAGAATTGAGATTAAGTATAAAATGCCTAATCAGCAATACTGCTTTACATGTAAATAGTTTTAGATATCAACCCGTGACTGGGTATGACAATAGCACTATAGCTTGTTTAGTTTAAGTCTTAATGTCAAACCAATTTCTGAAAGTCTTTTGTATTTCACCATTTCTTTTATGCGTAGGAAATAAATGCCTGTCCCACACTTGATTCTTATTATACACTAAGCACCTTTATACTCTCACTTTTGGGGGAAACCCTAGAAATGATCCTAACTCTAATGGAATTGTCCCCAGAGGGCTAGGATGGGGATTTAATGAACCAAAGAGTGTGGAAAAAAAGGATTCCCAACTGCTCTAATTAGAGGCCAGGCATGAACAAGGATTTTAATGAAGGAGTTAGAAATTCTCCTAGAAGCAATAGGTAACCGCTGGAGTTTATTGAGAAGAGGGGTGATATGATCAGTCCTCTTAAGGAAAACCGCTTTGGCAAGTGTATGGAGAATGGGTTAGAAAGGGCAAAAGAATTGATGCCAGAAAACCAATAGGATGTTACTGCCATCCAGGTGGAGAGGTGATGAGGCCCAGAGTGACACCTTTGCAGGGAGTAAAAGGGGGACAGATAGAAGAAGAGATTCTGTATAGTAAAAACGAAATAGCAAGATTGAGCAAGTGATTGCAAACATGGGGTGAGGGACAGTGAGCAGTAGAGAATGACACTGAGGATGCAAAGCTGGTTGACTTGAAGGAGGACAATAGGGAAATTTGAAAAATGGAGTAGGGGGGCAGCTAGGTGGTACAGTGGATAGAGTACCGGCCCTGAAGTCGGGAGGACCTGAGTTCAAATGCGGCCTCAGACCAAACACTTGATACTTACTAGCTGTGTGACCCTGGGCAAGTCACTTAATCCTAATTGCCTAAAAAAAAAAAAATAAAGTGGACTGGGGAGAAAGAAGAATGAGTTCTGTTTTGGCCAAGCTGAGTTTTCGATGTCAATGAGACAGCCACTTGAAGTGTTCAATGGGCAGTTTGGTGTTGTGGAGACTAGAGCTCAGGAGAAAAATGAAGCTGGATATACAGATGTGGGAATCATCTGCATAGGATAATTAAATCCACAAAAACTAATAAGGCTACCTAGTAGGAAAATGTAAAGAAGGGTGGAAGGTAAGGGAACAAGCATTTATTAAGTGCCTGTTATGTGCCAGGTACTGTGCTGACATAAATATTATCTCATTTGATCTCATTTCTCAAGAGAGAAGGCCCATGAAAGAATTTTGGGGTATGGCTACAGTTAGAGGTCATGATATGATCAAAAAAGAAGACTGAAAAGTTGATCAGGGAGATAGGAGGAAAACTAGGCATGAATGGTGTCACAAAAATCCAGAAAAGAGCAGATATCAGTAAAGAAAGTGACCAACAGTTTCAAAGGCTACAAAGAGGCCAATAAGGACAAGGACTGAGAAAAGGCCATCATATTTGGCCACAATAAATCAAAGATAACTTTGGAGAGAGTAGCTCCAGTTAAGTGATGAGTTCAGAAACCAGAATGCAAAGAGTTCAAGAATAAGAGGAAAGGAAATTGAGAATGAATTTGGCTAAGAAAGAGATGCATAATAACTTAAGGGAATGGTACCCTCTGGCAAAAGGTTTTGGTTTTGTAAGAATGAGGGGAGACTTGGGCATAACCACAGGCAGCAGAGAAAGAACCAGAAAATAGGGAGAAATTAAAAAGATTAGAAAGATGGTATAATTGAGGGGGAAATCAGCTGGAGAAGGTGGGAAGGAATGGGATCAAGGGCATACATAGAGGAACTAGTCTCATCAAGAACTGACTCATTGCCAGGGATTTTAGTAAAGGAAACTATTGCAATAGTTCAAGTGAGAGGGGATTGCCTGAAATAGGGCAATGACCATGTGAATGGAAAGGAAACAGAGTCTTTTAAATATCTTTGCATTTATTTTTATTCTGAATTTAGCAAATACTAAATGAAAGGGGCAGCTAGGTGGTGCAGTGGACAGAGCACTGGCCCTGAAGTCAGGAGGACCTGAGTTCAAATCCAGCCTCAGACCAAACACTTGACACTTACTAGCTGTGTGACTCTGGGCAAGTCACTTAACCCCAGTTGCCTAAAAGCAAAAAAACAAAAACAAACAAAAAAAAACCCTAAATGAAAGAAGTATTTCAAAAATTTACATGAAACTGTAAATGTTGCCTATATTTTTAAGTCTATAGTAAGTTGAATCTGTAGCTTTCAAAGCTGTCCCTATCCTTGTCTGTGCTTCTGTCTGGCCTTCCAGAAAGGGGACAAATTCAAGTGATGCTCTGGAGCTGGGATCAACAAGACATGGCAACTGGTTGGGTACTGGGGGAAGTAGACTGAGCAATGCAGTGAAGCAGAGTGAAGAGTGGGAGGCAGCTCCAAGACTGCAAATTTAGTTGACCAGAAAGATAGTAGGGCACTGGAAACAAACAGGGAAGTTGGGAAATGAGTAGGAAGGAAGGGAGATAATTCCACTTTGGACATATTGAATTTGAGGGGCTTAGGGGATATTTAGGGGGAGGTATCCAACAGGCAGTTGGTGATAGAGGGCTAGAGGTCAGGAAGGAGATGAGGGCTGGTTGATATCTAGATAGATGTCTGGAGATGATAATTAAATGCATCAGAGATGCGGATGAGATCAGAGAAAGAATTTAGAGGAAGATGAGAAAGGGGCCCAGGATAAACCTAGGCCTCAGAGGTGGAACATAGTGATGATCTAGCAAATGAGAGAGAAAAGCAGTCAGACAAGTTGGGTATGGGGGAGAGGGAAGAGGGAACTAAGAGAGCAGATGTCCCAGAAAAGGGCAAGGGAGTTAGCAATTAAGAGACTGTTGTTAACCTTGGAAAAAGCAGTTTCTTAGGAGGCTCAGGGTGATAGCACTGTTCCTCTAGTGTGTCTAGCTGCCTTAGGCTCAAGCTCTCTGCTTCTGGGACATTTGCAAATGGTCCAATGACAACTCTTATGATCCAGTTCCAAAAGGTTGAATTGACCTTATGCCCTGCACAGGCTGCTGGCCCCTCTCACCAACTAAGACTTAGGATCCCCTGTAGAGATCTTCAAGTTTCACTTTAACTGACTCCATCGCTTTCTCTTCAATAACTCAGACTTATTTAGTTTCCTTTGGTAGTCCTTTCCTATATCCAAAGGGGGAAACATCCATTTCTTAACCCCTGTTGAACCACAATCCCATTTCTTCTTTTAAAGCATTGTCTCTCCTCCGCTAAAAAACTGAAGTCCTTTCTTCTTCTTTTTTTTTTAATTTAGTATGCTCTGCCTTCCTCCACACTCATCAGCTGTGATACTAACTACTCTTAACATTAGCTGAACAGAGCAAGATTATTTAATTATCCCAAATTTTCTTTCTTGGTAGACAGTCACCCTGCTGGGCTGAATGTTCTGAACTGAGTCATCTTAGGCCAGGGAGAACTCACTGAGTTAGTGTAGGCTCCCTTTTTACTTAACTCTTCTTAATTGTCAGTCCATCAGTAAACGTTTATTAAGGACCTACTGTGTGCCAGGCACTGTGCCAAACTCTGGGGATTAAATAAAAAGGCAAAAGACAGTCCCTCCACTTGAGGGGCTCACAATTGGGAAGACAACACTTAAAAAGAAACTGAAAGGGAGGAAAGGGAAGAGGGATGGTACCCCATGCTGAACACAAAGAAGTTCTACAGCTGGGTGGGATATGAGGAGATGGCTAGGGCCCCTTCCTTAAATAGATTTGGATGGATGTCTACCCTCTGCCCTCTCTGGTCAGAGGGAGGGAGAGGTCCCAGGACCAGGTATGCTGAGCAGGGGTGAGTTTCAGAGTTGTTGGGATTTTGCAGGAAGACAAGTTTTTTGAAATAGTGATGAAGTTATTTTAATTAATTAATTAACAACAAATTAATTTCTCCATCCTGCTCTGTTCCTTATATTTGTTTAGGGCACACTATAATACTCTAATTCTCTTGAATGTCCTTATCTAGAAGTCCTGTTATCTCAAATGAGGTCATGTTACTGCCTGCAATGTGTTTATATTGAAGGCCCCTCTGGTTTATCTGAACCCCTATTTATCCAATTTAGCATCATAGAACCTCAAACTTGGGAGCTTTAGTTCAGGCTTCCCTATTCTTTTCAGATAATCAAGACCTCGGGGAAGATACCCTATACACTCCTCCAGTTTCTTATTGTTTAGCCTCTGTTGTAGAACAACTCCAATTTCAGCCTAATTTTCTATGCTGGAAACACATGCTGTGTTATCTGAGGCCAGTGCTTCCCCTCCCTACTTTCAAACTCACTTAACAAACCTGGTATGGGAATATGACCCTGCCTGATGATTTATATGGGAGGGAGAAAGAACATGTTTATATAATTTTTAATTTATTATTCTATATTATTCTATTCTATATTGCTAATTTATTATATATTTGTAATTGTTATTTTAAAAAAACCCCATCTATGGCACCCACATCACCAACATTACCAACAACACTATTTCCTACACCCTCTCAACTCAGGGGAAGGACCCAAGCATAAATTAGGTGCTTAATGGATTAAAGAAGTGTTTTAAGCCCGTTCTGAGAATAGAGACAAGTACCCGTCTATTGGCACAAAAGTGTGGCTATCAGTCTATGAGGGAGGAGTAGGGGGTGTAATATCCAGGCTTGGGATAGCAAGAGCTCTAGGTTGATATGGAGGAAGATCTGGGAGTAGAAGTAGCATGGAAGACAGCCAGGTATAGTAAGAGACCCTAGGGGCCTAACCTTGTGCATGGTTCCAAGTCTGTTCAATATAAGAGGTTAAAAAAAAAGTCCATTTTAGCACCAAGAGCAGAGTTAGCGGCTACCATCCAGCCAGGGATGAAATTGCTTCAGGCAGAATGACCAGGAATAGAAAGGATGGTTTGAGGGCAAAAGAGAGCAAATGTCCAGGGACATTCTTGATGCAGGAGCAGGGTGGGGAAAGAAAGGCAGATGAGGAGTGAAAGTCAAAGCTTAGATGCCCAACTTAGAAATTCAGTGTGGTCCAATGAGCACTGGATTTAGAATCAGACGACCTAAGTTTTAATTCTGAATCTTCTATTTAATACTTTTGTGACCTTAAGCAAATTATTTCACCTCTTGGGCCCTCAGTCGTTTCATCTGTAAAGGGAAGGGGTTCGACTGGATTTCGCACCTTAGCTTAGCTTGTGATCATATAAGGGAAAGTTGTGCTTAGGGAGCAGGGGTCAAAGGAATTGAATCCCCAGGGACATGGCCAACAAGTTTGAGATATGAGACAAGGAAATACACGGAACAGTACTTGTCTGGGGAAAGCAGATATAGAGAGGAGAAAAGAAAAGTACCTGGCAACGACCCTAAGATACCATAACCAGAGATGTGGGAAATACACATTCCAGAAGGATGAGATATAAAACATGGAAGGAGAACTGGGAGGAGATAAAAAGGTAGAAGCCTGAGTCATAGAACTTTTCTGATTTACAAAGGTTACCCTTTACCAGAATCCTTATCCCTCTCCAGGCTACATTGCTAACTCATCTCCACAGGACTTTTTCTACCATTCATCCCCCACCCCTACCCTTCAGCCAGTTCCCTTCCCTTTCCCACTTCCTTTCACCTCTCCTCTCCTTTCAGCTTCTTTTTGTATATTGTCTTCCCCAATAGAATGCAAGCTTCTTAAGGGCAGAGACTATATTTCTGCTTTTATTTGTATTCTCAAAGCTCAGCACTTAGCAGGGTGCCTCTAATGTAGTATGTATGGCTTAATAAATGCTCACTGACTTGACTGATTGAGTCTAACACAGTGCCCTTGTACATAGTAGTATATTTCATTTCATTTCATTTGGACAATATTTTCTCTACAGTCCAATAGTAAACCACCTTTAAACACCTATGAGAGCACTGTACTTTTACAATGAAGAGAAGGAGCTGGGGGAAAGGACCTGTTACACTGAGAGGAAGTGTGGTATGAAGGACAGGGTTTGAAATTAGCTTCGGTAATTTTCTAGCTGTGTGGCCATGTGTCAGTTCCTTCAGTTTGATCAGTTTGCTCAACTGTAAAATAAGGATAATATTGCCCATTTCCAATGCCTGCTTTACAAAGTTGTACTCAAATGCTGTCAGATAGACCTGAGATATTATCGCTGTGGCGTTCCTCTGAAAAATGCTCATTGCAGCCCATTCATCCCTGCTCAAACTGTGCAATTCTTGTCCAGATCCCCTCATAAGCCTGTCACAGGGGGTGCGCTCAATGTGGGGAGAAGGGGGTGAGGTGAGGGACTTTCCATCTTCCTGTTGATGCCATGAGCCAATATGATAGAACAGAAAGTGTAGTGGATCTGGATTCAAATCGCACCTCTGATATTTACATAACACAGACTACCCAGGACCTCACTGCCTGCAAGGCCAGGTGTGTTGGCTTTCTCTCCTCCCCCCAGGGATATTCAGTAACCTTAAGAGCATTGGGGATCTAGGTTCTCTGTCATTGACTCTAGCCCCTTGATTGCAGGGTCAGATTCCTGTACCCCAGTTCTGTTAGCTACTATTCTGTTACATTAACTTTTGTAAAGAAATATTTACTTCAAAACAAGTATACAAACTTACTACCCTAATATGAGAAGCATAATCTTCCTCCCCTCCTGACCAAGTCCATCACTGGGGAGAAGAAGAAGATTAAGTTCATAGCTTAGCTCAGTCCATTATAGCACAGCCCCACTTCCAAGTCCAAACACCTCCTTGGGCTCAAGTCCTAGGCACCTTGACTTCTTGGGGCTTCCATGCTGGGCTGGTCATCATGGCTTGAAATCCCAGGTTCTGTTGGGACCACCTTTTGTAGCTGAAATTGAGAAAAACAAACAACATAGAAAAGAAACAACTACCATCCTACCCCCACCCCACACCACTCCCAGAGTCCCATTTCTTGGAGCTTGGGCAAAAGAGGGAGTAAGAAAAAGAAGTCCTTTTCCTCTTACTGGTTCAGTTCATGTCATCCTTACTGTGGATAAACTAGGACAATCGACCTTAGATAAAACCTGGCAAAAAGAGAGCAGCAGAAAGACGGGCATAAAGAGAGAAAGTAAATGGCTCAGTTGGTCAAAGGAAGATGCCCCTACTGATGTGGTAGGGGATGTAATGGGGCTCCATGTAAGGCAAACTGGGCATTCTCAAAAGGCTCCTCAAGGCCTCTCCATGTTAGGAGACCTGGGCATGTCCAGGGAAGCCCAAGTCACCCTTACTACCTGTGTGATCATTGGACAAGACAATTAACTTCCCTGGGGCACAGTTTCCTCATCTGTCAAATAAAGGTGTCAAATTCAATAGTTTTGAGGTCCCTTCCAACTGTAGATGTATGAGCCTATGTATAAAGATATCAGTAGAAAACAAGGCCATCCATAGGTCATCCGTAACTCTCATCATCTTCTTTTTCATTCCCACATGTCTTTAAAGACAATCTTTATACCATTTTTCTTTTGTGTTTCTTTGTTTGTGATGTGTTGTAACCTGCTCACACCCACCGTGGGCTTTTCTGTAGCCTTTGGATAATCCTCAATTTCAAGTAATCAGAGACTGTGGTATTCTATGACTCAGTCATAACAACAACACTAGAAGAATATTGATTTTCTTAATGCACATTTGTTTCAGGGAGAAACTTAGAGTCATTAAGAGATCTGTATGATTTCCCAAAGGCAATACAACCCTCTTGCCTCTGTTCAATTGGGTTCAATTCATGTCCATTTGTAGTGTTTGTCCAAAACAAATATAATGATAAATAAATTCTGCAAGTTATCCTTCCAACTGCATATTACAGTCTGGATAACATTCATCCACTTGGTTTTCCCTGTGTGAATAGTTAGGCCAAAATCTTTTGAGTCCTTATAGATTTCTAATTAGAAGGCTTTGCTTTGTTCTGGGGTTTGATTCAATTGAAGGCAGTGGCCCAGTGGCCCAGTGGCCCAGTGGATAGAGCACTGGGCCTGGAATCAAGAAGACCTGAGTTCAAATCTGTTCTCAGATACTTATTTGCTATATGAACCTGGGCAAGTCACTTAACCCTGTTTACCTCAGTTTCCTCATCTGTAAAATGAGCTGGAGAAGAAAATGGCAAACCACTCCAGTATCTTTACAAAGAAGACCCCAAAAGGGTTCACAAAGAGTCAGACATTACTGAAAAATGACTAGACAACAAATTGATTCAATCATCAAGTCCTCTACAACCAGGAGAACCTAAAGGACCTCACCATCTAGAGAGAGTCTTTCCTCCAGTTGGACTTCGTGTTGAATTTCCTCAATGACAAGGGGAAACACAGTTGGTGAATATATATTCTCCTATTTTTTATAGGCAGGTGTTTTACACCTTGATATTAATGATCAGAGAGCCATCAAAGATTATCTCTGCTGTTATACTTTTCAAGGAATTATGCACAATTTTGACTATACACACACACACACAACACACACACACACACACATATGGAAGATGTCTTGTTTGCAGAGAACCCTTTGTTGAATTTTGATCTACTGAATCAAACTTTTTAATAATTACCAACAAGTGTAGTGGGATCATGTATTCTTTACAACTCAGTCAATTTTGTGATAGTAGCAATAAGGTCTGCTGTGTAATATCACTTTCTTTTTATTACAAAAGTCTGCCTATTCCCTCTTAATTGGGGTGGATGGGAGGGTGGTGGAGAAGGGAGGAGAGGGAAGAGAATAAGCATTTATATAGCACCTACTATGTGCCAGACACTATGCTCAGCACTTTACAAATATTGTCTTATTTGATCTTCACAACTCTGCAAGGTAGGTATTATCATTATTCCCCTTTTGTAGTTGAGGAAACTGAGGCAAACAATATATAAGTGACTTGCCCAGAGTCACAGAGCTAGTAAGTGTCTGAGGCTGGAATTTAACTCAAGTCTTTCTGATTCCTGGCCCAGTGCTCTAATAGCCTCATTGAGGATGCCTTTGATGAATGCATAAGATAGTTTCATAAAATATTTTATAAATGGGAAAGTAGACACATAGCCCAGAGGTTATTGATATCCTCTCAACTGAGTGGCCTTTTTAATGTTTTTTTTTAATTACAAGGTTGGTATCTTCCCTTGTTTTAGATATCTTGAAAATCAGTCCCTTAGCACTTTAAAAATTATGTCTCATCTAGCATTGACCTGCTCTTTATATTCTTGATCCAATCCAGCTGCTTCTTCTTATCCTTCTCTTTTTCTGAGCTATTTTGACTCTAAGTATATCCAGGTCTGTGATATTAGAGGAGGAATATGGTGGATCCAGTCTCCATGATAGTTAAGACTTGTCTTCTCAATTTAATTCTCAAATAACCTTAGGAAGAGTTTGCTTAAATCAGATCTTTCAATAGGCTTTCTTGAAACAATTTTTCCCCCCTTTTACACTATTTTTCACTATCTTATGATTCAGTATTGCTAATAATTTTTCACTATCCTCTGTAAGATTTTACAAAATTTTTACAAATTTTACTAAACTAATATTACCCATGGCTGCCATCTTCTCTCTCTCTCTCTCTCTCTCTCTCTCTCTCTCTCTCTCTCTCTCTCTCTCTCTCTCTCTCTCTCTCCCTCTCTCTCTCTTCCTTCCACCCCCCTCTTCCCCCTCCTCCCCTCCCCCCTCCTCCCAGCTTGGCAAGGAAATCAGGTATCTGCTGACTAAAACGGTTTTTAGACTCTTTTGTTTTCTTTATTATGGCAATTGGTTTATGTTATTTAAATTTCCATATTAAATTATTATAATCAATGCCCTCTTCCATCCATTTCTCATTTTTTTGCTAACAATAACTTGTTTAAACAGATCAAGTTGAAGTTATTTTAAACATACATCATATATTTTTCTCATGTTTATTCTTTATTCTGATCTTAATTAATTATTTAAAAGCTTTAATTTTATTAAGGTTGCTCTTTCCTCTAACAAGTCCATGGTCTGACTAGACATGGACAACTGATTCGGGAGTGACTCCCACATCAATAATAAGTCACTTCCTTTCAAAATATAATGACTTTCATTTCAGTGTTGTTATTTGGAGCTAAGCATGTCCAGAAGATTCCTATTCTTTTCTCAAAGAAAGTATCCAAGATGTGTAGGCATGAGGTATCAGTGTAATCTCATTTCTCACATTCTAATTTCTAATTCCTTAATTTTCTCATCTGACATAGTTTTAGCTTTCCTCTCTTATTCACATCTTTGCATTGAAGTTACTATACAAAGTTTAATACAAGGTATTAAAGTCTATGTTGATTTAATTTTGTGGGTCTTATGAAAGTCTTCAGTGACTTCTTCTTGTCTAAGGGTTAAAAAATAAAATCTCTAATGAGCTAGACTTAAAATCAGGAGACCTGGGTTTGAATCCTGCCTTAGACACTATCTGTGTAACTATGGGCAAGTCATTCAACTTTCGTGGCCATTAGGCTTATTTGGGATTATATACCGGGATAATTTGTTTAGATAAATCAGAATTGAGTTGTTCCAATTGAATGCTTATATCTTGTCCTCATTATTTTCCCTTCTATTATTCTTCCTTCCAATCTCTACTCTGACAAGTCAGAGGTATTGATGTACTCAGATAGTTGATGAAAGGTTACCTTCACATTGATATTGGGTCTTCTACTATCCATTAAAATAAAACCAATGTCATACTTTGTGATGTTATTTGATGCCCTCCATGTCACTGCTTACCACCTCTTTTTATCAAGAAAAAGCATTTATGTTGCTGGATTTGGAATCAAAGAAATGGGGTTCAAACCCTGGCTCTGTGGCTTATGACCTATGAGATCTTGGACAGGTCACTTGCCTTTCTTGGGCCTCAGTTTTCCCATCTGTAAAATGAAGGTGTTAGATAGCTACTACTTTAGGTCCCTTCCAACTCTAACTATGATCCTATGACTGTGTGTGGAAGTTTGCATACCTCACAGGGCTATTGTGCAGAAGCATGATACAAATGTGAATAAATATATCAGAAGCTGCCACCTACTTTATTACACTAAGGTCAAAAAAAATGCATCCAGAAGAAACACCCTCCATTGGAATGATTGTTCTTTCATTCAGTCATTTTTTAGTTACCTCTGACTCTTTATGACCCTTTTTGGGGTTTTCTTGGCAAAGATATTGGAATGGTTTGCTATTTCCTTCTCCAGCTCATTTTCCAGATGAGGAAACTGAGGCAAATTGGGTTATAAGTGACTTGCCCAGAATCACACAGCTAGTGAGGGTCTGAAGCCAGATTTGAACTCAGGAAGATGAGTCTTCCTGACTCCGGGCCTGGAGTGCACAGAGTACACAGAACGTGTACTATGGTGCCACCTAGCTTCCGCTGGAATGATTGTTAAATCCCAAGAAAAGAGTAGAACGATGACTGTATCAATGACCAACTAGTCACATGTAATAAGAGGCCTAGAGCTCTGCATAAATTAAGGAAAATGCTAGCTGCATGTAGAGGGCATCCTACCTGACCCTACTTGTCTAAACTGAGAAGATGAAATCATCAAAACTCTATCCAGTAGCTGTTGATGGAACAACATCACAGCTACAAGGAGACCATGAAAAGCAGGGATGTAGGGGCAGCTAGGTGGCACAATGGATAGAGCTCCAGCCTTGGAGTGAGGAGGACCTGAGTTCAAATTTGACCTCAGACACTTGACATTTACTAGCTGTGTGACCCTAGGCAAGTCACTTAACCTCAATTGCCAAAGGGGAAAAAGAAAGAAAGAAAGAAAACCAGGGATGCAACTGGGTGGGTAATGATGAGATGAATGCTCTAAGTGCCTTCCCTTAAATGGTGGAGGATAAGAGAAAAGTTCTCCAGTGGCTACCCCCCACTCACTCCAACCAGAGGTTGGGAGAGGCCCCAGGGCCAAGAGTGAGTTTCAGAGTTGATGTCATCCTACAGAGATGATGAGTTTTTGGAGATCATGGAGACCAGCGGAGCAGCCAACTGGGAAATAATGAAACAGTATTCTGACTGGCATTTTGTGAGTTGTTCATGGAACATCTATATGATAGAATTTTGACACTAGGAAGACCAGGCGTGTCAAATTAGCACAAAAATGTGTTGGGTTTTTCAGGGTATTCTTAAATTCCAGTGCCCTACAGACCTCTCCCCCAATGTATTATTATGATTTGGAAGTGACTGTCTATTTGTAAAGGCTAAGTCAGTGGGAGTAGGAGCTCTTCTATGCTGGAGAGGCTTTGAGTATGTTCCAGGCAGCAGATTAAGGCTACTTCCCAAGGGAAGTCACCAGTAGCCTGGACACTTGGTGTTTAAAGTCTTCGGCCTGTGACAATCCATGAAACAAAGAAAAATGCAAAATGGCCTTCAGTCCTATGTAAATACTGTCTATGTCCAGAGTGAAAGTGGTAGGGGCAGCTAGGTGGCGCAGTGGATAGAGCACCAGCCCTGAAGTCAGGAGGACCTGAGTTCAAATCTGGCCTCAGACCAAACACTTGACACGTACTAGCTGTGTGACCTTGGGCAAGTCACTTAACCCCAATTGCCTCACTAAAATAAATAAATAAATAAATAAATGAGAGAGAGTGAAAGTGGTGAAGTCACACACAAAAAATGAGGCAAAAGATACAAAACATAAAAAAGCCACCCAGCTTTTAAACCATGTATAAACTTTAACTTGGCTGTTCATACTCTAAATGTATCTAACAACTGAGGAATGGACATACTCCTGGAGGAGCTGAATCACATCAATCTTGACATTCGCCATATAAACAAAACCAGCCGACTTAAGGACATCACAGCTAAATGGAAGCTTTGAGGGGCAAAGACATGGGTTAGTGGAGTGGGTTTTATCACACACCCAAAGCAGACAGAAATATCATTTTATAGGACATATGGTCGTCTTGTATTGCAATGCTCATGCTAAGTATTTGCAAAAAGGCCACCATGAAAATAATTGCAGCTTGTATGCCAACATATACTGTAGAGAAAGAAGTGAGAGAAAAACTCTATGAAAAATTCCTTAAGACCAACAAAATTAAATCAAAGTATACTTTGATACTCAGTGACTTCAATGCAAAGGAGAAGGTGAGTTTGGTGAAAGAAGGAATGTGACAATTCAAAGAGTTAAAGATTACACAGAAGCCTCACATCTTGAATATTTTCCTCAAGAAAAGAATCAGTAGAAACTAGACATGGTAAGCACCAAATAATGGCACAGAAGATGAAATGTATTATATGTTACAGTCAGACAGGAAAAGACTTATTAATAGTGTAGGAATCACACCTATAAGCTGCTTGTGTACATTTAAACCTCTGTCTTCTTAGAACAAAAATCAGAATTAATATAGACCTAGAACACTGAATCAGAATTTAGAAATGGTATGAAATTACAATAACTCATTTCTGACCTACTGACAATAAAAATGGATAATGGATAGTAGAAATGGTATTGATACCAATTATGATAATTTTGTGTAGTAATTTAACTAATGTAAATAAATTGTCATTACAAGGAAACTACAAAAGCCTAAAAAGTGCTTTGGTCAGCACATATTTTACTTACTTGCCAAGAAGAAAGAAATGGGAGGCAAAGGTAACTCTAGTTTAGAATAAACTACTTTTTAAAACCTTACAGAGAAAGATAGTGGAAGATTATATTATGTCAGACTTGGTTTTTAAAACAGAGAGACGCAATGGGTAATCAAACCATTTTAAATAAAGTTTGGCATGAGGTTCAACTATGTAAAGTCATTCTGAGGGAATTAATGGATGAAAGAGGGAGAAAGACAGAAGAAAAATGGAAAATTTCTGCAAAGATTTTTATAAAACATTTTTTAAATATTTTACGTTGGTTTAAAGCCACCACAGTGGAACTGTATGTAGCATCACGGTCCTTGTACTTAGAAAGGAAGTAAAAATTGCATAAGAGAACAAAGACAAGAAAAGCAGCCAGACTGGACAAAGTATAGTGGACATCCATAGTCAGGGCTGCCCAATGTTAAAGGGATTGAGGGATTGATTCACAAAGTATCTCCAAAAGGAAGGGTAGGGGAATGGAGGGGAAATCTCAGATCTTATTAATACCTCCCCCCACTCCCTGCCCAAGAGAAGACAAACAACTAACAACCTGTACTTCTACTTTCCTGTCTATACAAAAGTTTTATGAAAATCATCTACACGTGGATCAAGGGCATGCTCAACGAGGATATTAGTAGTGAACAGGCAGCTTTCACAAGCATTATTCCACAGGGGATCATATCTTTACCATCACTCAGTTGATTGAAAGCTGGAGAAAATATGAAATCCCACTGAACTTATTATTTGCTTATTGTGGAAAAAGCATTTGCTTCAGAAGCAAAACATAACCTTAAAGATTCTCTTCCAAAAAGGTATCATTTATCCATATATCAAAATCATTCAAGATGCTTTGAAAGCTAGAACAACAGAGCACCTTGTTCAACACGCCAAGTTTGATCACCACCACTGATTGAAGCTTAAACAGGGAGATGTGTGCTTGCCAAATGTGTTTACCTCTTTGATGGCAGAGGTCCAATTCAGATTCCAAGTTGAAGAGGTATTCCCCATCTATTGTAAGGTCCTCTCGAGGCTTCTGTTTGTGTGTGACATTGTATTGGTGGCATCAAATCCCGAAGCAATGCTGAACTGACTGGAAGAGATCCAAAACCACATAAAATAGTTTGGCCATACAAGAAAGACCAAGTGGATAAAGAATGTCTATTACCAGATTAAGACATGCAGTTAAGTAGGCAACCTATAGGGCTTTTCCATACAGACAATACAAGTAGAGGAATTGGACCCAGAATTAAACAGGAAGAGGAGAGCCGGCTAGATCGCCTTCAGGAAATTACAAAGTTCCTTTAATGATCTCCAACTTCTCCTAGAAATAGAGTTCCATTTTAAAAATATGATTACCAATATTACTTGGTAACATCGATTAATATTAATACCAATATTATGCTGATATTGTATTGCTGTGAGACATAAAAAAACAATTATACAAATAATTAAAAATGAATTATCACTCAGAGATTAAAGGATAGGTGTGTGGTAGATGTAAACAGGTTGCAATATATGACCAATGAGGAAATTCAAAGAATGTGAGGGAGTGTTATTATAAGGGAAATGGGATGAAGGTAAGAGATAATATCCTGACAGCCTAAGTATTCCACTAATATCCTTGCAATATCAGGAAAAAAAGTGAAGAAAGCTTCTAGGATATTGGGTGAATCCTCTGTGATGAATTTATGGATGTGGCCACGAATGACATCAGACGAGCAGCCACAGATGGGTTGATAGTAGCACTATTAGAAAGAACATCCAAATTGATGTTGGGGGGAAATACTTCCTGAATCTGTAAAACTTCTCTTGTAAACAGGCTCTTCTAATGAAACAGTTGGTAGCATAATGGGCTAGTATGAGCAGAAAGAAGAAAATTGTGACACATAAAATGTAAATGAATAAAACCTTTAAAATGGTGATCATAATAGCACCTACTTTCCAAGGTTATTGTGAGAATCAAATGTTTGTTCCTTTCCTTTCCTCCTAATATGCTAATTTTGTATAATTATTTTTCTGTGTATACTTGTACTTTTTCTTCTTTTCAAAGGCTTCTCATTTCATATACCAATAAGGTATTCGAAACAACTGTCACTCAGTCTCCCCCTGAGTATCTTTTTCTCTAGGATAAATTCCTAGTTTTTCAACTATTCCTTGTAGGACATGGTTTCCAGACACCCTCACCAACTTGTCACCCTCTTCTGAATGTATTCATTCAAGGTCTATTTTAGTATGTAGCACCCGAAACAGGACGCAGTACTTCCAAGAACAGCAGGACTATGACATCCCTTGGTCTGAGTGCTATACTTCTATTGGTGTATCCTTTCTTAACAGACCCATTACGCTGCTGTGCATTTTTGAGCTCGTTAAAACCGCTAGTTTAGTTTGAGTTCAGTTAAAACCCCTAGTCTTTTCTCCAATTTTACAAATTAGGAACCTGACAAGAAGATAAATGAACTGCTCACAACTCACACAGCTGCCTAGTTAGTTAGTAGGGAGTAGACCCCAAGTTTTTAGTTGAGTATCCTTTCCCTGTAGTATTCAATTCTAGTATGATATTTGGCAAATCTCATCTGTCTGGGAAATTACTCTATAGCTCTACCTCTAAATCCTTCTGGCTGTAGTTTAAACCCATTGCCTCTTGTCTCATCCCTTTGTGGAGAAGAGAAAAGTCTCATAACCACTGCAAGGCTCCAATCCCCCTGCCTCAGAGGTTTAGCAGCTTAATCCATAAATCTGGATTTAACCCAAAACCCAGAGGCCAGATTAATCTATGGATTTCCCTGGAGTGTTTATTTGGGCTCTGGCTTCCATTCCTGCCACATGGGGCACTGTTCCCTTTCATTTCAAGAAGCTGCTTCTTTGAAGGATTTTCTTGCTTCTATACTAACCTTTTCTTCCTTAGCCAAGTCACAGGGTCTCAGAATTGGAAAGGACCACAAAGGTCATCTGGTCTAATCTGTACCTAAGCAAGAATTTCCTCACAACCTCCGGGACATGTCATCATCCAAACTCTACTTGGAGAGTTTGTATATTTCACTTGAAATGACAGAAAATCCACTACACAGTCTGTTCTACCTGCTGTTCCCTCTCCGTGATATTCAATGTCTCACTTTGATGTCAGAGCACACACTGTCCATCTCATCTGCAATGCTCCCCTTCCTCACCTCCATCTCTTGGAATCCCTACCTCCCATTAAGGCTCAAATACCCCCTCCTATAAGAAGCCATTCCCCCAGTTCTGAGCAATTTCCCTCCTCCCACACATAAAATTACTCCGTATGTATTTTGTGCAAATTTATCTGTTTATATGTTCTCTCCTCCAGCAGAATGTAAGCTGGATGAGGGCTGGAACTATTTCATTGTTCTTATATTTAGAACTGGAAGACATATTAGTAGTCAGTCTGGTCTCTTCATTTTTCAGATGAGAAAGCTTCTTGAACAATGAACAATGAATAGCATTTCCTGGACCTCTTGTGACCTCTATTCATTGCCTCCTTTCTATTCGACTGATAAGTTATGGCTCATGCCTTCCTTCCCTCTGTGGGCAAATGCTTCCAAAACTCCCGGGTTTCAGAGTAAGAAAAATATATATTTGGCACACAAAGTAAATAAAACCAAATAATAGCAAACAATCCTTCCCCATCACTTGTAACATCACCAGTAGAGCAAAAAAATATAGCATCACACACTGCCTTTACTGGATAATTGCTCTGCCCAACCTCTCTTTGAGGAGCACCCTAATGTTAAGATATGTATAGTACAGAGAGTAGACATACTCCCTGTCCTCAAAGATTTTTGTCTAGTGGAATTTGTAGATTATGCCCTAACCTATCATTTTTTTTCTCTTCCCATTTCATTTCTTCTCTCCTCCATCCACTTCTTCCTGTTCTCTCAACACACATAGAAGTTTAATTTTAAGATCCTGTCAAAATAATGTATATGTCTCAGAGACCTCATTATACTAGGCCTAATGTCATTTGCTTAGTGACTTCTTACCTTGTATCAGAGACATGAATGGAGCTCAGATCAGAATGTTTACACTCAACTGTTTATCAGCTTTGGCTAAGAAAATCCCAATGGGAATTCAACTAGAGAAAACACTGCCTCCAGCATTGAGTCTTATAGCAAAATGTTTGTGTTTGGGCTGGTAGTTGACCACACACTATTCATTTATAGTGGACTGAACAGGAAGGTTACTTTCGGAGGGTGTTCAACTGATTCAGCAAATGCTTTTTCATGCCTTCCCCAAAAAGTGCTTTTTCTTTCAGAGGGGAAATCAAGGTGCTAAGTTGAAAGTTTTACCCAAATAATCAGCAGGAGTTTTTGAGGAGAAACAAAAAGTTTTTAGAAATGCATGTGAAAATAGAAAAAAAAAACCTAAAACAGGGTGTTGTATTGGATAGGTAAAACTATGGGTCTCCTATATACTCTACAATTATCCCGTAATTCTATGCTGGGTGATTGTAACATTTAAATATTCAGTTTGACCAGTGAAAGAATTCCACTCAGGGTTTTGGCCTTCACTCCCTTAGCTGACTGACCAGATTTACTGTAATAAGAATCCTCTAGTAAGATGAATTTTATTGACCAGTGGGTATATTAAAATATTTGAAAAGACCAATTTGATGCCTATGACCTCCAATAAAAGGCCTTAAAAGTCAACTCCAGGAAGTTTGAAAATGGGGGAACTATCTGTCATCAGCTCAGACCCAAGAGCACTAACCCTACAGAAGTACATGAGCCATATCCTAACATGTTTACTGGAGCCCACTTTGTATTAGTGATGACTTACCAGAACTACATGAGCACTATACTATAGGCACGCACACACATACACACACACACACACACACACACACACACACACACACACACACACACACACACATGGAGTTATCTTTTGGGGTCCTTAATGAAAGCTTTTGCGATTCAAAGGTAAGCTCACTCATTGCTTTCAATATAAATAACCTAAATCAGAGTTAACAAATTGTGCTAAGGCTCTACTTAAATATTTGTGAGCCTGTGGTAGGACGTATGTCCAAATAACTCACTCTTACCCACCTCCACCATATTCTACTCCTCCCCTCACCCCAAATCCCCCACTGGTACATGCCCCACTGTAACCCATTCTTATTATATAAGTAACTCTCTAGTCTTAGAACTTCTCTCAGTCTTAGATCTTAGGGGTGCGTTAAAGTGTTTTTTAACCACTAACTGAGGACTTACAGTAAATTTTGGCAGACGTTTGTAAAGCCACATCTCCTGAATCATTTCTTCCCAGTGTCTTTCCTCTCGGTCCTGCCCAGCCCTCCCTCCACCTGTACCCTCCCCACCAACCCAGCACAACATAGAGGCCTAGTCACACCTTTGGCCTCATTTTGCCACTCAGCTGAGTGCCGGGGAAAAAAAGTGAAAAAAACTGAGAAACTAACTGAAGGATTCCTTTCCTGGAAACTTCTTTACATGGATAAAAGGGTGGAGAGTGAGAATAAAGAAATAGACATTAGCCCAGGACTGACCTTGGGCAGTCCTAAGTTAGGCACTTTTCACTTTTCATGTATAATGTTGCTGGTTTTCATGAGCACTAAGCAAACTATTACCAAACACACATACAATCTGGCACATTTGACTGTGTTTACATTATTTCAATACACATTATGGCTGATGCAAAAATATGGAAGAAAGGATTTATTGAATTCCTTTTCAAGAATTTCAGGTTTGTTTGTTTTTTAAAGAAGCAGGAGACTTCACAGTAGTTCTCTTGACTCACACTTGATACGTGTGTGTACATTATATAGATATAGATATGTATATACATATATGTATACACACACATATGTATATACTCACACATATATGTATATATAAAACCTTTGGTGTATTCTTTTATACTCATGGTAATAGATAATATTCCACTCTTAAAATGAATGATAGGGGAAGAAAAAACTAGCTGCAAAGCCAGTGACTAAAAGGAAACTGAGGAAATAAAGCTGGTTTTTAAGAAATAAAGTAGGAGATGGTAATGGATAAGATTGAGGTATGGGCCTTGAGAACTCCTGTGATCCAGCCTTAGCTCCCACTGTTCTTCCACTCTCTGTGGCCAAGTCTAGTCATTATCTTGCTGAGGTGAACAATACTGTCCCACCTCCTCTTGGCAGATTAATTAATGATAGTGATATGTTTGAAGTATACCAAGGACATTCCATTAATGCTAGGAGCAATTTTACCCAGGTCTTCCCTTTTGACCGCAAAGTACAGCACATAAGCTCGATGTAGAACATGCCAAATGTGGGGACAGACACACTTGCAGAGTTGAAGCTCCGTGTCCATTCCTCTCTGTATGAATAGTCCTTAGCAAACTAAGGGACCACAAAGGAACTGGCTGACTAGGGACCTGGTGACTGACTCCAGGGGGCGGCATGACAAAGTAAAAGGGCTAGATCTGTAGACAGAGGTCCTGGGTTTGAATCTTGGCTTTGTCACTTGCTGGGTGGTGTTTGGCAAGTCATTTAACCTTTCAGGGCCTCAGTCTTTCATTGATAAAATGAGGGCTGTACTAAATTCAGCACTTCTTAAACTGTGGGTCACGACCCAGTATGGGGTTGTGAAAAATTTGCCAAGAGTAAAAGGTTTCTGAATGCATGACAACCAAAAATTGATTGAAAATCAAACGTAATGAATCTGAGGTGTTTCTGGCAGCACTTGCCGGGGTTGCATCAGGGAGCTTGACTGCAGCCTTGCTTCTGAACACACCAACATGCTAGCTTTGCACTGTGCATGCAGTCACACCCACGCAGCACAAAGAAAAGCTGCCAAAATGCAGAAAAAATTTAAGAAGCCTTGTTAACTAGATGACCTCTACAATGTCTTCCAGCTCGAAATCTATCTTCCTGTAAGGAATATTTGGGGATATACAGAAAAATAACCCTGGAGCATATATACTGTTTGTGAAATAGGACATATCCTAGTTGACCTACTCTAGCCCCCATCTGCCATTCCATTCTATATATATGTATATGTATATGTATATGTATATGTATATGTGTGTGTGTAGGTATATATCCAAATACATGAATACTGAAAAAAAAAAGCCCTAGGTGAAAGTCAACCTACCAACTGTACCTGTATGGAATCTGGAGGATCTGCAGTCTGGAGAGTGGAAAAGAGAAATTGAGTTCATTCGTGCCATGCACAGACTTAATAGCACCTTAGTTTGTTGCCATTTGCTAACCTAGTATTCCTTATCCAAACTTCCTAAGAGTCAGAGCTGCCTGTGTGGAAGGACAAATAAGTTTCTTGTCTCTGGGGAGGTTTCTCAGAGCTGGCCAAGCAAATGAGAACAAGATCAATACATTTGTAAGATCACCCAGGTGGTGAGTCAGATTTTCCCCCTCCACCAATCATCAGGCTTAAAGATCCCAGGGCCTAGATCTGGGAGTGGACAAAAGTTGATACCTTGTCTCTCCATCAGTTCCTGACCTTAAACATCCACAAGGCTCAAAAACTGGTGAATCATCACTGTCACACTTCTAAGTTGGGAACTTTCCTGTACAAAAAAGGAAAACTGGGGAGCTGTCTTTGGTACTACTACCCAACGGACTTGCTGGTACCCATCTTGCCCAGGTAGCTTAGGATCACAGAGTCAGAATTAGAAAGGAACTTAAAGGTCGTGGAGTCTAATCTCACTTTTACAGACAAAGAGGTCGAGGCTCAAAAAGTTTAAATGACTTGCCCACCATCACAGAGCTAACAAGGAAAGATCTAAACTGAGTTCTTCCTGACTCCAAGTCTAGCCTTTGCCACCTAGTTGGTGAAGGCCTGAATCATGTTACAAACCGGAAGAACTGTATCAGTCTCCATTTTCCTATCCCCACCCCCACCCCAAAAGCCTCCACTTGTTGTAAAAAGAATGTACTTCAATAAACCTGATTTGGAAATTGAAGTTTTGTGATAGGGCCCTCTTTTGTCTTTCTGTTGTGGCTGTTGGATTACCGCGAAAGAACTACTCATTTAGAGAGGATTTACTACTAAATGATGGGGAAAATGGGCAGGAGAATCTAATAACCTGTTCTTTTCACCCCAGAGTACTATATACTCCTAAAATGAAACTAATTTATATGTGCATGAATTATTACAAAATAGCGTATAATAAATATCATATGAAGGCATTTAGAAAATGATCCTGCAAGATTATTCAATATTTATGAGGAAGACTATGATGATGATATTGTGGGCCCATGCAATTTAAAAATTTTAATTATTATAACAGTATGTATAGTCTTCGCGACTCACCTCTAGGAGTGGGAGGAGTGACCATACCTGGAGGTGGAGAAGAAAAAAAGATATTCACCCTTTATTGGACATTGGTTGTGCTTGTCAGCTCAGGTCGGCCAATATTAGCCTAGCTCCAGCTGGTGGCAGGACCACCCCAAGAGCTTTATTTAGGACTAGGAAACAAGTCAATTGGGGAGAAACAGCCAAACATTGAAAGTATAAAGGTCAAGACTCAGAGGCGTCTATTTTGAACCCTGGTTATGAGATTCGTAATCTGCATTATGAAGTAGAAGATTCAATCTGGCCATCAAGGTTCTAAGTAGCAAAGAAGATCTAGATAACAGTTTTTGCTTTAGTGAAAGGTGGAGAGGGGGGTGGTAGAGAAAAGCAGAATCAGGGACAGAGAGATGAGGAGAGGAAAGGAAAGGACACTAAGGAACAGGACAGGAGAAAACAGGGCAGGACAAGGGAAGGGAGAGAAGAGGGCAGAGGAAAGGAGAAAAAAGAACAGAGGAGAGGAGAGGGAGAGGAGAGGGAGAGGACAAGACAAGACAGGGAGAGGACAGAAGAGGAGGATTTCCAAAGGGCAGAGAGGCATCCAGAGGATAAGTGATAAGGGGTGGGTAGGTCCTCTCCAGGTTCTTGGGTCATACTAACCTGGTCGAGGGAATCCTTTGCCCAGCCTGAGGGACCAAAGAAAAGAAATAATTGCCTGATCCATAGACTGCTCAGATGTGAAAACAAACTCTTCAGGACACCAGAAGACACATTACCAGATCATAGTCAAAGGTAAGGGTGAAGTAACCTGTTAAATGACTCAGTTGGGTAGCTATAAGTAGAAAGGAACTACCTAAAAGCCAGAATCATGCAATCTGTAATTGAAGACTAGAGAAATAGATTCCAAAAGGCTGAACTAAAATTTCTGGTGAACTAAATCCATGGTAATGGACCTAAAACCTAAAATAAAGGCCAAGACTGGGCAAAACAGAGTCAATCAACAGCAAGCTAAGAAGAGTAAGTATATAGCTGATGCTGAGGACCAAGACTAAACTATAGGAATTGTTTCAACTTGGGAAACTATTATCCTTCTCATGCGTTATTGTATTTCCCCGCATATATACTATATAACAGTAATGATATAATGAATCATATGTGTATGGCAAGTGAAGTTAACCAAATTATTTTCTTACTGTAACTGTGAGATGCAGATAACACTGCATTTTTACAGAGGAGAAAACTGGGACTCATAGAGGGGAAGTGACTTGCTCAGAATCACAGAACGAGTAATTGTCAGAGCCAGAATTCACCTGTAATATTTCATTGCAAATCAGTTTGTAGGACACCTAAGTATTTGACATGTTCTCAGGAAGTACCTGAGAGATAGCATGCCATAGTGATAGGGAGAAGGGTTCAGGCCTCACCTCTGACACCTACTTCTCTCTGTCTCTCTCCTTCCCTCTTTCCTTCCTTCCTTTCTTCCTTTTGCTTTTTGCTCTCTTCCTTCCCTCTTTTCTTCCCTTCTTTCCTTTTTCCCCTCCTTCCCTTCTTCCTCCTTTCTGCCTTCCTTTGTTTCTCTTTTCTTTTTTTCCTTTCTTCCCTCTGTCCTTCCTCTCCTCCCTCCCTCCCTTCCTTTCTTTTTTACTTATTTCTTTCTTCACTCTTTCTTCCTTCCTTCCCTCTTCCTTTTTTTCTTTCCTTCTTCTTTTCTTCCTTCCTTCCTTTTGTCCTTTCTTTCTTCCTGAGCAAGTCACTCTCTACAATTCCCTAAAAGTCTAAGTTACAGAACAGGTGTCCATCTGCATTGAATAAAAGAAGTACCTTCATCACACTTCAGGAGTTCCCTACATCAATTAAATCAGAAGTCTAATTTTTAAAAAATCAGGAAGTGTGTTTGTGTGGAGAGGGAGAGAGAGAGAGAGAGAGAGAGTCAGAGAGACAGACAGAGAGAGAGGGAGAGAATGTTGGGGATAGTGGTGAAAAATCCCTGTGGCCTTCCTTCTTTAGGAAACCCTGTAAAATAGGGGTATTAGCATCAATTAAAAATTTGAAGGGGGCACTAGGGAGTTGAGGCTTAGCAGACTTTCTAGAGAAAAAGCTTCTGATAAGTAGATACAGGAGTCCTGTGGCACCCCTTGCAGAGAAGAAAATTAATAATAAATGCAATAGGAACTCCTATGAGGAAAGGGTCACTTCCTACTGGTCACTAAAGAAAGGCTTCCTGGGGGTGGTGGTGAGATTTGAGCTGGGCCTTGATGGATGGAGAGGACTTTGGTAGGTTTTCTGGGAGAATGAGGCATGCCTCCCAAAGCAGGATGTGGTGGTTTTGATGGTTCTGGTGGGTTCCTGACTAATGCTTCTAACCAGACTTCCAAACTTCTCCCTCCTCCCACCACGTGTGTGTGTTGAGGTAGCAAACATGCTGTCTTTGTGTTTCTGAAATAGCACAGATGTTGGCCCTAAAGAATTTCTGTGTTGTTCAGGATAGAATATCTGCCCAGAGAACCATCACATGGCTTGTGGTCCAATCCCCGAGATCTCCAACTCATCAGGACCACAGTGCAGAGGCCAAAAATATCCTATCACATACACCAAATTCTCTGGACCTCTAGACGAGAGTGCCATTAAGATATGCACAGCTAAGACACTTTGCCCTGCACAAATAATTGGAGGGCACCTCTAAGCATTATTTCTACACAACAAAGAATTATGTGCAAGTTCAGCCTTCTCATACCATGTGACTAAACTACCTGCTGACAGTAAACAGTAGTAATTTCAGGCTTTTCTGAATTACATTAACTCTTTCAGGCCTGGGGGATGCTTTCAGTGCACCTTAAGGGGCCCAAGTGGCCAAAAAGGGTTCTTGTGGTTTAAGCAGCAGGAGTTAGCTGTTCCTTAGGCCTCACTATTTGTATCCCTAGAACTTAGCATAGTACGTGACACATAGTAGGTAGTTAATAAATGTTGATTGATTGATTGATTGGGGAAGCCTATGCAAAGTCACAGATTAGTGTATGGAACAAGGTAGAACTAGGAAGCATATAGACCTATTCCCCTGGAAAAAAGCATGTGGAGGTGAGAAATGCATATTAAGTCTGGAATTCGATTGCAAAAGGCTTAAAATGCCAACAAAGGAGTTTGCATTTGAACCTGGAGGCAAAAGAGAGTCACCGAAGTGGCTTGAGCAGAAGAGGAGCACAATCCTTTCTGGGTTTTAAGACCACCCCTTGGGGCAGTCATGTGGAGGTAGATTAGAGAGGGGAGGAGGCAGGAGGCAAGGGAGAACAATTAGAAGGCTATGGCTATTGCCACAATTCTCTTGTTTATCAGCTACCCAACTCAGTTCATGAATTTTACTTAGCTCCTGCTCAAAACAACTCCCTTGTTAATGTCAGAATATATTAGTCTGCAGTAAGGGTCTTATGTGGACCAATTCCGTTTTTATAAATTTTCCCCCCAAACACGTTTCCCTTTGTACCTAAAATACACATTTAGCAGGATTTTGGTGTCAGCATTTTGAGGTTGTCAGGGGAAAGGTGCTTTCTACATCTTTTAAAAAAAAATACTGACTGCTACTGCTTTTCATGTGGTTTGGTAATTAGTGCAAGAAATTGCACGTCACCTGACTTACTCTGGAAAGGTAAATGCTTTTTCCTGGGGGCAATGCCTAGCTGGTTACTTATTCCCTATTGCATTTGAGGTTTTTACACAAGAATTCAATAAAAAAGGACATAACCTTATTTTATAGCACCATGAAGGGTTTAAAGTAAAACCCCTGCGAGTTAGGGAGACCAGCCACAAAG
This sequence comes from Phascolarctos cinereus, assembly GCF_003287225.1. Lineage (NCBI taxonomy): Eukaryota > Metazoa > Chordata > Mammalia > Diprotodontia > Phascolarctidae > Phascolarctos > Phascolarctos cinereus. Next base: position 331,508,910 of record NW_027555847.1, read on the forward strand.
CCTCAATTCAATCACTTGACTTGACTTATTGATCCTTTGTGCCTGGACAGGGCAGGGCAGAAAAGGGCAAGCTGAGCTGGGCGTTAATGCACCAGATGCAGCTCATTCCAGCAGAACAAGGTGTCCCCAGCTTCTACCCTGAGGCTCTCCCTGCCCCCACCCCCAAGTGAGGAAGCACCTGCTAGTCTATTCACACAGCTTAGTGCCTCCACAATTGGCGGGGTAGGGAAATACATGCATTGCTATAAAGATATTAAAATTGCATTAATTTCCTTCCTCCCCGAGTTTACTTTAATTGGTGTTTTAATGAGTTTTCATGAATTCATTTCCCTATTTTTTAGGCTACTGTATTTAACCAAAGAAAATTAAAAAGAAAAACTCTAAGCAGAAAACAAGCATAATGATAGTATAATAAAGTCCACAGTAGCTGCTAATTACCGTTCTGTTTCATCTTGCTTTGTTTTCTTTGACCCACTCCAAGGATCACACAGGTGGATGTGGCAATGGCCTCACCTCCATTCACCTACATTTTGGGGAAAATGCTTTACATCTGTCTCTTCTAAGTGTCTTTATTTGTTCTCGTTACCATGAGGTCCTGGAGGACAGACACTGTGTCTAAGTTAAGAAGACATGGTATCATGTATGGTTGGACAATTGATCTCAAAGTAAAAGATATTTAGGATCCTGAATTCGGTAAATGTGGAAGATTGGCAGATTTGAGATAAGCAGCCATAGAGTAGGATCTGAACATGCTCGCTTCCTGTCTTGGGGTTGTCTTTGACTCTTCTTCACTCTCCCTGACTTCTCACATCCAAGCAGGTTCTTGTTGATTTCACCATGACATGTTCATGTCTCCCCTTCCCTATCCCTATGCCACTGTCCCAATGCAGGTCCTTATTTCTATCCTTCAGGACAATGTCAATAGCTATCCTAACAAGAGACCCTGCCTCCACTCTTTTCCTGCATATCCTTCATTTGGATGACAAAATAGTTCTTCTTCCTCCTAGACTTGATCCCATTAACCCTCTGCTCCAAACTGTTCAATGCCTCTCAGCTTAAAGTTTAAACTCAGTGATATCACAGAAAGAGCTCTAAGTTTGGAATCATATCTGGGTTCAAATATTGCCTCTACCACTTACAATCTGTGTGACCCTTGGCAAATCCTTCCAGGTTTCAGTTTTCTCATCTGTAAGATGAAAGGGTTGTACTGAATAATTCAAAGGTCCTTTCCAGCTCAGAATCACAGAAGCTGAGTTCAATAGGACCGCAGGGATCATATAGCTAACTCATCCCTGAATAAGAATCCCTTCTCCAACATATATGTTGTCCATTAAGGGAGAATCCATTATCTTTCAAGGCAGCCCATGTGCCAACAACTACTGTGATGATCAGATGAAACAATAAATTCAAAGTACTTTGCAGACTTCAAAATACCATATTACTACCCTGAGTCTTTACCTGGCATTCAAGGCCCTCTATAATCTGGTACCACTCCATGTTTTCATGCTTATCTTATTATTCCCCTCCGCATAATCTACACTTGCTCATAATATTTCTTATGCTGGAATGACTTTCTCCTTTATTTTTGACTGTTTATATTTTTAACTATCTATGCTCTAAAGCCCAATTCAATTATTACCTCCTCTTTGAAGCCCTATCTAATCCTCCTCTGTAAGCAAAGACCTTCACCTCAATAAAAAAAAAATGGAGCAGATCTTTTAATATTTCTTCTTTGGTATTATTTCCACTTCTTCATATAACACATCAGAGACTGAGATGTTAACAAGTTTAAATATAGCTGATCCACTATCGTTGATGATGAAAATCATTTGTTATAGAAATGCCGATAGATCTGTTCCATTTTTCATCTGTTATTTTTCTTCTAGTTTTGTCTGTAAGGTGGCTCAGTGGATAGAGTGTTGGACTTGGAGTCAGGAAGACCTGAGTTCAAATTCTTCCTCAGGTACTCGCTAGTTGTGTGAACTGGAGTAAGTCACTAAACCTGTTTTCTCTTCTGTAAAAATAGGGATAATAATGGCACCCATCTCACAGTGTTGTTGTGAGGATCAAACAAGACAAAATATATAAAGTACTTTGCAAATCTTAAAAAGCTATATAAATTAATTTGTTGTTCAGTTTCAGTCATGTCTGACTCTTCATGATCCCATTTAGGGTTTTCTTGGCAAAGATACTAGAGTGGTTTGCCATTTCCTTCTCCACCTCTTTTTACAGATGAGGAAATTGAGGCAAATAGGGTTAAGGGATTTGCACAAGGTCACAAAGCTAGTGTCTAAAGTCAAATTTGAACTCAGGCTTTCCTGACTACAGGACTAGCACTCTCTCCACTGCCCCACCTTGATGCCCCGGCCATTAAGTGCATTTGGGATGTAAGCCAAGCTTCTTTTCCAGCTACTGTTCCCCAACTTAACCTTCACGACAGCATGCTGTCACAACCCTTGAAATCCTTTACCTCTGGACATTACAAAGGTCCTGCTGCAGCACATGAGCTATTCATGTATTATCCTTGCAAATGACCAGATTCTTTCTTGTCCATGTTATTTTGATAACTTTTTCACTGATTTTGTAAATGTCAAACTCTGCATAGGAACTGATCAAACAGTTTATTTCATATGGGGGGGTGGTGTCTCCCTCTGTAAGGAAACTCCAGTCACAGAATTAGACACATATTTATAGTGCTATGAAACACGGAACAGTGAATGGATTAGGTTCAGGGGTGGGGCCACATGGCCTCGAGGCCGCAGGTTCCCCACCCCTGGATTAGGTGATGGATTTCACATTCTTTATAAGGAAGCACAAGGGATACATACACAGGCATTACTTTGGATGGACATTTTATCTAAAATGGCTTCCATGGTTTCTTGTGTACAATTCATTTTTTTGTAATATGCTACAGACTATTTGGGCAGATAGGTAGTATAAGGGACATAGTACCAGCCCCAGAGTCAGGAGGAACAGAGTTCAAATCCAGCCTCAGACATTTAACTAGCTGTATAACGTTGAACAAGTCAATATCTACAATACCCTTTGCTTTTTGGGTGATCTGCCATTTTGATTCTTCATAGGTTGTAGTGGTACATGATTTGTAACTATATAGCAGTACCAGAAGAACGCTGATGTTTAAAAAAAAAAGATTTGTGTGTCTATATGTCAGAGAACAAACTGGGATCACTGGAGATGTTATACAAACCTTTGTCTTCCTCCTACATCAATTACGAAGTGAAGTTCATTTTCTATCTAAAGCATCTGTCCAAGACAGATTTACCAATCTACCAGTTAGTCCTATGAGGTGCCCATTTAAGAGTTGGTTGGTTGTCTTTTATTCTCAAAGAGGACCTAAGTGACACCACTACGTTGAGGTCAAGGTACAGTGTGTCCGACTGTGGCTGATCAGACCAGTACAAGCTCAGAAGGTTCTACCACAGGTTGGACACAAATAGTCCATGTGAACACTTGGAATAGAGATCTCTCTAAGTTTGTGCATCTCACATTTCTTTTGAGCTACTGCAGTTCTGCCTTGCTGAGCACAGTGCCTTCTTTAATGCAGCACACGATGCTGGGCAGTCCTGTGCCAGTGTCTCCCATGTCATGCAATTGACTCCAACCTTCTTCTGGGAGACCTTGAGAGTGTCTTTGTATCACTTCTTCTGACCTCCACATGAGCGATTGCCTTGTGTGAGGTCTCCATAAAAGTCTTTTAGGCAAACGTACATTTGGCATTCCAACAACATGGCCAGCCCAGTGGAGTTGCACTCTCTGTGGTAAAGTTTGAATGCTTGGCAGTTTAGCTTGAGATGGGACCTCAGTGTCCAGCATCTTATCTTGCCAGCTGATCTTCAGAATCTTCCTAAGATAATTCAAATGGAAACCATTTTGTTTCCTGGCATGGTGCTGGTGTACTGTCCAGGATTCTCACCTAATACTATGTCATAGTCAGAACAATAGGAATTCTTTATCCGCTTGGTCTTTCTTGTTTTGATTCAAACTATTTTGAATGATTTAGTATCTCCTTTGAGATATCTTGCAATGGTATGGGACCTGATGTGCTAATGCATGATTTCATCTACAAACAGGAGCATTTCAGGCAATTCCTCTCTGTCCACAGGGAATCTTTCCTCCATTCAAGTGTGCTGGACATATCCACCAAGGCAATGACTTTGACAAGCATAGGTCTTCTTCCTTTATGCTTTGTTTGATTAATAACCAAAAGGCCCTCCAACAAAGTTATCTCTGTGGTTACATTTTCCAAGGAATTTCATGTGATCTCAACACGTGCATTGGAGACATCTTGTTAGAGATGGGTCCCTAAGGCTATATTTTGTGCAACCAAACCCAGTGCTTTTTATAGATAACACACAATAAGCCAATGGGATCTTGGAATCTGAGTACATTTTGATCAGTTGTGTGTTGTAGAATATCATTTATTAACCTTCCCGTTCCCCTCTATTTGCATCAAAGATACCTTCAATACATATACAAATGATCCTTGTAAAAATGTTATAGAGACAGTAGGCATATGATTCAGCAGTCATTAACATTTTGATTGTCTTTTTGTAATGATATGTCGGGAGGGTGGATGTTCTCCTCAATCATTTAATATCTTCCCCTCTTTGAGATATCTAAAGAGTCTTTACTTTTGCCTTTGTAGACCCTTTGAACCCTCAATGCCCTTAGACTTGTATAACCTCCAACATGGACTTCCTTTAGCATATACTTGGTCTGGTTCAGCTATTCCTTGTCTCTTTTTGCAATTTCTACTTTCTCATAAAGTATAGTTCATATTTGTTACCTTCATCATCTCAGAGAACTGGCTGAGGTACCTAGGGGTGGAGGGAATTGCCTGGAGTCACACAGTCAGGGGTAGAATGTTAACTCAGCTCATCTTAAATCCAAGCTCAGCACCCTGTCCTTGCTGCTTCTAGACTGCTTTCAGTCATGTTTTTTGTTATTTTTGTTACATCCTACAATATACTAAGAGATTTAAATGAACTGGAGATCTGGGAGAAACTGGGTGAAAAACAAACACAGAATGTTATCTTGATAGCCGGGCATATATTGTATAGGATGTCGGGAGCTAAAGGAATGTGGCTAAAGGAACTGGCATATGAAAAGAGAGGAAATTGAAGAAGGTCGTGTCCATTGACTAAGGGACCCTAATGATACCATACAGTGAAATTTGAGAAAGTGAGGCCAGCCCTAGGCAAAATTAAGAAGTATGGGGATGCTTGCCTTTAACTCCCCTACTGCTGCCTCCTGCTTTCATCCTTTTTCTGCCCTTTTCCCACCTTCCCAAGGGCCCAATGAGCTCCTCTCTACTGTCACTGGGGACAAATCCATTCATCCTAAGGTGTTTGGACTTTAATATGCTCTGTCCCAGAAGTATTTGCATTTTTAAAGACATTCTCTAGAGAGGGAATATAAAACCCAAAGTAAAGAGTTGATAAAAATGGAATTTCAATCATTAGGGAAAGAGAGTGTTGTTGTTTTTAACAAGGGATTGGGAGGGCCTTCTGACACCCCTCAAATCATACCACATAGGCATCTAGAGATATTTAAATAAAATGGGACTTGGCAATAGGAGACTTCAAGGTTTCCCTCTGGGTTTGGGGAAGGCAATCAGAAAGCCAGTTACTCTGAGGTTATGAAGAGTCAGGCCTAAGCAGAGCCAAGATAGAGCAATATTTTCAATGTGTGAACTGAGGAGTCCTATCCAGAAATATCTTTTCCCTGGCCTCTCTGAATCTCACCATCAGTCTCTACCTGAGGTTAAAACACTGATGCTCTCCCACCTTTAAAATCAAAAAGAAAAAAATCTATAGGTTTAGTTGACACTAAAAAATAGCTCACAGTGTAGGTGGTACAGCAGTGAATAGAGCACCAGGCCTGAAGTCAGGAAGACCTGAGTTCAAATTCTGTCTCAGACACTTACCAGCTGTGTGACCCTGGGCAAGTCACTTAACCCTGTTCACCTCAGTTTCCTCATCTGTAAAATGAGCTCGAGAAGGAAACAGCAAACCACTACAGTATCTTTGCCAAGAAAACCCCAAATGGGGTCACAAAGAGTCACACTCAACTGAAAGAACTGATCAACAAATGTTTATGAAGTGCTTTACATTAATTTCTTATTCAATCCCTGTGACAGTTCTGTGAAGTAAGTGGAGCAAGTATTATTATTCCCATTTTGCAGAAAAGAAAACTGAAGTTCTAGAGGGTTAAATGATTTGCCAAAAGAAACATAGTAAATCTTTTAAAAATAGAGAGACCTAGAAGGGGCCATAGAGATCCTGCAGCCTGACCCCCTCAGTGTACAAATGAAAGTAGCAGAGGCCCACACAAACAAAGTTTTTTACACAAGGTCCTACAGAAATCAGAACTGAGATTCAAGTCAAGACCCTCTCATTCTCAATCTAGTCCCGTTCCTCAGTGGTACCACCTTCACTGACACTCTGCTGCTTTCTCGGATTAGCATGAGGCAGTCATCTAGTGAGACCCAGAGGGAACAGACATCTGTATTGGGAGATTTTGAGGAAGGGAGGGAAGAAGGACAAAGAAAGGTCTAGAGCATGGGCACTACCAGAAAAAGCAGGCACAAGCGAGGTGCTACAGTGGGGCAGCTAGACAGTAACATGAGGTCACCGGGCACCTGGATGCGAAGGGAGGCCATTGCCAAGGGGGATCCAGAGGGCAGCCAAAGCCTGCCTGACTACTTCACAGTTTTGCCTTGGGCCAGCCCTGGAGCTACCCATGTTCTCTCAGATACCCAGGGAGAAGAGTCGGCAAGTTCTAATACAGCAGTGTCAGCTTGTCTTCCTCACCTGGGCCTGGCACAGAGGCTTTGAGGGTACAGCTGTCCATTTTCGATAGTGTCTTGCCTCCCTGAGAAAGGCAAGCCAGAGACCTGCCAGGACTGATGGATTTCTGTTTGGAGCTTGAGTCACTCAGTGCCAGAGCAAGGAGTTTGATCCAAGGAGACTTATCGTAAAGTCAGAAGGACTCAGTAAACTCAGCACTAAAATATCACATTCAAGTGCTGCGGCAGCCGCTGTCCTGGAGCTCTGGGATGGATTTTATAAAGCCCTCTCTTCGATCAGTGTGCGGCTGCTTCGAGGGGTCTTTATCTGACTAAAGAAATAATCATAAATCACAGGAAAGAGCAGGAGGGCCTGTTCTCTTGGCTCTCAGACACACTCGGCTTTTGTCTTTTCTGTTGTTACCTTGTCTGGTTCCAAGTTTCCAGAATTGGGCTAAGAATGCAGGGGTCAAGCCCAAATGGGCCAGCAGCAGTGAGCTGCTCGCTGACATTGCAAAGCCATCCCAGTGCAGATGGACAGGAAAGCCACACTGAATCCCTCGCTGCCCTCCTGCTTGGCAGGAAGGGGAGGGAAGGGCAGAGGGGAGAGGAAGGAAAAGTCATACTAAATGAGATGGAGGACCTTCTGCAGCAGGCCCTCCCACACCCAAAGGCACCCAGGTGAACTGAGTGTCTGGCTTTTTAATATATTTTAAATTAAAGCCAACAGGAAAATGGCAGGGAAGGGGAGGGGGGAGCAGTTCCAGAAATGAATGGTCACTGTGCACCAGGCTGTTTATCTCGCCCGTTTGTAATACAATAAGAGAGGATCAGATAAACACAGGCATAACCCCTGCCTCCATTGATAATGTAAAACAGCCCTTGTATCATTTGTCTTTCCTCCAGGCAGGATACAAAAGGCATAAAAATGAACAATTCCTGCCTAAACAAAGAAGATCTTGAAAGCCGGGTGTATGTCAGATGTTTATTCTAGGTCATCATTAACGGGTTGAGTGGATTTGCTTATAAACACAGGTTACCTTGTCGGTGGGGGGAACGGGGAGACAAAGTGTTTTTTGCAGCATACAGACAACCCTTTTAAAGACACAAGGTTTCTTTCCCTCCATGCACAGTAAGTTATAGAGATAATGCTTTTTACGGGATATGAAATGTCTCATGAGCAGTGTAAAGCATAATGTGCTGTAGAAACAATGCTTTTTCTCTCTTCCCCACTTTGTGCATATGCCATTTGTCATTACCCACTGAATGGGAACTTGCCTGGGATGGAAATGAGAGCCGGTGAGGGCACTCTGACAGATGGACAGGCACCTCTCTGATACACTCCAGAAAGATCTCCTTGGGATCCTAGGAGGCCTTTTCTGAACAGCTTTCCCTGGCAATGAGGGCAGACTCATCAGGCCCTCCCTTTCAAAGATGTCGCATCTTTTCAGGTTATCCATTTGGACCCCCCTCATTCATTGCCTAGGCTTCCATTTATTTATTTCTTTATTTTTTCCCCCTCCACCCAGGCCAGCCAAAGGCAGCTGAAGAAAAAGCGCCAAGACAAACAGAATGAGAGCCTTGGGGACTCGGTAATGGGTACAGAGCGAGCAGGCTGTAATCATTCTTTTGATTTGTGCCCAGATATGTTTTCTATTTGCTTTTGCTAAGAATGCACGTTTTCCCCCTGGATTGCAGATAATCTGAACCTGGGTAAAACCATTACAAAGTGGCCTTCAAACACCATGTCTGCATTGGAACTGAATGACTGATCAGACACCTAAATGCAATGGCTAGGAGCTGGGGCAAATTACACACATGTGGTAAAAAATCTCAAGGATATTTAAAGCACCTCACTTTCTTGGCCCCTCTCTAGCTTTGTATGGCTTTTATATCTTCATTTTCTTTTGTTGTTTGCAACAGAATTCTGTTTTTTTAAATGATATTCAAAAGTGAAATTGTTTTAGCACTATCCCTTAAAAACAAAAATAATCATGAAAAGTACGAAAGGATTTGGACTCACTGGATCTTCGTTCTAATTGCAATTCTGCAATTTGTTACCTGCTTGTGAGACTTTGGGCAGGTCACTTAACCTGCGTGTCAAAGATATACTCTATATTTTAAAGTATAGAGCACAGGTATTGGGTGGAAGCAGCTAGGTGGTACAACAGAGTGCTGGGCCTGGAGTCAGGAAACTCTTCTTCCTGAGTTCAAATCTGGCTTCCGACACTTACTAGCTGTGTGACCTTGGGCAAGTCACTTATCTCTACCTCAGTTTCCTCATCTGTAAAATGAACTGAAGAAGGAAATGGCAAACCACTCTAGTGTCTTTGCCAATAAAACTCCATACTGGTCATGAAGATGCTGGAAAAAACAGAACAGTAACAATAACAAATTGGGTAGAAACACTCCTGGGTGTTGTTGAACTACCACATTAAAAAGTAGTTAGGAAATATTTAACAAAATAAATAAAAATACAACAGAACATAGATAATGTTAATATGTGGTTTCCTGTGTCAATATGGGGCTGTGAGGATCCTTACCTACTGTTTAGTGGGTCCCTATTTCTGTATGAATTTGCCACCACTGAGCTTGATGGTATCAGGCATGCCTTCCATCTCTCGATTCTATGATCCTATAAATATGAAAGCCCCAGCATTCCCAATCACTTGGGTTCATCAGTCAGGCTTTTCTCCCTTTCTGGGCAGTTGTTTCGAAGGTTTGATCTAAATCTTCTCTAACTCTCATCACTGTCAACCAACTGGTATCTTCTCTACAAAGCGATGGACGAGTTAAAGAAAAGCAAATATAGACTGGCTGGTTCAATTGCTTCTCTTCCATACACCTGGACAAAAGAAAAAGGCAGAAGACTGGGCTCATCTTGCCATTAGGAAATAAAGATGAACACGCTATAGGCTGTATAAGGTATTTGTCTTGCCAAAAGAGTTTGACAACAGTCATGCAAAGGAATCTTATACAAGGCTCAAAGTCCCAGTTTAATGTCAAGTGCTGGTTTTTATTTTAGTTACTCAGGGATCAAAGGAAAATTATTCAATAAAAAAGAACTTAAAGGGGACTTTTGTGCCAGCAAAAACCTTAATCAAAAACACTTGTACAGATGTCGCTTCCTTGACCTGCCTTTTCATATTTTCTTTCCAGTTCTTAAGCCCATTTGTAATTTTTAAAAAGGTTTTCACTCCATCATCAACCAGCTTTCCTCCTCCATCCAGAATGTCACAAGTATGATATGACAGTCTGTTGCTAAGAAACTGAATATGATGTCACAGATCCAGCATTCCAGTGAGGAAGAGTAAACACTTTCAATGGATTTGTTATTCAGTGTAAGTAAGTGGGTGGTGGTGGTGGTGTGTGTGTGTGTGCATGCATATATGTGTGTGTGTGTTAAGCTGCAATGGGTTAGCAAAAAAATATACACGAATATGTGATTGTTTTAAACAGGGAGTCTTAGCTTCCCCCCCCAACCTTACAAAACCAACTCTTTAATAACCCCTAATTATCTTTCACTCCTGTGAATCCCCACTGCATTTGAACTTTTCACTTTAGCGGGTTTTATTTTTCAGTACTCTGAGCCTGGTCTCATCATTGTCGTATTGGAGGTTCACCACATTACAGCCTTTGTCACATTTTCCTTTTAAAGGAGTTAACCACCAACTGCTCCATGTCTCTCAAATTCTATCTGCTCAAAAAACGAGATGGTGAGATGAAATTCCTCCCACATGCAGTACACCCACTTTAATGTTTTTCCTAAAATCTATTTATCTTAGTCACGACCTTGTGAGCATGAATAGAATGTGGCAAACATTTCCCAGTATCAAGTATACCTGAGTCTTGAAAAAGTTAAAATAAAGTTGTAATTTCTAGGGAGGAGCAAATTGTCTTTGCTAGGTCTTTCAAGAGAACTTTAAAAAAACAACTGAATCGAGAGAATTTAAAAATAAATACCATCTTGGAGGTTAATTTTGAAAATTTTTAAACTTCTCTCTCTCTCTCTCTCTCTCTCTCTCTCTCTCTCTCTCTCTCTCTCTCTCTCTCTCTCTCTCTCTCTCTCTCTCTCTCTCTCTAATTCATGCTTGTCAAATTAAGCAAGGCCAGGGGAAGTAGTAGGAGTCATCCCACAAATGGTTGCTAGACATACAGAGACTAGGAAAATATATACACCATAAATAGAACAGAGAGATGAATACAGAGCTAAAAAAGCAGTAATTCTTTGCATGTGGCACATAGCAGCTTAATTACTCATTTAGAAAATTATAGAAAGCTTTTACCTAAGCTGAGAAAAGGGAATGTGGCCGAAAGGAAGTAAACTTAAACGGTCAAGTCCTTGTGTGCATGTTCAAAATTTCATTGGGAAATCTGATTCCCTCCATCATAGAGGAGATCCACTTGCAATATCAGCATGTTTACTTTGCCTGAGCAAGGAGGATTTAAGCAAATGAGTTTTTCGAACATTGCAAAGAAGAATGTTGCATGTGAAAGGGAAACTGAATAGTACATGCAAATGAAAGAATGCTTTGGGAACATGGGAAAGTTCATTTTGGTGTGCTGGGAAAAATCCAAACAAAATAGAGTTTAGAAAGAGGTGGTGCAGTTAAAAGAAGTTCATTTGAGTTAGGGCGTTACTATAAATGTCGAATTTGACCCTGATTGGCCGTGAATGATTCAAGTACAAGTGAACAAGCAAACAAATCCACAACATGCAATATTGTACAGTACTTTTTGTGCCAGAAGGAATTTCTTTGTGTGCTCAGTTATTTTCTTATTGCTGTCACACAAAGATCCTCAAGTCTCTGCATATGTTTAACAGATAAGAAAAACTTCTAGACTGAGCTTCTCCCTTATATTTAATACTATCTTGAGAGAAGAGTCAAGGAATTAGAGTTATTTAGTCTTAAGAAGAGAAGGTTGAAGAGTCATGGACAATCATCCTTATCGATAGCTGATATTTTTCGAGCACGCGATGTATGTAGTGCCCTATATTAGATACTGGGGATACAAAGATATGACTTGGTCCCTGCCTTCAAGGAGTTTTCAGAATACTCAACCAGTCAATAAGCATTTATTAAGAGCTTACTATGTGTGAGGCAGTGTGTTAAGGGTTGGAGACCCGAAGAAAGGCAAGAGACAGTCCCAGTTATTAAGGAACTTGTGATCTAATGGGGGAGTCAGCATTCAAACTGCATACAAACAAGATATATACAGGTTAAGTAGAGCTCTCAGTAGACAGAAGGCACTAGCACTGAGGGAGAATGGGAAAGGCTTCTCTCAGAAAGTGGGATTTACCTTAGCAGAAGCCAAGGTGGGGATGCCCATCAATTTGAGAATGGCTAAACAAGTTGCAGTGTATGATTGTGATGAAATGCTACTGCTCTGTAAGAGACGATGAGCTGGTTGCTTTTAGAAAAACATGAAAAGATTTGCATGAAATAATGAAAAGGGAAGTGAACAGAACTAAAAGAATGTTGTATACAGTAACAGAAATATTGCTCATAGAATAATTGTAAACAACCAAGTTATTCTTAGCATTGTAAATACTTAAATCAACTATAAAGGACCTATGAAGGAAGAGGCTATCTACCTCCAAAGAAATAATTGATAAATAGAAGTATGCATAGTATGGTTTATATATATATATATATATATATTTATAAATCTGTGTCAAATGGTGGCCTTCTCTAGTGTGGTATGGGGAGAAATCGATGAAGACAGTTTGGAACTTAAAATGTAACCAAAAAAATTTAATGAAATTGAAAAAAGAAAGAAAGAAGGAAGCCAGGTGACCAAGAGGCAAAGATAAAACATATTCATTCATTTATTTAACATTAAGTGTTATTCTGCTTTTCCTTTCAATACTTTCGTTCAATACTTCAAAAGATCCTTTATTTCATTTATTTATATGTATGCTACCTCAGCTAAAACAAATCACTGCCCTCTGTCCCTCAGGAGATGGCTTAACAGGTTCTGTGGGCAAAACATTCATTACCTGGTGGCCAGCCTTCCGTTGATGAGTCACTTCAAATGTTACCAAGCTGATCCCCAGAGGACAGACACAGAGGCCATTGCCAGTACCACCTTCAAGCCTTTCCAACTTGGTACCCTCTGCCTGAGCTGATATTTCACCAGCCTTTGAGACCTGAGGACCACCATGCCACAGTCAGATAGTGAGGGCCAACATTGGTGGGAAAGCATGCAACAATACAAGGTAGCCTATGTTAAGTGTCCTATCATTGGGCTAGCTGATAGGTACTACACCAGGGCACAGGAAGTGAAATTGCTGCAGTCTGGAGTCAAAAGGAGGGAGGGAATCAGCAAGGGGGCATCAGGGCACCCAGAACATTTGACCTGACTGAGCTACTCCAAGCAGGGGGAATAGAACTAGGAGGTAAATGTCACAGTTGGTCTACCAATTTGGGGGTGGGGGTTCCTGTAGGTGAACCATGATAAAGTTGGAGAGGTAGATAAAGGGCTATGGATGGCAAGAACTATATCACGGTATAGTGGACAGTGCAGGATAGTCAGGGAGACGTGAGTTTGGAGCCCACCCAGCCCCTTGCTAAGCTGTGTGTCACCCTGGGAAAGTACTCTCCTGTCTTCTGGGTGGGCTTCCATTTCCTTCTAAAATGGAGGGTGGGGTAGGTTTAGATATGCTAACATCTCTTCTAGCTTTAAACTTACGATCCGTGATTTTAAAAGGACAAGGATTTCCTCTTACTATAACTGAATCCTCCACTAGGTGGCCCTGTAGGTAGTGCTCTGGGCCTGGAGTCAAGAAGACCTGAGTTCAGATTTGACCTCAGACACATCCTGGCTGTGTGACCCTAGGAAAGTCACTTAACCTCTGTCTCTCTCAGTTTCCTCAACTGTAAAATGAGGATAATAATAATAATAGGATCTGTCTCCCAGGGTTGTTGTGAGATAATGAGATAATATTTGTAAAATACTTAGCACAGTGCCTTGCACATAGTAGGTACTTAATAAATTCTTATTTCCTTTCTTTTTTCCTTCTAGTGGAGCTGGAACAGATTAGGGGGGAAAAAAACAACCTTCCTTTTTTAGATATTCTTTTTATCTACTTCCTCCTACATGGAACTTTTCCTGATACCCCAAACCCCTCCTAGAATCTTTTTTGTATTATTTTATCAATGTACCTTTTTGTATCTCTGCCTTCCCCCCCTCCCACAAAGCAAGCCACTTGAAGGCCAGAAATGTCATTTTAATCTTTGTAATCCCAGTACTCAGCACAGAGCCTTGAATGTTTTATTCAGCCATACTTGTGATTCCATCAATGTAGGGAAGTTCCAGTGTAGGAACTCTCTCCACCAACACAGATAGCTAACTGATCTGTAAATTATGAACTCAGAGAGTATCTGAGGCACTGACAAAGATAGGAAGAACTTGAACCTAAATCTTCTAACACCAACACTTGCCCTCTAACCAATACCCTAAATTACCTCTCATCTTGCACACAGCAGGTGCTTAATAAATGTTGGGGGCAGCTACCTGGCACAGTGGATAGAATGCCAGACCTGGAGTCAGGAAGCCTCCTTTTCCCTGGCCTCAGGCACTTAGTAACTGTGTGGCCCTGGGCAACTCACCTAACTCTGTTTGCCTCAGTTTCCTCATCTGTAAAATGAGCTGGAGAGGGGAATGCAAACCACTCCAATATCCTTGCCAAGAAAATCCCAAATGGGGTCACAAAGAGTTGGACACAAATAAAACATGTCTAAACAAAAATATAATAATAATAAGTGTTTGTTAACTTTGAATTGAATGTCTGATGAGTGCTCTTCCAAAGCACTCATCTGCCTACAAAATGGCTTTTTAAAAGAGTGGACAGGTACTTCTACTGTATCACGTTTTTGTTTCACTCATTGCTAGGCCTCTAGATGCATATATGAATAACAAATATATATATCTATTTCTGATCACACAGGTTTTATATGGGTCTCAAATGCTAGGACATTCCCTGCAGCATCCATATACTTTACGGGGACTGTTAAGTTGTAAAGACTTAAACTATTCCTGTGGATACAAAATACCAAAGTTACATTTCGGTGAAGCATAAATGTATCCTCTTTGGACAAAATGACCATCAAGGGCCTTATAACTACGCTCAGGCCTACCATTCTTAAAATTTCATGACCGAAGTCCAAAAAAGCAAAAAGCTTCACAGAGTTACAGAATTTCAGAGGCAGATGTGACCTTAGTGACCATCTTGTCCAATCCATGCCCAAAATGGAAGGCCAGCTATGCCATACTTAACGAGTGTTCTGTTTTGCAGGGGCCATTGCACCTTAATAGCTCATACACTTGACTTCGAAAGGGACTCCCCTTAGGGACTAGGAGATTCTGGACACATACTCCTCACAGCTCCATTTGGGGAAAGAAGTCAATCTGGGGAGCTCAGCTCTGGAGCTCCCTCTCTGTCCTCCACCCCAGAACAATAGTAGGGCTCTGAGGGCTTCCACTGAGGCACTGTCAATCCCATTCCCTGGTGAAGAATTCCCACCCCCATAACACAAGGCCTCAAGGGGAATGTGAATAGATAAGTGTCTCCCTCCATTTGGAAGACAAAGAGACGGAATATATGCGTGTGGGGAGGGGGGGGAATACCCTTTACAGGAAGATCCCTCAGGCTTTTTGTAGGGATTAGGTTAGAGAAGCACCTGGAGCCCTCCAGGTAATAGTAACTAGAGGCTGAATCTCTCCCTCCTATCTCTTATATAAGACACCTTGTCCTTTTCAAATTCCTCCTCTTATGCTTATTAGCTGTGTGTCTTCAGGCAAATCACCTCACTTCCCTCACTTCACTGGGCCTTGGTTGGGTTAGACCTGATGGCCTCTGGAGCTCCTTCTGGCTCTAGGTCAACCTACTATAAACTTGTCCAGCCACCTCATTTGATAGTTGAGGAAACTAAGACCCAGAGAAGTGACAGGAGTTGTTCACAGTCATGCCAGTGGCAGTGGGAAGATTCAAAACTGGGGCCTCCCAAGCCAAATTCAAGCATCCTTTTCACTAGACCATCCAGATCTTTGGTCAGGGTGGACCTGACCAAGGAGCCCAGTCATAAGCTGCTATTGACGTGGCATCAGTCCACTACCCTGGACCCCTGACAAGAAGAGGAAATATATGGACTAAGATACCCACGAAGGCCCCTTCTGACTCTGAAATTCTGGGATTCTGAAAAGCAGAGCAAATCTGATATTTCTCCCTGGAAGAATGTATATAAAGTCTGTCTTTGGTGGCCCTACTTTTGCATTTATTACCAAGCCACCCTATCTTACACAAGACTCTTACAGTTCAACTAGGAAGCAAAGTGACACGATAAATGGAATGCTGAGCCTAGAATCAGGAAGACGTGAGTTCAAATTTGACCTTACTAGCTGGCTCTCTGCCTTAGTTTCCTCTACTGTAAAATGAAGATGATAGTATCACCAACTCTCAGTTGTTGTGAGGATCAAATAGGATAATATTTATGAAGTACTTAGCACATAGTAGGTGCTAAGTAAATATCCCCCCCCTTCCTAACCAGAACCTACCATCTAGGACTCCCCATTCTAAATTCACTGGCACATCTATCTCTACCTCCTCCTGCTAACAAAACCTATCCCATGTCTCTCCAGGACTCAGGTAAGTAATTGTTCACATGTATGTGACCTAAATTACCTCTCTCAGCTAAGGTAACAAGAGCCTTTTGTAGCTGATGCCTTAATCCATAAAAGGAAATCCAGTGGTGGAAATTTCCAGTTCTATGAGGTCATTTTTAAAAAGTAAAGCTCTCCATGCCCCTGTAATTACAGCATATAATGTAAAGGAAGCTAGGTAGCATAGTGGGTAGAGTTCAGGGCTTGGAGTTAGGAAGACCTGAGTTCAAGTCTGAATCCAGACACTTACTAGCTGAGTGACCCTGGGCAAGTCACTTAACACTGTTTGCCTCAGTTTCCTCATCTGTAAAATGAGCTGGAGAAGGAAATGGCAAGCCACTCCAGTATCTTTGCCAAAAAAACCCCAGATGGGGTCACAAAGAGTTGGATACAACTGAACAATGACAACAGTCAGTCACCTCTGAACGGGGTCTGCCAAGCTTGTGATTAATAATCTCACTCATGCTTTTGAGAAGCATCTACCTCTAGATCATGGGTGCATAATCTTTTTTCTTGTGGCCTGAACCCCTTTGACCATCTGGTGAAACATGCCTATGTACCTTTTCTCAGAATCATATTTTTAAATGCATAAAATAAAAGAAATATAATTTCAAAGGGAATCAATTATATTGAAACAAATTCTTTTTTCCCTTCCAAGTTCACAGATCACCTGAAGTCTGTCTACAGACTTCTTAGGAGTGGGTAGACCTCAGGCCAAAATTTCTGCTCTGGAACCCTAGCAAGTATTGACAGTTATCATATAATGGAAATAACTCTGCACTGGATGTCAAGAGACCTGGGTTCTAGGTTTGCCACTAACTCTCTACTAACTAGTTTGTGAACTTGAATGAATCGAGTATTTAATAAGCTCTTGCTGGGCACAAAGCACTGTGCTAAGCACTAGGGATATAAATAGAAAAGTGAGATATTCCTGGCCTTTGAGAAGCTCACATTCCTTTAAGGGGAGACAACAAATGTAGAAGGTTTCAGGGGCATGTCATAGAATTGTCCCATGGTCCTTAGGGTGCAGCAGCAAAGCAGATAGTAAAGCTTCTTCTTTAATGTTATTTCCACTGGTAAAACATCCATTTCCGATGTTGAATCATTTGACAGTACCAAGGACACTAGTGGCAGGAACTTTCCTTTCTGGGTTTTCATAGCTGTGGCTGTAGCACAGAGGAGCAGTCACCATCCTGCCCTTCCGCAGTGGTTGCTTCTTAGCATGATGGCAGAGGGTACTGTGCTGAAAGTGTTGCTCTTATCAAGGCTCTTGGATTATCTCCTGGGCTGTGTTGATCAGGATGTAAGGGGAGATGGTGGCGGTGGTTCAATTTGCCTGGTAAGTGCTACTAGGTCACCTTGCTAGCCTGGTTTGCTTTCTGTGTGTGCAAGAGTTGATTGGCATTTGGAGGGGATAGAAGGCCCCTTCTCCCCAGGAGATGCTTCCTCTCTATGATGGCTATGAGGGCAGGGTTAGAAGCAGGACAACTCCCAGGATTCTTAAGCCTATCTACCTATTGACAGTTGCCAGGAAGTTGCTGCTAGTAGTGATGAGGAAGGTGGATCCCTTCTCCACAATGATTTCCCTTCAATGATGGCTACAGCAGCTGGGCTGACAATAGATTTGGTGATTTAGGGAATTCTGCTGTTCCCAAGGCTCTTGGATTCAGGGTCCTGGGTTGTTTGTATCAGAGTTTAAGAGAAGATGGCTGTGAAGGTGATGATGATGGTGGTGGTCACTTGCCTAACGTAATGACTCCTTCCATTTTGCCCTCAGGGTGCCCTGCTGCTATAGCTAGGCTGGCCTGCCTGCCCTGGGAGTGAGCAAATCATTTCACCTCTCTAGGTCTCCCTCAGTTTCCTCATCTATAAAATGAACAGGTTGGACTAGATGACCTCTGAACCTCTTCCAGTATATTTTATGGTCCTGTGCCTCTGTGCTGATCCCATGAGTCATCACCCTAAAAGCAAGGTCCATTGTTTCCAATAAGCCGAAAATGTGCTAGGACAGGGAACAGATAGCGGCATGTCAAAAAAAAAATGTGTCTGCTTGTAAGAGAGAAATGGGAAGAGGCCAGGACCAACTTGCTTCTCAGCTGCCATTCCTTACTGCTTACATTTTTAAACACTTCCCTGCTCGAGTCAAACTAATTTTCTATTGAATTATCGAACGTGGCCGGCCACCACAGTGCATGCAGTGTTAACTTGCTTTAGTTAAAGGTATTGAATATTGTCATGCCTTGCCCTCGCTCCTGTTCATTGTTTGTGGTGAATGTTTGCTTATGATTTCAATGCTTGAAATAGTATTTTGGCTAGGCTGCTATCTTTTTCCTCCCTGTTCACCATTCCCATGCCTTAATCATAAGGGAAAGATTGATGGCCTAAGCATAAGCTCTTTAATTTTGTTAATGAAAATTATTAATTAAAAAAATGAATAAGAAAATAAATCCCAGTTGGAGAAATGCATTAATGGTGCTTCATATACTCATAGAAAAATGCAAATAAGGATTTTCCCTTACCCTAATTAGTAGACATATAAATTCTAGTCCCATTTTTCACTCGAGCCAGCCCTTTTCAAGATTGGAGAGAGATATTGACTCACTTGTGGTAAAGGTAAGTATGAAGTACATTAAAATCACCATTTTCCCTGTAATCAAGTTTAGCTCTGCAATAACTTTGGGCTATGACACTCCTTCAGAAATGCTGTCTGATCAAAATTCTCTGTGCAGGAGCACCTTATGGAATTCTGCTGGGCTAGGAGAATTGCTGCTGGGACAGTCAAAATCAATTTGTTCCTGTGATTGACACTGAGGCCTATATGTCAGCCATACTCTCTAATACCATCTGTGCTCTGAATATGATCAATAGGTATCCTCTATCTGCCCAGGAAATGTGCTGTTTGATTACTTTTACATGGACCAGGATACAAAAAAAAATTATAATGTCTCGAGATGGAGTTTTATAATGTGTACGGAGAAGCGAGCTCGATGAATTATTACAATATAGTTTGCACCGATCAACTTTTGAACTTTTATTGAACTTGTAGATTAAGAAGAGGCAGTTTTTTTCCAAGCAGAGAATTCACTCGACAACCAACAATTTTTCTTTCACATATTTAAGGGAGATGTTCGATCTGGTAAGGAAATAATAGTAATTTATGTCTCTGATAATTGAGAAGGATTATAGTTCTATACACAGAGAAAAGCAACCAAGCCTGGGTCCCTCTGAGTCATAGGCCCATTAAAGAAGGAGCTTCCACCTTAAAGCTATTGAAGCCTCGGGATACCGAGCCTAAGAGCTCTCAAAGAGGAAGCTAAAAGAGAGGAGAGAATTCACTATCAAAAACCTGAGAGCATCCTTTCTATCTTCCTAAGCAAGGCCCATAATTTTGGTTTGTATATTCATTTCATTGACCACAATTTTTAAAAATCAGAGAACCATTTATCTTCTTGCCTGTATAAGTGTATACACACACACACACACACACACACACACACACACACACCACACCCCCTCTGTAATGGGAGAAAGCCTTCTTAATATAAATAATGAACCTGCCTACTTCAATCCACAGAGACCTACAACTCTCAGGATATCATTTGTCCTATAATCTGTTGTAACTGACTAGCACAGATTAAAAGTTAAGAGAAAAGAATTGCTGACCAGCTGGAAACACATGTTTAGTACATTCAAGTAATGATTTTGCTGATAAACCAGCATCAGCTAAGATGAGGATCCTAATAGATGCACGTTAGTAATCGTGCTGCTGTTACACCAAATGACTTGTATATTTTTTAATGTTCTTTTTGGCAATCAACTGACTTTGCTGAGCCCTAGAGTTGCATGGAGTACAGTATGCAAGAGATTTCAGCTGAATTTGCTGACTGGTGATCACACTAGAAAGTGTTTATCATCTCTAATGATTACAAATCTGACCACCTATCCTCCCAGATCTCTCCCCTTTTTGCTGTTCTTTATTTTCCTGGAAGCCTTTCCTGAACACGGAATCCTTAGACCTGGAAGAAACCTTTTGTTGGTTGTCATTACATCGTTTTTCAGTCGTGTCTGACTCTTTGTGACCCCATTTGGGGTTTTCTTGGCAAAGATACTGGAAGTGGTTGGCTGTTTCCTTCTCCAGCTCATTTTAGAGATAAGGAAACTGAGGCAAAGAGAGTTAAGTGGCTTGCCCAGGGTCACACAGCTAGTAAGTATCTGAGGCTGGATTTGAACTCAGGAAGATGAGTCTTCCTGACTCCAGACCTGGCACTCTATCCACTGCACCACCTAGCTGCCCCTCATAATAATCTTAGAAATCATCAAATTTAGCCCTTTCATTGATGAATGTAGCTGTTACACACTGCATGGGGATGTCATTGTGTGGTTTAAAAGGAAATAGAATAATCATCTAGAGAAAAAAATTTTAAATACAAACAAAAAGTATTTTCCAGAATGGGAGGAATGAAACAGAAACTGAACACCAGAAGAAAATTGCCAGAAACTTTTTTTCTTAAGTCAAAAAAATTTTCCCAAGACTCAGAGTGCTTGCCTGAGGCAACACCCATTCAAAGAAAAGAGTTAAGGTAAGAAATGAGACAAAAAAGATGGCTTAAGGATTCACCATCACAAAAAAAATCAATCTGGATGGAAAAAAAATCCTGCCTCCAAAGTTTCTCACCAAAAATTGTTAGCTTACAAAATCAAAATATAAACCAAGCTGTTGGTAGAAAACAATTCCCATTTATACTTATTCTAGGCCAGCAAACGTATAAATAAATCTAAACAATGAGCCTTATAGAATTAAAGGCTGAAAGTTCTAGTAGCCATTTGATATAAGCCTAAAGGAACAAGGAGCTCCATTTAGAAAACATTGCACTGCTCCTGAGATCCACAGAAGAATAGAGGGGGAAAAAATTGTCCGAGATGTTTAGAAAAGCTAGCCATCCCCCTACAAGTTCTAGTAAAATAAATGATCAAAAGTTATATTCCTAAAGACAGAGCTTCCACATGTAGTGAGAGGTATACCCCTATGCGTAGCATGGGGGTGTCATTGTGTGGATCAAAAGGAGGCAGAATAGTCATCTCTGTCGTTATCCAGTTTACACAATTCCAGTCATACATTGAGAATACAGGCTAAAGATAAAACCTTGTGTCCTTACAGACACATCAATCAATGAGAATTTATTAAGCATCTACTGTGTACCAGGCACCACACTAGGGGCTGGGGATACAAATATAAAGAATGAAATAATCCCTATTTCATGGAAGTTTATATTCTAACAGGGCAGATGATAATAAAGGTAACAATTTGTTGCAAGTATTAACATTTGCTAGAGTTGACTCTATGATGAAATCAAATTAGGTGTTTATTTCAAAGTTATAAAAATTTTGAAAGCTATTAAATTATATTCCTCTTATCAGGTCATTTTACAGAAGTAAAAAATAAATATCTAAAAGGCTTAGGAATCACTACAAGTACATATATAAGCATATACATAACAAATACAAAGAGGATAAGTACAAATAAACAGCAAATAGTTAAATCCATGGTCTGGATTGTTCTTCCTTTGTTCTCAAAGAAGACCAAAGACTTCAGGAGGATGGTATCTTTTTTTTTTTTTTTGGCTAGGCAATGTAGTTAAGTGACTCGCCCAGGGTCACACAGCTAGTAAGTGTTTATGTGTCTGAGGCCGGATTTGAACTCAGGTCCTCCTGACTCAAAGGCTGGTGCTTTATCCACTGCACCACCTAGCTGCCCCAATAGATAATTGGGGGGGGGGGTCCTAGGCAATGGGGTTAAGTGACTTGCCCAAGAGTCACACAGCCAGCAAGTATCAAGTATCTGAGTCAGTATTTGAACTCAGATCCTCCTGACTCCAGGGACAGTGCTCTATTCACTGTACCACCTAGTTGTCCAGGAGGATGATATCTTGACCTGCAAGTGAATTGGATTTAAATGAGGCAGAGCTGTGCAAAGTCATCAGCCCCACTCTCTCCTCCAGAGTCATTGAAGTCCAGTGGCAAGACATATGGCAGGACAACTGGTGATGGCCCAGGATGCAGTGGGAGACTTTGGCCTTTTTAAGCTAGGGTCTTTCCCAGGTCTCAGTTTGTCTGGGGCAACACCCATTCAGTGATTAAGGCTAAGTTAAGTAAGAAATAGGCAAAAGATGACCTAGTTTGCCTTCACAAAAGAATCATTCAGGGAGAGGAAGACCCTCAGAGTTTCTGGCCAGAACAGAAACAATTGCTATTTACATTTGCTCTGAGCCATCAAAACCAGAACAATGACTAAGTAAGGCTTGAGCTGGGGCCTCTCCTTGGCAAATCAGTGACCTCATTCAGAGTTTTCTTGGCAGAGATATTGCAGCAGTTTGAAAAAGAGGAAGAGAAAAAAAATCAACCAAAGCAATTAATATATCAAAAAAGTATGAAAATATGTACAGTGTTCCACACCCATGGACTTCCCACCTCTGCAAAGAAAAGGAGTGGAGGGTGTTTTCTTTTATCTTTTATTTTGAGTCATGCACATTTGTAGTTTTACAACATTCACTTTTGATTATTTTGCTGCTATTATTTCAATTTTGCATTTTTGTAGTTATTGTGGAAATTGCCTTCTTCACTCTGCTTACTTTTCATTCTCTATTACTTCACCTCAGTTTTTCCATGCTTCTTTGTACTCATCATAATCATCATTTCTTTTTTTATTTTTATTTATTTAATTTTTTTGCTGAGGCGATCGGGGTTAAGTGATTCGCCCAGAGTCACGCAGCTAGTAAGTGTCAAGTGTCTGCAGTCAGATTTGAACTCAGGTCCTCCTGACTCCAAGGCCGGAGCTCTATCCACTGCACCACATAGCTGCCCCCATAATCATCATTTCTTGAAGCACAATAATAAGGCAAATAGTACAATCTTCCAGTCAGAGGCTATTGACATTTTAGTCACTTTATTTGCATAATGACAAATTACTTTCCAAAATAATTGTATTTATTCATAACTCCACCAATAATACACTAGTCTGCTTATATCCCCCACAAGCTCTCCAGAATGAACTATTCTTTTGTCATCTTTGACAATTTGCAAGATATGAGGTGAAACCTCAGGGTTATTTTTATCTTCATTTCTCTTATTATTAGAGATTTGAAACTTTTTTTCAAATGGTTATTAATAGTTTACAAGTCTTCTTTTGAGATCTCTTCATATCCGTTGACCATTTATCTACTGGGGTGTGGTTAGATGGTACAGTGGATAGAATACCAGGCCTATGGTCAAACTTGATTTCAAATCTATATGATCCTGGACAAGTCACTTAATATCTATTTGCCTCAGTTTTTTATCTGTAAAATGGATGTCCAAGATCTTTTGCTTCTCAGAAAGAATTTTGTTATTATTTTATTGATTGCTGTAAAGTATGCCTTGGATAGTTTGATTGGTATATATTAAAACTAACTTGTAGTATTGTCATTTTTATTATAATGGCATGGTCCAGCCATGAGCACTGAATATTTCTCCAACTATTTAAGTTGTTACTTATTTTGTTAAGGAGCACATGTATTTTATATGCTTTGGTAGAATGATCCCCAAATAATTCATATATTTTGCAGTCATTTTGGAATGGGATTTCTCTTTCTATTGTTGCCTCTTGGACATTCTTATTATTATAGAGAAATGCAGTTGATTTTTGAGAGTTTATTTTGTAGCCTTCAACTTTGTTGAAGTTATTGTCTCAATTAGTATCTTTGCTAATTTCCTAAGATTTTCCAAATATATCATCATGTCATTAGTAAATAATTTTCTCTCCTCTTTGCCTATATTTATGTTTTTAATTTCTTTTTTGTGTCTTATTGCTATTATTAGGATTTCTAGAACTATGTCAAATCATAGTGGGAAGAATAAGCATCCTTGCTTTATTATGTGCCTACTGGGAAAGCTTGTAGTATATCTTCATTTTATATGATCTTTACTTTTTGTTTTAAATAGATACATTTTATAATATTTAAAAGGTCTCTCTATTCCTATATTTTATAGGATTTTTAGCATAAATGAATATTGTATTTTGTCAACTTTTTTTCTACAACTATTGAGATAATCATGTGGTTTGGGATTTTTTGCTTTTAATATGATTATGTTGGTTGTTTTCCTAATATTGAACCATCCTTGTATCCCTGGTATAAATCCATGATAATAATGAATGATTTCTTGGATAAATCATTGAGTCTGCCAGGGTTGCATTTAGAATTTTTGAATCTATATTCATTAATGATGTTGATCTATCATTTTCCTTATGTGCTTTATCCTTCTTTGGTATAATAGGTATTAAGACTGTCTCATAAACAAATCCTGACAGAGTTGATTCTTTCTTAATTTTTGAGAATAAGGATAATAATAATAATAAAAGCTAACATTTATACAGTCTGTTAAGGTGTGCGAAGTACTTTACAAATATTATTTTATCTCCACAACAACCCTAGGTTGTTTCTATTATCATCACCATTTTGCAGATGAGGAAATTGAGGCAAATAGGGTTAAATGACTTGCCCTCAGTCACCCAGACAATAAGTGTCTGAGGCCAGATTTGAACTTTGGAAGGTATGTCTTCCTGACTCCAGGCAGGGCACCCTATCCAATTCACCACCTATCTATTTGCCCTCTCTTAATCATTATAACTATCCAAAGGTGAAATGGGCTGCTTCTGGAGGTGATAGGTTTAAGGCTACATATTTTTCAGGTATGTCATAGCAAAGATTCCTTTTGGTATAGGTGGGATTAAATGACCACAGAGGTCTCTAAAGGAGCACACTATACTCAGACCACTGGGCAAATGCCTGACCATCACCTAGCATGCCCACAGCCCCCATGATGTAGAAAGTAATGACTTCCTCATAAGCTTCTTTGAAAGGAAAAATCTTCAACCCCTAAACTCCCATATAGCCTCCGAATAGCCTCTTATTTCCCAGGGCTGTGCTCTTCTACTGTGGCTTGTCTTGCGGCATGGAATAGAGAGCTAAAAGGCTGAGAAATTTGCACTAAACAAGACTTCCTAGCTCATGATGGAACCTGGCTTCATCCAGTTCTCAGTACCATGCCCTAAAAGAAGGTCATGGGCAGCTAGCTGAGTAGTGCAGTGGATAGACGGCTGGAGCCAGCATCAGAAAGACTCATCTCCCTGAGTTTAAATCTGGCCTCAGACACTTACTGGCTATGTGACCCTAGTAAGTCATTTAACCCTGTTTGCCTCAGTTTCCTTATCTGTAAAATGAACTGGAGAAGGAAATGGCAAACCTCTCCAGTATCTCTGCCAAGAAAACCCCAAATGGAATCACAAAGTCAGACACAACTGAAAAACGGCTGAACCACAAAAAGAAGGTCATGCTGAAGCCTCCTATGTCTAAGGTCTGAGCAATGCTTTCTAACTGTTTTCAGGATGTAAAACTGCATGTTAGGAATATCTCCTGTACCTCCCAAACTTTACCCAAAGTTATCTGTGGTTCCAGCAACCACCCCTCACAATACCTCTCCCAAACACATTGTACTTTGACATAGAATACAATTAATCCCTCCTACCCCTAAAGAGAATGGAGTGACCCCCAAGACCGGGGGAATCCTACGGATTCTATGTTAAAATACAAATGTGCAGTCTTAAGTATTTAAATGTTATAAAGGAAGACAATGGTAACTCCCAGGGGCCAGGTAGAGGTACATTTAACATGTAAATGTGCACTATGAATCCCTGAATGGGGGGATTATACAGGGATAAAGTGAACTATGTTCCAGGGGAAAGATGTCCAGGTGGAATAGTGGAGAGTTAAAGAGAGCTTTTAGAGAAAAATAGCCAAGGAGGTTTGTGCACAGTAAGCATCAACAAAATATTTATTGGTCAGCTTAGACTTAGAGGAAGGGAAAAAATATAAGTACCCAGATAGCAATCACTAGGAAAGCAAGACTTGGGGACAGAGCCTGCAAGTAGAGCCTGAGGACTGGAGAGAGGAGATTGAGAAAAAAGCAGGCTTGGTGGGTAGACCACAGCAAAAGCAGCAAATCATGGTGTAGTGAGCTTAGAGGAAGAGGAAGAGGAAGCTCTGCTTCCTAGTACATAAGGGATCTTGGAAGAAGCCTATTGATGAGGGTGAAAGAGAAAAGGGTCAAAGTTGGCTTGAAGCTTTACAACAACAACAACAAAAACAAAAAACAAACAAACTAACCTAAGATCTTGGCAACTGGTCCCATCACTTCCTGGCAAATAGAGGGAAAAGAAATGGAAGCAGGTAGATTTTACATTCTTGGTTTCAAAGATCACTGCAGATGGCTATGATAGTCATGAAATTACAGACACTCCTTGGGAGGAAAGCTATGGCAAGTCTGGACAGCATTCTAAAAAGCAGAGATATCACCTTGCCAACAAAGGTTCATATAGTCAAAGCTATGGTTTTTCCAGTAGTATTATACAGCTATGAGAGTTGGACCATAAGGAAAGCTGAGTGCTGCACAAGCAATACTTTCAAATTGTGATGCTGGAGAGGACTTTTGAGAGTCCCTTGAACATCAAGGAGATCAAATCAGCCAATACTTAAAGAAATTAATTCAGGTTATTCACTGGAAGGTCAAATACTGAAGCTGAAGCTTAAATACTTCGGTCACATAATGAGAAAATAGGACTCAATGGAAAAAACCCAAATGTTCGGAAAGATTGAAGGCAAAAGGAAAAAATGGATGGCAGAAGATGAGATGGATGGATAGTGTCATGAAAACAATGAATATGAGCTAGGACAGACTTCGACAGACAGTGGAGGATAGAGGGGCCTGCGATGCTATGGTCTATGGGGTCATAAAGAATTGGACATGACAGAACAACAACAACAACACATGTCGCCTCATCTGTGCATCTTAATATCTTCATTGATAAAATGAAGAGGTTGAGTGAAATGCGTTCCAAGGTCCCCTCTAGCTCTAACTGGTAGAGTAGATGACTTCAGGGGCAGCAGTTACAAGAGCAATCTGAGCCTCCACACAAAAGGACCTTATTCCTCCATAGATCCAAAAGGAGACCCAAGGCAATGGCTTGACCTAGGACAGAACAACTGTGACTAAAGGTCAGTACCTGAGGAATCCTTAGGAATTAATATGAAACTCAACAAGACCCAACTCACATCCTACCTACTCCATGAAGTCTTCACTGGCTGTATCAGCCCACACTGATTTCAGAATCATAAAATCTCATAGAGGGAAAGGACCTTGAAGACCATCTTGTCCAACCTATACCTGAACAGGTATCTCCTCTACAAAATCCACCCAACTCTAAGCATTTTTCAGTGGCTGACCCCCATGCCTAGAACTCCCCTCCTCCTCAATCTCTGCCTCCTGGATTCTCTGGCATCCTTCAAGTGTCATTTAAGTGTTACCTTCTGCAGAAATCCTTTCCCAGCCTTCCTTAATCTTAGTGCCTTCCCTCTGAGATTTGTTTCCATTTCATCCAGTTACGGTTTTTTTTTTTTAGGCAATTGGGATTAAGTGACTTGCCCAGGGTCACACATCTAGTAAGTGTCAAGTGTTTGGTGTGAGGCCGGATTTGAACTCAGGTCCTCCTGACTTCAGGGCTGGTGCTCTATCCACTGTGCCACCCAGCTGCCCCTTCATCCAGTATGTTATCCTGCATGTGCATTGTCTGCATGTTGTCTCTCCAATTAGGCTATGAGCTCTGGCGGACGGGGACAGTTTTGTGGGTTTCTTTGTATCCCCAGTACTTAGCACAATGTCTAGCACACAGTAGGTACTTAATAGATTCATAACGATTTGACTATTAAATGCAGCCCACTATTCTAGCCTGTCAAAAATGTTTTTGGATCCTGACTTTGCTTTTAATAAATCAATTAATAAACATTAAGTGCCTACTATGTACCAGGCATTGTACTAAATGCTGGGGGTACAAAAAGAGGCTAAAAGACAGCTCCTGACCTCAAGGAGCTTGCAATCTAATGGGGGAGACAGCATGCAAATAAATATATACAAAGAAAGCTATATAAAGTATGGGATAAATTGGAAATTTATTGAAAGAAGGAGACACTGGAATTAAGAGCGGTTAGAGAAGGCTTCCTGTAGAAGGTGGGATTTTAGCTGAGACTTTGAGGAAGCCAGGGAAGTCAGTAGTCAGAGAAGAGGAGGGAGAGCTTTCTAGATATGGGGGACAGACAGAGAGAACCCTGGGAGCTGAGAGATGGAGGGTATTCTTCATAGAGCAGCCAGGAGGCCAGTGTCATTAGGTGGAAGAATATGTATCAGGAAGCAGGGTACAAGACGAATAGGAAGGTAGGAAGGCGCTAGGTTTTGAAGGACTTTGAATGCCAAACAGAGTATTTTGTGGTTGCTCCTGGAGGCAATAGGGAGCCACAGGAGTTTATTGAATAGGGGATTGATGTACTCAGACCTACATTTTAGGAAAATCACTTTAGTGGCTGAATGGAGGGTGAATTAGAGTGGGGAGAGACTTGAGGTGTCATTCAATAGATTGGCTGCTTTGTGATGTCTGCAAAGCTGTTTCTCTCCTTTCCCTGAGGTCTGGCTGGCTTTGGAGCTTGTCCTCAGACAGCAAGAGAGGAGCAGTAACCTGAACTGGTGGAGACAAACCACGCTGTCACAAAGTGAAAGTCAGAGAGGCCCAAGGCACCTTGGCACAAAGAACTGGTTGGTTCACTTATCCCTTCTACATCCCGGGGAATAGGCTCTCCCTTTGTTCCAGAGAAGAAGTCTGGTGCTAAAAGACAAAATGTGTTGATATTATACAGTACAATACACATATTTTATGCATTTCTGAATTTCTAAACTTTTTTCTGTGTCATCTGCAGCTTCTGCAAAACTCACCCCAAATTCCCATTTAATTTCTCATGCCGTCCCCACGATATATTGGAACTGCAATGCGGAAAGTCGCCATGTGGAAAGGATAACTGTACTGTGAGCCTGTGTGAGGGGCAGGGAGAAGCTGATGCCAGAAGCAAAGTTCACTCTCAACTTTCTTTGAATTTCTTCGTCTTTTCAGTCCCATAAGGCTCCACAGTCACTTCAGGTGCTTCTGGCTTCCAGCTTCAAGAGACATCAACTGGGGACAGCTAGGTGGCACAATGGATAGAGCACTGGCTCTGAAGTCAGGAAGACCTGAGCTCAAATGTGACCTCAGACCGAACACTTGACACTTACTAGCTGTGTGACCCTGGACAAGTGACTTAACCCCAATTGCCTAAAAAAAAAAGATATCAGTGATGCCAAACCCACTTCACGTTGCTAAAGGAAGAATAAGATTCAGGAGAAAAGCCAACAATGAGAGGAGCCAGCAATCTCCATTATGTCCCTATCCCCAGCTTGCTACACTAGAGACTTCAGGGAACTTCCCCTTGGATTGGATCTGGGACTGTCTCTTAGTTGAGCTGAGATATCTTGCTCCCAATGGGAGGGCTCCTTTACTCTGTACTGTCTGGTATATATTCTCCTATGTATACTTTCTCTGATTTCTGTTTTGTTATGGATGTGGATAAATAGACTTCTTTGCTGCTTGCTATGTGTTGTGTTTATTGTGGAACTGATAGTTGGTGGGAAAGGCTTAAACTTTAGACAGAGATCTTGAGGTCTTCCTTTCCCCCAATCAGCAACCAGAAGTTTAATTTGAACCTGAGAATTACGTCCCCTAGGGGTGGGGAACCTGCAGCCTCGAGGCCACACGTAGTCCTCTAGGACCTCAAGTGTGGCCCTTTGAGTGAATCCAAACTTCACAGAATAAATCCCCTTAATAAAAGGATTTGTTCTGGAACACTTGGACTCAGTCAAAAGGTCTCCTCCAAGGACCAAGAAGGCCGTATGTGGCCTCAAGGCTGCAGGTTCCCCACCCCAGACTAATGATTGTTTTTAACTTTATTAATTTATTTTGCAGTGAACCACAATCATGTGAAACTAAAGTGTGCCTTTTATGGAAAATAAAGTTTTTCTCTGGAAAACTGTAACTCAGAATAACTGTCAGGAAAGCTGTCCAAATCCCCAAATGGGATTAACACCAAAAGGTGTTACTCGTCAACTTTTTTTAGACTAATAATTTTTAAGGGAACAGATAGATATAACTCTGGCATAGGAGCCTCTCTCTCTAAGAAGAGCAAAATGGCCAAGCTTCTGGCCCCAACCTCCTGTTTTTTCTCCTGGCAGAAAATAGAGCCTCTCACCATTGGAGAAGGGTCAGGTGAGAAGCTATAAATGTCTATTCTGGCTCCTTTCAAGTCATGTAATGACACTCCCATGTGACATATGTATGTATGGAGGTGGGGGGATAGTCTTTGCTACACATGAAAGAAAGCTGAAGAGGTGGGAGGAGGTACCTGCCTCTGGGATTATGATGGAGAAAGAAGTCTGGGGAGTCAGGAGTAAGGAACAAAAAGGAATGTAAGAGTAAACATGGGAGTTCCAAGAAGTGACCAATTAGAAGAAGGTACTTCAAAGAAAATTAGATCTTCCAGGCTGAAAAGAGGTTCAAGAGGCGCCTTCCATGATGAGAAAGCTGGTAGGGAGTGATAGTCCTGAGAAAGAAGTCCTGAGAGGGAGCAGGGAAACCCAAAGAGCAATAAAGCAGGAAACATGGCAGGCAGCCCAGGCACTTCCTTAACATGGAAATTCCAGGGCGAACTGACCAATCAGAGAAAGAGGTCAAAGGAGCAGAAGGGTCTTCCAGCATAAAAAGAGGGGAGGGGATTGTAAGTATTTTCCAAATAAGACTACTGGAGCATGAAAATGATTTAGCTGAAGCAATAGAGATATGCATGTGTTTATTTAACATACACAGTCAGGGGGTAAAGCCTAGTAAGTAGAGTACTAGAATTGGAGTTAAAAAAATGTGAGTTCAAATCCTGCCCCAGTTACTTACTACTTGTATGACCTTCAACGAGTCACTTAATTGTTCTCAGTCTCAGTTACTCCATCTGTGAAATGAGGATCATAATAAGAGCACTGACCTCCTAGGGTCAAATGAAAGACTGTGTATATAAAGTGATTCGCAAACCTTAAAGCAGTACTGGTGTTGTTGGTCAATCAGTCATATCCAACTCTTTGTGACCTTGGGGATCCTAGCACGCCAATGCATGGGGTTGGTTTTCTTCGGCAAAGATACTGGAGGTTTGCCATTTCCTTCTCCAGTGGATTATAAAGTAGTATATAAGTAAGCTGTATACACCCACATATACATATATGTATATGTAATAGCATATACATGGATATATGTATGCAGATATGCTATTGCTACCCAAGGTAAACTCTGCCTTCTTACTGTACATAATGAGTTCCTAGTTAGCAGGAGAATTTCCTGCACTACA
The DNA here is from genome assembly GCF_003287225.1 of Phascolarctos cinereus. Taxonomy (NCBI): domain Eukaryota; kingdom Metazoa; phylum Chordata; class Mammalia; order Diprotodontia; family Phascolarctidae; genus Phascolarctos; species Phascolarctos cinereus. The sequence goes on from NW_027555847.1 coordinate 331,540,716, forward strand.
GCAAAAGCCCTTAGGCCCCATCGGAGGGTAATGGCATCCTAGTGAATACTAGGGCTTAGCAAAGGGCCTGTCTATAAGGGCTGTTCCAGGCCTTCTGTGAGGTTAGAATTTCTCCCCTGTTGTCTCCTCCTCATCTTCCTTGTCAGTCAGCGCACAACAGAGTTTAAACAATGACAGCTTCGGAGCCAGAGGGAGTTCAAAGTGTCAAACTCCCCTTCAGATTGGCGTTCAGCTGAGGCTGTCAGCAGCTTAATAAGTGGGATCCCGGCCCACCTCAGAATGACTAAGCAGGATGGGGGAAGAGTCAGCAGGATTAGGAAGTCGGGAGGTTATTGGGAACTGAGCTTGATCCTCACAGTACGGAAGATAAAGACCATTTTTAACTAGGCAGGTGGACTATTGTGTAAATAGTCTACAACAGATCACCTGGGAGGTTCTGAGTGGAAGCAAAATTGCTAATGCCCAGAGCCCAGGACCACCAATCACACACACACACACACACACACACACACACACACACACACACACACACACACACACAGACTCCTCCCTCCCCACAGTCTCTGACTCCTCCCAAATCTCTGCCTCTCAAATCCAGATGTTCTTAACCCTGATTTGTTAAGGTCTAGAGTTGTCTCTCCACGTGAGTCCTTTATAAACAGAGGATTGTATATTAAGATGCTTTCAGCTTAGCTCAGGTTCCTCGGCATGGAGAGGTGATGAAGAAGGCACAGGTTTATAGTCCAGGAGAGGACACTGAAGGTGTATATAAGGAAACAGCTGGTGGTGCCCTTGGTTTTATGTTTGAGTAGTTTGTGACTGTCTTATAGTGGAGAAAGGAACTTTTGAATCTTCACATGTTGAAATGGGACTGTTCAGAAGACTGTGCTCCAAATGATATCAAATAATCATCTAGCTAATCTAACACATCCCGATTATGGGTCATTCAAAACATATACTCGTTCGGGGTATTTGGGGTGCAATGGAACAAGCAAACAATTGAAAGAAGTGATGCAATTGAAAAGTCACTAATTTGGAGTCAGAGGACTCCTGGGTCCAAATCCTGGCTTAGCCACTTACTGAGATGCATGATAATGGGCAAAATGCCTCCCCTCTGGGCTTGATTTTCCTTGTCTGTAAAATGAGAGGATTGGACTAGATGTCTACTAAAACTATTTTCCAGTTTCAAACCTAGAATGTTATAAATGAACAATAGGAGGAACAAATAAAATAAAATAAAAAGAACAGTAGAAGTTTCTTGCCAGGGGCTAAACTTCCCAGAATTCACTGGGGCCAGGAATCACAGAGGACCATGGGGGAGTGTGGAGAAAAGAGGCAGTGACAAGGATTGATCGTCAAGGCCGTGAAACTAACTGAAATACCAAAGGGAAGGCCCCACTCTCTTAAAGGAGGGCTCTTAAAATCACAGGTGGTCTCAGTAAACTGCACACACTCAGAGGCTGAATTTTCAGTCCCTGTCGCCTGACTTTGGGAGCAATTAAATTGTACTGGCATCTAATTGCACCTACAATTACCTACTTCCGGGTGCAATTAGCCACTTGCACCTAATTCTGAGTGTGCAAGTGTTTAATTGCATATGTGAGAAGGCGCAGTTCTGATAGCCCCAGTTTTTGCACCTGCAACTAATTGTGAGTTGTAAAAGAAGAGGCTTCCAACAAGACAGGTTGGAAGTGCTACTGGGGCCCATGGCGCCTTTCTGGGAGCCAGGACCTTGACCAAAGAGATTCTCTGTCTCTGTCTCTCTGTCTCTCTCTGTCTCCCTCCCTCCCTCCCTCTCTCTCTCTCTCTCTCTCTTTCTCCTTCTCCCTTTCTCTCTGTCTCTCACACATACACACACACACCACTTAAGCCCCCTCCTTCTCCCTTGCCCCACCTTTCTCTACCTTCTGCTCTCCTCAATGACCTCTGAGCATCCCGAGGTATGGTGTGAAGACTGAAGCACAAGAACCCATGAATACAGACAAAGGCAATTGGATGTCTTTAGCTTGGGGCCAGAAGGCCAACAAAGGATTATTCAGACTGATGCTATGGAGCTGAGTTTAGATGCAATTATTCAAATAAAAATTCCAGGAGAATAGTTTGGGGGTGTGAAGGGGGTGACTAGGCAACAATTGTCATTGTCTTCTAGAGAACTCCCCCTTCTCTCCATTTCAGATAGTACAGCCCTTGTCTGATTCTAATGCAGATCCGAGAAATGTCTAAATACTTTACCTAAACCCATTGATCAAGATGGCCTGACCAGTCTGCTCTAGCTTACTCAGGGTCACACAGATGGTAAATCCTGGAGCCAGGATGCAAACACAGATCTCTCCTGAGCCAAACCTGTACTGCCTGGATGATTCAAGCATTGAATGACCTTCTCAACTTGAGAGCCCTATTCCTATTACCTTTTGCTCAAAAAAACAAAACCTAGCTCTGGGGCTATTGAAACTAGGTTCATAAATTCAGATTCCTAAAGAACCTTAGAGGTCATTTAATCTTAAGACCTTTGGTCCCAGAGAGGTTGAGTGACTTGCCCTAAGTTTCACAGGCAGGGCCAAGAGTTACAACTCTTTCCACTAAACCACAACTGCTATTTCCTTACTAATGAATAATTTAATAGATATTCATTATTTCTTAATAATTTAAATAATAGCTAACAATTATGTAGCACTATGTGCAAGCACTGTGCTAAGCATTTTGTAATAATCTAATAATAATAATGAAGATGACAATGATTAATGATCAATGATAAGTAAGATTTATATAGCACCTACTATGTGCCAAGCATTGTGCTGAACTTTACAACACCAACAATAATCATGACTAACATTTATATAGCCTTACTGTATACCAGGCACTGTGTTAAGCACTTTATCATTATTATCCCACTTGATATTCACAACAACCCTAGGAGCTAGATGTTTTTATTATCCACATGTTACAGATAAGAAAACTGAGGCAAATAGAGGTTAACTGAATTGCCCCAGGTCACATAGCTAGTATGTGTCTGAAGCTGGATTTGAACTCAGGTCTTCCCGACTCCAGATATAGCACTCTAAGCACTATGCTGGCTAGCAGCCTTAAATAATCTGAATTAACAATTTTGAATGAAATCAGAGGACCTTGTAAAAAATTGTCCTGTGATTAGCTATTAAATACATTTTGATCAATTTTTGCACATAGGCTGAGAAGGAATAATGCTGAACAACATCATTTGTATAGTTCAGAACTTAAATTTGAGTGAAATATCCAATCCACTTCTCTCTTTTTTTAAGCTGTCCTTGGATGAATGCAGAAGTGGGGGTGAGGGATAGGCTGACCATGTTACCCTGGGAAGTTAAGGAGGCACAGCAAAGTCAATAGGGACAAAGAGACAATCTGAGTGTCTGCTCCCATTCTTTCTCTTAACAGAGACAACAAAAAGTAACCCTCCCTCTGGGAAAGCTTCTCACATGCTCCTGGTCCTTCCGGGTGGAAGCGGGTAATGCTCTTATTGGCAGAGTGATAATTAGGGAGGGCCAAAGGGGTACTTGGGAGTGGAGGGCCGTCTCCCTCCTCACTCTGAGAGAAAAAAAAACACACACACAAGATAGGAAAACTAATAGCACTAAAGTCAAACTTTACAACTTCAAAGTCTTACTTAAGGCAAGTCCTAATAATCTGAACGGTTTTCTTAGCTTCCTTGTCCCCATTGCTCCCTCCTTTTAAACCTTACTCTCTTTTTATTAAGAAGTGCTCTTCTGATTTCTGTCATTCTGGACCCACCTCATCTTTCACCTTTTGCTTCCCCCAAACTGACTAATACCTCTTTCCATTTGGTGGGCAATGAGCCACATACATGTAAGAGGACACGGCTCCTGATTGACTGAGAGACTTCTGAGTTCTTTGTGCTATGTGTCAGTGGTTAAAGAACTTACTTAAAGAGATTATTGGGGGAACCTCCAGAGAAAGACTTCAAGAAGGTGGTGAAAAGAGAAAAGACAGAACTTCTGAATGGTTCATGGGAGCCCCCAGAGAAGGTGACCTGGCCACCAACGTGTCCTTTGACTCCCAGCACTTGCAGCCTTAGGTTCTGCTAAAGCATACTCCCCTTGGTTAGATAACTCTCTCTCTCTCTCTCTCTCTCTCTCTCTCTCTCTCTCTCTCTCTCTCTCTCTCTCTCTCTCTCTTTCTCTCTCCTGAGATCTTTTCTCTCCAAAGAGAAAAACTTCTTTAAGCTTATGTATTCTTTGGTCCCTTCTATTTTGTATAAATTTCCTAATTTTCATTTCCTATTTACTTTAACAAAGAGGTGTGCTAGCTAGTAGTGATGGTCCGATGGTTGTTTGTATGTTTGTGGGAGGAGGCTAAGCTGGTTATAGTAAGCTGTGTATTTCTCTCCCCTTGAAAGCAATCCCAGAAAGTATTTTTTTATTCTAAACCTATTGCACCCTTACACTACCAATATTTGAAGTGTGGTAGACATATAATTCTAGCCCATTTCTCTTCTGGAGATGAGCCAGAGAAGAAGACATCATGAAGTCATGCCTTCCTCTAGACCTCCACCAAGGTAGCCACTCCTGAAGATGGATGGGGTAGGTCCTAGATGAGATAACCACCCATGCCACACCATGACAGCCAATTTTATTTCATAGCCCAACCACACTTATATCTTACACCAGGAGTCCTTAACCTGGCATCTGTGAACTTTTTATTCAAAATATTTTGATAACCTTACTTCAGTACAGTTGATGTGCTTTGTAATCCTATGCATTTTATTTTTAAAATATTATTCTGAGAAAGGGTCTATAGGTCTCACCAGACTGCCAGAGAAGGGCACTTACTAAGATTTACCACATTCTAAGCACTGTGGAAATGTTGAGTATAAAAGCTAAGGTAGTCCCAGGCCCTCAAGGAACTTCCATCGAAAAGTGATAGATAGCCAGGGAAAGATTTTTTGGTTTAGAAACATAGGAAAGAAACAAACATTTATTAATCTCCCAGTACATGCCAGGCATTATGCTAAGTACTTTACAAATATTATCTCATTTGATCTTCACAATAACATGTGATTTAGGTGCTGTTGTCATCCCACTTTGCAGTTGAGCAAACTGAAGCAGACAGAGATTAAGTGACTTGCCCAAGGTCACACAGCTAGTAAGTGTCTGAGGCAGGATTTGAAATCAGGTCTTCCTGACTCCAGGACTGGCATTCTATCCACCATGCCACCTAGTTTGGGGTGGGGGTAGGAGGGAGGGGAACAATGACTTGTGAAATTTGGCACTTATTTTAGAGGGGAGGGAGACCTGATGCTGGATGACCCGACCCCACTGCCACCCACCCCAGTCACAACACAATAAGTTGTTCCAATACCTCTGCCTTTCCCTGAATCCTGTTCCCCAGGTTAGTCTATCAAAGGAAACAACACAAAATAAATACAAGGTCATGGAGATGGAGAGAAATGGAGGGAAGATGGGGGGAACTGGAGTTCTGAAGGAAGCAAGAGATTTGAAGAGCCTGACTTGAGGCAGGGGTGCATTCCAAGAACAGAACACAGCTGATGCAAAAGTGCAGAGACAGGAGAGGCGAGTATCGTGTGTGAGGAACAGCAGGAAGGCCACTTTGGATGTACCACTGCTAACTCCTCATCGCCTCCAGGATGAAATACACAACCTTTTGTTTGGCATTCAAGGTCCTTCATAACCTGCACCCTCCCCATACAGACACCCCTTTTTACCCCTTCACTGCCCATTCTACATACTCTAGGGACAATGACTCTCTACAACAAGTGCCTCTACTTTTCTCTCCTCTCACTCTCTCCTTAACTCTTTACAATCTGGCTTCTGACCTCATCATCCCACTAAAACTGTTCTCTCCAGAATCACCAGTGATCTCTTCATTGCTCAGTCCAACGGCTTTTTCTCAGTTCTCACTCTCCTCAACCTGTCTGCAGCCTATGACACTGTTGAGCAGCCTCTCCTCCTTGACGCCAGCCTCTCCTGGCTTCCGTCCCACTTCTCTGACTGCTCCTTCTCTGTCTCCTTGACTGAACTGTCCTCCAGATCATGCCTTCTAACCATAAGTGACCCTTAGGGCTCTGTCTTCAGCCCTCTTTTCTTCTCCCCCTATGCTAGGTCACTTGGTGATCTCATCAGCTCCCCTGGATTTTATTGCAATTTCTATGCTAATGATTCTCAAATCTGCTTTTCCTGCCCTACCTTTCTCTCCTGACTTCCAGTCTCACATCTACAACTGCCTTTCAGACATCTCAAACTGGATGTCTCATCTTAAACTCAATATGTTCAAAATGGAATTCAATATCTTTTCCCCTGAACCCTGCCTCCCACCTACCTTCCCTATTACTGTAGAGAGCAACACCATCTCCCAGTTCCTCAAGATCACAGCCTAGGGGTCACCCTGGACTCCTCACAATCTCTCACCCCACCCCACTCCCATACCCAATCAGTTGCAAAGACCTGCCAGTTTCACCTTTGCAATATCTCTTGAATGTACTCCCTTCTCTCCTCTGACACTGCCCCCACTCTGATGCAAGCCCTTCTCAACCTCACACCTGGGCTATTGCAATAACCTGCTGGTGTTCTGCCTGCCTCAAGTCTCTCCCTACTCCAGTCCATCCTCCATTCAGCCACCAAAATGATTTCCCTAAAGCATAAGTCCAATTACATTACTCCCATGCTCAATAAACTCCAGTAGCTCCCTACCACCTCCAGGATGAAATACAAAATCTTCTGTTTGGCATTCAACACCCTTCACGATCTAATCCCCTCCTAATCTTCTGACACCTTATTCCCAACAAGTACTCTTCAATCCAATGGCAATGGTATCTTGGCTGTTTCATAAACAAGATATTTCAGCTCTCAACTCTGGGCATTTTTTCTGGCTGTCCACCGTGCCTGAAATGCTCTCCCTCCTCATCTTCATGTGCTGCCTTCCCTTAAGTCCCAACTAAAAATCCCACCTTCTATAGGAAGCCTGTCCCAGTTTCCCTTAATTCTAGTGCCTTCCCTCTGTTACCTCCTTTTTATCCTGTATATAGTTTGCATTGTATATATTTGTTTGCATGTTGTCTTCCCCATTAAATTGTAAGTTCCATAAGGGCAGGAGCTGTTTTTTGCCTCTTTTTGTATCCCTAATGCTTAGCACAGTGCCTGGTACTTGGTGGGCATTTATTAAGTGTTTATTGACTAACTGACTATCATAGAATACTGGGAGAGAAATAACATATCATAAGTCTGGAAAGGTAGATTGGGGTCAGATGGTAAAGGGCTTTAAAAAACAAACAGAAGAACTTTTATATTTGGTCCTATAGGCAGCAGGGAATCATTGCAGTTTATTGAGAGGGAGAGTGACTTGGTCAGATCTTTAATTTAGGAAAACTCACTTTGTGGCACAGTGGATAGAGCTCTGGGTCTGAAGTCAAGAAGACTTGAATTCCAACTCCACCTCATATACTTACTGGCTATGTGACCTTGGATAAGTCACTTAACTAGTTTCCCTCAGTTTCCTTAACTGTAAAATGGGGATAATAATAACCCTTACTTTACAGGGTTATTATGAGGATCAAATGAGATAGTATTCATAAAAGCTTTTAGTATAGTACCTGGCATGTAGCAGGAACTATAGAAAATTATATTTATAATAATATAATTATATTATTCCCTTATCTTCCTTCCCTTACGGGGAAGGAGACTAATCAAAGTGTATTGTAATAATCCAAACGAGGTCATGAGAGTCTAAAGTAGGGTGGTGACTGTGTAAACAGAGAAAAGGGGACTATTGCTATAATCTCCTAACTCATCTCCCTGCATCTAACCTTCTTCTCTAATCCAGCCTCCACACAGCTGCCCAACTGATATTCCTAAAGCATATATCTTCTAATGGGCTCAAGACCATGGCATTTCCTGCTCAAGAAACTTCAAATGTCCCTATTGCCTCCAAGATAAAATACAAAATTCCTGTGTTTGGTATTTCAAAATGTTTACAACCTAAGGCTATAGTTCCAATGTGGTTATTAGATATGGCTCTCCCTCACATGTCCTACAGCCCAGCCACTCTGATCTCCTTGTCCTTCTATAGACATAGCACCCCATCTAGGTAAGTCATTAACTTCTCTGGGCTTCAATTTTCTCTTTTATCAGACGAGAAATTTGGATTAGATGGCCTCTAAGGGCCTTTCCATGTGCAGCTAGGTGGCACAGTGGATAGAGTGCCAGCCTAGAGTTAGGAGGACCTAAGTTCAAATTCAGTCTCAGACACTTAATAGCTATGTGACCCTGGGCAAGTGACTTAATGCTGTTTGCCTCAGTTCCTCATTTGTAAAATGATCTGGAGAAGGAAATGGCAAACCACTTCAGTATGTTTGCCAAGAAAACCCCAAATGGGGTCACAAAGAGTCAGACACAACTGAAAACAACTAAACAAGTCCTCTCCAGTTAGAAATCCTAAGACACTATAGGAGATTTGAGAGCTTACTGTGGATACCCATGGGGGATAAAAAAAATATTGCAGACCTAGACTTTGAGACATATAAATGTAAATAAATCAAATAATTTATGCCAATATATGGAAAATGCCAAGTGACTGGTATAGCTACTGAGTGCTTTTGGTCTTCAGAGGAGAAAGAGAACATTTAGGCAAACATGGTCAAAGCAGGCTTCAAGGTCAAGTCTCATTCTGGTTAAGGAAAAAACAGCTCTGATATTATGGTCATAAGCAAGGTTTTTTATAATGACCTTCACACTGAGAAATCGGACATCACAGACTTAGCAGTCTGTGTCTAAACCTAAATCTTGCCAGACAGCTAACAGTCTGAGGAGCCTCATCTTCCCACCGGCAGATGAAAGGCCAGGGGGTTACAAACTTTTAGAAGAAGCCCTATGCTGGTATTATGTGATGGGGAAGTCAATTCACTTTTTCCCCATTCTGTTCAATAAGTATTTATTAGATAAGGACCTCACAGATTGTTATTGTTCCTCATTCATTCTCAAAGAGGAACAATGACACGGGGGGTGGGGGGTGGGGAGGGTGATGTCTTGACTTTCAAGTGGATTGGATTTAAGTGAGGCAGAGCTGTGCAAAGTCATCAGCCTCACTCTCATCTGAGACCAATGGCAAGACAAAGGTCAGATTGACTGGAGATGGCCCCAGATGTCCCAAGGTGGGAGACCTTGGCCTTTTTAAGCTAAGGTCTTTCCCAGGTTTCAGTTTGTCTGAGGCAACACCCATTCAGTGATTTAAGGCTTGGTTAGGTAAGAAATGAGGCAAAGATGACCTAGTTTGTCTACTCAAAAAAAAATACATCAGTCTGGGAGGGGAAGACCCTCAGGGTTTCTGGCCAGAACAGGTAAGGACCTACTATGTGCCAGGAACTGGGAATACAAAGACAAATACGAGTATGTCTCTCTTCTCAAGAAAATTACATTCTACTGTAGAGGGTGGGGAGATGTGGGAGTGGGTCAGGGGAAATGGGGGGTACAAGTTGGGGGATGGGAGGTGTTGGGGGGATGGAGAGGGTGGAAATACAACTCCTATACAGATAAGTAAAAATATATATATATATGTATATATATATAAATGTATATATACACATATGAGTGTATATACACATATATATGTATACATAAATTAATACCAAATTATAACAGTATGATGGAGGTCCTAACAACTAGCGGATCAGTGAAATGGTGCTTGAGCTGGTCCTTAAAAAAAGCTGGGGATTCCAAGAGTCAGCGGGTGAGAACATTCTAGGCATGAGGGATAGTCTGGCCCAGGAGTGGGGAACCTGTAGCCTTGGGGCCACATGTGGCCTTCTAGATCCTTGTGTAAAGACTTTCGACTGAGTCCGAGTTTAACTGAACAAATCCTTTTATTAAGGGGATTTGTTCTGTGAAGTTTGGATTCAGTCAAAGGGCTGCACTTGAGGATGGAGAGGGCCCTTAGAGGCCATCTAATCCAAATTTCTCATCTGATAAAAGAGAAAATTGAAGCCCAGAGAAGTTAATGACTTACCTAGAGTCATGTAACTCATAAAGGGCAGAACTGGAGTTTGAATTCTAGTCCCTTGACTCTAAATCAAACATTCTTTCCACTCTACCACACTGCGTCTCTCTTTCATTGATGACCCCAATATACCTTCTGATAGCTCACCCTGATCTCACCATCACTTGGCTTCCTTCATTTTAATTTCTTAGACCACTTCAGCCCTATTCTTGAATGGCCATATTTTGGATCTCCTAATTGCTTAGAATTATTCCAACTCTGAGATGCCAAACTATAAACTCCTCCTACCTGACCACCATCTCCCATCTCTCCATCTATGCCCTAACCTATTAAATTTGCTCTTCACTCTCAACGTGACCTTTGGCCCTTCCCTATTCTACTGGTACATTGGTCCTCTTCTAACTTTATTAACCTCCCTGTTTAACCGAAGCCCTATGTTCAATCCTTTAAACAATACTCTACCACTAGAAGCCCTTGAACCTGACCTTCCGCTGTACCTTCCCTGTAATCCCTAGCCCTGGGAAACCCCAGCCTTCTACTTTCTCTGCTCCTAATCCCGGCCTGGTTAGCAGTTCTGGAGACATTCACAATGTGAATGATGTCCACTTCAAATTTCATGCTCCTTAACCCTAGCTGTGGCCATACTGTATAGCAGTATTTTCTTCATCTCTTTATTAATTCTCCATTATGGAAGATCTTAACTCAGGGTTTGTGTACTTGGTGTTTTAGATAGATAGATAGATAGATAGATAGATAGATAGATAGATAGATAGATAGATAATGGTATTTAAGTATAATTGTTGTTGTTCAGTTGCTTTTTAATAGTGTCTGATTCTTCATGAAGTCATGTAGGGTTTTCTTGGCTGAGATAGTGGGGTAGTCTTCCATTTCCTTCTCCAGCTCATTTTACAGATGAGAAAACTGAGGCATACAGAGTTAAGTGACTTGCCCAGGATCACACAGCTAGTTAAGTGTCTGAGACCATATTTGAACTCATGAAGATGAGTCTTCACAACTCTAGGTCTGGTGCTATATCCACTATGCCACCTAGCTACCCTAAATCCAATTAGAATAATGCTGTCTAGTGCCCAAAATAAAATACATAGGATAACCCCATTTCCAGTTTAGGAAACTGGGTGGGACAACATAGGTCAAACCTGTGTCAGGGTCTCCAAGGAAAAACAACCTTGCTGAGGGAGGCAAGTTCTCACACCTACGAGAGACCCTGACACGGGTTTCTGATGTGTCATGAGGAAAGTGCTTTGTAAACCGAAACTGTTATATAAATATGAGCTATTACGAACTCCACTCCTTTGAATTTCCCTATACCTGTTTCTTCATCTAGTGTCTCCTGCTTCTGCCTGTCTCAGGGAAGGAGGTGATCCTTTCTCTTCCCAATGCTAATCCTGCTACCACTGACTCCATCTCCTCCTTCTTTTTCCAGGGAATTTTTCCGGAAGCCATTCCTCTCTCTATTGCATCTACAATCTCTCCATCTCCACAGGCTTCTTCTGGACCCTTTACCTATATGCCCAGGGCTCTCCAATTATTAAAGAAACATAAAAGGAAGAAAAAGAAAAGCTTTTACTTAATCCTACTAACCATGTGGACTTTCAGCCTTTATCTTCATTTTCCCTGACCATTGGACCATGAAAGGGGCTTAGCTCTGCCACCAGCTACTTGTGTGAGTTCTGGCAAGTCACCTTACCTCTCTGGGCCTCAGTTTCCTCACCAGTCAAATGAGAGAGTAAGACTAGGTGACTTTTAATGCTCCTTCCATTCTGACATTCTGGCCCTAAGCCGATGACTCACATGTTGAAAGGAAGGAAGGAAATGTGCATTTATGAATCACCAGCTGTGTGCCAGGCACTGTGCTAAGTGCTAAGTGTTTTACAAAAACTATCTCATTTGATGTACAAGGTGCTCAATGAGTGCTAGTGAAATGAATGCATAAATTAATTGATTGACTTCATAGAAAAATAGTTACTACCTCAACAGCAATTAATTAAATACCAAATATGGCCAAATTAATTTTTATTTAAAAACATCTACTCTTTTCAGTAATTGATACTTGATAATAATGAATAATTATTATCTAACATGTATCTCACTTATGAAAGATAACTTATGATGTGTCAGGTACTATGCTAAGTTCTTTACAAATATTATCTCATGTGATCCTCACAACAACCCTGGGAGATAGGTGCTGTTATTATCCCCATTTTACAGATGAGGGAACTGAGGCAGAGGGTCATAGACTAGTGCCTGAGCTTAGATTTGAACTGAGATCTTCCTGACTCCACACCCAGCCCGTCTCTCCAATCACACCTCCCTCCTCTCCCACCCTTGCTGCATCAGATCCTATTGTCAGTCAGGCAGCAAGAGGAGCAGAGAAGCAATTTTTGTCACCCCTTCAAAGCCCTTGGTTCTCTCCTAGTGTCTGAAGATATTGCCTCACTAGGTGTGTTGTTAAGCAAATAAGAAGACATGTTTAAGTCCTGTGGTTTCTACCTCCTTATCTCTCACATCTAATCTTTCCTCTCTACTCACACACCCACCACCTTAGCTACGGATCTTGGAAAAGCTTAAGCACGCTCTCCTTCACCTCCCATTTATTCTACTGCAATGGCCTCCTAATTGGTCTCCTTGCTTCAAATCTCTCCTCCTTCCAATCTATTCTAAATTGGGGGCCCAGAGAATGCACAGCACCCTCTCCTCCCCACCCCGTCCTTGCCTGGCTGAAGCAAATTCCTTATGTGAAGAACCTGGGAACCTTGCTTCCAGGAGAATCATGATGAATTATGCAGGAGTCTGGATAGCTAGGTGGCACCACAGTGCACAGAGTGTCGGACCTGAAGTCAAGAAGACCTGAGTTCAAATACAGACTCAGACACTTCCTAGCTGTGTGACCCTAGGCAAATCACTTAATCTCTGCCTCAGTTTCCTCAACTGCAAAATCGGGACAACAATAAGCACCTATCTCCTAGAGTGATTGTGAGGATCAAACAAGGTAATATTTGTTAAATGCTTATCATGGTACCTGGCATATACTAAGCACTTAATAAATGTTGGTGACTTTCTTTGCTTGAAGAAACTGTGGAGCATGCATAGACATTCTGTAACTGTTTCTGGATGGCTAATACGTGGTCAGGAGGAACCTTTTTCAGTAGGCTGTGTAACTAGAACTGCCAGCATCTTCCAAAGGGCCCGGTCAACTTTGGCCTTCTCCACTGGAAAAGCTGGGGTTTGTATTCATGTCACCTGAATCCCAATCCAGCACCTTTCCCACTGTACCATAGATTGGTTGAGAATATACCTAGATTTAAAAAAGAAAATAGATCTGCTCATTTTCTATACTGAGGTACTTATGAACTACCTCCTATTTTACAAAAAAAAAAAAAGTAGAACACCATGGAGTATTTTGCATCTTCCTGCAATACATTATAATGTATACCCATGGAATGATTGGTCTTTTAACATCTTGGGTTTAGTTTCACCTAAAAAAAGGTGCCTCCATTTTCAGGCCACCCCTACTCTCTGCTCCCACTCCCAGAGGGATGTCATAAATATCTAGTATTTTCCTGGCAAATTTACAGGATAAACTTGCCTCTTTTTGACCATCCGGGTCCATCAAGTCATTACTGTCTCTGGGCTATATATGACCCTTCTTTTGGTGTCATCTAAAGGAAGTCAGATCTCACAGGTTTGGGAATATGCCTCCCTCAACAAGGTTGTTTTTTCCTAAGACCTCCTTGGAGACCCTGACACAGGTTTGTTCTGTGTTGTTCCACCCAGTTTCCTAAGCTGGAAATGGGGTTAACTTTGCCTCACCTCCTGCTAAGCACAGAGGGAGCCAACACTGCACCCATGTCTGGAAGCCAAATCTCCACAACTTCCCTTCCAGAAGTTAAGTGGAATCATCCTTTCCTTTGCTCAGCTGCATTACAACTAGACCCCTGTGCACAAAGGCAGACTAGGCCGAAGAGCACCTCACTAGCTTGCCACCAGCCAGCCAAAAATAACTGAACCTCGGTTGTGTTTATGTGGAAACTGGAAGCTGAGGAAACAGATACTGAACTGACCACATCTGGTTTGTTGGTTTTGCCCCAGTCATGATAGGCAAAAACCAGAAACCATTCATTTCTTAAGTTAAGAAACAAGAAAATATGTCCAGTCAGTCCAGTTCTAACCCACCATCACCACTGGTGTATCCTGAGTGGTGTGGCTTACATCCTGCATGGATGGATGGGCAGACTGAATTTTCTCTTCAGCCTGGCCTGAGTGCCTGCATGAAGCTCATTAATGAGACCAGGTGGGAAGGTCTGAATGTTCTTACCCATGATGCATCAGAGTTGTGGACAGGAGTTGGTCTCCAGAGCTGTCAATTCAGCACCTTTTCACTAGGACTAAATTGACTTAAATAATTAATTTATTTCTTAAAAAGTACGCAGTGTGCCACAACAACCAAATCCACTTTTGATCTGCTCCCTGACACACAGGGCTCTTGTCAGCTGGCTTTATGCAGTCCGATGGACACATCTTATTAAATCTTACCTAGCGGGTGACATTAAATTGGAGCATGCTAAAGAGACCCTGGCTGGGGAGGATGGCTGTCTTCTCCATGCCCCATTTGAAAACAAACTGAGTAATGAGCTATTTTGCAAAACTATAACCTTCGATTGTTGGAACAGCCTTGTACTTTTGTTCTTCAAAGACAGAATCGTCCCTGGCATTATGTTTTTGACTTAGGGAAAAGAAATACTGCTGTAATTTTCATGTGTGGTTGCATTATACAGATAGCTCTCATTTCTTGTCATGTTTCATGCTGTTCCGGAACCAATAAATATTTTATGCATTTAATGCATTTGTCAGCATTCCTCTGTGTGTGGTATATGTATATGTGCACGTGTGCATAGACATGCACATAAACATCTCTATAAATATATATGTGTGTGTATGTATATATTTATACATATGTAGAGATATGTGCACAGTGTCAAATAAGCCTTCCATATTAACAAAAAACATGTGCCCTCCATCAATTGTTTGGGTGTTTCTCCATCAATTTGCATCTTATCCATTAAGGGAGGTAGAAGTGACAACAGTTTCCTGTTCTTTGCAGAAACCATGCCGTGGTCTAGACTGGAGAGAAGTAATTCTGTTAAACTTTACATACTGAATACCCTCTCAAATTGTCCTTATTCTAAGGAAAGGGCTTTTACTGCTTCAGAACCACTTGGGTTGAACAGGGGCATACAGCTCTCAATTTGAAACTCATTTTATTTCAGTTGCCTTATCTTTACTTCCTACTTTGAGGATTCCTTACTGTCCTCATCACTCTGAACATTCAATCCATGGCTGTGATGCAATCCTCCGAGCCCAGTTCCATGTTCAGTTTCCTCTACTGATGGCTTCTCCATTCCTCACTGACCATTTCCCCACCCCAACCTCCACCCCTGTCACTCACATACTCACACGTCTGACCACATGCTTCCAAAGTGTCTTTTTCCTCATTCAGATTCACACAGAACATTTCAGTAGCTTCTTTGGAGACTACCAGCATGGTACCGGTCAGGAAGAATAGACACTAGGATTGTTGCAGAAAAGTTACGTGATTATCTGTTGTGACTCTATTTATTAGGCCTTTGAGGCATTTCTGCTCTGGCTTCATCATATCATAGAGCAGGAGCTGGAAGGGACCTTGGAGGTCATTTATCTGTTCATTTTACAGATGAGAAAACTGAGGCTGAGAGAGTTTAAGTGTACTCCAGGTCACACAGCTAGGAAGAGGCAGAGCAGGGATCTAATCTCAGGTTATTTGACTCCAGAGAGACAGTGTAGTAATTAGAGAACTGGCCTAGAAGTCCAGAAGACCTGCGTTCAAGTTCTTCTCTGGAAGACACTGTCTATGTGATCCTAAGCAAATCACTTACCCTCTCTGTGATCTAGGAGACTCTACAACATTTAAATGGCAGAGAGGGTACCAATCTCCTCTGGTAGGGGAGTTTGCTAAAATAGTTGCTCTCTGTCCCAGTAAAATCATAAGAACAGTACTGATCCCCTATCCTGGCTCTAAATTAAGTGTTCTTAACTGTCTGTCTGGCTTATCCACCGTGGTCTTAGAGTTCCTTGCCCTGATTTCATAATTTCATAAATAGAGAAGTGGAGGGGACCTCAGATTTCATCAATATTATTTCATCAGTAGATGGTGTCTATGCCATCATTAGCACTCAGTTCTCCTCACCCTCAGGTCAGTGCTTTTCCTAGCCCACCATGCTGCTGGAAATCCATCAGTTACACAGTTACATAGTTGGATTTGCTTTTTTTTATTGCCTGCTCCAAATAGGTATCCAGGGAATAGGATGCTACTTTCACTTCACAGTCCAAATGGTCAGAGTAGAGCTATGGAGGGAATACCAATGGATGAGGAAATCACAATTCTGATGGTGTGTGACTTTGGAATGCTTCTTTAACTACCCCATGCCTCAATTTACCCATTTGCACAGCTAAACAATAGGCTGGGGATTTGGGAACTCGGCATTCTTCTCCTGACTCCAGCTCCTATTAAGCAATTTCTGCCTTAGGCAATTTAATTAAATTCTATTTTCACACCTTGTAAATGGGGATAATCAGACTGACTTGACCTCAGAGGGTTGCTATGGAGGCTAGGAAATAGAGTCCTGCATGGACAAACTTTCCCGTTCCCACAAACCCAAACCATTGATGGCCACTGGCTTTCAGTTCACAAATGCAATCTAATTAGCATCAGCTTCCCTGAAGTCCACCAGTCCCTTAGCCAGATCTGCTATCTAAGCAAGGTGCATGTGGAGTGGGGGAAGGGAGAAAGGAAAGGAAGGAGGCTGATTTCAGTCCAGCAGACATTAATCAGCCCCATCCCCTCCAGTGGAAACAAAAGGAAACCGCAGCCTGAAGGTCCTGCCTCAGTGGAACAAATAATTAATAGAAAGAGTGACAAGAGCTTCCATTAAAGTCCTAACGGGGTGTCAAGGTGACCCCCTGTATTCTCTGGTTTGTTTTTGTCCAATGATTTGAACTTTTTTTCCCCCCAAACCACTAATCTCGTTAATAAAGAGAACTCCAGGTAAGGAAAACCCCTCCAGCAATGGAGATCACCAACTAGTATCGGACTTAATGTCATAAAGAGTGGCCTGATGCACTGAGAGATTAAATGCCTTGCCTAGGGTTTCACAGCCAGTATTTCTCAGTCAGAACTTGAACCTAGATCTTCCAGTCTCTGAGGCTGAGAAACCCCCCACTGACTATTTCTTTGTGTCCAATAGGTACTTAATACATTTATTGAATTGAATTGAGCTGAATGGAATTAAACTAAATTGTGTTTTCAAAATTACAGGGCTTGGCTAGAAAGGCTTTTGGTGCGTCCAGTGTCTGAGGACCAGTAGGCCTATCTCCAAAAGTTTGGCTGCCAAGCGATAATTGTTTGGCTACATCAACTTACAGAGATGTCCCTGGAGGCTTAGAGGAGCGGTGACACGTGTGTTTTGGTGAAGGGAGCACCTTTCCCATTCCCCTCGCACCAATACATTTAAGGAACTTAATTTAAAGCATTGAAGTATACTAGGAACACGACATCCAAAATCACCAGAGGTGGCAATTATACACTTTGACCTATACCGAAATAACACCCATTTAGCGCAGAACTGTTACTGCACCAGTCACCATGCTCCTTCCACAGCTTTGACAAGTACTCTATTCATTTTCATAGGAGAACAGAGGTGTTATTGTTATTGGACAGGCAGAGGGCTAGAATAGAGTGAGCGCTGATTTAGCAGGCAGAGGAATCTCCATTCCGATACTAGCTGTGCCTGACTTTCTCTGAGCCTCAGTTTCCTCATCTAAAAAAATAAAATAAAATAAAACAGGGGTATGTATACTTAAGCTATCTACCTCACAGACCATGCTGGGGAAAATGCTTGGTAAATCTTAAAGACTCTATCATTGTTTCTCTCCTGATTCCTATACAAGAGAAAACAACAAAAAGAAGAAAGAATGACCAATACCAGACCATACCATGAAGAAATATAAACTGACTCTAAGTCATTTTTACAAGTTTAAACTGTTAAGGAAGGAAGCCCTGAGCGATGACAAGTGTATCCACTGCTCCACAGAGAAAACAAAAGCTTGATGCCAAGAGAACCTTAGTGGGTACTGCCCTGTTTCCACAATGCCCGTACCAGCAGCTCCTTGGTGGTTTAGGGTTCTAGTGAACACAGCCTGAAACAAGACAAAGAGAAGGGGAAATTGCCTGCCTAGGAACACGCACAACATTCATTTTCATAAACAACTGCAGGTAGGCCTTTTGAGGAAACACATTTACCCATATTTCCATGAGCATCAGGGCCCCTACCCGTTCTGCACAGTCAGTATGAAAGGTTGTATGCCATCGGCACATTCCACTCTCTCTGGGGCTCTCCTGCTCCTCCTCTAGGTTTGACTCAGATGCTAATTTCACCTCCACTTAATGATGAGACTCCCCTAAGTTTCTCATTTCTGACTCATGCCCCTCCAGCTCTCCCAAAATTCCTCCCTAAGGAGAGAGATGACCCTGAAAGACTTAAAGGGTTTGCAGAACACCTGGCCGTGGTAACCAGAGGGCACCAGGGAGCGACCAGGGTGCGACCAGGGTGGCCCAGCCCCTCCTTTTCAAATTCCCACCCCCCAAGGCCTGGAGGCCTTTGTCTCCAACCCTTACTCTCCAGGCCCCTTTCCCAAGGCCTGAGGGCTTGAAGAGGGCCTTGCCCTTCAGAAAAGAGGTCGCACCACCTTTGTCTCTCCAGGCCACCCGGACAGCTTTTCACGGGCTCCCTGCAAAAGGAACCCAGCCCTTTGGTAAATGCTTATTTTCTTCTTTATCAAGTTGAGAATGGAAAACAAAACAATTAATTTTAAAAGCAGCCCACAAGAATCTAAACATTATTTATGTCTCTAATTATCTCATTCTAGTGGGTATTTTAGTCCCTGTCTGGTCAGAACATTAATTATCTTCATAACTACAGCAAAAGTTAAATAATAAGCACCCAAGGCTACAGAACTACTGTAATGCGTAAGCTTAAATGAACTTATAAATTTTGTTAATGGATGCTTTATACAACTCCATATATTATAAATCAAATATGGAACCTATTCCTATCTTTTAAGGTTGCAGTGAAAAAGCTTTAACATTATTGAGAATAATTTTTATTAAGTTTAAAACTCTTCTCCCCCCCCTTTTTTTTACAGTAATGAGACTGTTATGAGGATAATTTAATCTGGTTTGTCACGAGGCACCTAGGCTTGTTAAATAAGTTAATAAATGACTATGCATTAATCAAAGTGACAAAGCTATGAAGAGCTGGGGATGGGAGACAATTCTGGTGATAGTATTAATTAGTATTTAATTAGAAACTTAGGGCCCATAAATAAAAAAATCATGGTAAGACATTTATGCAAATTGCTCTGAGACTGTAGTGGAGTTAGCTTGCTTTAAAGAAACATCATTTTTTCCCCCTAACACACGGTACACAACGGGGCTATGGACACATCACGTGGCTAGAATGAGCTATTCTTTTGTTTCCAATTTGTTCCAATTACAGGCCTGTAAATTCAGATCATTCTTTTGACTCCCTTGATTGAAATGTAGGGTTTCCACAATTTCTAATGGGAGTTCTTGAAAAGAAAACAATTTTTTTAAAGGAATAAAGCCCAAATTTTACATTCTTTTCTGCTAGTTTTCCAGGAGATGAGTGCCACCATTTTCTAAGGGACAGAATGAGAGTCCCATTTGGCATATAAATAATGCTGCCTCCTAAGATGGCAAGCCAAACATTGGGTTTTGTTATCTGGTGGCACACAGTAACTTGTATAGGCTGAGCCAGAGTAATTTTTATGATAATTATAGCGCTTCTACTTTTCTTTCTCAATAACATGCACTGAAAAATGGGCAATTTCTGATCAGCAAAGAGATAATCTATTACTCGACTCTGCGCTTCACAGTGTTTTCCTAAGGACCGTATTCCTCTGTTCAGACTTTATTATTTGTTGCATTTATTCAAGAAAGGTTACCCACAGTAAAACTGCTTTTTCTATTCACCAGTCTATCTCTGTCACGGCTCATTTATGTGTGAGCATGACTGACTGAAACCAGCATTATCCACAGCTGACAAGTGTCAGACCTATAGTTCAATCAGCCTCTTCCTTAAGATAATGCCCAGGGCCCAGTGTTTGAAGTAGTGGGACAATAAAGTGAAGAGAGACAATCAGGGTCAAATTGATCCAATTCCCTGTATATAAAAGGGATTCTGCCTAATAACAGAGCATTTTTTTCCCCTCTCCAAACACATTAGCCTTAAACAGTGACTTGGCCCTGAAGAAACTTGGTGACTGTCATGAAAATGTCTAAGTTTGAAGGCAGTAGGTTTATTGGAGCCTGGTGGTGACATCTCTTTGTGTGGGTAGATTTTATCAAATCTAGAAAAAAGATGCATTCCATATCAGATCTTTACTTAAAGAGTTATTCATATGGGCTTTTAGGCCAGGCCATCCTGCTATTGACACAGAGATCATCTTCTTGTCCTTTTGTTTTACATTTGCTTAACAGATCATTTGCATCTGCTAATAAAATTAAATCTCAGAAATGAATATAAAAGAGCCCCTTTCAGCTGCACTCCCCAATTCCCAATGCCAATATCACAAACTGAGTTCCAGAGTATGTTTCTTTATATTCAGTCTCTTTAGAACACAGAAGATAATGCAAACATTTCCTCAAAATTACCAGATCTTTCTTTAGCATCTGCGATACTAAGACTAGAATATATATTAAGGCATTTCACTAAAATTCCTGACAATAAACAACTGAGCCAAAATCAATAAAAATGCAAAGAATATATGGCACTTTCAACAGAGGAGCAGGAGTCCCATTAGAGATATGATTTTCCTGACCTTCACATCACTGAAGAAAGTCTAGCAGGCAAGGTTATCCACCTATTGAGATGGAGGATGGGATAACAGATGCTTTTAATAGGGAAGGAGGCAAGTATCAGATTACTTGGCCCCCCAAAGAGTTTGCAAGTCTAACAACTCATGATGAGGAGAAAACTCCAGGGCCGTTGCCTTGCTGGTAGGTTATCCCGCATGCTGTGATGGGGAAAGAGTGAAGCAGACACACACGCTAGAGAAGAGAAGCAGAAAATGAATCACCTTCCCAGAATGCCACTGGCCTGAGGCATGGTACAGATAGAAAAGAATTTGTTGTCCTGTAATGCCCCGAGCCCAGAATGCAAGCATTGAGTGGAGAAGAGAAGGGACTATTTTCCCACTGTGCCATAGGCAGAAGACATAGGCACAAAATTGAGGAGACCTATTCTTGGGGAAGAAAGGTGGAGGTGGGAACGGGAGAAGCACATCCAAGGTTACGGCAGCAAACGAAAGTGGGGTTTTCTGTGGAAAATGCAAGCAGGACTGGAGCTGGGTTAGATTCAGAGCTGGCATGAGGAAACTAGAGCAAAGGAGCCAGGTACTTCAGAGCTAGTAAGCCAGGAGACAGAATGCACATATTGACTTCACTGAAGTTCTGTGATTCCACCTATGTTATTGAGACTTTCTCTACTGGAATTAAAGATTGCTTTTGTCATCCCTGCGCCCATCCAACCTCCCAACCCCCATGGAAAATAAAGCAAACAGTCTTATTACCTTGCTACTAAACCCTAAGGCTAGTCCCATTTTTATCTTTGTATATTTGTCATAAAACCACTTCGTATTCAAATTGCTAATTGCTTGGTTGCTTGTAGGTGAGAAAGGTGAAATTACATTCGGTTGTTATTCAATCCTTTCTGTTGCATCGACTCTTCATGACCCCATTTGGGGTTTTCTTGGCAGAGATACTGGAGTGATTTGCCATTTCCTTCTCTAGCTCATTTTACAGATGAAGAACTGAGGCAAACTGGGTCCAGTGACTTGCCTAGGGTCACACAGCTAGTAAATGTCATAGGCTAGATTTGAACTCAGGCCTTCCTGAGTCCAGGCCTGGCACTCTATCCACTACACCACCTAGCCGCCTGAATTACATTAGGGAAGACCCAAAATTAAGCTAAATGCAATGGTTCTCAGAGAGAAAGTTCTCTTGATGGGGAAAAGCCACAAGTCACGTTGATCTTAATGGAAAGTCCCCCCAGATACCAAATGTAGTCAGAAAGGGAAAGCCAAAATATGCTACATTTTAAAGGCTCTGGGAAAGGAATACAAGAGAACTACTCCCATGGTGTCACAAGTCATAGACCTGGTCACCTGAACCAACAGCACAGGTGTGAAGAAATGTACAGGTGTGAAGGCTTTAGGCATGGTGTACCTCAACTGAGTAAAAAACTGAATATTGTCCTTTTATTACATAGAATTGGAAGAGAAAATGAAGAAGCAGCTCTCTAACTTCCCAAAGAGGGAAAAGACTGGCCAAAATAGGTTTCCTTAGCTGTAAAATGGAGTTGGTCAATTGATGTCTAAGGCCCCTTCTGGTTCTTTCTATGGTTCTAAGAGTCTCATGTTGGTGTTGCTAGGACCAGAGTCATTCAATAATTTAATGTCTATCATCCACAAACTCTTAGGCAAGAAGGCCCAACAAAAAGGGGATGATAGAATAGCTAGAATGGACCTTAATGAACATTTAGACCAGGGACTCAAGCTTTTTTCTTTTTTGGCCATAAGCATCCTTAGCAGTCTGGTGAAGCGTATTGATGGCTGCCCAGAATCATGTTGTTTTTTAAATAATTAAAGGAAATACTTCAGTTAAAATTCTCTCAGAGGTTAGTGAAACTAAAGATATCATTTTTTCTCCATCCAAATTCACAAGCTCCTTGAAATCTATTCATGGATCTATCCACCCCAGATTGGGGTTTATGGGTGCTCAAGGAGGACTAGCACCTCTGGTGTGAGGGCTTGCTGAGCCCTTTTCAGGGCTGCTCATCCAGCTTTGGTGTCTCTTTGCCACCCAACTCTTACCCATGGCTGTAGTATTTGCAGTGGCCACACCCTGGTAAACCATTTCAGCAAATGAACTTAACCAGGTTGAGGGTAACTGATGGGCCTCAAACTTGTTGGTGAGTTAAGGAGGTGTCGACCCCAAGCATGTGACTTTGCCCAGAACAATGGGTAGATGACAACAATTTGTTCCAGTGGCTATGAAAGTGTCTGAAGCAGGCGCTGTGGAGTGCTTAGAGTTGGTCAGACATTGAAGACACCAAGGTTATCCATTGCATCCCATATCATCACCAATTGTCCTGACTTTTGTCTTGCCACTGGACTTCAATGACTCTGGAGGAAAGAGTGGGACTGATGTCCTTGTGCAACTCTGCCTCACTTAAATCTAATTCACACAGGAGTCAAGACATATATCACCTATAATGTCATTGTTCCTCTTCAGAAACAAAGGACGAATAACAACAGCCCAGATTAAGAATTTCTGATCTAGATTTAATTGCCTCATTTTGCAGGTGAGGAAATTGAGATCCAGTGAGGTTAAATGACTTCCCTTAGATCACATGAGTAGAAAGGAGGAAAATCTGGATTCATACCCAGGTCTCACCTTAAATCTAGCATTCTTTCCACTCAACCACAGTTTTCTGAACACCTAATATGCCAGCTTTGAAGAAACTGACAATTATTTAGGGCTTTCACAATAATAGCTATGTCCAGTGTGGTAGCCATCCCTTCCACCCTCGCTGCCCCATTCGCAAAACCCAGCAGGGAGATCTCCTCAAGGCTGGTTCTCCTTGACCTGAACAGATTCCCAACTTTTCTGGAGTATTGTATGTAGAATGGTGCTTTTGGGTCTGAGCATGCTATTACCCAGAGCTAGTAATAGTAAAACATCAATAGCACTTTAAGGTTTGCAAAGTGCTCTACAAATATTTTCTCATTTGAGCTTCACAACCACCCAGGGAGATAAGTGTTATTATGATCCCCCTTTTACAGAGAAGGGAACTGAGACAGACAGAGGTCAAGTGATTTGCTCTGGGTCACCCGGTTAGTAGCTATCCGAGGCCACATTTGAACTCATGTCTTCCTGTCTCCTGAATCAGCACCCTATCTACCATGCCACCTTATTTCCTCTTAACTTAGAGATTTCTAAAATGTAAAAGCCCAGGATGGTTGAAAAATTCCAAAGTGACTCACCAGCATATCCAGTCATTTACTCTGGACTTGGAGTTGGGAAATGTGATTGTAATGACATTGCCCAGCACATGTCCACAAGTTCCATGTCTCCTCCTAGTTGACCACACATTCATGACACAGCACCTTGGAGTTTCAGCACTTTTGAGGATGACAAAGCAACCGTCCCACAGCCCACCACTGGCCACTGAGCAGGAAGAACCAATGACTCAGGGGACTTTTAAAAGGAGAGTGAATATATACCTTGGTTTCTCTTCCTTTAGCCCTCTTGTGGCATATTGGAACCTTGGGACTTCCTTAGCAGTCTGGCACAATGTATGGGTGCCTTCTCAGAATCATGTTTTTTAAATAATTGAAGGAAATGTTTCCATTACATTTCAGTTAGAGGTTGCTGACAATAAAGACATAATTTTTCCTTATCCCATGAGGGTTGCACAGGAGGTATTGGGAGGTCAACTAAAGGACATATATATTGTAGGGTTTTGAGTTACTTCCATTGTGTCTGTTGTATCATGGGCTTAGGTGAAGAAGCATCAGTCCTCGGGATGGATGTGTCCAGGCTCAGATGCTACTTTGTGACTTTGAGTCTGAGAGGTCTGGAAGTACTGGGTCCATCAGATGGAGCTGACTGGCAGCAGGAAAGTTCCCACATCAGAGAGGATGCTGCAAGCCTGAACTTAGCTTGCCAGAAGATATGGATTTTGAGGGAGACAGTACAGAAATGAGGTGAAACATAAAATAAGCAGTCCTACAAATTGTTTCAAGTTTAGATACTTTAAAGAATCAACCTCTTGGCAGAGTTTGACAGTAGTAGTACAATTGCTTGTTTAACATGTTTTGAATCTTTCTGTCCAAGGGGAGCTTATAGGTAGTTTTGCGTTAAGCATTTCTTTTGTTTGTAGGAAATAAACAACTGTTCCATACCTGATTCATATTGTATATTATGTACCTTTCTATTATCCCCTTTGGGCGAGACTTAAAATATGAGCCTAAATCTAAGCTTAAAGTAAATTGCCTTTGAGGCCTCATAGAGAGGTTTGATTGTTAAAAAAAAACTAAAAATGAGTGTGGGGGGGGGAAGAACCTCATCCTTCTCATTAAAAGGCAGTCTCCTCTAGCACTGAACCAAATCTACCCCCATTGCAGAGCCCAAATTTTAGAGGGCCCCCTTAGGGAGAGGGAGCAAAATTGCCCCAGTCCCTCCTAGGCCCAGCATCAGTTGCTCATGTCAGATAAGTTTGAATTCCAGATCTAATATTAAATATACTGGGGGACCATGAGGGAACCATAGTATAGTGGGTAGAGTGCTAGACTTGAAGTCAACAAATGAGACAAACCCTGGGAAGTTTCCTTAAGCACACAGAAGGATAATGATGAAAATGATGATGATGATGATGGTGATGGTGATGATGATAATGATGATGGTGGTGATGATGATAGTGATGATTGCTAGCATTTATATAATCTTTAAGGTTTGCAACATGTTTTGCAAATATTGTTTCATTTGATCCTCACAACCCTGAGAGGTAGATGCCATTATTATTCTGTTTTATAGATAAGGAAATTGAGTGAGACAGAGGTTTAAGTGACTTGCTCAGGGTCACACATCTAGTAAGTGTCCAAGGTAGGATTTGAACCCAGGTCTTTCTGACTTTTTTTTTTGGTGAGGCAATTGGAGTTAAGTGACTTGCCCAAAGTCACACAGCTAGTGAGTGTTATGTGTCTGAGACTGGATTTGAACTCAGGTCTTCCTGACTCTGGGGTCGATGCTCTATCCACTGCACCACCTAGCTGTCCCTCTTTCTAACTTTAAACTCAGTACTTTATCCACTATGCCATGCTACCTCTGTGTAAATGTTGAACTGCTTAATAAATGTGAACTCTTAATAATAGGGTAGTTACATGACTTTCTAGTTAGTGCTTCTGTTTCTGTATTTCAAGACAAATTTAAGCCACAGCACAGAATTTGTGCCCCAGGATGTTGCTAATGTATGAATCATCAAGGACTATCTCATATTCTTCTTTGTATCTGGAGCATCTAACACTATTGTTGACAAAGAGGTGCTTAACATATGCTTGTTGATTGATTGATTTATTCATTCTTCTAACAAATATTTATTTAGCCCCAAGCTTATTCATGCTATCATGGGAAATATTGAGCTATATAAAGTCCCTACTCTTTGGAAACTTACATTTTAGTTCAGGAGACAGCTTATCTTCTTCCTACTCCCTAAAAGGGACACTAAGAGAGAGAGAGACACACACACACACAACACTCATCTTCTCAGTGGGGTAGGTCTAGTAGCTTACTCCCACAAAGCCTAGTAGTGGAGTCTCTGGGTCAAGGGACATGAACATTTTAGTCATTGTAATTGCAAAATTCCCAATTGCATAGCTTTTTGCTTTTCCTAAATTGTGCTGTCTTCCTTAGACATCAATTGACATTTCAATTATCACCTCTATGAGGATAATTCCCAAACCTGTTTCTCTAAACATAGTATCTTTCCTATCTTCTCTTAACTGGATTTTCTACTCCTGAAATCCAGTCTCCTTGACTATATCCCTGATACCTGCTGACAAATTTCCCTAGAATCTGCACCTCTAGTATTTGCTTGCCTCTTAGACCTCCATCTATTGCCTCCCTTACCTCTGCTGAGACCTTGACAATATTTGTAAAGTGCGTCGCAAACCTCAAAATACTATGTAAGTGTTAGTTATCATTGTTATTTATTGTTGTTGTTATTGCTGTTGTTATTATTATTGTTACTTAGCCTAGACCTTTTACTATTAGCAACAATCACCCACCTGATATTTCTCCCACAGACTGATCTCTTAGAATAAGATAGATATCTCTATTGGCCTATCTCACAAACAGCCCACACTTGTATTGGTACTATAAATACAGAAGCACAATGGAGATATAGGTGCCAAACAAGAAATATGTCAAGTAATTATATTCTTTCTTAGGTGGCATTAAGAAAAAGAAAGAGCCATTACTAACATAGATGACTGAGATGACTGAAACTTTTGAACTTTTTGAAACTTTGAGATGGATTGGGTTGTTCTCAGAGTAAGAGTCAACCCCAGGAAAGCCCCCAGGACTCAGGAAGGGCATCAATGAATTGTGTAGAATTCTTTGGAAGTTTTAAAAATGTAGACATTTCATTCTTTCTGTATTTCTCTCACTCCCAGTTATCCTTTGTGTTGTGGCCAAGTTTGATATTGTCTACAGAGGTGAGAGTGAGGGTCAATTTTTCATTGAGTCATGAGTATATGATGATACAACCCAAAGAGCATTTTTAAAAATAAATTTTATTGATATCTTTTGTTTTTGTGTCTAACCAAAATTCCCCTTACTATTCTTCCCCTTTCCCCCTCCCAGAGAGTCATCTAATACAATAAAAGCTATTTTTGAAAGAAAGAGAAAAATCAACAAAACTGATCAACATATTAAAAAGAAGCCCAAGAATATGTGCAATATACCATGTACCATAAAAGTCTGTGATCTAGCTCACAAATGAGTTGGGGGCAGATGTATCTCATGTCACATTTGTTCTTTGGACTTTTGCAACAATCACTTTTAATTGTTTTCTAATTATTTGTTCCACCTACACTGTTATGGCCATTTTTATTGTTTTCTTGGCTCTGAGTACTTCAGATCAGACCATGCTTCTATGTATTCATCATAATTGTTATTTCTTATAGTAACATAATTTGCTTAGCCATTTTCCAATTATTAAGCATCTACTTTGCTTCCAAGTCTTTACCACAACAAAAAATGTTGCTATAAATACTTTTGGCATATGCAGGGACTTCCTTTTTATCGATGACCATCTTATCAGTGGGGTAGGTCTAGTAGCTTACTCTTACAAAGCCTCGTAGTGGAATCTCTGGGTCAAGGGATATGGACATGTTAGTCATTTTAATTGCAAAATTCTCAATTGCATAATTATACTAATTCACAGCACTACCAGCAATGTACTAGTGTGCCTATCTCTCCACAACCACTCTAAAACTGACCATTCCTATCTTTTGTCATCTTTGCCAGCTTGCAAGGTATAAGGTGAAACTTCAGTGTTTTTTCTTCTATTTTTCTTCTATTTCTTCTGTTATTAATTATTTGGAACACTCTTTCATATGGTTGTTAATAATTTTTTTTGAGAACTGTTTGTTCATAACCATTGACTATCTATTGGGGTATGGTTTTTGAATATATATCTATATCTCTCTCTATATTTATACACACATACATAGGTATATATATAAATAAAAACACATGTAGACATACGTAGAGAGAGATTATTTACTAGTTGTTTATATATTGGATACCAAACCCTTACCTAAGAAATCTGATCCAAAAAATTTTTGTTTTCTCATTCAACTGCTTCCCTTCTTATCCTTGGTTCATTAATTTTATTTGTGTAGAATCTTTTCAGGTTTCATGTAATTAGGGGGTGCAATGGATAAAGTACCAAGCCTGGAATTAGGAAGACCTGAGTTCAAATCCAGCTTCAGCCTCTGGGCAAGTCACTAAAGTGTATTTGTCTTAGTTTCTTTATCTGTAAAATAGGAATAATAATATCACCTACCTCCAAGGGATATTGTGAGGCTAAAAATGAAATAAAAATTATAAAATGCTTAGCACAGTGCTTAGCATTTAGTAAGTGCTACATAAATATTAGCTATTATTATTTTATCTTTTGTAATTGCCTCTTTACCACCTTTGGTTAAAAATATATCTTTTACTCATAACTATAAAAACATGTGATCTACTTCCCAAAGACTCAAAGGCTCATGGATTCATATAATATTTAAAGGTTTACAAAGCACTTTATTTACAAAACTACTGTGAGAAAAGTAGTGTAAGCATTATGTTCTTTTACTTACAAATGAGGAAACTGTCTTTAAGAGAGAAGTAACAATATATGCTCAATTGCCAATGTTTCTTAAACTAATCATATAGAAAGATACTAATAATAACAGCCAGCATTTATATTGCACTTTAAATTTTGCATATTATCAGGTCTTGCTGACTCCAGGTCTGGCACTCTATTCAATGTGCTGCCTAGCTACTATTAGTATAGGCAACCAGGTGGCACAATGGATGGAGCTCCAGGAGGCCTGGAGTCAGGAAGACTTCTGTAGGACAGTGCAAATCTAGCCTCAGAAACATACTGGCTATGTAACCCTGGGCAAGGGTTGCTTAACCTCTGTTTGTCTCAGTTTCCTCATCTGTAAAAATGGAGCTAGTAATAGAGCCCACCTCCCAGGGTTGTTGTGAGGATAGAGTGAGATAGCATTTGTAAAGTGCTTGGCACAATGCCTGGCACATAGTAGGTGCTCTATAAATGTTAGTTATTGTCATTACTATTATATGCCCATGAGATCATGAAAGGACAGGAAGAAGACTTGAGTAGCTAGTCTAAGGAAGATTTATCACGAAACATAGCTAGGAATCACATGGGATGAGCAAGCACAGAGGGGTCATGATCTGGGTGGTCTAGAGAGCACCCAAATTGATGAAATTGTGGTTCCACCAAAGCAAAGAAATCTACTCAGGTGCAGTACGATTTGCTGAAGTCATTGGTATGATTAGGTTCAAGATTAAGTCTAGGCATGCTTGAAAGATGTTGAGTTTTTCAGCAACATTTTGAAGATTACATTTTGTCAGAAAGGTTGGGTAAATGAGAAAGGCAGTCTGATTCAGGATGCACACTAGGAGTGAGATCAAGGAAAGCTGGGTCCCAGCAGGGGTCGACAGACAACAAGGAGGTAAAGAACGGGCTATATAACAGGCAGCTAGGTAGGTAGAATCCAGATGTCAGGCAGTGAGTTGAGAATCAGGAAGTCAGCAAACATGGGATGGCAAGGTCAAGGCAGGGCAGAGATTGGCTTTTGTTGGAGAGAAATGACTTTTTTGTCTGTGGTCTGCTCTTGACTTCTAGAGAAGAGAGAGGAAGCTGGAAATGGGAGAATGAAGTCAATTAAGATGCCTTTGAATCAGCATATGTAAGGTTAGAGCACAGAAGGGTCTGATTCTAGAAGCGAAGGAGAGAAAAGTCAGTGACAGCTGTACATTAGGTTTAATACACCACATTAGCAATAGCTATTACATACACGGGTGCATTCTATTTTTGTATCACATTAACGGATATATTAGTGGTAATTGTTCTTAATAGAATCACAAAAATGAGAGATGGAAAGGCTCTGTGGTATGATGGAATGCTGTATTTTTACCATTGATCATGATAATAAGCCTGCTTAATCATTACTTATGGAGCATGATGCAACTTTGGCAATGAGGCAGATGAAAATGAGGAGATAAACAGAATTGGTTTCCTTACTGAGTGTGAGGTCCAAGTTTTAAGGTATTTTGCTGAAGTTGTAACTGCTTGTCAATTAGTCAATGAGCTATGGCAGCCGGTGTACTTCTGAGGGATGGGTGTATGTCTTAGGGGGCTGATTTGGCAGGAGGCTGAGGGCAGAGTAATTTGGCTCTCTCAGGAAGTACAATGATTGCCTCCAGCTGAACTGCTTGGGAAGTATATTAATTCGATTAGGAAACATTTATGTTAGTTTATGTGGTATTCTGTACATCATGAAATGCACACATAAAAAATAAATTATTCATTTTGGGGGAATGATAGCATGTCTATGACATCACTGACAAACAGTAAAAGGGGCCTGGTTATGCCTGCAGTTAGGGAAATGATGCAGTGTAAGAAAGGTCTTACTTCCTTTTTTTTTTTTTAAACCCATCCCATAGGGAGCACAGCATATTCTCCATAGAAGTAGAGGCCTGACACAGTGGAAAGAGCTGTGGCTTTGGACCAAAAGGACACGTGTTCAAACCTTGCCTCTGCCTCTTGCTGCCGATGTAACCTCGAGCAGGTCAGTTTCATTGGCTGTGAAATGAGTTTATTGGACTGGATGACCTCTAAGACCTCTTCTCTCTCTAGATCTATGAGCCTACAGGTCACGAACGTACCCACTTTCCACTGTGCGTTGAGAGCCTGGAGGCCCAGCTGCCAGGGATACTAGAAAAGGAAAGGGCATAAGTTTAGTGGTCTGGAAGCAAAGATTTGATCCATACATTGTGCCATGTGGATGGTCTGAAAAGACTTACTGCCACGAAACAGATATTTGGTTTTGGACTTGTTACTTACACTCTTAGGCAGCAGTTTCCTCATCTCTAAATTAGACAATAACAGCTGTATTATCTACATCATGGGGCAGCTAAGTGGTGAAGTGGATAGAGTGTTGTGTCTGGAGTCATCTTCCTCAGTTCAAACCTGGCCTCAGACACTTGCTAGCTGTGTGACACTGGGCAAGTCACATCACCCTGTTTGCTCACTTTCCTCATCTGTCAAATGAGCTGGAGAAGGAAATGGCACACCACTCCAGCATCTTCACCAAGAAAACCCCAAATGGGGTCACAGAGAATCAGACATGACTGAAAATGACTGAACAACAAACCTACAATATAGAAGGGTTGTACACAAAGCACTTTGCCAGCCTTAACATACAAGCAATGTACAAATGTGTGGTTGTTGCTATTCTTTTTATTTTTACCCATCATTTTTTCCCTACCATAGATTATCAGACTTGACTCTTTACCATTTCAATTATCCCAAACCACAATTCGGGGAGTCCCAAAAGTCTTAGTGCAGTTTAAAGCTCTCCATAGCTTCAAATTGCTGTTAAGACTTTCGGGACATCTTGTATATCCATTCAAGCTGTGTCCCAGGGCATCTACACTCACCCTGGTTTTGTCCTGCCTCACCACGAAGATTGTGAGCACAAGCATCATTAAGAAAGAATTTGTGCTTAGGAAGATCTATAATAAGGGCCAATTATATCTCAGGCTGCACTTGGAGCTGTCTTTTCCATGGGCAGTGTGTGCAGCTTCTGTCTTCTTTGCGATAACAAAATGTGAGCCATTTGTGACCACTCAGCAATTCCTGGATTTGCAAACTCGGCTTAGTGAATGCAATCTGGTCCATGGCTTCTTCCCAGGGAAAAGCACCTTCTGCTCGCTGCACTGTGTTATGATCCAATGTGCTTTTGGTAGCTCCCACCTGCACTTGTATTGCTGGCCCTCAGATCCATCAGGCCGGGCTAGCAGATCGCTCCCTGGGATTCCATGGTATTGGAGCTGGGTGTGCTGACCCTTTGGCTATCTCCAAACAGGGCTATGGCATGCACCTGGATTTTACAACCAGATGGCAATTTTCCTCTCCCCTCAGAGCAACCTTGGGGTGTGTGTGTGTGTGGTGTGTGTGTGTGTGTGTGTGTGTATGCAGCTAGGACTTCAAATATCCAAAGGGCCATCGTGTGGGGAGAAGTTACCTCTATTCTGTGGGGCTCCATAGGCCCTGACCTAGGGCTGATGGATGGCAGTTACAGATATCAAATCTTGACTCAATATAAGGTGACTTTTCTAATAATTACAGTTCTCCAACAAGGAAACAGGCTGCCTTATTAAGGGGTAAGCCCATCAGTCAATCAATAAACATTCTTATGCACCTACTTTGTGCCAGGAACTCTACTAAGTTCTGGGGATACAGACAAACATGGGGGGGGACTGTCTGTACTCTCAGGAGCTCATGGTCTAACAGGGAGAAGACATGCAAACTACTATGTACAAACAAGCTATATAGAGTATAAATTGGAAATAATCGACAGAACAAAGGTGCTTGTCAAAAGGTGTGTTCAGATAAAGGCCAGATGACCACCTATGGGTGGGAATACAGAGGGAATTCCTGTATCAGCATCTAGATGATAACATGGATAGAGAATTGTACTTAGAGTGAGAAAAACCTGGATTCAAATTCTAGCTGAGATACTTGCTAGCTGTGTGACCCTGGGCAAGTCTTTTAACCTCTGCCTTAGTTTCCTCACCTCTAAAATGGGGATAACAACAGCACCTACCTCCAAGGGTTATTGTGAGGATTAAATGAGATAATGTGTGCAACACTCCGCAAACTTCCATCACTATATAAATATCAGTTATTATCAGATGGGAGGCTAGTTTATTATGCTAATACGTTCAATGGATTTGTGCTCATCTAAGCAAATATTCTGACACCATTGAAAGTTCATGGAATAGGGAAGGGGTGATATTTTATGTCAGATGGGTCTTTTATATCTCCTAAAATCATACTATTCATTCATTTATTCATTTAAAAAGCACCTACTATGTGCCAAGTACCTGAGATACAAAAATCAAACAGTCTCTGCTCTCAAGGAATTTAATATTATATTGGGGGGAAATATCTTCACAGATAAATGTATGTTCATATATATTGTATATATATACATATAAACTTTATAACATATATGTACACATACATTGTACTATGGGTATAGTAATACATATGTTCTTGTTTTTGTTCAAACATGTCCAACTCTTTATGATCCCATGGATTATTTTTACTAGCAAAGATACTGGAGTGGATTGCCATTTTCTCCTCCAGTGTGTCCCCATTTTACATATGAGGAATTGAGGCAAATAATAACAGTTAAGTGACTTGCCCGGGGTTCACACATCTAGTAAGTAAGTGTCCAAGGCCAGATTTGAATTCAGATTTTTCCTGACTTCAGGCCTGGTGCTCTATTCACTGTACCATCTAGTAGCCTCATATGTGTGTGTGTGTGTGTGTGTGTGTTTTATGTGTGTATACATACATATATACATATCTATACATATAGGTAAACATATTTATAATTATCTATCTATATCTCTATCTATTGAGAGAGAGAGAGAGAGAGAGAGAGAGAGAGAGAGAGGAGAGAGAGAGAGAGATAACAATGTAATTTAAAAGGCAGCACTAGCAAGTGGAAGAATCAGCAAAGCCTTTGGGTAGAAGGCGGCACCCTCAAGGCTGATCCTTGAGGGAAGCTTGGGGTTCTGTGAGGGATTCTACCCCATAGGCAGATAACTATGATGCCTGGCCTTAACTGCAGCCCCTATAGGCAGATACTCTCCTCTCCTGGACACACATCTCTGCTCTGGGCTCCTGGTCCTTCGGTCCCATAGAATCTCACTTCTTGCCCACTCATGGCAGCGAGCAGAGCCTTATTACACACTTTTTGGTCTTGAGAGCACAACACACATATACACACTAGACATGCACACAAACATGCCTAGAGCAATAGGTACATCTGAAGCATCAAACTGGCCACCTCTAATCACCCTCACTTGAGCTTCAAAGGCTGTCCTGTGGGGAAGCTTTGAATAGGCACCAAGGGAGGGAAGAGAGTTTGGGGTTATTCATTCAACAGACCTTTATCGAATGCCTCAGATGTGCAAAGGCATCGGGAGAGCGACAAAGAGGCATCAAACACAGCCAGGAACCTTAGAATTTCGGTGGGGAGACAAGGCTTGCTCACATGAAAAGAGAGATAACAATCCAGGGCAGGCCATGATAGGTGCCTGAAGAGTAAGTAGTACAGGCAGTGAGTTCAGAGGAGGGTGAGACTCCTGCAAACTTGGGCGGGGGAAGTGGCATGGTGAGGAGGGAGGTGTTTAGTGAAAGAGCAACTGGGACTTGAACTGGGGCTCGATGTAACTAGGTTATTGTTGTATTTATACTTTGAACATTAAAGAGGAATCATTTTTTGGTTCAGTTTGGTTTTGTTGTTTCCAGTGTTTTGAAGGCAAGCCAGTGTCTGTACAATACGCAGCTGTTGACAGAAGAGGCACAGAGGAATCTAGACAGCTAAGTGTAGATTGGATAAAACCAGCTTTTCTGAATCTGATTCAGAGCCTCTTTTTTATGCTAAAAGGTGGCATTATGACTCACTGAGGACTTTGCATCCTTTTGTTTTTCTTTTCCTGGGTGGCTTTGCCAAGAACCTCATGGATATCATTATTTTCCGATTACTGTTATTAGACGCATTCTTTTGGAGGTAAAATGTTACTTTGTTTCATCTCCACATGGAGAGTCCTGGTTTCAGTTGCTGTTTTCTTATCTCCTTATGTTAAATCTCCCAAACCACTTCTCTGTGCGGTGTTCCCCTGCTAAAGCCCAGGCACATTGTTTCACTCAATTCCGGCTGTTGATAAAAAGAAAAGCCTGAAGCCAGACTAGGGGGAACGGAAGTTGGAATCGTGCTGGAATCTTCCCATTTCCCTCTAACTAAGGGATTCTTAACATAGGTTAAGGAATCCATGAACTTGCTACTTTTTTAAGAATCTGGAGAACTGTTTTAATATAATTGGCTTCCTTTATAATCCTAACCACTTTATTTCTTGCATGGTCCATAGACTTCACCAAAGACTGCTGAAGAGTTCTATGACCAAAAAAAGGTTAAGAACCCCTGCTCTCTCTAGAAGCTGCATCCAGTTCTGAGAATTGGAGGCCCTGAGTTTGAATCTCTCTCTGCTATTTATTTTTGCTTATGTAAACTTCCTAAATTGTTCGACCTCTTTAGGGCTGTTTCCTCATTTACCAAATGAAAAAAATTGGACTAGATAATCTTCAAGGTCCCTTCCAACTTTGAAGCCTATGATCCTACGATCTAACTAAGGCCAGAAGGTTTGGAGAAGGCTCTTAGCCACAGAGATGATAAAATGAAGGGGAGAAAGGAAATACTGCTCTTCTATGTGACAAGGGTAACAGGCAAAACTTCAGTTCTGCTGGCCTGGGGCATCTTCCATGGAGCTGGGCAGGAATGCCTTCCTTGGCTAAGTGGGAAAGGACCCATGCTCTGGCCTCTTGCTTCTGGAAAAGTACAACCAGAGGCTTCTGGTTTGTCTTCACATGTCTCCATGAATAGGGGCTGGAAGGAAAAGGACTGGCTCAGGAAGAGGTGCCCACATGGGGAGTGTGCAGAATGAGCT
Organism: Phascolarctos cinereus; assembly: GCF_003287225.1. Classification (NCBI taxonomy): domain Eukaryota; kingdom Metazoa; phylum Chordata; class Mammalia; order Diprotodontia; family Phascolarctidae; genus Phascolarctos; species Phascolarctos cinereus. The sequence goes on from NW_027555847.1 coordinate 331,576,741, forward strand.
TCTCCTTGGAGGAATAGGGGTGTGACAGGAACTTGAGGTTGTAGTCTTCCCCGACCTCAGCGCTGACAGATTACCCTCACGTTCCTTCCAGCTCCTGCCTGGTCAGCACAGACAGGTCTAGACTCATCCTCCACTCCCAATGCAATGAATTCTCCTGACACTGCTGGCATTGCTCTTCTCTAGGCTTAGTGGAAAATGGCTGGGTCTAGAGAAGATCAATGATTGATTACATTAATTGAAACTTTCATCACATGAAACTCCAGTGAAAAAATTCTTTCTATTAACACAGATCAGTTCACTGTTTGGCAATGTTTTAAGACCTTTCCTGGGGCATTCCAAGGTTAAGTGGCATGTCCAAGGTCACATAGCCAATATAAAAAAATAGTAATTGCAATGATGATGATGATGATAACAGCAATAGTAATTAACATTTATATGGAGCTTTAAGGCTTGCAAAGCATTTTGTGTGTGTTATCTCATTTAAACATCATGTGCTTGAGGTAGATGGTATTATTTTCCCATGTTATAGATGAGAAAACTGAGGCCAAAAGAGAGGTTAAATGAAGCAGGATTTGAACTCAGGCTTTCTTGAGTCCAATCCAGTGTTCTATTCACTACAACAGCGGTGTCAAACTCAAATAGAAACAGGTCACAGAAAATGTACAAGAGGATTCCTGCTGGCATATATAAACTTAGAAAACCATATATTAACGTTATCTATGTTCTACTGTATTTTTGTTTATTTTAAAAAATATTTCCCAATTACTTTTTTTAACGTGGCTCTCTGGAGTGTTATAGGCCACATAGTCCCTGGACTGTAGGGACCTCTGCTCAATACCACCTGGATGCCTCTCAGGTAACAGAGGTGAGGTTTGAAGCCAAGTCTTTCTGACTCTGAGCCAGGTTCTCTCTCCATTACTTCACACTGCCTGGTAGATCCTATAGAGCAAGTCAAAAACAACTAGCAGAAAACCAGGCTGCAGGGTAGTATTGTGGTCCTTACGATAACTTTTAGTCATCGCCATGGAGGACAGCACAGAACCTAGGTTTGTTCCGCCACTGTGGCCATCAAGACCACAACAACTCCTATTTCTTGAGTGCTTTCTGGTTAACAGAGTGCTGTCCTCGCCCCAGCTCTGTGAGATAGGTAGTACAAGTGCCTCATTTGTCAGACAAGGAAACTGAAGCACAGAGAGAAATGACTTTCCCATGGTCACACAGCTAGCAAGTTGTAGAGCCAGAATTAGAACCCAAATCCCATGACTCTAGTCCTAAGGTACTGCTACACCAGAATTGAAGAATTGGAGTATCCAAAGGGACCTCAGTCACCATGTAGTCCAACTCACACCGATGTTCTTCAATAGCTAGTTGTTGTTGCTGTGTTTATACATATATACATATATACACACACACACACACATACACACACAACATACACACAATCACGGAAGGCTTTCTCAGAGGATTTTTTTAAAACAGGCAAGAATAATGATAATGATGATGATGATGACAGATAACATTTATGTTCACTCTAAGGTTTGCAATGGACTTTACATATCATCTGAACCAGCAATGAGCCACATGGGGAACATTCCCAGTCCTTTCTAGCCATGGAATCATGGGATTTCATCTAGTTAAAAAAAAAAAGTAGTTCTACTACAATATTAGAGAAGGGAAGAGCATGAGAGGTTGGCTAATCCAATTCTTTCATTTGATAGTTGAGAAAACTGACCCTCAGAGAGATGAAGTGACTGCCCAAGGTCACCTGGCTGGTCTCATTCAGAGTCCTGGCACCCACTTCTCTAGACTCATAGTCCAGAGCCCCTTCCCCTACACCTGAGAGTTGTGCCATTCACACACATTTCTCAATGAAGAATTCATAAGCAGGTGAAAATAGGCAGTGTCTAAGAAAGTTTATGAATGCCTCAAAAGCAATGGAATTTAATTTGGTGCTACTGGTGAAAGCTCTGTTGACAGAGCCAGGGCTGTAAATATTTATTTATGTGCATGAATCTCATAAGGATAGGGACCAAGTGTTCTGGTATGTGAACAGGTAACCAAATTAAATGTCCCTCGTGACAACAGTTGACATTCTTCCTGTCCCAGGTGCTACTTTGCTGATTCAGAATCCTCCCGTCTTGCAAGGAATCTAGTATCCTTGGTCTCACCTTTGCCAGTGGGTGAGGCTCCTCAAAGACCGACATTTGGCTTTGCTTTGGCTAGAAGCTGGATGGCACTTCCCCCAGAGAACGGCTCAGTCTGATTCCCCAGTGGCTCAGCTATGGCCTGAAATGGGAGATTGAAAATGAAAATGAAATTCTCCTAAGCATCTTCAGACCAGTGTGAGATGCCCTTCAGTGAGTAAGCAGATGATGACTGAATAGCCTCATCAGGGATGGTCTGAGCAAGTGTGGTGTGGCACTGTGCAATAAGAACTCTGGAGTCAAGGGGCCTCTGGTTTGGTTTTGGCTCTGTGGGACCTTGGGCAAATCACTTCAACACTTGGTTCCTCATCTGTAAAACAAAAGTGTTAGACTAGATGATCTCCACAGTTCCTTCTAGCTCTAAATCTATGAGTCTGGAACCCTTAAAAGAAACATAGAAGTTGCTACTCACTGTCAGTCCCATGCTCCACATAAATTAGTGTTCTATTGCAGCCAGAGAACCCTCCCCGAAAAAAAGACATGAGTGGGGGGGAAGGAAGGAAAAGAAAGAAGAATTTTACTGAGCACCTACTATGTGCCAGGCACTAAGTGTTTTACAAATATTATCTCATTTTATCTTCACAAAAACTCTGGGAGGTAAGTGCCATTATTATCCCCATTTTACAGCTGAAGAGACCGGGGCATATGGTGACTAAGTGACTTGTGCAGAGTCATGCAGCTAGTTAAGGGAGGTCAAATTTGAACTCAAGTCTTCTAGCACTCTATCCACTCTACCACCTAGTTGTTTCTGGGTGTGGAGATGGGAAGGCGGATAGAGGGAGGAAACAGCCACACTTTTTAATAACTGAACCCTGAAAGCTAAATATATCCTAATTTCCTCTCAGTAGCATCTTATGGCTTTGTCATTCATAAATTTATGCAAACCTCTTTTTAAATCCATTCATATTTCCTGACTGCACTACCTGTTAGGGACATGAATTCCATAAGTGTATTACCTGCTACATATTGGCTTTTGTTTGTCCTAAATTTAATTTACTTAAGCTTCAAATATATCTTTTACCCTACTATTTACCTAAATGCCTTTCAGGATTCGGTCTATAAGCCTACACTCATTTTAGCTCTTCTCCATAACCTTCTCAGTTTTACAGATTTCTATCACAAAGTCATAATGGACAGATATAATGAATAGAAGGCTGGGCTAGGAGTCAGGAAGATCTGGATTCAAGCCCTGCCTCATATTGGCTGTATGACCTTGGACAAGTCACTGAACACCTCAGTCCCCCCCCCCCCGACAACTTTCTCAGACAATAAATTACAGGCAAATCGTTTATCTGCATCAGTACTGGGGAGTTCCCCAGTGGATGAAATCACTGGCAAGGACCAAAAGCAATGATAATTCAGAGAAGAGTAGATCTGCAAAAGGAATTTTGAGTTCATCTAATCAACACCTTCTATTTTTTACATTTGAGGAAACTGAGGCCCAGAGACCTGAAGTAATATTCTCAAGGTCAGTCAAGTAGCAAGTTACAAAGCCAGCCTTCTGACATCCAGTGCAATGCTGTTAGTCCAACCCTCTCAGAACCTTTGCCTTTCTAAGCTGAAAAGCTCCATTCTTTTTAGTATGTCCTCACTGCCATTCCTCTGTTCATTTTAGTTGTCTTTCTAAGGACTTTTTCATGTTTCATGATATCTTAGGCTCATAGAATCATAGTTTAAAGCTGGGAGAAATCTTGGAGGCTTGCTAGTCAAATTCCCTCATGTTACTGATGAAGAAAAGAGACAAAATTAAGTGACTTGGCTAAGGTCACACAGATATTATGTGACAGAGGTAGCATTTGAACCTAGGTTTTCTGACTCCAAAACCAGGGTGTTCTTTCTACCTTTAGTCTGAATTACACTACAAACATTCAAAGTAAAAATGCACCATTGTTTTATAGAAGGGGTTCTGGCAATGCTTTCTACTTACGATCATAATGAGGGAGAAAGTGAGAGATGGGGTCTAGACCTGTGCTTTTTTCCAGAGATGAATGTTTAAAAAGTTGCATGGCATGCACACGCATGCGCGCATACGCACACACACACACACACAGACACAGAGGAAATCAGCTTCAACTTTCCTCTCCCCTACCATACTTCTCCCAATTATTCTGTTAGCTCCTTTGCCCTGAGGGCAGTTTACAGCTTAAGGGGACTGGAAATGGTTTTTTCAAAAAATTCCTTCCTCCCTCCCTGTGCCCCATGTGAGAGGCCACTGTATACTCAGTAGACAGTAAAACCGAGGCTGTGGGATCTGAGTAGCCTGAACCTTGGAGACTTTTTCATTTGGAGAAGAGACAGATCAGCAATATACAAAGGTGTTTCTCCTTCTTTCCCCTTCAAGTCAGAAAAGCCAGAGATGGTGAGACTATCTTTCCCAAGGTTTATTGGAGACTAATTTCTGTCTTCTCATAGTAGTTCTGTTTAGGATAATTAAAAGAAAGTTATCCAGATTAAATTTGGGGAATGTACAAGATTTTAGTGTTAAATTAGGTGCTTCTCCTCCCTTCCCCCAAGGGTATCCACAAATAGTTAATCAATCAGTAAGTTTGTGGACAATAAATGCTGTAATCAATCAACCAAGGAGTATGTATTGATTTCCTATTATGTGGCTAGCATGGTGCCTATGAGGGTGCTGTATCTCACTAGCTATTAGAGACCAGCTGGTGGGTCATCAGAACCATGGTGAGATAAAAAAAGTCTAAGAAGTCAGACAGGCAACACCTACCATGTTCTACATACACTGTGCTAAGCACTAGGGAACAAAAAGAGACAAAAACAGCTCCTTCTCTCAAGAAAGTCACAGTCTAAGGGAGGAAGGCAGGTAAGGGGGAAATCATTTAAACATTTATGTGCAAACAAGATTATACAGGACAAATTAGGGACAGTCTCAGAATCAACACACTACCATTAAGGGAGATTGGTAAAGGCATATTTCAGAAGCTGAGACTTTAAGGAAACCAGGGAAATTAGGAGATGGGAATGAGGAAGGAAAGAAGTCCAGATGTGGAGGGACTGACAGTGAAAATAACTAGAATCAGAATATGGAGTTTTAAGTGAAAGAAAAAGCAAGGAGGCCCAAGTCATTGAATTGCAGAAGACTACACGCTGACTTATGAGGAGATATTAGGGGGAGGGGGAAGGGGAGAAAATGGAGTAAAGTGTAAGAAGACTAGAAAGGTAGAAAGAGTTGATTTTATGAAAGACTCTAAGAGCCAAACAGAGGCTATTCTAGGATTTATCATCATCAGTGACTGCAACCCCAAGAAACTGGCATTGACCCAGAGATAAATACATTTACACACAAGGACAGCCAACCACTGGGCACTGCAGGGCTGTGGTTCCTGGGAGCATCAGACCCTATGCAAACTTCCTTCTTAGTCACATACTGCTGTAACTCCTGCCATAGCTGGGAAGTGAGTGACAAGAATGCCCAGCACCAGGAAATCCCTAGTGCTGGTTCTTACTGCTTCAGCCTTATGGCTCCCAAATGGAGTCTGTGACTGATCTGTGGGCATCTCAACACAGCTGTGAAGAGAGGGAAGTTGTTGATAAACTGCCATGTTTTAGCCCAAGGGCTTCTCTACTGGAGACAGCAGGCAGCTTTTATACCTCTAAGCTACTAACACAACTAGCAGCTGAAAAAGATAAAAAGAGAAGTAGAAGACATAGTCCCTTCCCTTGAGGAGCTTACAATCCATTTAGAGAGACCAGTAACACATGAAAAGTTAAATAGCAAGATAAGAGATGTCATAAAGCACTATATGATTAATTGCCAAATGGTTAGCACGGACAGTAAGTACTAGGATTTCAGGGGAGGGAGAGACTTCTGTGAGCATTCAAGAGCTCAGGAAAAGCATCATGGAGGATCATAAAGGTACAGCCAGAATGGACCTTATCTAGTTCAGTCCCCTAATTTACCAGATGAAGAATCTGAAGCCCAAAGTGGTTAAGTGACTTACTCAAATCACACAAGTAGTTAAGTGACCTAGCCAGGATCTGAATACAGGTTCTCTGATTCCAAATTCAATGCCTTTCTCACCATGACGTACTGTTTCTCACCTGCACCCGTAGTGTCAAAGATCATTTCAGAAGTTCACAAATCAGTAGAGTTGAACCCAAAAGGAAACTGGAAACCAAGAAGACTAGCCCATTCATTTTTTTTTTGTTTAGTCATGTCCAACTCTTTGTGTCCCCATTTGAGGTTTTCTTGGCAGAGAAATTGGAGTGGTTCGCCACTTCCTTCTCCAGCTCATTTGACAGATGAGGAAACTGAGGCAAACAGGATGAAGTGACTTGCTCAGGGTCACACAGCTAGTAAGTGTCTGAGGCCAGATTTGAACTCAGGAAGATGAATCTTCCTGACTCCAGGCCCAGCGCTCTATCTACTGTGTCACCTAGCTGCCCCTCTGTTCATTTTACCAATAAGGAATTAGAAGTGTAAAGAGACAAAAGACACCCCCTTTGTCAACAGCAAGTTAATGCCAGGACTAGAACTAAAATCCATGTCTCCTGACTTCTCATCCTGATTTGTTCCACTCATCGTACCAGGCCAACAGCTGGAAACTTATAACGTGGGTCATGGGATCGTAGGCCCTGGAGCTAGGACTTTAGATACAAGTCTCATTTTAGAGCTGATAAAGCTGAAGCCCATAACAGCTAAATGTAGCATCCAAGAACACACGAATAGAAAGTAGCCAAGATAGAGTTTGAACTCAAGGTCTCTGACTCTCAATCCTATCCATGGTCCTTCCAAATAATATAGTCAGCCCCAGATTACCTGCACTAGTGAACCAAAGCAAGAGGAAAAATAATTCAACCCCACAAAAATTATAATTGCTTTGGAATTCAGCATATGTGAGTGGGGCAGGGAAGCAGCTAGGTAGCACAGTAGATAGAGTGCTGGGCCTGGAGTCAGGAAGACTCATCTTTCTGAGTTCCAATCCAGCCTCAAACACTTATGTGACCTTGGGCAAGTCACTCGACCCTGTTTGCCTCAGTTTCTTCATCTGTAAAATACATTAGGAAGGAAATGGCAAGCTACTCTAGTATCTTTGCTAAGGAAACCCCAAATGGGGTAATGAAGGGTCAGAAACAACTCAACAACAATAATGTATGTGTAGGGTAGCATCATTTTTCCAATTGTGTTTTGCTTACAATAATACAGTAAAATTCTTTTGAAAGTCTCAGCAAAGGAGATATGGCCTAAATTTTGAAAAATGAGCAGAATATTTATAGATGGAAGGGAGGAAAATGGTATGCCAGGAATGAGAGGTGGCATCCATAAAGCCATGAAGGCAAGAATACAGAAGGCATATTTAAGGAAGAGATGGTGAGGATATGCTAGTGATATTCCTTCCTTCCCCAGAGACTTCATACAATCATAGAATTGTAGACCTAGAAGGAGCCTAAAGGTCCTCCTATTCCTAACCCCTCTCCCTACAGATGAAAACTAGAAATGTTAGCCATTTTGCTCAAGATCACAAAACTAGTGACTAGAGCACTGACCCAGCAGTGCTTTCTCCATTCTACCTCAGAATAAGATCTCTGTTGTCATTTAAAAGAGAGCAGTGATGTGTTTATGGGGGTGTAATTGGAGGTGCTTGGTTTGATTCAGAGCCTTCTAACAAAGGAAATCTGGATTTGAATTCTAGCATTCAATATTGGGTAACCACACGGACAATAAATTCTTGTTGACTACCTGACATAGCTTTTCTAATCTAGAGCATTCATTAGGCTCTGGGACCAGGAACATAACAGAGCTGGATCCACCACTGTGGCAATCCACTTGGTTTCTTTAGCTATCAACAAATGACCCCTAAAGTAGTTGACCTGGAAGTTATTAGATTATTGTGGCTGTTGATCTGAAAAAGAGAATAAATGTTGGCAGAACCATAACTAGGGCAGGGTAACTGGGGCTTTGCCCCAAGGCACTGAAATTTAGAGAAGAAGAACATTTAAAATAATGATTTTAAAAGATTGTACATTTTAAAAAATCTGTTACATTTACATTTTGATGGCACTTTCACTCTTTAGCATCACAGGAATAACTTGAGCTTAGCACCTAGTTAGCAAGAAAAAGAAGCTAAAATAGGAGGATAACAGATGGCCTCCATTCTCCCCCTTGCAACCTCATTCACTCACATCAGGTGAGCTCCTCCCCAGAGGAATCCACTCAACTTCCTCCTGAGCATTGGCTTCCCTAGCAGTCTCCTGTTGTCACAGGGCTATCTATCTACTGTGTACTATCTACTGTGCCCCAAGGTCTTCCCTACAGGACCAGTGCTATAGTCTTTTCCTCAAATGAAATGGCATTAATTACCTCTTTTATTATTTTCACCTCATGAATTACAAAGTTAGTTTGAGGGGACATCTTGTGCTATCAGCCACTGTCACCAAAATTGCTAGTTTTGCTCTGACTGTTGGTATTAATTCAAGTTACATGGGTTGGAACCAAAGAACACACCAACCAGGCTTTCAGATGGCACAGAGAAAATGAAAAAGAATAGCAATATAATGAGAATGTAGAGCCATCTTCTAACGACACATTCAAGTGGATTATATGGAGTGACTGGTTTACATTGACTTTTGGTGGGTTGTTTTTGCTTACTAAGCATATTTTTATGTGTGGTGCCACACACCAAAGGCCTAGGAGGAGCCACTGTAACCATGCCACTCCTTTGCTGATTACAATCACTCCTCACTCCAACCTGTCAGCAGCTCAAATACTTGGTTACCTCTCCTGCCTTCTAGGTGTCACCATTTCCTCTCTCTAAAATAGATTTTTGTTCTTTATCAGAGGGGAAAGCAAACTTTTTCCTCCACTGCTGCTTCCAGAAAACAATAGTACACAGTTATCCCTTCCATATCATGGTGGTTAGGGGCATGGAGCCTCCATGATCTGGAAAATCCGTGTAAAATTTTTTGCCCCCCCACTTCATACCACAGAAGGTCTGAATTATTATGGTATTAAAATATAAAGTATATTGATATCATCCAATTCTATACATTTATTTTATGCATTTCTGAGTTTCTAAACTTTTTCTGTGTTGTCTACTGGCCTTCATGTGTCATCTATGGCTTCCACAAAACTCCCCCAAAATTCCCATTTAATTTCTTATGCTGACCTGAGATATATCGAAACCGTAATGAGGAAAGTCACAATATGGAAGGGAGAATGGGTCACTGGAATATAGAAGCATAACTAGTAATTCTAAAGCCCACAATGATTAGTTCAAAATATGTCCTGGGGCAAGAAGCAAGAAAGATGCCCTCAAACCAAGACTTTAAGACTAACTCAGTTGAGGTGTGGGGTAGGAACATACAGAAGAGTTTTTAGATTTTATGAAATAAGGCTCCATGGGTGAAAGACTCCAGTCTAGGACTTCAACCCATAGGGAGGATCGAGCAAGCTCGTCTCTAGAACCTACCACCAGGGGAGGGGGAATAGGAGCCTGGACCATCTTGCTTTTGTTAAAAGTGGTATTTTTAAATTCTCATTTGATTCTCAATTGGCATCTGACTTCCATCTATGAGGGGATCTATATCTGTGTATTCCTCTCCCTTTCCCAGTCTTCCTGCCAGGTGACCATGAGATCTAACTGCCATGATCCTTCTTTATCTGTTCCTTACATCTTCCTTCCAGCACAGCAATCTAAGTCCAACTAAATTCATTTTCTTCCCCAAAGTATTCCCTTGGCATCCTCCTATCAGCTTTCCTACCTCTGCTCCTCTAGGCCTGAGCTCACTGTCAGGGATACAGTAACACATGAGCCACAGTTAAACCTTACCCTTCCTCAGGCCACTGCATTACTGCTAAGGTAGAGAGTGGTTATCTAGATTTCAGTGGTTAAAACATATCATTTATATGATGTGATATGATACATGATATAATATGATATATCTCATCACATATTATATTGTTTATAGCATATTATTGTCTCTGTCCCTCAGTTTCCTCATCTGCAAAATGGGGAATTGGATTTGATGACTTCTAAAGTCACTTCCATTTCTATGATCTTTATATATATTAATCATATTGTATTAGTTTGTATATTATGTTATATAATATTATATCACATCATATTATATGTTACCATCAACCTCCCATATAATAATAGCAGGGTTAGGAAATATCACCACACCAAATCACTGATGTTGTTTTCTACAATTGCTGTTGCAAGGAGAGAAAACAGAGTCTGATGTTTAATGGGAGTTTTTATGTTTCTCATTAGTCTTTTAGAGGAGCTCAGTATGTTTTCTCAGTTCCAATTACCTGTGCCTTTCTTCTTTTGGGGATTAGTAACTATTCAACTCACCCAAAACATAGAACAGTATAACTAAAATGTTCACTCTTCTCCCAGCAGGGTGCTTAGGTTTTGACTGAGTAATCAAACTTTGTAAGAAGTTTCACTGAGATATTTACTCTGCCAAGTCATGGGAATAGAAAATATTTTGTTCTATTATGCATGTCAGCTCACTAAAAGAGAAGGGAAAAAATTCCCTACATATGAGAGTCAGGCTGCCCATCTTTTTTTTTTTAGCATATATTTGAGAAATACCACTCCCAACACCACCTGCCGCCAAAAATTAATAATAATAACAAAACATCAAGTTAGAACTTTAAAGTTTGCAAAGTTATTTTCTTACATCATCTCATTTGATCCTCACAACAGTCCCATAAGATAGATAACTAATATCCCCATTTTGAGGATGAAGAAATGGAGTCTCAGAGACAGTAAATTATTTAACTGGAGTCTCACAATTGGTGCCTGAAAAAGAATTCAAATTTAGGTGTTCCTAACTCCAAATTATAAAGCCTGTTCCCTCTGCTGCCCTGAAAAAAAGTTTTTATGGTAGAACATAGGAATTTAAAATAGTATTCCAAATTCCAATTCTCTGCACAGAGAGTTGCTGAGAATTTTAATACCTTAGGCAATGTGTTATGTTAAACTTATGCAGCCACCTCTAAATTATCTGTGCAAATGTCGTCAGAAGCAGCGTGGAGAAGTGAAATCCACACATAATTTAAAACCTCAGGATAATCATTACTTTCTACTTCTTCCTCCACCAAACCTTTACCCTGAACTAATAACAAGTAACGTACTGTTGCAAACCGTGGTGTTTGAGCTTTTTTTCACATCTCATCCCTTGTCTACCCTCTGATGGAGTCAATCATAGACAATCACAGAAAATTATAAAATCGTAGCTGCAAGTATGTTGTATTGGATGGAGAGCTGTTCTTGCAATTCAGAAGACCTTGGTTTAAGCCCCACTTCTGAAATAAACTACCTGTGTGACCATAGGCAAGTTACTTAGTCATTCAATGCCTGCAGCAATTCTCTAAGGCATTAAGTTATGGAATCACTGCTTCTTTGCATTAGTAGAGGGAGTTTTCACACTAGAAGTTCCCTAACCTGATGAAATGAGCTCCCTCCACCAAGAAAAGGAGAGCTAAAAGATACCTTAGCAATTATCTAGCCCAGGGATTCTTAACCTGGGGTAAGTGAATTTTTTTTTATATTAATTCATTTATTTTTAGTTTTCAACATTCACTTCCATAAGCTTTTGAGTTTTAAATTTTCTCCCTCTCCTTGTCCGCCTTCCCCAAGACAGCATATGATCTGACATAGGCTCTACATATACATTCATATTAAACATATTTTCACATTAGTCATGTTGTAAAGAAGAATTAGAGCCAATTGAAGGAATCACAAGAAGGAAGAGAGAGAGAATGAGAAAGAGAGAGAGAGAGAGAGAGAGAGAGAGAGAGAGAGAGAGAGAGAGAGAGAGAGAGAAGAGAGAGAGATCAATGACAGGTAGGTAGATAATTGATAGATAATGAGTGAGACAGATAATGCATAGACAGATAATAGAAAGGTAGTGAGATAGACAGATGATATACAGATAGATAATAGAAGATAGATAAATAGATAGATAGATAGATAGATAGATAGATAGATAGATAGATAGATGGATGGATGATAGGGAGGTAATGAGATAGTGAGATAGATAATAAGTGGTGAGGTAGTTGAGATAAATATGACCTATAGATAGAAAATAGATGATAGGCAAATGAGATAGATGATATATAGATAGATAATAGATGATAAACTACATTTCAGTATAATCTGTTCTTTTTATAATCCTATTCTGTGCCTTAAGAAAAACCACATGATTCTGAGAAAGATTTCTATAGGCTTCCCCAGAGGGGTCTCTGACATGTAAAAAAAGATGAAAGAACTCCTGATCTAGTCCAACTCCCTCCTTTTACAAATAAGGAAAATAAGGCCCATCAAATTTGTGTCCAAGATCATGCTAATGATCAATGAATGAGCCAAAAATGCCAGGAGCAATAATAATTTGGAATAATGAGGAAAATGGAAGGGAAAACCAAAGGCCTAGAATAGATAATTAGTACCTGAGTAAGGGAGAGCCTGGTTATGTTAGCACACCAGGATTTCTGGCACGCAGACATTGCCAGCTTTCCTTTGGACTTTCATTCCTGGACATACTGTAGGTCTGTGTGTACATGGCACCTAAATAATCAGTCAACTCAGTGAAAAATTCAATTTTGTTGGAAACATCCAGTCAGACTGATTGCTTGGCATGAATGAGAGAAAATAACTAATTGATTCGACAGAAGGTTTTATTTTCCACCTGATTTGGCAGTGCATCAACAGTCATAGTTCCCAACTCCTTGGCTTCCCCATCCTCCTGGATCAGTGTTTAATCACAATGTCTAGGGATAGAGGTAAAATTCAATTCTAGTTTTAAAAAATCTTCAAATAGTGGAAGGAAAAGTTTCCAAACCACAGCTGATGGCTCGCTCATTTTAATAGAATGAAAGAATTTAGACACCCCTTCATTGGTCTTTCTGGTCATGGGATTTAGCGTGTATGCTGAGGGCACCCACAGGCATCTTAGAATCCCTGTCTTAGAGGAAGAGGTTGGCTTCCCAGGTCCAATTCCAATTCTCATTTGCCATGTGATCGTTATCAAAGTTGGATAAAAGAAAGAAAGGGAAGGGAAGGAAAATGCAAAGGGATAGATGTGGGGAAACACATGACAAGGAGTCCAATTTGGTTGATAGTTCCAGTTCACTTCCTATGAGAAATGGCCTGTACCAGATATTAAAGAGGAGAGAGAGAGACAGACAGACAGACAGACAGAATTAAAGCCAAAAATTCACTTGGTAATAGGTCCTGGAAAAACAGGATCTGAGTTCAGGAGCAACATATCCCAAACTAAGGAAGAATCCACATGAAGCACGGTCAAGAGAACAAGTAGTAAAGAGAATTGTGGGGCTTTGATTAATGATGGTTTGCTTCCTGCAAAGAAGCAAACAACTAGCTGCACTGTCTCCTCCATATGCCTTTTCCTACTCAGCTGAAAGTAATGCAGCTGTGGGCTTGCAGGGCTTTAAATCGCAAGCTCTTTCATCCAGATATAGCTACTCAAGCTTTATTTGCATTTCCACATTGAAATTCTGGGGTATCCTGGGGCTCAATTTTCATAGATAACATCGGAAAGAATTTGAGGTTATTCCCAAGTTTCCTAGATAGCATACTCAGGACCCTCTCAGGAGGGAGTAATGGTCACCACGCTGTAACACTCTGGGATGTCTCTCTTCAGAAGTGTGAGGGCCAAGAGCATCACCCTACCTACCTCCATGTTTGGTAGGAATGAAATGAAATGCGATATTGTGTGGTGTCACACAGTTTGGCTACCTAGCAATCCTAGTGTGGCTCTGAATAGCTTCCTTTGGAGAACAGCTTTTTAAGCACTCAGGGATGGATATATTTTAGTGTCTATGTATAAGACAGACTCACTGGGGGAAATCGGTAACTTTTGCCCCACAAACATGGCATGTAGGCTGGGTTCAGGATCAGAGTGCTCCAATAAACAGCTCAGCTAACCTGGATTTTTGCCTGTTCCAACCCCTTTCATGCCACCATACCTTAGTGATGAGTATATCACTGCTCACCTAAAGTGAACAAAGTGTGATCGAAATTGCCCAAGTCAAGTCACCTTCCTGCCAATGATGCCTGCCCTTAGCTGATGGGGTGAGGGTGGGGGGATTGGAAACATGTGAACTAGATAATCAGTTCATGGGTTGCTCCATAGAGAATGACTCTATGGAGCCATTCACTGGAGGGAAGCCAAGGTGGATGATGGATTAGAATTGCTTGCTTGGCCCTAGGGGATAGAACTGGGAGAAATGGGTAGAAGTTGTGCAAAGGCAGATTTCTGTTCCATATAAGGAAAAATATTCTACTAATTAATAGAATGGGCTGCCTCTGAAGGTAGCAAATCCCTGGTGTCTGGAGAAATACAGATGGAGGCTCAAGGACCACTTGTCCAGGGTATCATGGAGGGAAGTCAGGCTTTGGGGACGGTTTGGACAACCTGACCTCAGATCCTTTCCAACTCTGAGGTTCTATCCTCTTTTGCACCTAACTGTACAGAGCCAAAAGTAAGAATAATGACAGTGTTCCCACCCCACCTCCCAAAAAAAAGCTTTTGTTAGTGATTGGCTGACTTTTATAATGCCAAGTAACGTGAAGGGAAACCTAAAGGCTAGTCAGAACTTCAGTGTATTTAATCCACACCCCGCTCCAATATTTCACAGGACTGTTATCCTTGTTGGATCATTAGCAGAACAAAAGGTTTAATTTGCCCTTTATGCTCCATCTATTTTGACAGAGCAAGCCTTGACCCTTTATCTCCTAGACTAATAATCCTACTGGGTTTAGGCTTATAGGTTCATAGAAAGTTAAATCCCAAAGAGACCTCAGGTGCAAAAGTTTAGAATCACAGATTTAGAGCTGGAAGGGACCTCACAAGTCATGTTGTCCAAACCCCTCCTTTTACAATTCAGGAAAAACAAAGTGCCAAAAGTGATTTGACCAAGGTCATAGGCCGTGAGTGGCAGAGCCAAGATTTTAAGCCACAACCTCTAGCCCCAAATTCACATTTTTTTGCACTGCACCATCTGCTTGTGATGAGACATCGAATTCTGCCGTACAATTCTCCCAAAGTCACTTGGGTCATTACAAGTCTGTCCAGGGTGTAATCTCCTCCCTGAGTAGAGCTGTTACTTAATCAGGTCTCTCTAGCAAAGTTCTCTAAGGTAAAGGACTCCTCTGAATGATCACGCTGACTTCCCTCAGTGGCTTCACCTACTCTGTAGTAGTCTTCTCCTGTCTAATGGTCACTTTCAAGTTCCATCTTGAAATCTATAGGCTCAAAATAGAATGATAGAAAAGGCATCATGTGGGGAAATATGGCCTGAATAAATTGACCACTACATTTTAGGAGCTGAAGGGACCTAAACTGTAATTAGACCTTTCTGGCCTCAGACAAAAAGTTAGGGAGAGGATGGGGAGGAGTGGTAAAGAGGATATTCTGAGCACAAGTCAAGGCTTGCCAGGATGAAGGAGGAGGTGGCTGGGCCTTAAACCCTATGGGAGCTGAGGTTGAGGTTAGGTGGGTAGTAGAGAGAGATACAGTGGAGGTTGCTGTGGTAAAGATCATGAGTCAAGGCTCAGAATGGCATCATGTGGCAGTAAGTGCACCCTCCTGAAGAGGATGAAACACCCAACCCAGCCCCTCCCCAAGCTAGCATCCTGAGCTAGTTCATCTAGTCCTCCTACCCCACTTTCCAGTTTTCATGGTACAATGGAAAAAGCATTAACTCTAGGAGTCAGAGGATCTGGGTTTCAACTCTGTTTCTGTAACTTATTACCTATGGGACTTTTGGCAAGTCACTTAACCACCCAGGGCCTCAGAGCCTGGAAAATTAGAAGCTTGGAATAGGTGACTTCTAAGATACATTCCAGCTATAGATGTAGAGTCCCATGGTTCTCTGCTTTGAAACTACCCTTTGATTTTGCAGCCCTTTATCCCTAGGAATTGCATGTGGCCTGGTTCTATTGTTACTTCAAAAGATGCCATGCCCATTTTCCCTTCTAGTCCTCAAGCCACAGCAGCTGTGGAGAAGGACTCATGGAAAGGAAGCTGGGAGGAGGGTCATTGTCTCTGGCTCTCCACTTAAGTTACAATGACCAATGCCTCCCCCTAGCTCTGGTGTGTCTCCTAGAACAAGATTGAATATGCCTCCTGGATTGGGGCCACACCCTAGCTCTCCAGGGGCACCAGGCCACTCCAATTGATCTTCATCTTCCTCCCAGGAGACACTGAGAGCATATATGCAAATTCAGCAAAACCACTCTGGGTTAGAAGCTAAGAAATGGATGTTCTCTCCAGATCCTCCTCATCATCTGCCCAGTCTGTCAGGACTGGGAGAGGAAAATCATTTACTCTGAGAAGAAACCCTGCCTGTGTTACTCAGAACTCATTTGCATAGAGTTAATGATTCACACACTGGAGGGACCTTGGGTTCCCTCCTAAACCTGGGGGGAGGGGCAAGGAACTTCCTTTCACCCCATTTTTCTCCAGCAGGACCGTGAGTCATAAACATGGGATCAGGAAACACTTGACCCACTGACACTCCCCTCATGGGGCTGGCCCTGGAATGGGCCACATCGACCACCAAGGCAGGTGAGCTAGCAGCGATGACACTGGCAGGCCTAGGGAAAGAGCAGCAGTCATCTAAGGAGGCAGAAGCCAGAACCAGAACTGGCAGAGGGCCAGGGCACTGGGTGGGGTGAAGCAAAACAAAGGCTGGGCCAGTGAGCCTGTTTAATTATTCATCTCCAGAGAATGAATGACAGTCTCTTGTATGGAGGGGTGGGGGTGGGAGGTTGGGAGGTGGGGAGTGGGGATAGACATCCTTGTAGTTGTTCAAGGGAAACATCAGACATCCTTGGCTTGGCATTTCTTGCACATGTTTTGGATCTGGCCAACCTCACCCTCCATCTGTGAACTGAGAAACTAGCCTCCTGACCAGCGCCCAGCTCCATTCTCTCTGAAGTGACTCCAGTGCTTCTTCCTTTAACTAGGGGTAGGGACATGGATCATCCTTCACAACAGCCAGAACAGATGTATGGGAGGAAGTTACATAACTCCAGGGACCCAAAAAGGCAAAATCAGTTTGAGCTGATTTTTTTTTTTTGGCACTTCCTTCTCCCCTCCTTCCTTGTCAATCAAAGGGATTAGGTCAAGTTATTAGGAGTGAACCAAAGTTATTTTGGGCCTGTCCCTGCTTATCACTGGACTCGATGGCTCTGCATACACACTGAGACCTGGCTTTCTTGGGGCCTTCTTTATCCGAGTATACTTGAATGAACAGGATATGTAACAATGGCCCTACCACAAAAGAAATCTGGTAATGAGATCGGGAGAGAGAAGGCTGAATTGTTCGGGAGGCTTTGTCCAGAATTCAGGTATTAATCTCCATTGCTCTATTTCACAATAATTGTTTTTAATAGAATAATTAGATTTCCATCGGCACAAAATGCCACGGTCAATAATTAACAACACAGATACAGGCTCCTCTCACCCAATCACACATACCTGAGCCCATTTGGCTGACAGTTGGGCAGGGAATGGGAGGTGGACCAGGCCATACCACATGCCACTGAGCATACCAGGAGGAAAGTGTATCCCAGTGACAATTAGAGAGGAATAAGAGGTAATGACACAGAAAATAGGGAGCATGTTGGGCTGCAGTAGAAACCCAAATGTCAGGGGTCACGGAAAGCCAGTGAGAATTAGGAAAGTAAAAACTTTATGGGAAGAAAAAAATGAGACAGCAATGGCAGCTGCCGAGGCAGCACTTTGAACGGCAGAACCTGGAGCACAGCAGGCAAACTAGTTGTTGGGTCTCAAGCTCTTTTGTGGGACTCAGATTTTTACAAGAAGCCTATTTTTTTTTCAAAATGTTATTGATTTGGTACTCAGTCGAGCTCGGAGGAAGATAAAATACAGTGGACTTCCCCCTATCCCAGATGCTCAGTTATCCCAAACACCTGCCTGTGGTAATTACAAGGCTTCAGAGGAAAACGACAGAAAGAAATCTGCTCGCATATTTTCCTCCCATTGTGCTTGGCTCATTTGAATTATAATGTATTGCAGTCCATAGTATGAAATTTTGTGCCTTGAATAATGAATTCCCTCTGAGCTCAGGGTACCTGCATTTCTCTTTGGTGTCCATTGAAAATAGCATGTTTAACATCCAAGTGTTAAGCTGAAGAGGATTTCAAAGTCCTGGAATCATGTGGTGTTAAACACCCCAATAGCAGTCTTTCTTCTGTCCTGTCTACACCTGTGGAATGCATCAACTCCTTTCTTTGCTTCTAACATTCCCTGAGGCAGTGAGATGGATAGAATGTTGGACTTAGAGTCAGGGAGCCCTGGGTTTAAATCTGGCCTCACATCCTTGCTAGCTGTGTGAACCGAGGCAAGTCCCTTAGCCTCTATCTGCCTCAGTTTCTTCTTTTCTAAAATGATGATAATGATAACACTTACTCGTGGAGTTGTTGTGAGGATATTTATCAAACTGCTTCACAAACCTTAAGACACTATATAAATGCTAGCCATTATTATTATTGTTAGCATGTCACTGAATGGAATGTAAGAAAAATCTGCATGTCTCACATAAGGACTTGAGCATAATGCAGAAATAGAAATACAGTATCTTGCTTTCTAAGCCAGACTAATATATTGGTGGGTGTGCTATATGACTGTGTTGTACTTATTTCAAACAGTTTTAACATCTGCTCCCTTCTTTTGTATTCACAACAGCCCCATGAGGGAGGGAAGGCCCAAAAGTACTATCTAAATGTCACAAATGGAAAACCTGGGGAAGACAGAGAGATTAAAAGACCTGGCCAAGATCACACCAGGTGTATGTGGCAGAGATTTCACAGAATATAGGTCTCCTGACTCTTTTCCCATTCTTTCCTATATAGGACTATGCTGAAACATGTGCATACGTAAAGACATTAAGGAGTGACTGGTGAAGATCAAAACAGATCTCTTGCCATCCCAAGAGACAGAATGGTACAAGGGAATGAGGGCTTGGCTTCAAATCAGAAAAGCTAAGTTCAAATGCCATCTCTGTTCCTTACCACCTTTGTGACTTTGAGCAAATCACTAAATCTTTGTTTCCTTATCTGTTAAAAAGGAAAAAAGAATTGGACTAGATCTTAGGATCTAGATAATGATAATTTAGATTCTAAACCAATGATCCTTTGATCCATGCAACCTCTCAATAGCAAAATAGAGCCAACATGCATTAGGGGCAGCTAGGTGGAACAGCGGAAAGAGAATAAGGCGTGGAGTCAGGAAAACTCATCTTCCTTAGTTCAAATCTGGCCTCAAACACTAACCAGCTGTGTGACCCTGAGCAAGTCATTTAATCCTGTTTGCCTCAGTTTCCTCATGAAATGAGCTGGAAAAGGGAATAACAAACTACTCCAGTACCTTTGCCAATAAAACCCCAAATTGAGTCATGTAGAGTTGGATGTGACTGCAAAGCCACAGAGCATCACCTAGTAAAGAAATAATAATTTATTTATTAATCACTTACTATGTGCCAGGCACTATGATGAGCCCTGGGTATACACAGAGGCAAAAGATAGTTCTTGCACTCAAGGGTCTTACCATCCAACCCTGAATAAAATCCAAACCCAACTTCGTATTCAAGGCTCTGCACCAGTCTGGCCCTGATCTAGTGTTCTAGTCATTCATTCTTCCCTTTTGTATTCTTGACATTCCACTCAAAGAGAGTTGCTTGCTAATCTTTGAACTCCTGGCACTTCCTCATGCACTTCTGCCTCCTCCTTCATAGCCTTATTGAAAGCCTTCTCATTCTTCAAGGCTCAGGTTAAGGGTCACCTCCATAATCTCTCACCTGTACCTGATTCATTCATAGCATGTGATTCATTACTCACAGCTATAAATGTTACACTGTGTCATCATGGTGCATAAGTAGGACCTCAGTTCCTCCTCAGAAATGATCCCAGAGACCTTAGTCCTTGGCCTAGGGCTTTCTCTTTCACCATTTTGTAACTTCTACTGGTCGTCTGCTGCTTACAATTTGTGTGACCTTGGGCAAGTCATTTAATTTTTCTGAGCCTCTGTTTTCAAAACTATAAAATAGTCTACATAGTCTCCACTGGTCCCTTCCAGCTCTAAATCTATGATTTAGACCTACCACCTCTGAACCCCACCTTGAGCCACTGAATCTCTTAATCTTCATTGGTTCCCTGGGCTGGGAGATCTGTCACTGATCCCAGATTATCCTTTACCAGTACTATCATAACCTGGTGCCAACTTTTGATGCCTACTCTCTTTTTCTTTTCTTCCCTTGCTGCCACACACTCTAGACAGCAAAGTATATTTTCTAGGTTGTTTTTTTTTTCATAACAGGAAAGAATATAATTAGAAATTCTGAGAATAGGGAAAACTGCCCATTATGATCTGGGTAGTAAAAAAATAACTCTCAATTATATAGGTTTTTAAGGTTTATGAAGTGTTTTCCTCATGTTTGTATAAGATAAATGGTACGTTATTATCCATATATTATGAATGAAGAAATAGAGTCATAAAAAATTTAAGTGAGTTACCTAGAGTCCTATGGATAGTAGGTGTTAGAGACTCACTCAGAACTTCGGCCTTGAAGAATCATAATAACCATATTGTTGTTGTTCAGTTGTTTCAGTCATGACTGATTCTTCGTGACCCCATTTGGGGTCTTTGTGGTAGAGATACTGGAATGGTTTGCCATTTCCTTCTTCAGCTCATTGTCCTTCCTACTACACTGTGTTGCTTCTCAGGTACCTAAATTATTAATGCAGGGGATAGATAGAGTTTTCTGATCAACTTGACTAGCTTATAGGCTTTATTTGAAACCTTGATTATTTCTCACTGATGAGGGATAAATTGATTGACTTGGACTGCTATAGGTTAAAGCAACCCCTTTATACTGCCCTGTTAAAAAAAAAAGGGGGGGTCACTTGCAATATCTGACTATTTGCCCCCTGAAGAGGATGGACCAGAGAGTTAAAAGTGCATCTAGCTCTGGGGATGTTTGGAGCTTTCTTTATAGAGGAGAAGGTGGATTTCTTGTACAGCACCAGAAGTTATGCCTTTCTAGCAATCCCAAGTTTGAGAGTTCTGGGATCTTGAAGGAGAAAGGGAATTTCCCCAGTAATGTGAGCTTCTTGAGGAGAAGAGGTTCCACATCTGGAAGAACAGCAAGGGACTAAGCTACAATATGGCAGAACAAAAATTTGAGCTTTGCCCTCCCCTATTACCATAAACTATTCACATACTAACTGACAGGTCTGGCGGAAAGGAGTTTGCTTCTCTGGCACCTCTAAGTTTGTTTTCCTTCCCAAAGTAGAGCAAACACTCAAGGAGAATGATTCAACAGGTATTTACAATGTGGATGAATGCCTGTATGAGTATTAGTATGTAAAAGTAAGGCTCACTGGAATATTGGGGATGGGAGGAAGAGTTTTTGAGGAATGTCCATGCCTTCAGGGCTGTGCCATAGATCAATCAACAAGCATCATAGAACTAGATATGGACACCTAGAAAATGAATGGGATTTACTAGAATTTGAAGGGGTTCCTCCTTCAGCAAAAACTAAGTTTGTTCCCATTCTTAGGAGAATATGAGTTCTTATGAATCTGGAGAACTATACAGGCCTGTCGAGAAAGAGGAAACTCATCCAAAAGGGAGGAGCATTGTATCAGTTGTTTATAGGCTACTGTGAGTCTTTTATGTGCTTTTGTTTTCTGTGGGCCAAAATAAACACTATCTTGTACCCAATATGCACTATTTGTTACCTTAAGTACTTTGACTTGATCTGGGGATCTTTTCACTCACATCTGTGGAGATCTAGACAAAAGCTATATTCAAAGTATATTTGGAAATTTCCCATCTTAGGATGGGAGAAGATGAACCAAAGAAAGAATGATTTGTTGGGGCTGCCTCCAAGATTGGTCCTGGTCTGTGTAAGCAAAGCATGGAGTGCTCAGTCATGAGTTGCATCTGGGATCTTCCAGGATTATTGTGCTGGCATAGGGTAGCTAGACTTATTTGCCCTAGCATGGCAAATAGTCCTCATAGTCAGCATAGGTCACCCAGGATTGTTTGATTATTTTTAGAGCTAGACTATTTGCCTTAGTAAAGCATGAGTCAGGAGAGATTGCTTCAATTGTACCATATGAGTTGCACCAAATAGTTTTCTTGCTAAAGTTTTCCAGTTGGTCCATGATTTTCCAGGCCCGGAGCCTACATTCCAGTGTTCTTCCCTCTGACCCCCTATGAGAATAGTGTCTTTCATACCAAAACTTGCACTTGACCACTATGTAACTGATTTGGGATTTTCCTATCTGGGAACTCTAAATGAAACTCTTCTGTCTATTTACAATCCCAAACTCACTTTGTGCTGATCAGGAAGCCATCTGACTTCTTGTGGCCTTTTGGTGTAACTCCTATACTCCTACTCACTCAAAGGGAAGAGAGGAAAAAGAGTTCATAAAATATCTTCTTGCAATTATCAATATGACAGCCAGTTCATCTCCAAAATTCACAGAGTATACCATCCTTCCTTTTAAATTATAGGACTTTGAATGGGAAGGTAACTTAAAGATTCTTCCTTATTTTATAGAGGAAGAAACTGAGCCCCATCATGGTTAAAGATTCTCCCATGGTAACCCAGGTAGATTCAGAGCTAGGATTCAATGCCATTGACCATATCATAGATGTCTCCTTTTCACCTTATCTCTTCTCCTCCACTCCATATTATTAACTTCCTAAAAGCAAATCCATGTTTTGTTTATTTTGGTCTTAGCACCTAAAACACTACACCTAGTAAGAACTTAATAAATATTTGTTTTATACTGAATGAATTGAAATCCTTAGATAATTAAAAAACCAAAAACTAATTTCAGCTATTTGCTCCAGCAGAATAAATAGCAAAAGGGAGTTGGTTTGAATAATTCCTTAAGATTCTTCTCAAATGCAGGAATGAATAGGCAGATAATGACCAAAAGATGGGCAACAGGAAGGAGCAAAGGTCCTGGGGAACCCACAAAGAAAATCATTTAGGTCTGCTGGATGGGCAGTGCATTGTGTAAGTGTATCGGTACCCGTGTCTTGAATAGGCACTGCAGATGTACTGTCTGCTTGGCCAAGACTTGAACAGAAGGAGAAAAGTGGGCTGGAATGGAGCTCTTTCAACAATCCTGAGCTGCTCCCTGAAGTCAAAGGCCATCTTTTCAACTCCAATATTCTCTAAAGTTTTAAGATAGCGACACATCATGGAACATCAATTGTCTCTGACGAATCATAATCACAGGTGACCCAGAGGGTAATGAAGAGATGCATGGTGAGTCTAAAGAGACCACAGCACATTACCAACACTAGTTGGTATCCAAGTAGCAGAATGCAAGATATTATCAGGGATATATATGACCACAGTGGATAGAGCACTGATTCTGAAGGACCTGAGTTCAAATTCTGCCTCAGACACCTACTAGCTATGTGACCTTGGGCAAGTCACTTAACCCCGATTGTTTCTCCCCCCCAAAAAAAAGGCTACATATGACCAGAAAAGGAGGTGGGCCTGCCCTGTAGCTAGAATGAAGCATTAAAAATGGACAATCCACTTATGAATTAGCACAAGGCCTAGCACATAGTAGGAGCTTAGTAAATATTGACTGACTATTGCATTGGTATCTATGAAATATTAAAAAAAAATCTGGTGCATTATAGAGATCCTCTATGAGAGGAATCATACAGGATAAGGAGGTCTAAAGGCTCCCATTGAAGCAACTCCTTGCTTTCTGGTTAAGGACCTGTTCTCTCTATGCTACTGGGTCTAGAAAATGTTTCTGGACTATGGAACAATGTCTCTACATTTGAAGTTCGAAGAACTTTGGCCTAAAGATCAAAGAATTGTAAAGTAGTAAGAATGTGAAAGACTTTGCCAACCATTCTGGGTGTGACAGTACTTCATTAAATAACTTGACCGTCACTCTGTCTCCAACAGCAATAAGAGACTGAGTGAATGATGTGCAATAGAACAAATTGTTCATGGACTTATTTCTCTACCTTGTCCCAGATACATCTCCTCAAGGAAGTCTACTTCTGCCTTTTAGGGTCACTGAGTCATAGAATGTTAGAACTGGGAGGGACCTGAGAAGTCACCTAATCCAGTCCAATTATTTTATAGATGTAGAAAATAAGGTCCAGGGAAAATGACCTATCCAAGGTCACACAGCAAGTAAATAGTCAAACCATCAGGGAAAAGAGTAGTTCCTATATGATAGAATATTTCAGTATCTAGTTTACATAAAGAAGGAATACAATAAGGTCAAATACTTGTGGAATTTTTTTTGTTTACTATTTTACTATTTTTTACTATTATCCGTAGTCAAAACATGCCCCTCCTATTATACAAAGCCCATTCCTCTCTCATCCTCCACTATTTCCTAAACAATTTCTATGTTGGTGCATAACAATAACTGAAATTCTTTTAGCAGATACAAAATATTTTATTCTGCCATTATTAATAAGGGTGGAAGAGGTAACACAGGGACTCAGATTATAGAAAAAGATAAGAATGGATGATTTCAGCTCTGTTTATGTGAACAGGCTGAAATGAGAGGAAGGGAAAAGAGAAGACATTGGGCCCCTGCAGTGGTAGATGGGGGAATGAGGTACCCCTCACGGAGGGTAAAAGGGCATAAATGCAGGCTCTCAGTAACAGTGTTTAACTAAGATAGCACTGTTGTTGGGTCCTGTCTAATAAAAAATCAATTCATCCTTCTCCAGATCATAGATACTTTTCCCTTAGAGAACATCTCAACTTCCACTGGATGCCAAAAAGGAAATGGCTACTCTCAAGCTGCGTACCATGAGCACAGAATCTCTGTCTGTCTCTGTCTCTCTCTCTCTCTCTCACACACACACACCCCTGGTATCACATGGTAGGCTTCCTTTAGTATGATTTGAAGAGTATTGAAATGGTTTGCCTGCCTCAAAATATCCACTCTTCAAGCCTGTCATTGGGCCTGAAATTCCACCATCTCTTACCTTCTTTGGGGTAAGGAATTGAAGTCTTTGCTTAAAATGCAAACATATTACCTAGGAAGTATAACACTATAATAATAATAATAATAATAATAATAATAATAATATAATAATAATAATAATAACAGCTTACATTTATATATCATTGGAACTTTTACAAAGTATTTTATGTCTTCTTTATATTATATATAAAGCACCTTGCAAAATGTTAAGCACCATATAAATGTCAGTTATTATTTCTATATGAACTTTACTAAGACCCCATCAGGCTGTGCCAAAGGAATTACATCCTCATTCTGTTGATGAGGAAATTCAATTTCAGAGAGGTTAAGTGGATTTATCAGAGGATTACATTCTTAGTAAGTATCAAAGGCAGGACTTGAACCCAGCTCCTCCTGATGCCTCTAGCCACTATGCAATACCACATCTCTTATAATTTTATAAATAAATGTATTCAGGTAGCTTCATCTGCCTAGCAGGTCTAAGGTAGGGTGAGAAGTTTGGTTTGAGCAACTGTATTCAACTCTCAGCTCTTTTATTTACTAACTGTAGGAGCTTGGGCAAGTCATTTAACCTTAACTTCTGTTTCCTCATCTGAAAAAAGAAGGGGTTGGCCTAGATGAACCCTAAGTTGCCTTCCAGCTCTAACCCTACGAACCTATTGCCTATAAGCAACGTCCAAAAAGACTGGACACAGGAGGAAGGGGGGCAAAGAGGAGATAAAAGAGTGATGGAGAAAGAGCTCTAGAAGGGGGGATCTTCATTATAAAACATTTATATCAGTGACTTAGATAGAGGAATGTACCGCACGTTTATCAAACTTGAGGACGACACAGAACACATTAAGAATAAGTGACGCACTAGATGAGTAGCACTGACCTCTCTTGGTTCTCCGCCTCCCAGTTCAAACACTGCATCTTAGTCTCCTTTGCCGGCTCATCATCCAAAACTTGTCTGGGGCGACGTTCTGTCCTATGCTCTCTCTTCTCTTTCTCTCTCTCCTCTTCCCTCTCCCTCTTCTCTGTCCTTCTTCCTCCCTCTCTTTTCCTCTCCTCCTCCTCCTCCCATTCCCTATCCTGTTCTCTCTCCCTCTTCCTTTTTCTCCTTTTTTTTCTCCCTCTCATTCTCTCTGCTTTCTTTTATTCCTCCTCTCCGCTCTCTTTTTTCTCCCCCTCCCTTTTGTTCTTCCTCTCCCTCTCTCTCCAGTCTCTCTTTCAGTGACCTTACCCACAGGTTGAATCATCACTTCTATGCAAACGACCCCCAGATCTATATTTATAGTTTTGGTCTCTACAGTCTCATACATCGTCCACTGCCTACTGGACATGTCAAACTGCATAGTCATCTCAAACTCAAAATGTGGAATTATAACTAAGCCTTGAATTATACAAGGTCAGGAAAAATTATGTCAGGGAGGCCAGAAAAGTACTAAATTTTGAGTCACAGGCACCAGAGTTCAGTTCCTGACTCCTGTGAAGACCTTAGGCTAGTTGCTTAACACCTCTGAGCTTCAGTTTCCCTAACTATAAAATAAGATTGGACTAAACGAAAATTCCTTCAATTCTAAATCTATGATCCTATTTACAAAACTGAACTTACTCTCTTTTCTCCTCAATCTTCCCCTCTTCCAAAGTTCCCTATTTCTGTTGCCAGTGCTCCCCTTCTCCAAGTTCCCCAAATTTCACAACCTTCGAGCTCTCAATTCCTCACTTTCAATCACCCTCTTGCCATTTTACCTCACAGGATCATCTTCCGATTTATGGATCTCAGAAGAGACCTCAGAGGCCATCTAGCCTAGACCCTTCATTTCACATTTGAGGTCCAGAGAGTTTAAATGACTTGCCCAGATTCAAACAGGTAGTAAGAACCAAGTAGAATTTGAACTTAAGTCTTTTCATTCCAAAGCCAGTGTTCACAAATGTACTATGACGGCTCCTGATATATCTTAAATATAACCTATTTCTCCATTCAAACAACTTCTACCCTAAGTTAGACCCTCATTACCTCTCACCAGAATCACTGTGATAACCTTATAATTGGTCTCTCCCTCAAGTCCCTCCACTCTCTAATCCAGCCTGATACAGGAGGCCAAACCAATTTCCCTAAAGTACAAATCTGACCATGTCATCCCTCTACTCAATAAATTCCATTGGTTCCCTATAACTTCCAAAATACTTACTCTTGTATTTGGCATTTATAGACGTTCACTAGAGAAGGAAATGGCAAACCACTCCAGTATCTTTGCCAGCACGGCCCATGAGGTCACGAAGAGTCAGACTGGACTGAATGACTGAACAACAACAGCCCTTTATAACCTGACTTAAATCTACTTTTCTATCCTTATTATAGCTTTCTCTCTCTCTCATACAAACTGCAGTCAGTTAGGCCAAAGTGCCCTTCTTTTTCATTCTCATAGTTAGCACTCCAACCTTCTCCTGCCTCCCTGCCTTTGCTTGGCTATCTCCTACCTTTCCCGTGTCAGAATTCCTAGTTTCCTTCTGTGTTCATGTTAAGGACCACCTTCTCCATGAGGCCTTCCCAGATGCCCCCAGCCCCCTCTCTAAAATTACCTTGACTTTTGAAGCCTTTCAACATCTGTCCCCAACCTATTTTTTAATCCTCATTATATTTATTTTAACTTGAAGTCAAAAGACCTGGTTTTGAATTCTGGCTCTGATAATTTCTAGTTGTGTGACTACTTAATATCTCTGAGCTGTAGTTTCTTCATCTGTAACAATGGGGATAATAACAGGCCACCTACCTCACATATATATTGTGAGAAAAACATTTTATAAGCCTTAAAGCAACACTGATATGAGATTTATTATGATTAATATTATTATTACTACATCAGAGTGGCTAGTAATGTTGTTATAGTGGTAAGTTCCCATAGCAGCACACTTAACTGTTATATTTGTATATGTTGTACATATTTTGTATTTGTAAAAAAAAAGTGTGTGTGTGTGTGTGTGTGTGTGTGTGTGTGTGTGTGTGTGTGTGTATTCCTATTGTCTCCCTCAGCTAAGCTGTAAGCCCCTTAAGGACAGGAACTGTTTTTTTGCATTCTCCAGAACTTTGCACAGTGTCTAAGCTTTTTGTTGTTTAGTTGTGTCTGGCTCCTCGTGACCCCATTTGGGGTTTTCTTGGCAAAGATACTGCAGTAGTTTGTCATTTCCTTCTCCAGTTCATTTTACAGATGAGGAAACTGAGGCAAACAGGTTAAATGATTTGCCCAGGGTCATCCAGCTAGTAAGTCTGAGGCTGGATTCCAACTCAGGAAGATGAGTTTCCCTGACTCCAGGCCTGGTGCTCTATCCACTGTGCCATCTCACTGCTAGGCTGGGAGGCTAGCTAAAATTGGTCTGAGCACAGACAGAATGGTCATTTTGATATAGTGGAGGACACATCTGCAGAAGGAAGGAGAAAAAAGGTCTGGTCACAGTAGGATGCCACTCTGGTCAAATGACATCAGAGTCTTGTCTGTATCTGTTTGTCTGTGTGTATAGCCAGAAGAAGAAACAGCCGACTAAAAAGTGGGTGAAGGGCAAAAAAGGGAAGTGTTCCAGACTGGTAATGGGACCTTTCAGCCACTCCCCCAATCTTGATGAGAATAATGCCAGAAAAGAGAGGACTCTTATCTGAGGGCACCAGGACAAACAATGATCCTAGGGGCATAGATCTGGAGCCTGAAGAACTTACACTTCCTTTTATAAAGGAGAGGTAGTTAAGTCAATCAAAGTTTGAGCCCCAGGCTCTTTGATTCTGAATCCAGCACTCAGAGAATAAACCATTTGGCGAAAGGCAGCATTCGAATGGCAACCGTGGACAACAATCACTTGGTGAAATAACCCCACCACCAACTCCCCTTCCAGCCCCTTGGGGCTCTCTGCCTCACATGCTGGGGAAAGCAAGCCTCAGAGAAGGGAGGCCTGCTGCTCTTCCATGTCCTAGAGAGTCCAACTCCCCAGGCCAGGTTACAGCTGCCGGAACGGGGATCAGGAAGGCACAGATGCTGCTGTGTGAGGTTTGCCCAGGAGGGCCCAGGGCCGGCCTACAAAACAAGAAAGGCAGGTGCTTTGGGGAGGGGAGGGACCCAGAGCAAGCTCTGCATCTGGCAGTGCATGCCCCTGAGCCCCAGGCTGAGGACAACAGCCTCGATTGTCCCTCATAACAGTAGCCCTGCTGATCCCAGAGAAAAGAAAGGCATGGGTCCTCTCTGGGAAGAATGCCCCACTTTTCTCTCCAGAGCCGGGGCCCCTGAGCAGAGTCTCCCAAGTCATGGAATCCACAGCTCTAAAGTTGGCAGGCCATCCAGAGGCCTGGATGCCATCCCCAGCTTAGCAGCGGGCTCTGAGCCCCTCCAGGCCAGAATAGAGACACACTCTGCTCTTTGTGCCTGAGACTTGGCTGGAGCCAGACTAAATGCTTTGCAGATAAAGCTGCCTCCGGTACCTCTGACACCACTAGAAAAGGATGCAAAGACCCTGCCTCTGTCATCCCCACTCCCTCTAGGATATTTTACATGCCACCACTCCATGCATGAGTCCCCACATCCTGCCGCTGTGTTCATCCTAAAGAGTAGTTTCAAAGTCAGGGTCAAATCCAAGAGAACACAAAGGCAGCCAAATGCCTTCAGGGGCAGAGCCCAGCACAGCTGATGTCAGAGATATTTTATGAAAACAAGGCTTGAGGTCATTTCACTTTGTGGATGAAAGAAATTTTGCTTTAAAGGCTTTTACCTAGTAAACAGTGAGAAAAACTATAGGCAGGTCCTTAGGCATTGCAAAGAACAATGCTAGACTCACTGGTATGTAGTGAAATTCCCAGTAAATACAGTTTAGTCTAGTGAAAAGTTCCCTGGGATGGCAGCTGGGAGAGCTGGGGCCTTGTTCAAGGGGACTAATTCATGGTGTGACTTTGGGCAAGCCATGGGAGGAAGCACAGAGGCCAATGTTGAGAGGCCTGCCTCTCAACACTCCTGAACTATGTAAGGCAAGTCACTTCAACTCCTCATGCCTCAGTTTCTTCGTCTGTAAAATGAAGGAGTTAGACTAGATGACATCCCAGGTTCCTTTCAGTTCTAGGTCATGGTTCTTGTGGGATCTTCCTTCACCTGCCTGGTTCTCACTTTTCAATCATCAACTAAATCTAAGCAGTTGTATTAAATGAGATAGCAAGTGTGAAGTGCTTTGAATGAGTGCCACAGAAATGCTATTGTTAGTGTTATTATTTGATATTATTATTGTTGTTGTGATTGTTACTTGGACTAGATGCTCTGAAAGATCCCTTCTAGTTCTAGCGTTCTCCTAAATCCCAGAACAGAGTCTCTCACGGCATCTTACTCAAAAAAAGCCTAAGACAAATTGCAAGTACAACTTGTATGGCATCCTCCAACCCCAGAGTTCTTGGCCGTCACTAGTTGAGGCTAGCAAATGGCCTTTTAGCAAAGAGCTACTGGCAAGGGCAAGGAACAATTTATCCTGGGGGGGAACAGAAAAGAATGCTGGTCTCATTCCCTATGCTACCAGTGTTCCTCCTAAGGGAAGGTGGGCCAGAAAGTGATTTGTAGTTAGTTCTTTGGGAGGCTGAGGTCATCTGGACAAACAGGGTTTGGCAGGATATTGTTCCTTCAAATAGATGTGGAAAAGGAAGCACGGACAGGGGACTCGTCCAGAGCCTCCTAGCAAGTTTACAGCCAAGGCATGCATTCAGACCTTCATCTCAAAGCCAGAGCCTGCCTTGGTTACCTGGAGCCCATGGCAGGCCTGGTTTCCTGAACTCTGCCTCCCACCTCTAGCCAGTTTCTGAAATCTAGTCTCCACTGGGAAGTCAGCTCGAGGTGCCATGGACACTCCCCCTGTGTAGTCACATTACTGGGCAACTCCCGCATGATAATAATATTAATAAGAAAAAATCATGTTTCTGTAGTGCTTTAAAGCTTTCAAAATGTTTTTCTTAGAACATCTCGGTGAGGTAGGGGGCATGATATAATTCCCATGATACAGATAAAGAAACTGCAGCAATAAGTGGTACAGATAGTCACATGGCTGCTAATTATGAGAGCTAAAAGTCAAACCAGGTCTTCTAAGTTTGAGTTCAGCACCCTTTCCACAACACTGTCTCCTGGGGTTACTTTAGCTCCAAAGGCTAAAGCATTAGGGGTTGGTGTGGGGGAGATGAGGCTTATAGATTGAGGAGCAAGAAATCGCTATATTCCTGGCTAAGTGTACTAACTTCAGTGGGCAAGGGAGTGCTCTCACTGTCATGTTTATAGATCCAGGCATTGACCCTATGGCTGAGTTAGGACAGGGCTGTCACATCATTCAGGGTAGTCACAGCTTCAGGATTCCAGCCCAAGTAAAACTTTATTAGTCAATCGGTCCCCTCCCAGCCTACCATGTAACTGCTGAGCACTGTGCTAGGTACTGGTCAGGTTATAACCATTGCCCACTTCTATAGATCAGTCATTAATCTATGGCCCAGGGGCAGGGAACCTGCAGCCTCAAGGCCACATGTGGCCCTCTAGGTCCTCAAGTATGGCCCTTTGACTGAATCCAAACTCCACAGAACAAGATTTGTTCTTGAAGACCCAGAGGGCCACATGTGGCCTTGAGGCTGTGGGTTCCCCATCCCTGACCCAGCCTTTCAGCAGACCCACCTCTCAGAAAAGGGGATCAGATCTGAAATCCCACTGGCTGAGTCAATGGCTGCATGGAACATGCACCTTGGTAGCAAGATGCTGGTGGGATGCAGCCCTGGCCCCTCTCCTATACATCAGTGAGCATGGGAGCATCCCAGTAAGCCATTGCCAGAGTCATTTATCTTCAGCAATGGGGTAAAATCTACTAGTTGCCACATCTCTGAGGATCTGGGCATGTTTTCTTTATTTCCACTGTGATAATCATAACTATACACAGCACAACAATTTGGTACTTATATTTCCAGACTCATGGCAGCTGCTGGGGCTGGGCCATTACAGGGAGACATTATTACTATGATTACAATGCATGAGAGCCGTCCAGTGCAGTGACCAATGATTTACAATCTCATGTCCATTCATTCAGCAGTGGGTAATAGTATGGAACTTACCTTGCAATTGTGGAATAGGGAGAGCTCTGTGTGGACCAGTTTTCCCATCAAAACCTCGCCTCAGCTTTTGACTCCCGATAATCTGTCACGGTGCCAGGCTGGGTTTTAGAGTTAAAGAAAAAGAAGACACTAAACAAGGGAACGTGAAATGATACTGGCCTCCATCAGCAGCCTCTGAATAGGACATTCAGGAAGCATGATCATGGGGAGTAAAAAACGAATGAAAGAAGCATCTGGAAAGCAATTTCATTTTTAAAAGGAGCAACAGAAATTGGCCAGAAAAGCTTTGCAAGATATGGCAAGTTTTTTTCCCAACAAGAGCGGCATGCTCCCAACACACAGATTGGATTTGTAATCAGAAGCTTTGGGTTTAAATCCCAGCTCTTCTACTCACTGTGTGCCTTAAGCAGCTCACTTCTTCCTGGGCCTCAGTTTTCTTATATGTAAAATGAGAGGTCCCAGAGGGGACTTTTTTGTTGTTTAGTCACATCTGAGTCTTTGTGACCCCATTTGGGGTTTTCTTTTTCTTTTTTAATTTAATTTAATTTTTTTAGGCAATTGGGATTAAGTGACTTGCCCAGGGTCACACAGCTAGTAAGTGTCAAGTGTTTGGTCTCTGAGGCCAGATTCGAACTCAGGTCCTCCTGACTTCAGGGCCGGTGCTCTATCCACTGCGCCATCTAGCTGCCCCTAACCCATTTGGGGTTTTCTTGGCAGAGATACTACTTTGCCATTTCCTTCTCCAGTTCATTTTACAGATAAGGAAACTGAGGCAAATGGGGTATTAAGTGACTTGCCCAGGATCACACAGCTAGTAAGCATCTGAGGCTGGATTTGAACCCACGTCTTCCTGATTCCAGACCCAGCACTCTATCCACTGCGCCACCTAGCTGCCCTGGGAGAGAACTAGAGTCTATAAACTTTATTGCACCGTCAAGCAAGTAGGGATGTGTACATGTTTGCATATGTGCACAGATCCACACATATGTGCACAGGCTCATGAATGTACATGCAGACAAATGTGCACGTGCACACACGTGGTGAAGTGCTTTCTGACAGATACTCTTCAAACATAACGAGTTTTTCTCTCATTTGCTGTTGCTACAACTGCTTTGTGGGCTAGTTTGATGTCTTTAATAATTATTATTATTTCTAATAACAATAACAGCCAATATTTGCATATCAATTTAAGGTTTACAAAGTGCTTCACATGTGTAACATGGAGTTCAAATCTGGGTATTTGCATAAAACTAGCTTCCTTGGTGGAGAGAATGCTCACTTGCCTGTGGGAAGGGCAGAGTTGGTGAGAGCTTGGGGAAAGGAGAGTTTTCTGGCTTTGACTTTGAGAGAGGACATACATGGTTCCAGGATCTCTTCAGGGAGACACCCTTGGAAAGAGAAAAAGACTCTGGAAAGAAGACAACGTGTAAAGGAGCCGACATGTCACTGACTTCCAACTTACCATACTAGAGACTTGGGTGAGATTGGGACTCTCTTTTTTGGTTGAGTTGAGATATCTCACTCTCAGTGGGAATACCCATTCACTCTGTATTTTCCAGTATATTCTAACCTATGTAACTTCTCTGATTTCTCTTAGCTTGGATAAATGGGTTTATTGGCTATTCACTGTGGTGATAGTCTTTGTGTAACTGGCGTTGGGGGATAGGTATTCATTAATACCTACTATGTGCTAGGTGCTGTGCAAAGTACTTTTCAAATATTATCTCATTTGATCCTCATAACAACTCTGGGGAGTAGGTGCTATTCATTATCTGTATTTTACAGTTGAAGAAGCTAAGGCAGATAGAGGTCAAGTGACTTGCCCAGGGTCATTCAACAAGTATCTGAGGCTGGATTTGAACTCAGGTCTTCCTGATTCTAGACTCAAGGGTCTATCCCAGACTAACAACACTTGGTTGTGTGGAGGAGAGGCAGATAGGTTTAATTCTAGTCTGGCATCCCATCTCCAAGGAGAGCTTAGTGGTCAGCTAATTTCTTGCTTCCCTTCAAATCAAAGTCTCTCTGAGAGAGGGGTGGAGACTACAGAGATATCTATTCATGCCTCTCTGGGAGTTACATCTAAACAAACCCATGTGGACATGGGCATAACACACATATACACTCTACATATATGTTATCTCTCCTGATGCTTATAAACAACCTGTGAAATAAGTGCTAAAGTTAATCTTATCTCCATTTTATACGTGAGGAAGCTGAGACTGGCGGTGCTAAGTAAATGGCCCAGAGTCACACAACTAAATGTCTTCCTTTACTCCAGTCTCTGGTGGAAAGGTAGCACTTCTCATCACCAAGGTCAGCTCCTCTACATGTCCCCTTGATCTCATCCCTTCCCATCTTCTCCATCCTCACTCTCCTCCTGCCTATTGGATCTGTCCCTGCTGCCTACAGATAGACCCAACTCGCTGCTCTAAAAACACCCCCAAAATGAAAACAAAAACAAGACCCCCACTAGACACTACTACCCCTTCACCCAATCCTATATCTCTCCCCCCTTAGAAAAAAGCTGCCTACATTCATCGCCTTTACTTCTCCTCCTCTCATTCCTTAATCCATTTGTGATCTGGTTTCTGACATCATTCAACTAAAGCTGACTCAGTGATCTCTTGACAAATCCAGTGGCTTTTTCTCAATTTCATCCTTCTTGACCTCCCTGCAGCATTTGACACTATTGGCCATCCTCTCCTTCCTGAGGATTGTCAGATATTGTTCCCTGCCCCCCCCATCCCCTTGGCTCTTCTCCTGCCCATTTGGCTGCTCCTTTTCGGTCTCCTTTGTTGGTTCATTATCCGTGCTCATGCCCCATGACTGTGGATGTAGCCCCAGTGCTCTGTCCTAAGTTCTCTTCTTTTCTCTTTTTACACTCTCTTACTTGGTGATCTCTTCTGCTCCCATGTCTGTGCAGATATCTTCCAGACTTATATATCCAGGCTTAGTTTCTCTTCTGAGCTGAAGTTCTGTATTACCAAAAATTTACTGGGCATTTCAAAATGGATTTAGTTTTGATATCTCAAAAGCAGCCTGCCTGAAACAGAACTACCTTTCCCTCCAAATCTACTCTTCTTCTAAATTTCCCTGTTTCTGTCAAGGGGATTGCCATATTTCTAATTACCAGTCTTCAAATCTTGACATTACCATCAATTCCTCTCCCCCCCTCACTCCACATATCCAATCAGGTAGCTAACTTTATTGTTTCTATATCTATAACATCACTTGAATCTCTTCCTTTCTCTCTATTCAAGTGCTCACTACCCTGGTTCAGGCTCTCATCACCTCTCATAATATATAATTTAATACACACACACATATTGACACCCACACTTATCCCCCTAAGAGAATATAATACAATCTCTTTAAAGGCAAGGACTGCTTCTTTTTTGTCTTTGTATCACCAATGTCTGGTCCATGCCTAAAAAACAGTAGGTATTTAATAAGTCCTTGTAGGTTGCTGACTGTCTGAAGTGAGATTTCAATTCATCTTCTTGACTTCAAATATAGCACTATATAGATGGGCATCACAGGATCAGGTGAAGGCTGGAGTTATAAACGTGAAGAACAATGAGAAATGGACACATGTTGGCATGAACTTATGGCATCTGAATTCAGGCATTTTGCCTCCCTTAAGATACAAAAGTAAATATGGCCGTTATGCCTCAGTTCTCATTCATTCATTCATTCAATAAGCACAAATTAAAGTATCTATTATTTGTAGAGTAAATACAGTTTAGATAAGACACAGCTTCTGCCTAACCTCACAGATCTTGTAGTCTTAAAAGATTAAGGTACAAACACACAACAGTAACACACAAAACTAAAGATGAGTGCATTAGGTTACTGCAAAGTGAAGTTTTATGTGAGGTCTGAAGGGAAAGATTTTTTCCAAGTTGGGCATGGTTGGGAAAGGTTATATGTTGGCTTTGAAGGCTGAGTAGGTGTTCAAAAGACAAAGATGGAGACACCCCAGGCATAGGAAAAAGCATGAGTAAAGGCACAAACACAGGGGAACTCATAGCTTGTTCAGAAAGGGAATAATACACCATTTTAACAGGTACATAGATTTTGTAAAGGACATAGGCTGACTTATGAAATAGGGTTGGAAAGATAGGATGGAACGAGATGTTAGAGGGCTTTGGGTGGCAACCAAAGGAGTCTGAAGTTTACCTACTAAGCACAGTCATTGAATATTTTTAGCAGAAAAGAGACATAACCAGACTGATGATGTTTTAGAATGTTATTCTGGTGGCAGTGTGTGTATAATAAATCTGGGATAAGGAGAAAATGGAGGAGGGAAAACTCATCCGGAAACTATTAGAATTGCCTCTGTGGTTGGTAATGGATATCAGCACTAGAATGATGACAAGGGGAATAGATGAGAGAAAGATATAAAAGACGTTGGAGATTCTGACAATTACTACTATATCACAGTAGTATCTGGGTTCTAGTAGAACCCTCTGGGCTCACTTCCCCAGTTTCCACTTGAACTTCCATGTTGAGTCCACAGAGGTTCAGCTAACTACAGTTATCCTTTCCACATTGCAACTTTTGCCATTATGGTTTTGATGTATCATGGGTCGGCATAAGCAATTAAATGGGAATTTGGGGGGAGTTTTGCAGAAGCCACAGACAGCATGTGAAGGCCAGAAGACGACACAGAGCCTATGACCAAAAACTTAACCCAAATTTTGCAATAAGATATTGTAAACACCCCATAAAAGAAAAAGAAAAAATTCGGACTTCTTCTCTGGTATGAAGAGAAGGCCAAAACATTTTATGAGGATTTTCCAGATCATGGGGATGACGTGCCCCTAAACCCCACGATGTAGAAAGGATAACTGTACTCTTCCATCATGGTTCTAGGGGTAACCCTGAGCTACTGATATTTATTTCTAGTACTGTTGCTCACAAGCCCCCACTGATATACTTTCCATTTATTACTAGCCTCAATCACCTTTTAGAAAAGTGTCTTTACTGAGAAGGTATAGTTTGGTACAAAAGAACTCCTCAAACTAGAATTGTCCTCTATGTGTACACACAAGGGCTCTGAGCAGAGTAGGTTCAGACTTAAAGTACAAGGTAGCAAGGCACATATTTAAAGAACAAGTGTGCTGGAGGGGTAAGTCATAGTTATTGGTTATTAGAAGTCATTCTATTTCTTTGTAGGGTACTCATGAGGCTTCCCTTAAATGCATCTCTAAACTCAATACCCTTTGTAGATTCCATAGCATTTCTCTCAGTCGCAAGGGATCATGATCCCTGAATTTGTTGCCATTCATAGGTGACTGTCTTTCCATTTCTTTGTGCATGCACTTCCTCAATCATTGATCCCAACCACCCTATCAGGAAACTGCTACTGGCATTCATGAACTTTACCTCTGGTCACCAACAGGATTTCTGAGAGCCTGATAATTCTCCTGAAAACACATGCTTGCCTGGTGTAGGAAGGAGAGAGGTAGTGAGGAGAGAAAGAAATTCTCAGGGATGTGGCTGGAGCCTCTCTACCATTAGACTGGTCTCCTGCTGGAATATGTGATTTATAACTGGCTTGAAGTATCATATATAGGTTCAGAGGTGTGTCTGATTCAGTCAGCTACAAGATATTTCCTGTTTGGCATCATCTGTCTTTATTCAATAATCAAAGCACCTAATTACTCTCAAAATGAGTAAGGGCTTGTTCATATGTAGTTTGTATTTTTGATTGGTTGATGTATTCAATTCAACTGTCTGGACCTTCTGTGATTACATTAATTGGGGTGGAGGTAGAAACCATTACTCTTATACTACCTACCTGTGTGACATTGAGGGTCACAACTTTTCTGGGCCTCATCTGCCTCAACTGTAAGATAACAGACTGGACTGAATGGCCTCTGATGCTCCTTTCACCTCTAGGATCCAATGCTCCCACAATCCAATGGGACTTACTGAACTTTGTTAACTCCCAACTGTCTTCTGCTCTCATTCTTCTATTGCTTATTCCGTCTGTTCAAGGGTATTTTTCTCGATATTTTATACCTTTCAACCCTGTTCATGATTGGTTTCCACCTATGTCTTCTCCCTTGACTTTGGTGTTTCTCTTTTCCTTCAAACCCATCAAACGGTGGCTTCCCACAAGAATCTGTACCCCCACCCAACACTGAGTCCCTTAGCAGCTAGGTGCAGCCCATTTTGGAGGCAGAGAAATATTTGTAAGAACAAAAACAA
Organism: Phascolarctos cinereus; assembly: GCF_003287225.1. Classification (NCBI taxonomy): domain Eukaryota; kingdom Metazoa; phylum Chordata; class Mammalia; order Diprotodontia; family Phascolarctidae; genus Phascolarctos; species Phascolarctos cinereus. The sequence continues at coordinate 331,615,260 of NW_027555847.1, forward strand.
TGAATGTTGGCCATGCCAGTTAGCCTTTAACACCCTTCTTTAGAGGTTAGTCTTGGCCCTAGTCAAGGTGCAGGAGGTGGGGAAAGAGTCAGCATGTTGCCTTAGTTTTGGAGGTTTCAGGAACTTCCATTTTGTGGGGAAGAGATGTTACCGAGGACCCTTTCCTTGTTATCCTTGCCTCTTCTGTCTGCCTTGGCCACTTTCAGTTAAGCCATATGGTCCTGCTATAACCAAACCAAATAATAGAATCATTGATTTCAGCATTGCCTGACTCATCTAATTCTTCTAGGAAACTCCTTTAAGTCCCATCAACAGATGCCAAAAAACCCCCAAAACACCCAAACCCTGAAATCAGTGCACCCTTCTAAGCCTGGAAGTGAATGATTCCCCTTTATTTGACATTTTTCTCTTTATTCTCAATTTCCCAGTTTCTGGATTCCTTCATGGCCTCCATGGCTTGACTTCTTTATTCCTACTTCTTTTTTTTTTTCTTACAATTCTGTATCTTCTTGACAGTGAATTCCTGATTCTCTCTTCAAATTCTCTCTTACCTTATCAAAACTCTGTTCCTTACTCATTCTACTTTCCCCACTTCCTCCCTTCAGGGCAAAATGCTCAGAATAGAAGTTCCCCTTTGAAGATCCCACTGCCATTTAAATCATCCTTCCACCCCTGCCAGATCATCACAGCCCTAATCATTAGCCTTTCATCTCCAACCATATGGCAATAAGGATTTAACAATGATCTCCCAAAATAAGTAGACTTGAAACAAGACAATAATACAACAGTCAAGTTCTAAACAGAAGCTAAAAGTTCAGCTGGAATCTATCCAAATAGAGGAAAAGAATTGGTGAAAATATACATGGCAAGGTGAGGTCTAAACAGGCAAGAGGCCTACAACAAAAAAAGAAGTCTAATAGCAAATGTTTAACAGCAGAGGGCATGAAACAGAAACCTACATTGTAGAGACTGAGATATTAGAAAATATGTACAAACACTGGGAAGGTGGAGAGGAGTGGATAGGAAACCAGGCAGAGAGCTCCAACACTGAACAATTAGGATAAAAGCTACCAGAGCCTGGAATACAAGTCAGAAACACAGTTCTAGGGAAATAGACTATAAAGCTATAAAGTCAGTAATCAGTGAGTCAGTATGGAGGAGTAGAATTTGGTGTTGGAAAACCCAGGTTCATGAGTTTTCTTGAAAATGAGCCAACTGGGGGCAGAGCCAAGATGGCAGAGTGAAAGCAGTGACTTGCTTGAGCTGTCCCCCAAACCCCTCTAAATGCCCATAAAAAATGACTCTAAACAAATTCTAAAGCAGCAGAACCCACAAAAAGACAAATTTCCAGCCCAAGACAGCCTGGATGGTTGATCAGAAAGGCATATCGCACCGGGCGGGAAGAGGAGCTCAGTTCAGCGTGGGTGCACAGGCCACAGTGAACCTGAAGTAGGATTCAGAGGAATGAATCACAGGCAGCTGTGGTGGTTTCCAGACTCCTCAATCCATGGACGCCAAAGACAACTTAGAAGGTCAGTGGGAAAAGTCTGTTTCTGTGGTGAGAGAAGAGCTAGGTCAGAGCCAGTTCCAGAGCTCGGAGTGCGGGCGCCAGGGCGGTGGCTGCCTCCTGAGGTTCCAGCCCACTGACTGACGGGGAATCAAGTGGCTGATCAGAGGGGATCTCTTTGCCAGTGCTGAGGCAGGAATCTCTTGCTTTGCCCGTACTTGGATCTGTGTCACAGTTCTGGGTGGCGGTCCCTCGGTGAGGAGGAGCACTGGCGCGGTGGAGCTTGTAGTGGTGGTGGAGAGAAAACCCTCCTCACAGTTCCAAGAGAGAAAAAACTGCTTGTGTCCGGTCACTCAAAGACCAGAGCACAGGCCAGGAAAGGAGTAAACACCTCACCCCTTATCATACCGTCTTGGAAGAACTGAAAATTTACAGGTCCCTGCAAGTATCTCTGAAAACAGCTATACAAACCCCTGAAGCTTGGGACAGTACATTCTCCACATTGGAAGCAGACTTTTACCTTAACAAAGAGTTTAAAACTCAAGTAGTTGGCTGGGATTATGAGCAAACCTCACAGAAAGAGTCAGACTACATTATCTTACTTTGGTGACAAAGAAGATCAAAACATACAATCAGAAGAAGACAACAAAGTCAAAGTTCCCACATCCAAAGCCTCCAAGAAAAATATGAATCTCTCCCAGGCCTTGGAGGAGTTCAAAGGGGATTTTAAGAAGCAAGTAAGAGAAGTAGAGGAAAAACTGGAAAGAGAAATGAAAGTGATGCAAGAAAATCATGAAAAACAAGTCAACAGCTTGCTAAAGGAGACCCAAAAAAATACTGAAGAAAATAACACCTTACAAAATAGCCTAACCCAAATGGAAAAAGAGGTCCAAAAAGCCAATGAAAAGAAGAATGCCCTAAAAAGCAAAATTGGCCAAAATGGAAAAGGAAGTCCAAAAGCTTACTGAAGAAAATACTTCCTTAAAAATTAGAATAGAGGCTGAGAATCTCTGGCCCACAAGGCTGAGAACCTCTCATGCCCGCTTGTCTTCACAGGCATCACCTGGCCTATGTGTTTTATCACAAATAAACTTTTCCTCTGGCTGAAGAAGATTTGAGTTGAATTCTTTCAGGCAGGGCCTGCTACCGTGATCTTGGGATCCCAGCAGCACCCCAAAACCTCTAGATCTCTTCATATGCTTCCCTGACCAGGAAAATAACTGCTAAATCTCAAACTCTTCTTCAGCCACGACTGCCTTGGATACTGTTGATCCCCACTTTCTCAGCTTCCCAAACACTGAGCTAGCTCTGGTAGTGCATGCATCAACCTCATCATCTATGTGTACATCACTGGAAAGCATATTGCCAAGGGAAGGGGCAACAACAGTGGATTCTGGCATCAAGCTTGGGATATGAGCTGAGAGCCCACGTATGTGCTTCCAACACAGAACATACGACTTTGAAATAGATGAAATCACATGGAGCTGTTTTTTCCACCTCTAGTAGGTTCTCAGTGGAATGCTGGATTTCATGACATGAAGTTACAGAAACTCCCAAAGGTGGATGAAATACAGAAACGTGAACTTGCACTATGCCACACTTCATGAAAAGCTAAGAAATTTATTCAAAAGATAGAGATAATCATGCTAGGCTGGCATAGGGATGCACTTGTTTTAAACCCCATTGAAAATCTATGGACTCTAATCAAGGCCAGACTTGGAAAAAGAGAGTGAATGTGAAGGACACACTTAATATTCCACATGCTAAAAGTGTGATTTCATGATGAAGAGTTAAAGAATATGAGTCACAGTCTTGTGAACTCAATGCCAAATCAGGTAAAAGAAGGGAGTGCAGGTAAAAGAAATGTGGGCTGTATATTATATTTTTTAAGGATGTAAAAATTTGTAAGGTTTGTTGTATAATTCAATAAACATAATTATTTTACAAAAAAAATAGAATACAGCAATTGGAAGATAGTGACTTTATGAGAAATCACGACACAGTAGAACAATTTCAAAAGAATGAAAAATTAGAAAACAATGTGAAATATCTCATTGGAAAAACAACTGACCTGGAAAATAGATCCAGGAGAGAGAATTTAAAAATTATTGGACTATCTGAAAGCCATGATCAAAAAAAGAGCCTAGACATCATCTTTCAAGAAATTATCAAGGAAAACTGCCCTGATATTTTAGAACCAGAGGGCAAAATAGAAATTGAAAGAATCCACCGATCTCCCCCTGAAAGAGATCCCCAAAGGAAAACTCCTAGGAATATTGTAGCCAAATTCCAGAGTTCCCAGGTCAAGGAGAAAATATTACAAGCAGCCAGAAAGAAACAATTCAAGTATGGTGGAAACACAATCAGGATAACACAAGATTTAGCAGCTTCTACATTAAGGGACCACAGGGCATGGAATATAATATTCTGGAGGGCAAAGGAGATAGGACTGCAACCAAGAATCACCTACCCAGAAAAACTGAGTATAATGGTCATTCAGTGAAATAGAGGACTTTCAAGCATTCTTGATGAAAAGACCAGAGCTGAATAGAAAATTTGACTTTCAAATACAAGACTCAAGTGAAACATGAAGAGGTAAACAGGAAAGAGAAATCATAAGAGACTTATTAAGACTGAACTGTTTACATTCCTGCATGGAAAGATGATATTTATAACTCATGAGACCTTTGTCAGTGTTAGGGTAGTGGGAGGGGAAAAATTACATGTATGGATAGATAGATAGATAGATAGATAGATAGATAGATAGATAGATAGATAGATAGATAGATAGATAGATGGCACAGGGTAAGTTAAAGATGAAGGGGTGATATCTGGAGAATAAAATTGAGGGGTGAGAGAGGATTATACTAGGAGAAGGAGAAAGGGAGAGGTAGAATGGGGTACATTATCTCACACAAAATAGACAGGAAAAGGTTCTTATAGTGGAGGGGAAGCAGGAAGATGAGAGGAAATGAGGGAATCTTATTCTCTTAGGATTTGGCTTAAGGAGGGAATAACACATACATTCAATTTGATATGGAAATCTGTCTTGCCCTACAGGAAAATAGGGGAGGAAGGGAACAAGAGAGCAGGGGGATGATAAAGAGAAGGGCAGATTGGGAAATGGGGTAATCAGAAGGAAGTACTTCTGAGGAGGGACAGGGTCAAAAGAAAGAGTAGAATAAATGGGGAGGGCAGGATAGGATTAAGGGAAATAGAGTTAGTTTTTCACAACATGTCTACTATGGATGTGTTTTGCATAACTGCACATGTATGGCCTGTATTGAGTTGCTTGCCTTTTCAGTGAGGGTGGGTGGGGTGGGAGGAAGGGAGAAAATTTGGAACCCAAAGTTTTAAAAACACATGTTTTAAAAAAAAAGTTTCCACATGCAGCTGGGAAATAAGAAATACAGGAAAAGAGGTACAGAAATCTATCCTGCCCTACAGGAAAATAGAAGGGAAAGGGGATAAGAGAAGGTGGGGGAGAGATAGAAGGGAGGGCAGACTAGGGGAAGGGGTATTCAGAATGATGCCATCTTGGGGTGGGGGGAGGGGCAAGATGGGGTGAAAATATGGAATTTAAAATCTTGTGGAAGTACACATTGAAAACTAAAAATAAATAAAATTTATATTAAAAAAAAAAGAAAATGAGCCAACTGAAAACAACAGACCCTTGTGAAAAATAAAGTTTAGTGATGGCCACTTTTAATTATAAATAAGACATTGATTCATGGGGAAATTTTGTTTAGAAACTACATTGTAATTCTAATGTATTAGACAATTTGATTAATCTTTGAATGTACAAGGCTATAATAATAATAATACCTACATCCCAGGGTTGTTGGAAGAATTAAATAATTCTAAAGTGCTTAACATAGTATTATACAGATGTTGAGTAGTGTTAAATTTGTAAGTAACATATCTAAGATATTTTGAATGATTTTCTAAGAAGGGTGAGTTAAGATTTTATCTAATTGAATAGATGAAATTTGACTTGAGAAGTTTGGAACTATGTTTAAAAACAAATAAATATGATAGTCTTCAGACTTCTAGTTTTCTTGTATTATAGAATTTGGGGAGAATAATATTGGAAATGTGAATTCTCTTTTAATTGGAAGAATATACCTTTAAAAATGCTGTTATGTGAAAATTTTCTAAAATATTGCAAAATGTTGTTAGGCCAATTCCTATTGAGTTATTAAAATGAATATGATAAAAGTCTTTAAAAACCTGTAATACTGAAGTGCCTTTTGCCTTAAATTCTTAAGATTTAATAAAAGAATTAAGGACTCCTCCAAAAACAGGAAAAAAAAAAAGAAAACCCGAGTTCAAATCCCAGGTCTACAATGTATGAGTGACTTTGGCAAGCCATTTACCCTTCTTGGGTCCAGTTCCTTCCACAAAATCAGGAGTGTGGATTAATGACCTCAAAGTAACCTTTCGGCTCTAAATTTTCTGATGCCGAATGAAAGAGGAGCAAAACAAATAGCAAATTTGACTTAGTGCTGAGTTCTTGAACTCCTGATCTAAAACTCCTAATATTTGGGTCTGCTGAACATTGTAGTTCCCAGATTTTACATAGCAACATTGTCCTTTCTTGTTGTTGAGTTGTGCCTGACTCTTCATGGCCCCATTTGGGGTTTTCTTGGCAAAGATACTGGCTTGTCATTTCCATCTCCAGCTCATTTTACAGATGAGGAAACTGAGGCAAGCAGGGTTACACAACTTGCTGAGGGTCACACAGCTAGTATCTGAAGTCAAATGTGAACTCAAGTCCTCCTGACTCTGGGGCCGGCATTATCTCCCTAGCTGCACCCCTTTTTGGCTCTACCTCCCAAAGATCACAACCCTCCCCACCACACACACAATCTTTATTTTAATAAAGCTGACCAGGAGCAGCCAAGTGGCTCAGTGGATAGAGCACCGGCCTTAGAGTCAAGAGGACCTGAGTTCAAATCTGACCTCAGACCAAACACTTGATACTTACTAGCCTTGTGACCCTGGGCAAGTCACTTAACCCCAATTGCCCCCCCCCAAAAAAGCTAACCAAATAATTTTGTTAATTCCTCTTATTATTTTATTTTTGCCAGACTTGTGCATGTATAAGTGTAGGGGATCTCAACAAGAACTCCACTAATGCAGGCCATTCTTCTCTTCAGCTTCTAGTCTGAGGGAGAATTAACAAGCATGGAGAGGCTAAACGTCTTTCTCTGGAATATACAGCCACTCTGTGTAAGAGGTGGAATTTGATGGGCAGTTAGGTGGTGCTGTGGATAGAACACCAACCCTAAAGTCAGGAGGACCTGAGTTCAAATCTGACCTCAAACACTTTTTAGCTATGTGACCCTGGGCAAGTCACTTACCTCCAATCGCCTCCAAAACAAACAAAAACAAAGTTGTAGAACTTGGAGCCAGCTCTTTATCCACTATACCACCTGACCTCCTATTATGTTCAAATAAAATTAGGAATTTATTACAATTTCCACAATTCCCAACTTCTAAATACAAAATATAAACAACATAACATATACACATATTTGTTTACTCAGATGGAGAAAGCAGCACAGTAACACAATTTGCCTGAGCCGTTAACCAAGCCCATTGTAACAGTTCACAGCCATGTGGAAATTCAAAATAGACTGACTCAGATTTACCCTCCTTTGTGCATGCCATATTAAGTAACTCCTGCACAACGTTCATTGTTAGTTGAAGCCGTTACCATGTTAGTCTTGCTTCTGCGGACTTTGATTTAAACTTTGTTTTCACTGAGAAAAAAGTGGATATAATTATACAGAAGTCATGCTCAAAAATATCTCATAATTTTGGCTATCATTTCACATGTCCATCGCCATTGCAGGGAAGATCTAGCCCATTCCACAGTCTGGAAAACTCTGGCTTAAAGACAGAATGATTCTAGAGGCTCTAGTGTGGCTGAATCTACATGTAGGCAGGGCCACCCTTAGGATGTGCAGGCCCCAGGCTGGTTTTGTTTTGTTTTGTTTTGCTTTTTGGCAGAAGGTGTCTCTATCAGTTACAAACAAATTGATTTTTTAAAAATGTGCAGTGTTACAACATTCATGGACCATGTGAGGCAAACTGACTTACAGATGAAGATTTAGAATAATAGTCGGAGAAGAGGTCACTTATCTACTTGTTTCTTGTCCAATCCTCGCACTAACGATTCTTTGCAGTGTCCAGGCAGATGGGGGGGATTCAACTGCTTGATCAGTCTCATCTGGGTGGGAGGTTGTATGAGAGGCAGCTATTTGGTCTCAGGATTTCTGCTGTAGGTGGGCAGGTCTCCCAGTCTGAATCCCAGGATTGGTGTAAACATGTGGTCAGGTCTCTGAGAGCTATAAGTTACTCAGCTAAGGTGCAGAGGTCTGTGACAGTGGGTTAATGACACAAAGGGTACATGCCACTCCCTCAACACCTCTTATGTGCCCAAATCTCATCAGGGAGTGGGCCAGGTGCAGAAAAAGAGCACCTCCCTTGACCCCACTAAAAGCTTCCCCAAGGCCCAGCACAGGTGATAGAAGCAAGAACCCTGGAGGTAGCTACTTCAACCAATCCCAGGGGCTAAGCTAGAAGCTGGAGGATGGGCAGAATATCTAAGGTCTTTATCTGTGAGCCACCAGATCAGCACCCAGGGCACCAGGTCCCAGGCTAAGGTCAAGGGTACAGGCAATTCTAAAATCTGGGTTTAGTGGTGATATCCTTTCATCTCATTGAGCCAATCTCCGAGTTCGGGCAGATAACTGTTGAGGCTCTGTGAAACTTCGCTGCTGCCCTCCAAAGGCAGGAGGGGGCTAAAGCTTGGGGTCCCCTGAAGAAAGAGAGGGTAAATTTTAAGGGCAGTACTGCCTACAGGTGAAGGTTAAGTTGGGCTAGCTAGCAAGATTTGAAGGCAGGAAGTGAGACGGAAGAAAAATGGTCAGAGAGCCAAGTAGGCAGTTACAGAACACATTCAAAGGCCAGAGGTTCTGAGGTACCCCAAGCTGGTTAGACTGGAATGAGCAATATTCTCTTCCAGCTTCCAAGCCTGGCAGAAATGGAAGTGGTAAGGTAACTGACAAGCATGAGCCATGGAAACTAAAGGAGAAATTGCACTCAATGAAGCCCTTATCAGAATTGAATGTCCTCTGAACTGCCGTGGCAATGGAGCCAGAACACCCCTGGCAAGCTTAATTCATAAAGCACAGAGAATGCTCATTTTTAAAGGCTAAAAATACAGGTCCTTGGCTTCTCACATTGAGGCCAAATAAAGGTTGAACTGAACATGTTTGAAATGAAAATCTCTGGTTTTCTGTGTGTGTGGAAGTCAGAACCCTTTAGCCCCCTGATCTCAATGCCTTTTGGTGCTAAGTTTTGTTGACTAAAGCTCTTTTGATGGTCAAGGAACATCAAGACCAGGACCATAACACTTAGTCCTTAGAAATGAGACTAACAACGGATATCCAGGGATGGGAGTGGGAAGAGGGGTGCTTCTATAAGAGGGGTATCCCACACCCTAACCCCAATTAATGCAACTAACAAGATGCTCTATGACCTGACACCTTATCAGTTGAGTTATAGAATCAATCAACCAAAGCCATAAATTAGATGTATACATATTTGACATATCTGTTGGATCATTGATCATTCAAAGGCATAAACTAGGTACAAAAAACCTAGTTAATCAAGTTGGGAAGGAGTAAAGTGCTCTGATATATTAGATAAAGTCAGATGACAAATTAGACACACCTCTGAGTCTATGTATAATGGAGAAGGAGATTCCAGTGCGATTATTCCAGCAATTGCTTTAAGAATTAAGCTTTGGGAATGCTTTGCGGAGCCAGACCCTTGGGGGGATGGATGAGAGGGGGCAGGAAGGATAGTGAGCCAGAGGGACTATTATATACACTCTACTGGCCTCTCAATGACCATGTCATTGGAGAAACTGGATCAGAAAAAAACAATGCATACAGATAGTAGAAGAGGGAAAACAAACAGATATGCTGAGGAAAGAAAGTTTCTGGGAGTGCTACCTCCTTGGAGTGAAGAGAAGTAGTTGAAAGGCTCTACAAAGATCCTTACCCTTAGGGCTCAGCAGAGAGCTACATACACCTCAGGGAATCCTCATGATGGTTCCAAGAAGAAAAAAGAAAAGGATTGTCATCCAACCAGAGGCACAGCCCTCCCTCACTTACATCTAATTCGCTTTCAAGTCATGGCATCACCTTCCTGATGTCATGGTCCTCTTCAAGAATGAAGGACAAACAACAACAACCGAATGTACTCCTTAAGCTTGAGCCCACTTTTCCCATATTTTGTACTCGTGGAAGGGTATTTGTGGGGGATGTTTTATTCCAACTGCTTTAACAATAACGTCATACTAAATACCCATTTCTAAATGAAATGATGTTGGCTATCTGGTAATCAGTGGGGAAGCATACCAGATGGAGACTCATGAATGACAGTACTAGAAACCCTCAGTCAGCCACTCTTTGGGCTCCCAGCCTGCCTATATGACTAAGAGTTAGGGAAGTCATCAGAAAAGGTTTGCTACACTCACAACATCATTATAATACCTCAGTGAATGCTCCTGAAAGACTGCTCGATTGTAGTAAAGTATTCCTTGATATATCAAGGCATGAGTCAAGTCACTGATAAGGATATTCCTCCATTAGCGCAAATAACAATCTATCCATGCCTTCTTATACCTTAAAATGGGTGTCCGTGTTCTTCCATAAAATCTCCATAGAAAATCTACCCATAATACTGTAGCCCTTCCTTTTAACATTTGATAGATATCAATATATATCACTCTAGCTCTCTTTGTGCCACCCATAATTCTTACCACAAGGGCTCCACTTTCTTTTCTGGTTTCTTATATCCTTCATGATGGCTTTTACACTAAAGCCAATTCTACTTAAAAGAAAATCTTCCTCAACCAGGCAAAGCCTTATTGATATATCCCATCCGGACCTCTGGGCGATAGTAAGAAGCTCCAGCTCTGCTTCTTTCTTAATGCTTTGACACTTGAGAAAGATGCCATAGCCCAATATCTGGGAGGCTGAGTGATGTTTATTATTGGAGGAGACACTTTTGGGTGGCAAGGAGATCTGGTTACAGAAGGGGTTTGGAAAAGTTCTGTTATTTTCTCAACAATAGGGATGTGACTAGCAAAATCTCAGGTGGAGGGCCTTGGTGGGTGAAGTAGAACCTAGATTGTACTGAAATCAGAAATGGAATCTCAGAGTCCTTTTGTCAAGAGAGCCTATGTGCAGAGGAGCCAATGCCCAGGTCATGGGCCGTAGATAGTTTCTTCATCACTGGATTACAGTCATCCCTATGAGGCCAAAAACACCCATACCCCTTTTTCTTTTCAACCCCTATAGACCAGATAGGCTAAAGAACTTATTCAGAAGGGAGAGAGAAAGAGATGTGGTGAGAGAGAGGTTCCAGTGTTGTTAAGATAATTGTGAGAGAGGGTTTTAGTTCTGGGGACATTTACCTGTAAGGTAAAATTATTAGCCTAGTAATAAATCAATACTAGCTAGCATTCCCCATCTCAACTTTTGTATTTATGTTAGACATCTTTTATTACTAATCTATCTACATTTTGTTTCCCTCCAAGACAATTTCGCTTAAAAGGATTTATATCCTCCACCCCCAATTATCAGGAGTTTCCCAACAGAGAATCTTCTTTCTGATTCTTCATGTTCTGGCCACAAGGAGGTTATTTCAATAATTGTATAGGTGGCCACTCTTTGAAAACACTCCATTGTCCTTCGTTTTTCACAAGTATGAGAGCTTGATCAAGCTGTTCAGTTCAGTGGACAATTCTTACTGGATAAGTTTGCCTACAATCCAACCAAAACTGGTTTTCTAAAGGCGCTAGTAATAATATACATAGTCAAATAAAACAACTTCCCACAGTGGCCAATGCCCAAAAACGTAGGCTTCAGTCTGGGCACTCTGAGTTCATCATCCCTCTGTCAGGAGGTAGCTAGCATTTTTCATCATGGATCCTCTGGAATCATGGTTGATCACTGTGTTAATCAGAGTTCTTAAGACTTTCAGAGTTGTATTTCATTACAATGTTGTTGTTATTATATAAATTGTTCTCCAGGTTCTAGGTGCTCTACTCTTCATCAGTGAATAGCTCTTTATCACATTTTATTGTTGTGGTGGTAGTTATTGTTAATAATAATAATAACAATAACTAGAGTTTATGTAGTGCTTTAAGGGTGGAAAAGTACTTGACAAATATTATTTTGTTTTATCCTCACAACAACCCTGGGATGTAGGTGTTGTTATTATTACTCTTATTTTACAAATGACAAAACTGAGGCAGATAGAGCTTAAGTGATTTGCCAGGGTCACACAGCTAATAACAATCCAAGACCAGATTTGCACTGAAGTCTGTTCTGACAACAGGCCCAGCACTCTATCCACTACATTGCCTAGATGGACAATAAGTTAGGGAAGGAGCCATCAAGTTTCTCCCCAGACCAGTATTTCCAGGGTTGGGCGCTGAACTCTCATGACACTTCATATCCCATTTGTGGCTCTGCAGGGAGTAGGCCAGGTTGATAGATAACTGAAGAATGTCTTGAGCTCCTAAATGTAGCACAAGCAGTTAAGAGAGAGGAGAGGCTGGTTGACAAGTTCTTCTAGGTGGTGTGGTTGTCAGAGCGGCCCCAGGTTATTGCTTCTAGATGAGACAAAAGTTCAGAACAGGCCCGCCCTGAGGAGTCTTTTTCTATCCCTGCGTATTCCACATCCTGTATTGACAAAACAAACTCAACAAAATGGACTGGGCTTGGGAACAACTATTCATAATGGACTAATGATAATACATAGAAATATATACATGCATACTAATGTGTGTGAATATGTACGTATATATGTGTGAGAGGGAGGGGCGTTCCCCCCCTCCCCTCACCCCTGCACTTCAGTTGATGTAGTCACAGAGAACCTAGAAGGTAATTACAAGATAGTAACAAAGTGTTAAACTAACTGCAAAGATGTCTCTATACCCATGTCCCTTTGGGATATGTGAACACCCTTTTCTGACAATTAAAAGAAGAAAACTCTTTGGACAAGTTGGAATCTAAATACCTAAGACCTAGGGACAGAGTTTAACCCTGAGGGAAATTTTTGGAGGAGGAAGAGGAGACTACTCTCTCTCCTCCCCCTCTACTAAATGTAGTGTATCAATAATTTGCTCAGAAGGAAATACTAGGGAATCAGAGGCACAATTAATGGAGTTGAAACATACACTCTAGACAGACAGAGACAGAGAATCAGTCATTTGAGGGAGGAAGGCACTCTGAGGAAGAGGACTCTCAGCAGCAGAGAAGACAGCTGGCTATAGACTCCAGAGAGCTAGCCATCGCAAAGAAGAACTGGACTGCAGAGAGTACTCTGGAAGTCCTGTACTTCCACACTATTCCATACGAGGTTAGTTGTTCTACTTTCTTTTCTGTCATTCATTTTCAAAGTTGTTCTTCTGTAATCTGGCTTCCAACCTTATCAGTCAACTGAAATTGCTGTCTCTAAAGTCATAATCTCTTAATTGCCAAATCTAAAGGCCTTTTCTCAATCTTCATCTTTAAACTTTTCGAAACCTTTGAAACTCTCATATGATATTCTCATATTTTCAATTACTCAGGCTTGGAATCGTGGTGTTATCCTGGATTCTTCACTCTATATGTCCAATAGTTTGACCTCTTGTCGTTCAGTCATTTTTCAGTCATGTCCAACTCCTCAAGACCACATTTTGGGTTTTCTTGGTAAAAATACTAGAGCAGTTTCCCATTTCCTTCTCCAGCTCATTTTACAGATAAGGAAACTGAGGCAAACAGAGTTAAGTAACTTGTCCAGGGTCACATGACTTATAAGTATCTGAGGCCAGATTTGAACTCAGGAAGATGAGTCTTCCTGAGTCCAGGCTCAGCACTCTATCCATTGTGCCACCTACCTGCCCTAATCTTTTGACCTATGTTGTCATTTTTAACTTCACAAATTTTCTCATATGTATTTCTTCTCCACTCACACAGCTGCCACCCTAGTCCAGGTCCTCATCACCTCTTGCCTGGATTACTGCAATAGCCTTCTAATTGGTCTTCTAGCCTCAAGTTTCTTACAATTCCAATTCATCCTCCACTCTGCCAAAATGCTTTTTCCTAAAGCATAGATCTGACCATGTCACCTATTCAATAAACTCCAATTGTTCCCTATTATTTCCCACGTCAAATACATAATTTTCTACCTGGCATTTAAAGACCTTCATAAAAAACCTGGAAAGATTTACATGAACCGATGCTGAGTGAAGTGAACAGAACCAGGTGAACATTGTACACAGTAACAGCAGCATGATGCAAAGACCAACTTTGATAGATTTAGCTCTCTTCTCAGCAATAAAATGATCTAAGACAATTCCAAAAGACTCATGATGGAAAATGCTATCCACATCTAGAGAAAGAACTATGGAGTCTGAATGCAGATGGAAGCATATGATTTTCTCTCTCTCTTTTTTTTTCTTTCTTGTAGTTTTTCCCTGTGATTCTGATTCTTCTTTCATAACATGACTAATGCTAAAATACATCTAATAGGATTGTATATGTATAGTCTATATCAGATTGAATGTGGTCTTGGGGAGGAGGAAGGGAAAGGAAAGAGAAAAAAATTTGGAACTCAAAATCCTGTAAAAGTGAGTGTTGAAAAGTAGCTTTAGGTGTAATTGGAAAAAATAAAATATTATCAAGAGGAAAAAGAAAAAAGAAAAGACCTTCACAAGCTGGCTCCTTTGTGCCTTTCCAATCTTTATACACATTTTACCCCTTCATACACTCTGGCCTACTTGCTATGGTATGCCACCTCTCAACTCCATACCTTTGCACTGACTAATCCCTAATGCCTATAATGTTCTCCTTCTTCAATCTGAATCCCAGCTTTCCTGGCTCCCTTCAAGTTTCAGGTCAAATTCCACATTTTACAAGAGGCCTTTCTCACTCTTTCTCTCCACCCCCACTGCTCATCCCTTCCCTCTGAGATGACCTTTCATTTACATTACATCTCATTTATACATAGGTATTTGCATGTTGTCCCTCCCATTAGAATGTGTGTTCCTTGAGGTCAGGGACAATGTTTTTGCCTTTTTTTTGCTACCTAGTAAATACTTCATAAACCTATATGATTGAAATGAATTCCTTGCAATTCTGCTTCACTATCAGTGTATTTTAAATTTCATACCCACTCTTCCACGAACTATGTATATATGAGAGAGTATGTCCCAGGTTTCTGGTGGGAATGTTTTGCTGTTACTATTTTATCATCAGGTATAAAGAATTACCAATGAGGAAACTCATTCTACCAAGGCAGAACTGCACCTGCTGTACAATTTATAATCTTAGTTCCCTGGGACACTGAAGGAATAAGTGAATTGCTCCGGGTCACCCAGTTAGCATATGTTAGAGGCTAGGCTTGCCCTCAGATCTTCCTGAGGCCATTTCTTTATTGACTGCACCATCCCATACTTATATTTTGATAGACAAACAGACAAATACACAGATAGACATATGTGTGTATGTATGCACGTATGTATGTGTGTGTATATGTGTGTGTGTGTGTGTATATATATAGAGAGAAAGAACATATATTTATATACACATATATGGGTATATATAGATTACGTGTGTGTCCATTTCTGAGGCCTAGAACTGTTTCACTATGTAATCTAGCTTGCTCGAGGGAGTAGCACCCCTTTCTCCATTGAGGCAGAATGCTTCTTAAGTTGGAATTAGGGAAAGCAGGCCAATAGAGTGGAAGGAGATTTGGACTGCACATCAGTGGTCCTATCATTCAAATGGTATATATTTGTTAAATGCCTACTATGTTCCAGGCACTGTGTGAAGTATTGGGGCTACTTGCTGGCCATAGTTTACGCATGTATGCATTCACAGTGCATGTGAATACATATAAACACACCAAGCATGCATATATTCATTTGCATGCTTACATGTAATTTTCCCACAAATGTGCCATTTCCCCTTTCTGTGCCTCAGCTTCCTCATCTGTAAAATGACAGGGTTGAATTTGATGGCTCTGAGGTCCCTTAATCTATGATCCTATTATGCTCAGCCCCTGTTCCATTATATTTACGTTTGTATGAATTTGATGTCCCTATCAAAATATTTCAGACTGCTGCCCCAGGAGAGAACAAGTTAGCATATGTTTAATCCTTATCTGCAAGGTTATGCTAAAAGTTCAAAGAATGTGGTAGGCCACATTGAAACACAGCAAATCCATTTAATTTCCTCCCTAGCTTGGCTTTGCATTTTGGCACCCTACTCCTGCAATGCCATCCCTGTTCAGACTATTTTCCATTACCTTCATGTTCAGGTGTTTCCTGGGAAATGTGTTTTACGCATTTCTGCCTTGCACCTGGACTTCTTTTTGTCCATGAAATTGGATCTTAAGAGCTCTGGTTTTGTTTCATAAGAGAAAACAAACACTGTCAGGCTGACTTGGGGGAACTTTGCCTGAAAAAAACACGTGAGCAAATTTTAGTAGCCTCTGCAGGCTGCCCTTACTAGGGACTGAGGGAGCACAGCATCAATTTGGATGGCATCCTTACCATGTCAAGACATCCAGTCAGCTCAAGCCAAAATTCAATCAAGTGGGCTGCTGAGTATCATGTCCCTGAAATTATCTGGGCAGTTCCCAAATTGCTATTTTCTTATTGTGCAGATGCAGCCGCAACATAAACACTGCTTCAGACATGTAATGAAGTCCCATCAATCTGTCATTCAATCAACAAGAATGTGATGAGTGCCTACTATGTGCCCAGCATGGTACAATAACCCACCCCAACAGAGGGCCAGTTTCTCCACATGAGCTGTATGTTATTCTGCTGTGTATTCCCTAGATTCAAGTAAGAAGGGAGGACCAACATCTTGTGTACTGGCCATTACTTTAAATACTTGGAAATAAACAGTTTCTACCATTGGAAAAAGATAAAGTGAATGGGGGAGAGAAGACTCAAATTATGGATTTAAATGTGTTCTTGACAGGTAGAAACAGGTCTGGCACAAAGCAAGTGTTTAATATGTATCTATTGGATACGATTGAATTGTCTCTATCTTTTAAAAATCTAGGTATTTTTAGTGATTGATTAATAATAATAACTAGCACTTTTATAATACTTTAAGGTTTGCAAGGCTATTATGCATATTGTGTCCTTTGAATCTCACAAAAACTTTGTGAGGTAGATGTTGTTATCTCCATTTCACAGATGAAGAAACTAAAACTGACACATATTGCCTAGGATCACAGCTAACAATAATAATGTGTCTAAGGCAAGATTTGAACTTGGGTCTTCCTGGCTCCAAGGCTAGTACTCTATCCATTGAGTTGCTTCAAGGCCTAAGTGCATCTTTAGCAAAAAAAAAAAAAACAACCAACCAAACAAACAAAAAAACCCTATATTGGGTATGAAGAATTTGCCCAGTAATTCAATGACTATTTACTGTATTTACTGTATTTACTCACATTCCTTTTTCTATTTTCTTTCTCTCCTTAATTCTGAAGAGGAAAAGATTTCCTCTTCCATCATTTTCTCCAGGGATTTATTAGGCAGGTGCCTCATAAGAAGAAATGTCACTCAAAAATGCATAGGTTCCAGATAGTAACTGATAGTACTCTGACCTGTTTGCTCATTCGCCCTCATGACAGACTTGAACATTAGATAGGAAATAGTTTCTACTGCCCCACCTTTTGTAGATAGGTAAAATGAGGGGGTAGAAGACATAAAGGCTATAGACTAACTGGTCCTCAAAAAAAAGGAGACCTGCCCCAGCCCCAACAATGGAACCGAAAGAAACAACACTGGGGCAGATGATTGACTGATAAACAGAAGGCATCTTCATCCTAGTGAATGGTGGGGAAAATCCTACTTCTCTAAAGGACATTAGACTTTATGTACTGTCTGTGTTTTGCTGAGTTTAGAAAACTGTGGCCTTCCTCATATCCATGTTCAACTATCCCAGACACCTGCCTGCTGTGATTATGAAGTGTTAGAGAAAGGACTGGGAGGGAAATCTGCTTGTATATTTTCCCTTCTATTGTGCCTGGCTCATTTGAATGCTAATGTATTGCAGTTCAGAGTGTAACATTTACAGCTTTGAATAATGAAGCTGCTCTGAACTCTGAGTACCTGGGTTGCACGTTGGTGGTCGTTGAATAAACTAGAGCAACATCTTTGGGCAATAAGAAGGTGATCTCAAAGTGGCTAGAGACAGATGCTGAAACACACTCTGTTCCATACACCATCAGGAGCTTCCATTCCTGACAGCTTCATTAATTTTATTCTTAGTCATTTTTCCAGCAGATACAAATGAAAGTATACTGCCTATGGCACCGTCAGAGGGATTAAATGCTGTAATAAGCTTCCAAAGGAGGGTATAGCTTCTCCAGCCCAAGACGGCTTTGAAATCAAGATAACCAGTTACCTGTCTTGGATGGTTTCAGGGTAAACTTGCCTAGAGATCAGAAACTAGATGACTTCTAGAGGTCACTTCTTATATAAGGACTCCAAAATGCCACTGTCACGCACAAGTTTCTTGTTAGGTACACATTTGTTCCCTTCTGTATAGAAATCAAGATCAGAAAATCTGACACTGGATTTCATTCAATAGAAAAAACAAACATTTATTGAACACCTACTATGGGCAAAACTACTGTGCTACCTACCAAGTAGAATGCAAAGGTGATGAAATTGAAAAAGAATTGAAAGGAACTTTCTGACACAACTCAAATAGTAGACCCATCTCAGGCAGAGACAGCTTAGGCAGACTTAAAGGACGTTTTTAAAGAATCTGTTTTAATAATGAAGGATTTCTATTGGTTGGGTGATTCCCTGGCAATGACTGTGAGATTTAAATTACAAAAGAGCAAATCAGATAGGCAATGGTGCTATGTACTAAAAAATGATTCCTACCTTACAGCAATAGAATAAGCCATAAATAGCAATAATTCATCAGAATTAGCAGCAGCAGCAGCAGATGCTAATTCATCATCAGCAGATGGTAGCAGAATGCAGCCCAACTGTGGAGGACCAAAAGCTGGCAGCACCACCAATAGAATAGCCCAGCGTAGAAACCCAGAAGCCCAGCATAGCAATCCACAGGTCAACAATGTAATAATCTGACAAGCTAATGTCATCAACATCTCTGTGGAAGAAGTAGTAATTGGTGATCAAAGAGGAGAGGGGTTTCAGCTGGGGGACAGTATTGTTTGTTGCCCTGGCTATGTGTTCCCTGTATCAGTGTCATCTTTCACATGTGTTCCCTGGCCAAGAGGATTTTGTATATAGTTCCTCCTTGAAAGACAGATAGGTAGCGCAGTAGATAAAGTATTCAACTTGGAGTCAGGAAGACCTGAGTTCAAATTCTGCCTTAGGTATTAGCTATATGTCATTGAATGGATAATTTAACCTCTTTCTGCCTCAGTTTCCTCATCTATAAGATAGATATAATAATAGAGCCTCTCAGGGTTGTTGTAAGACTCAAAAAAAGATAACATTTGTAAAGTTCTTTGCAAATCTTGTTAATTATTTCCACCAGTGGTGGAAATCTGGGAGAATGTATCAGTGTATAAAAGCATTTCCCATATAATTTATTTTGCTGTATTTAATTACACATCTTTGTTTCAAACAAAGCAAATTCTTCTCTCTGGTCAGATAAAAAGAAACATGAGCACACATTAGTGTAGTCTCATGAACTATGGTTTTAGATTACCCTCAAGGTAATATACAACACACACTTACATAAAAGTCCTTTATGACTATTTCCAATCTGTAGTTGTGCTCACATTTCTTTTGTTCTTTAAGTGTGTAAAGGTGTTTTTTTCACAGCAATCATGTGAAACAGAATGTTCAGGAAATACCACTCCTATTTTAAAGATGAGGAAAATGAGGAGTGGAGACAGCCATATAGTGGGACAGTCTGAGTCATTGTTGGCTAAGGTCCAGGCAGAGTAGCCTGAGTCTGGCAGAACAGCTTGCTGTTCAGGATCACAGAGGAAGGTAGCCTAGTCCCTGTGCCCAGGTTACAGGAGCTGGTGTTGACCGGGGCCACCTGGGACCTGGCCACCTTGTGCTATGGTTCTGAGAGTGCAACTTCCTGTTCCACCTCCCAGAATATGATTTGGCTCAGCAATTGGCCAGGCAGTATCTGGCAAAACAGTTAGTAATGAAGGAGCTGAAGGATTTTGTGAAGAATGCTATACTAGGCCAAACTCCTAGTGATGTCCTCTCACAGTTGAACTGGCACAGCCACAATGTCTGTCAATTCCATGCTGACTGGATACCTATTCTGAGATGGGATGGCCAATCCCCAAGGGCACCACTTTTCTCCCCTCATCTACTTCCCCCAACCCAGACCAGATAGAGTACTATAAGGGTTATCTGAAGCAATGAATCTTGGAGAACCTCACATCTTGCAGCAGTTCTCTCTTCCTCTCCAATGAGGTGGATAAGATGAACCCTGGGTTGATAGAAGTACTCTGCTCTTTCCTGGCACCTTCCAAGGTGGTCCATGGCACCAATTACCACAAAGCTATCTTTGTCTTCTTTAGCAATTCTGGTGGTAAGCAGATGGCATTAGATGCCTGGTGAACTTGTAGGGTCTGATAGAAGCTTCAACTTTGGGATCTGGAGCCATCTGAAGGGCCATTGTAATCAACTTCCATCACGAATTTTAGTTGTCAAGAATTGTCAGAGATCAGCTCCTGGCACAGAATCCTTCTTGCTACTCCAGTACCACCATGTCCAGAACTGTTTGGCCAACAAATTGGTCCAGCTGGGCTTGGGGCAGTAGGAGATGGTCTAGGCTTTGTTAGATGGCACTTCCTTCTTCCCTAAAGAGGAGCAGCTTTTTTTCTTCCAATGGTGGCAAGATTTACCCAAGGTCACACAGCTTATAAATAATGGATATGGGATTCAAAACAAGATCTAACTCTGAGCCCAGTGTTATTTCTTCTCCCCTACTCTGCCTTTTCTAGGTAATTTTATCAGTGGGGTTGTAGAGATTCCTCATCTTTCCTTACCCCTTGGATAAAACTCTACGAATAACAGAGCACCTTTTTACATCTCCTAACAAACATGCCAGTTTTGAAACAGAGCTTAGTGAATGACAAAGTGTTCAAAGTGCATACTTTATTCATACCTTTTCAGTGGGACAAAGGAAAGAAGTTCCATTATGTCACACACTATAAGCCATAGACAATGAGAAATTCTACTAGGAACATAACTGTGACACTGTTATGATAGATGTTAAGCACTTGGATTCAACATGAAAGTACATGGAAACTCCATGCCTCGTGTTTCTTTAAGCTGGGCAAATACAGTCTAACATACTTAGATAGACAGATAGACAGACAGACAGACAGACAGACAGATAGATAGGTAGATATCAGTCCAACATACTTACATATATATATCTCAAGACCTGGCTTGAAAGAATTCACATTTTATGAAAGACACTAGTAGACAACAACAATAGTAATGCTATAAATCCTTTATTAAAAACACATCTCATTTGATCTATGCCACATCATAATTCAGGGGTATATGAATTTAATCATATTTATCCTTGTATAATAACATTTTAGAGCTTAAAGGGGAAAAAGAGATCTTATATTTCAAGAGTGTGCTGATAAATGTTTAACAACCAGATCTCTCCCCAAAAGAAAATTTACCCACAACACAATGCTAAGTTTAATATGTATTATTAACATTTTCCCCATCACTTTTTCAAGTTTGGACAATCAACACCTATTTCTGAGGTGTAAATGCTCACCCTAGAAATGGAACTCTTGCAAGCAGGTTGGGGCTGGCTCCAACCTCCTCATTCTTCAGATGAAGAAAATGAGAGCTACAAAAATTAAATGATTTGCTGAATGTTCATAGGATCATAGACTGAGAGAGAAGGGATTTTAGAAGTTATCTAATGCAATCCCTTCATTTTACAGGCCCTGGCATCCATTTTCCTGATTGATGAGGATCACCATTTTATGAAAGGTCATGGATACTCTTACTTCACCTCCAATTGAACCCATTCTCTAGAATACTGCACTTCCTCATTAGTAACCCTACCCTTTGCACAGTACTCTTTCCCTGTTCTCCTTTATATTTTGTCTTCCATTATTAGAATATAAGGGCAGCTAGGTGACACAGGAAGACATCTTCCTGAGTTCAAATCTAGCCTCAGACATTTACTAACTGCGTGACCCTGGGAAAATTACCCAACCCTGCTTGCCTCAGTTTCCTCATCTGTAAAATGAGGTGGAGAAGGAAATAGCGAATCACTCTAGTATCTTTGCCAAGAAAAACCCAAACGGGTTCATGAAAAGTCTAACACAACTGAAACAACAGAACAAAAAAATAGAATATAAGTTCCTTGAGAATAGGAACCACTTTTTCTTGTATTTGTATCTCTAGCACTTAGCCGATGCCTAGCCCATAGTAAGCACTTAATAAATACTCTATCATCTACAGATGAGGAAACTGAGGCTTAAGAAAGTTAAGCAATTTGCCCAACATCACACAGGGAGTAAGGTAGAATTAGTTAAGATTTAAACTCAGGTCTTTTGATTCCAAGTCTAACACTCTTTCCACAGTACTAGTTAGCAATAGAGAGAGAACTAGATGGCCAGGCTTCTTGTCATACATACAATTTGCTCACATTCCTCTTTTTAATATAAGTAAACATAGCTGGATAAATGTGGTAGTTGAATTTATGCTAATTTTAATTCTTTGAATGATCATTATAAAACAAAAAGTGCTATATTAGTGTGAGCTATCATTTTAGCGCAATAGTGTAAGAATAAAAGCTAGCATTTGTATAGCTCCTACTATATGCCAGGCACCATGCCAAATTCTTTACAAATATTGTCTAATTTGATCTTCACAGCAACTCTAGGAAGCACGTGTTTATTATTATTCCCATCTTACAGTTGGCAGTTAGGTGGCTCAATGGATAGAGAGCTGGGCCTGGAATCAGGAAGACTCATCTTCCTGAGTTCAAATCTGACTTCAGACACATACTAGCTGTGTGACCTTGGGCAAATCACTTCACTCTGCTTGCTTCAGTTTCCTTATCTGCAAAATGAACTGGAGAAGGAAATGGCAAATCACTTTAGTATCTTGCCAAGAAAACCCCCACATGGGGTCATGAAGAGTCAGATGCAACTGAATAACGAGTTGTTAGTTCTCTTTCTAAGAGGAGTAACTGAGTAGTTCTCTCTGTGTTGCTATTATTATGGAAAGAGTGTTAAATGTGGAATCAGAAGACCTGAGTTTAAATCCTAGTTCTACCACTATACTGTGTGTGATGTTGGGCAAGTTACTTAACTTTTGTGGGTCTCAGTTTCCTCATCTGTAGATGATAAGAGTATGAGGCATAGAGAGGTTAAGTGATTTGCTGAAAGTCAAACAGTTAGTAGACTTCTGAGGCTGGATTTAAACTCAGGTCTTTTCGACTCTAAGCCCACAGTGCTACTTAGTTGCCTCAAAAACATTGAAAGGTGCAGCTGTATGTGAATCAGAGGCCTCTTGCTCTACAGCCTCACTAAGCTATGCCTCTATAACGAAGGGGATATATCTAGCAAAGTGGATAGAGAGTTGGACTTTGGATTAGGAATACCTTAAACTGAATCCTACTTCTTATACTAGCTTTGAGATTTTGAGCAAGTCACTTAACCTCTCTCTGCCTCAATTTCCTCATCTGCAAAATGAAGGGGTTGAACTCTATGGTTTCTAAGCTCCCTTTCATCCCTAAAGTTATGATCCTATATTCCTTTATTTTCTTCCTCCTTCCTAACTTGAAAAGGAAAACAAAAATTTTATATAACTCCTCTCTACCAGCACAAAAGTCCTAAATATCCAAAGCCTTGGTAAGAGCTGAAGAGGTGTGAATTATGTTTAATTAAGTCCTCTTTCCTAAAAATAAATGGAATAATTAACATGGCTCTTCCCAAATGATCAGAAAGTACTACAGCTAAAAGTCATTTCATCTCAGCAGAGGAACTGTTCTCTGGCCAGAGTTCACATATTTCAGAGCAAGCTTACCTCATAACTCTGTTATCCAACCTTATCCTGCCCCCAAGTACAACTGCAGCCTGCTATCAACCCAAATCAGCACTCAGATTATAAATCTGCAGAGGCAGGACTGTGGCGATCGTATTTTTTCAAAATAAGAATCGGGAAACATGATTGGAGAAAGGCTTTTGTAGAGCTTTATTGAAAATAGATTTTTTTTTTTTGCTTGCAATCAGGACTGACCTAGAAAACATGGTTACTGCTGTAGATCTGACCTTCTAACTTTGTCTTTCCTTGCTGTCACTATGACCTATAATCAACCAGCACCAGGATCTGGCTCTCAGGTTTGCAGAGGTACACAATATCACCCTTCTCTCATAGTATCATTCTTCATGGAATTTTGGGAGCTATTTCATTCTGTGTTCTCCTCAGTAATCAAAATAACACCCTCACAACGCCCAGGTTTTTATGCCCAGCCTATATGGAGCTCCTTCTTGAGCTCCAGGCCTTAATTTTCCATCATCTGTTGAATATTTCCAACTGGGTGTCCTATCAGCTTCTGTTGTGTCCGTCCAAAACTAAACTCATCACCTTTTCTTCAAAACTTACTTCTTTTCATTTAAACTTTCTGTGCTGTAATTTCATTGTCTATAAATGAAGAGTCAGAAGGGAATAAGCATTTATTAAGCATCTACTCTGTGCCAGACACTATGCTAACAGCTTTACATTTGATCCTCACAACAACCCTGGGAGATAGGTCTTATTATTATTGTCCCCATTTTACAGTTGAGGAAACTGAGTCAAGCAAGTTAAGCAACTTGCCCAAGGCCATTAAACTAGTAAATTTCTGGTGCTGCATTTGAACTCGAGTTTTCTTGATTCAAGGACCAGTACTTTCTCTGCCACATCATCTAACTGCCTCTAAAATTAAATAATTGGACTAGATGCGTTCTAAGGTGTCTTCCAGCTCCAAGTCCTACAATCATCTTCCTGTTAGTAGCATGACCATTAGGACATATTCCAATGACTCCTCAGGTTTGAAACTTTGGAGACATTTTTGACCCTACTCTTCCTCTCCCACCACCATCTATCACAACTGCCTCCTCTTGCCATTTCTATCTCCAAGAGATCTCTCCCATCCATCTTTGCCTTCATACTCACTGCTGTCTTTGTGGAAGTATGTGAAGCAATGTGCCGGACCACATGAGAGGCAACAGCAGCTGGGGTGAGGCACTCAGTAATTGCACCCTCATTTCCACCCAAGGTTGCATTGGTCACAGGGTATTTAAAGGAAGGAAACCATGCAAACAGTGCTGGTGAGTTCTGAAAAATTGACCAACAAAATCTGCTGTTGCAGAGAACTTTGATTTAAAGAAAAGTATAGAGCACAAACCAGAAAAGACTCTCAGCACAAATGAACAGTGTCTTGGGTTCCTCATCTTGTTCTTTCTGTCTGTATCTGAGTTTTCTGCTGAGAATCTCACCCTCTGGAAACAGCAGTCAGGGCATGTGTGTAGGGTTTGCATCCCTTGGGCTTTTTGTTTGCCTGTGATCATGTTGTTTTTGCCACCCTAAGTCTGGGGATGCCTACACCCCATGGAGTGGTGAGTCCATGATTCCATGTCTCAGCTTAGGTGATTGGTTGTATATTTAATCATACCTTCTGATACTACTCCCTTGTCCCTAAAGGGATGATCAGTAGGGGCTGGAGGTAAGATAGCGACTACTCTTGTTTCTTCAGATCTTCATTATATCTCACTTGTACCACTGCAGCAGTCTTTTAAGCAGTCTTCCTGTCATCAGTTCTTTGCCCTTCCAATCCATTTTACATCCTCGCTGTCAGATTAATCTTCTTTTAAAATTTTTTCCCCCAAACACATGTGCATTCTCTCAATTACGTTAACATTAGTTGTTGTTTTTTTTCTGTTTTGAGTTCCAAATTCTATCCCTCCCTCACCCCTTCCTGAGATGGTAAGCAATCTGATATGTTATACATGTGCAATCATATAAAACATTTCCATATTAGTCATTTTGTGCAAGAAGACAAGAAAGATAGGTAGAAAGAAAGAAAGAGAAAATTGTATGCTTCAGTCTGTATTCAGACAATATCATTTCTTTCTCTGGAGGCAGATGGCTTTTTTCATCAGGAGTCCTTTAGGATTGTCTTGGATCATTCTATTGTTGAGAATAGCTAAGTAATTCACAATTCTTCATTGCATAATGTTGCCCTTACTGTCTACAATGTTCTCCTGGTTCTGCTCACTTCACTTTGCATCAGTTCATGTATGTCTTTCCATGTTTTTCTAAAATGATAGATCAATCTTCCAGAGCAGTGGTGTCAAACTTAAATAGAAACAGGGGCTACTAAATTATACATAAGAATCCATGTGGGGGGCATATGGACTTAGAAAATCACATGTTTATATATTCTTATTTTAGTAATATATCAACACATTAAAATCAGATAATAACTACATTTTAATCAAGTTTGGGTCAGACTCAGGAGCATATTTGGTTGCATGGAGCCCTCAATCTTATGTTTAACACTTCTCTCCTAGAGCATCACTCTGACCATGTCACTCCTGTGTTCAAATACTTTCTGTGCCTCCCTACTGTCTATAAAATGAATTACAAATTCTACATGATGGCATTCACAGTCCTCCATAGTCTCCTCTCTCATCTTTGCCTTATTCTCCTTTATATACCCTACACCTCAGCCAGAACAATCTATTCACCACCTCCCAAATGTGTCAAATGCTCTACCGTTTCTGCTCCTTTGCTTATATCATTTTCCATTCTAGCAATGTCCTCCTGTTCATAGGTTATAGAAGCACAGATGTAAAGTTTGTCATCCAGTCCAACTCCTCTCTTCTTATAAATGAGGAATTTGAGAGGTTATCACAGAGGGGCTAAGTGACTTGGCTACAGTCACGCAGCGAATGAGTGGCAGAGTAAGGATTCAAACTCAGGTCTTCTAACTCCCAGTCCACTGCTCTTGCCACAACTCCACACTGTCTCTCTCCCCACTATTGAAATCCTACCCATCTTTCCACACCTAACTCAAATGTCACTCCCTCTGTAAAACTCCCACAGGATTCTCCAGTCTGAAGTGATAATTGTTTTTCTCCTCTGAGCTTCTTTTGCAGCTCTTCTGTACCTTTCATATGCACTCTAATATCCTCCTTTGTCTATTGATTTGTGACTCCATCTTGTCTCCCTTACTAGATTATAAGTCTATAGAGGCAGGGATCATGTCCCATTCATCTTCATATCCCACTCAGTACCTAGCTCTGAAGCTGATAAGAATTAACTTGAACTGAAGTGAATGACATACTATGTTGTGGTCAAGAAGTGGAGTCAGAACCAAGTAGTTTAAGAACATATCATGCAAAACAGTAGATTTTTTTTTCTATCTTTGTTTCCATTTTCACCCAAATACTTTAGCTTCCATGCCAGTTAGACTCAGCCTTGCTCCAGCCAGAAGGTCAGTGCAATGCCAATGATTCCAACCACATGGAATTTGTAGGTTATCATACTTTGGAAGTAGGGGGACTTCTGAGAAGGGCCAACTGTAAGCCAAATGGTGAAGTAAGTGAAGTCTTTGAAATTCCCCTTTCATCTTCTCCCTTCTCTGACTATTTCCCAGTCTCCTAACTATCCTACATACCTGTCAACTTAGTTGTTTTAATGTGCAACTCTAACCACATTGCTTTTCTACTGATAGACATACAATGGCTCCTCATTACCTAATGAATTAAAATCTAAATCCTTTCACCAGACAGCAAAAGACCCATACATGCTGGCTCCAATCTATATCTCCACCAATATTTCACATTACTTTTGAATTTTTTTTTCAATTAACAGTTATTTTTCTCTCTCTTACCCATCCTTCCTCTCCACACTGGGAAAAAGAAAAGAAAAGAAAAGAAAAACCTTTGGTTTTGTTTTTGCTTTGTTTTCAAAAGCACAGTCAAGTAAAACAAATTCCCACTTTGGTCATTTCTGAAAGTGTGTGTCTTATTCCATATCTTGAGTGCAATCACTCAAGGAGGTGGCTTGCATTCTTTATCATTGGTACTCAGGAATCATGATTGGTCTTTGCACTCATCAGAGTCCCGAAGTCTTTAAATTTTTCTTCCACACACTTTATACACCAAATGAATTGTTTCTATAACCTGTTTCCTTTTGTAACCCAGATAAATTGGGAGTTCTTATCCTAACTACCACTCTCAGGAGCAAGTCAAGTTTCCAGAGGCCAGTTAGCTAAAAACTGTGAGGGTCCTAAACCCAATCCTCATTCTCACTGGCAATCTGGGTGCCCACTGCAAGATTCCTTCTTCCCCTCAGGGTTCTAGAGATACTCCTGAAGAGTTCGGGGTATTTTTCTAATGCCACTAGCACAAGCCCCCATTCTGATGTATTCTGCCAAATAGCTAACTAATACTCTGCCATATCATCTATATTACTAATTAGCACTCCACTATAATTTAACCAATCAGTATCTATTAGCTTTTACAAAAAGATATTTACTTAGGAGATATAGCAAGAATAGAAATACAAAACATTCCTTTGAATCCATGGCACATTTTCCCCTAGGGCATTTTGATCCCTAAGGAGAATGGGCCCCAGCTTAAAGACTTTGTTACCAGGAATTCCCTGGTCCTTCTAAGGGCAGCATAGCTGCTGAACATTTCTTTGTTGCAGTAGGAGTCAGTCCACTGCCATAAGCATCAAGCAGATCACTCTTCACCAGACTCAGCTGTCCACAAGTCCTCATATGGACTCCAGTTCCTGGGCCTCAGCTGGTCCTCCTGACCCTTCAGACCTCACCAGATCTCAAGCTCATCTCTTCTGTCTCCAACATTCCTTCACCTAACACAGGAAAAAATAGACACAACATGGAGAGAAGGAACAGCAGGCCCTTGACTCATGGCTTCTTGGTATCTAGGTATTCAAGTACTCTTGGCCTCTCTCCCACCCTGAGGTTACAGCAGCTTTACTCCTCACTCAAATGCAACTCAGGTAGAAAGCTGATTTCCCTCTCTGGAGGGTCTTTTTTTATGCATATCTAGTTCCAGTTCAGAAGCCAACCAAAAGTCCTTTTCTTCATCACACAATAAATGTAAAGGAAATGGTCACATGCTCTAAAATGAAGAGCCAGCCGGCTCTATTCCATGTCATCAGGCATTTCCATTCTAGAAGCAAGCCCAGGACTTAGCCCTTGTTGGCCAGTCCTCCATTCTACTTGGAACTATCATGTTGGAAACATGAGCAGCTGGGCTCGGTTGTGCAGGAGAGCCCAGAAAGGCTTGGGGACAGAATGAGCTGGGGGTACTTCCAAGCCACTTCTGCCCTGCTGGGGCTTCAGACACGACTGAGGTGATGTGCCCACTGATGGATTAGCTCTTTCCTTTCTGTAAACATTTAGGACATTTAGGGGAGTCAGAGAAAGGGAGCAGAGCTGGTCTATTATTGAACAGCCTGGTACATATATGTGTATATACACTACATGTAGGTATGTGTGTGTATGTACACATAAACATGATATATGTATATACACATATACATGTGTGCATGTGCAGGTATGTGTAGATATGGGTATATAAAGATGGAAATGGAAGATAGAGATAGATAGAGATACAGATATCAACAAGCAGAAAGAATGAGTGGGGAGACTTTGGTCAGCAGCCAAATGAGTTTCCTGTTGGGGCTGGGCCCTGGCTGTGTCCCTCCCACAGATAATATGGCATTATCTGTGCTTTTCTGGTTGCCCTCCCCTTAGGAACAGCATTAAGGGAGCTGCCATTCGCACCCCTAAGGGAAACTGAATTTAAGAGACAGCCAGTAGAGAAGATATACTTTCTCTGAACCGTTCTTCTGCCCTTAGGGTATGTCTAGTTCAGGGTATGGGCACCCTGGTCCCACATTTATCATGTTCTATTTTTTATTACAGTTACTTGCATACATATCTAACCTTCCCTCCCCCCTTCCAGTAGACAGTACATTCTTTGACCATGTCTTATTCATCTTTGTTTCTCCCTAAGTGTCCAGCAGATGCATACTCGGCATTTAATAAATACGTAGGGCAGTGAGCCAGCCACATATACATATTAAAGACAGACTTGATGCCAGCCACATATGCATATTAAAGGCAGGAATGTGGCTAGGCGAGAGGAAGACAATGCCCTTTGGGCTTGGTTTTTGTGCTTGTTCAAATTCATTTGAAAAACAGACTCAAAGCATTTTGGGTCCCCTAAGAAGAAGAAGAGAAAGAAAAAAAAAAGCCCTGTTATGAATCAGATCCACACAGCTCTGTGAGGGTTCTTGAAGAGATTCTCCTGAAATGGCTTTGGGGGGCACGAGATTCAGATGGGAAACTAAGTGAGGTGTTAGCTCAGAGTTCTACCTCTGAGTCAAAGGGAGGCTTCTGACAAAGAAGCTGCACTTGGTAAAGCCCTGCAGTCAAGTTAAAAAGTGAACCAAAATCTGCCACTAGCTGCAGTAGTTCTTTCCAAGATGTTTGATGCCTAGAGTGACGAATCTCCTCCTGAAAAGGAGTCAATGCTTAGTGAGAGAGACAAATGGATCCCCTCTCTCCTATGGGAGAAAAGCCACTAAAGGTTTCTTCCTCCTAATCCTGTAAGTGGTTGTATTAGGGTTTTGCTTTTCTAAAAAAGAAAGAAAATCTGTAGGAAAAAAAGTCTCTGGGCTTTAAGGTAAAGCAGCAATGGCAGAGCCCACTCTTCCATTATAGTAGGAGGAGGTAGCAGTATCTTAGCTCAGGATTCCAGCTGAAGCCAGAAGCTAGTAATAGGGAGAAATGACTAACCTCATGCCCAGTAGAATTATGGCTACGGAGACTATTCACTCTGCCAACATGCTCACTAGAGTCTACATAGCCCGAAGAACTGTATGTCCAGCAGACACTACCTGCCACATGAAAACAGTGCTGAGGATGCCTAGAAGGAGCAGCTTACTTATATCGGTGGCCTTGTAGCTCCAGAGGCTACATGCATTGCCCCTCCTTATGAGTGCCTGGCCACTTGTTTTCTGTATGCATCTGCCTTAGCCACATAGGCCTCTTCAGGAATGTTCCTTGCACATTCTCCCTCTTTCCACTAATACTATGTGTACTAGTGGAAGAGTATATTCCAAGTTTGTGGAGAAAATGTTTTATTGCTACTTTTTTTCTACTGTGCTATTTCATTAAATGTATTTTCTTTGAACTGTGTCTTCTGGTGGATTAGGGAAAGAAAAGACATCAGTGGAGGACTATGAGCTATGGTTTTGAGGAGATGAGATTCCACAAAAAGTACCTTGAACATGGGATAGCCTAGGGGAGCTATTATGTGATTTGGAAGTGTGCTCCCAGATGCTACAAATATTTGTTGAATGAATGAATGAAAAAAGGTATCTGATTCCAAAATGTTTTCTTGGTCTATGTGCCATTGATTTAAATGTTTCTCATTCCTCCAGGTTCCCATGAAACCTCTATCCTCTAAATTTCTTTTAAAATCAAGAAGGTTGCCCAGAAGATACCCACTTGGGAATAAATGGCTATGATTCTGAATCTGGTATCAGGAATGCCTGAGTTCCAAACCAGTCTCAGATACTTACTGACTGTGTGACCTGGTCAAGTAACTTAACCTTTCTCAGCCTCAGTTTCCTCATCTGTAAAACAGGGATATTAAGAGCAAGAGGTAGGTTGGGGCAGCAAGATGGTGTGGTGGATAGAGCACTAGCCCTGTAGGCAGGAGGACCTGAGTTCAAGTCTGACCTCAGACCAAACACTTGACACTTACTAGCTGTGTGACCCTGGGCAAGTCATTTAACCCCAATTGCCTTTAAAAAAAATAGGCGGTAGGACTAGCATCTATGTCCCAGGTTCTTTGTGAGGATAAAATGAGACATTTGTAAAGTGCATTGCAAACCTATATGAATGCTAGCTATTATTATTATTATTATTGATTCCAAGATTAACTATTGTATATATTAATTTTTGGCTACCCTTCAGAACCAACAAGGAGGAATTTACTTATTAAGCTAAATGTCAACACCAACCATCCCATGTATTTCAAATAACCCAGAGAGTTATGGAGAGACATGATGGTGAGTCACATGTGAGAAGTGGCATAAAGTATATCATCCAAAGCACGGATGACCCAGAAAGCATGTGGGCTGGTCTTGTAGCAAGAGATCAATCATCTGAGAACTACATTAATACTTACTTGATAGTAAAAGGATGAGAAGAATGCCTCCAGAATTATAGGTGGATCCTCTATCCAGGCTGTAGGAAAGGACAGACAAGAATCACAAAAGATGAAAAGGTGGGGAGAGGTTGAGACTGGCAATGGTTGAGGGATCCAATAAGATCCCAAATTCCTCCAAGCATCTGATAATGACCACATTTGAATTTATATCACTTTTCTCTCCCCTGGAGCTGAAAGCATTGCCTACACTTCAGTTATAATTATAGAATTTTGAAAAAAAAGTTATTTAAATTTATTATTAAATGGGTCATCAAATTGAAGAATGCTATAAAGCATAATTTCACACATGATCACTATTTGGTCAGAATATTTCTGCTTCCTTGATTTATCATTAATTCCTTTCCACTTTTCCTCTCAGAATTCTAGTGATTTTGGTGAGAAACAGCATCTTAAATATGAGGGAACCAAGGCTATTATCTGAGTTACACTGGTGAAGGCAGAAATAGCATGATTCCACCACACTGGTGAGGGCCAAGATGTGTGAGTGGACAGAATAACATTTGGCCCCAGCACTTGCAGTGGGTATCCAGAGAAAGTTTATTCTAGTTGCCTGCTAGTGGCTCCTTAAATCCAAAGTCTAAAACGGCGCCCATCATCTTCTCCCCCAAAGTCTGTACCTTCTCTTGAACTCTCTATTTCTTTTTATGGCCCTGTTACTCTTCTAGTTGTCCAGACTTGGAAGCTTATAGACATCTTTAACCCTTTCCTCTCCCTCATCCTCACATCTACTCAATTGTTAAGTCCTATTAATTGTACCTCTGTTTTATCTCTTGCATTTTCTTACTTGTTTTCAAATCCTTTGCAGCCACTTTAGTTCAGACTCTCATGTCTTCTTAGTTCAACTAATATAACAACCTCCTAACTTGTCTTCTTATCTCCTGTCTATAGTCTCCTCAGCCCATCTGTCTGATGGCTGTTCTAGTAATCTTGTGATAATCTTGGCAGTTAAGTGGTATATTGGACAGAGTGCTTGGCTTGGCATTAGGAAGACCTGATTTCAAATCTGACTTTAGACACTATTTCTGTGACCCTGGCCAAGTCACTTGACCACTCAGCCTCAGCTTCCTGAAGGATAAAATAAAAAGGACAATAGTAACTACTTTACAAGGTCATTTTGTTGCTGTTCAGTTGTTTATCAGCCACGTCCTACTCTTCGTTACCCCATTTGGGGTTTTCTTGGCAGAGATACGAGCGTGGTTTGCCATTTCCTTCTCCAGCTCATTTTACAGATGAGGAAATTGAGGCAAACAGGGTTAAGTGACTTGCCCAAGGTCCCCCAGCTAGTAAGTGTCTGAAGCCAGATTTGAACTCAGGTCTTCCTGACTTCAGGACCAGTGCTCTAACCACTGCACCACCTATGTCTCCCTCAATAGGTTGTGGTGAGGATCAAATAAGACAATAGATACAAAACATTTTAAAAACTTAAAAGTGCTATATAAATGTTCACTCTTATTATAGTAGAATCATAGATTCTCAGAGTTGGATGGGACCTCCAAGGTCATTTAATTGCATCAGATCCAAGGCATAGGACCATTATCTAAGAGGTTCTGTCCAAGGGGTTTTCCAGTCTCTGCTTGGATACCCAGCTTCCAGGGATACCTAGCACATCTTCCTCATGTGAGCATATCATCTTAATGTGAACTCCTGGAGGGCAGGCCCTCTCTTTGTATCCCCAACTCCTGGCACAGTAGCTTCCAACTTGGCTGGACTATTCTGTTCCATTTATGCTTTGCCTTCTCCCAAGTTGGTCATCATAGCAGTATGATACCAGCCCATCTGTACTCTGGACTTTTTATGACCCAGGCCCTGAGACTTCAGTTGTAAGGCCAAGCCTCCACGCTTTGGCCTGCTTGAATACATTCCCACTTTACCTCTTTCTCAGTTTCTTCAAAACTCTGTGCCAATGTCACATTCTACATGATGATGCTCCCTTTTCAACCCCCTCAGCAAATTTAGCTTGTGGGTATTTTCATGCTTGGTTCAAGTTTTCACTCTACAACTCATTGGCTTTGTGACTATGGGAAAGTCACTTAAATTCTTGGAATTCATTTCTCTTTGTGTGACATGAGAATTCCTGTAACACCTACCTCACTGAATTATTATAAGACACACATTTTATAAGCTCTGAAGTGTTATAAGAATATAAATATTGTTATGGGGTAAATGAGTGAGAAAAGCAAGTATGAACAGGGGAGCATATAGGATATAAATTTAGCATTGTCATGGCCACACATTCTCCAGGAATCACCAAGGAGATCAGAACAGTAGGGATAAGTCTGTGCTGATTTCAGGCAGACCTCTCCCACAATCCTTCTTAACTAACTCTTTCCCCATGAGTTTTGCCTTAACTCTGGGACTAGCAAAGAGAATTGATTGTGACTCAGGCCTGTAGACCTTCCTACCTTTGGACTTGTTGGGAAGAAGAGCCAACAGCCTGACTCCAGATCCAAGGGAGTGTGGGCAAGTCATGAACAGGGCACATTAAGAAAGCCAACAAATGTCATAACCTACCTGCCAAATGTCAACCACCCACACTGATTTGAATGCAGCACCAAGGGGGACAATTGGGAGCACCCAGGAGAGGAGAGACAGTGTTATTTTGCCAGAGTACCATCTCTGGCTACAGATTTGGAGTCTAAGAGAGAATTATTGATTCATTTTTTTTTTAACTCAGGGCAAAGAGAATATTTTTTACTCAAGTTTCTCTAGGCAAATTGAGTCAATAACAGTGGCTGGGCAATGACCAGCTGGGCTTGGCTTGAATCAGACATCAGCAATTTCACCGGTTTGAAAGGAAAGCCATTATTTTAGAGGAGAAGAGCCAAAGAAGTTAAAGTCACACCAAGAGAAGCAGTAGCTTGGCCCACAAAAAGGGGGCAAGTCAGGGTGGCTGATAACCCTTTTACCTATTTATGAGCTCAGCATAGCAACCACCACTGTAGCACGTAGTTTTGTGCATTATAAGTACTTTAATAAATCTGGATGGACACAGTAAAAGCAAATCTCAAGATGGTAATTCAGCAGAACAAGCTCCTGTTGTAGGAACATGTTGAGCAATGAGAAACTTGGCAAATCTTGTTGGCCAATGTCCTCTAAAATCCATTTCATGGCAACTTTAGTAGCACACACCATCCTTTTGGTCTGATCATCTGCTTGAGAGTGATGAAGTGTGATGGTGACAGCTTACATAAGCTTCCTGTCCACAAATTCCTTAAACTTAACTGAGGTAAATACAGACTCATTACAGGAAACAAGAGTGTCTGGCAACCCGTGTGTAGCAGATAATTGGTACAGAGCTGGGATTGTTATAGCAGAGGTAGCCAGACCAAAAGTGATTGTTGGAATGGTCCTTGGAGCCCATAGACCAGCCCTCCTGCATGCAGCCATAATATTAGTGAAAGTTTGTGAGCATTGAGAAGAAAGACCTACAGGACTGAGTGCTAGCTCCCTAACAGAGCCCCTTTAAACACTCCCTCTGTCTTTTTTTAAACCTCCCAGTCTGAGATTATAGATGGCTGAGTTTTGTGGGTTGGATTATTTCCACCCATAAAAAGATGTTATAAAAGCTTTTCATCCTAATGAGAAAAAAAACAGTCCTTTCATCCCATACTATTCATGGATATGTCATATTTAACAGCTGCAATTATTGGCAGATGTATAAAATGTTTGGTGACAGAGAGAATAGCTTCCTATAAAGTTTTTATTCTTTTTTATTGATAATAAGTTGGCCTCACTACTTCTACCAAGACAATCCAGACCACTAACAAGAGATCAAATTCATTTATACGGCCTATAACAATCACTCATTCCAGTCTTGGGTTCTGCTTCGTCCTCAGCTTTTAAACGTCAGGCTCTGTTCCACAGTAGTGGGACTCCTGGGCCCCAAAGCAGGGTGAGATTGCATCTCTAATGAGTAACACACAACTCTAACCAAATCACTTACTGTGCCTTTTCTTTTTTCAATTCAACTCAACTCAATCCCACTTGACAAGCATTGATTAAGCACCAACTCTGTATAGAATCTGCACTACAGACCTTCTCTGATGCCACGTTCTAATGTGGAAGTGACTCTGTATCATTAAAACCTATTTTAATGGAATGCAAGTTCCAGCAGGTCCTACAAAGCTGGAAAGGCTTCAAATTGAAGTCTGCTGATGGACTTAGCTAAGGAGCAGCATAGCTAGACCGATAATTTAAAGCAATGAATAGAGGCAGAGGGAAAAAACACTCCTGAGCAAAGAGGGCATGGCCCAACACCTTAGTCGAATCACTTGGCAACTTTGAGCAACAATTTCTTCATCTGTAAAATTAGAGGATTGGACTGGATGCCTTTTGACATCCTACCAGTTCTAAAGCAATAATCCTATGTTATTGAAGAAAGCAGGCCAGAAACCATAGCCAGCTCTGAAGACGTCTGGTCCAAACATTGCTATAATGTTGAAGGCTTTCAGGCCTGCAAAAAGATTTTGCAGGACAGCAAGTGGCTAAATCATTGTTTGAGGGCCAAATTGAGGAAGAAGTCTGTTCAGTTCGAGGGTGAGGATTCCCAGGACCTAGAGGAGAAGAGGATTTAAAATAGACAAGAATTAAAATAGGCAATCAAAAGGATATAGGGATGAACCCTCCCAAAGGAAGAGCCATACAAGGTCCAGCTAGATTTCAGCAGGATACAAAAGCAAAGGGTGAAGTGAGAGACCAGAATGGAGTTCAGAGAAATTGTCTATCTAACATCTGGGAAGTCAGCACATAGTCAAGGAGAGCACATTGTGAAGGGAAGCTGTGTTAGAGAACAGATAGTTTGTCCTATGGAACTTCCTTGCCTATGACAGTATTCTTAGATGTCAGCAATTGCTAGCTCAGCTCCACCCCAGTCCTCCCACACATCCACCTTGGAGTGCTATGCACAGTGGAGAACAGAATTTGAATCAGTAAGGCCTAAGTTCAAATCCCAGCTCTGCCACTTACTCTGTCTGTGTGTGTGTGTGTGTGTGTGTGTGTGTGTGTGTATATATATAGATATATGTGTGTGTGTGTGTGTGTGTGTTGTGTGTGTGTGTTATCTTAGGTAAATCACATAGCCTCTCTATACCTTAGTTTCCTCATCTATAAAATAAGGGCTTGATGGGGGGGGGCCGGGGGCGATGGAGCCAAGATGGCGGAGTGAAAGCAGTGACTTGCTTGAGCTATCCTCCAAACCCCTCCAAATAATCATAAAAAATGGCTCTAAACAAATTCTAAAGCAGCAGAACCCACAAAAAGACAGAGTGAAACAAATTTCTAGCCCAAGACAACCTGGATGATTGATCAGAAAGGTGTATCGTGCTTGGCTGGGAGTGCAGAGCAGCATGGGTGCGCAGGCCACAGCAAACCTGGAGCAGACCTCAGAGGACTAAATCGCGGGCAGCTGTGGAGGTTTCCAGACTCCTCAATCCACCAATGCCAAAGACAAATTAGAAGGCCAGTGGGAAAAGTCTGTTTCTGTCGGTGGTCAGAGAGGAAGGCGGGGTCTCAGCTCAATTCCCCAAGAGCCTGGCTGGTGGGGGGGGGGCAGGTGCTTCCCGAGCTTCCAGCCCACAGACTGAGGCGGATCAGAGAGGGACTGCAGGGATCTCTTTGCCAGTGCTGAGGCAGGAATCTCTTGCTTTGCCCATGTGTGGATCCAGGTCACAGTTCTGGGCAGTGGTGCTGGGGTGAGGAGGAGCGCTGGCATGGTGGAGCTTGTAGTGGCTGTGAGAGGAACCCCTCCTCACAGTTACAGGACAGAAAGGATACTTGTGGTCACAGGCCAGGAAAGGAGTAAACACCTGCCCCTTATCATGCCACCTTGGAAGAACTGAAAATTTACAGGTCCCTACAAGTATCTCTGAAAACAGCTACACAAACCCCTGAAGCTTGGGACAGTACACTCTCCACATTGGAAGCAGACTCTTACCTTAACAAAGAGTTTAAAACTCAAGTAATTGGCTGGGATCATGAGCAAGCAGCGCAAAAAGAGTCAGACTATATTATCTCACTTTGGTGAAAAAGAAGATCAAAATATGCAACCAGAAGACAACAAAATCAAAGCTCCTACATCCAAAGCCTCCAAGAAAAATATGAATCAGTCCCAGGCCTTGGAAGAGCTCAAAAGGGATTTTGAGAAGCAAGTAAGGGAAGTAGAGGAAAAACTGGGAAGAGAAATGAGAGTGATGCAAGAAAATCATGAAAAACAAGTCAACAGCTTGCTAAAGGAGACCCAAAAAAATACTGAAGAAAATAACACCTTAAAAAACAGCCTAACCCAAATGGCAAAAGAGGTCCAAAAAGCCAATGAGGAGAAAAATGCCCTAAAAAGAAAAATTGGCCAAATGGAAAAGGAAGTCCAAAAGATTACTGAAGAAAATACTTCCTTAAAAATTAGAATAGAGCAATTGGAAGACAGTGACTTTATGAGAAATCAAGACACTGTAAAACAAATCCAAAAGAATGAAAAATTAGAAAACAATGTGAAATATCTCATTGGAAAAACAACTGACCTGGAAAATAGATCCAGGAGAGAGAATTTAAAAATTATTGGACTATCTGAAAGCCATGATCAAAAAAAGAGCCTAGACATCATCTTTCGAGAAATTATCAAGGAAAACTGCCCTATTATATTAGAACCAGAGGGCAAAAAAGAAATTGAAAGGATCCACTGATCTCCTCCCAAAAGAGATCCCCAAAAGAAAACTCCTAGGAATATTGTAGCCAAATTCCAGAGTTCCCAGGTCAAGGAGAAAATATTACAAGCTGCCAGAAGGAAACAATTCAAGTACTGTGGAAACACAATCAGGATAACACAAGATTTAGCAGCTTCTACATTAAAGGACCACAGGGCATGGAATATAATATTCCGGAGGGCAAAGGAGATAGGATTACAACCAAGAATCACCTACCCAGCAAAACTGAGTATAATCCTTCAGGGGAAAAAATGGTCATTCAGTGAAATAGAGGACTTTCAAGCATTCCTGATGAAAAGACCAGAGCTGAATAGAAAATTTGACTTTCAAATACAGGACTCCAGTGGAACATGAAGAGGTAAACAGGAAAGAGAAATCATAAGAGACTTATTAAGATTGAACTGTTTACATTCCTGCATGGAAAGATGATATTTATAACTCATGAGACTTTGTCAGTATTAGGGTAGTTGAGGAAAAAAATTATATGTATGTATATGTAGATAGATAGATAGAGGGCACAGGGTGAGTTGAAGATTAAGGGGTCATATCTGGAGAATAAAATTAAGGGATGAGAGAGGATTATACTGGGAGAAGAAGAAAGGGAAAGGTAGAATGGGGTAAATTATCTCACAAAAAAAACAAAGAAAAGTCTCTCACAGTGGAGGGGAAACAGGGGAAGATGAGAGGGAATGAGTGAATCTTATTCTCATAGGATTTGGCTTAAGGAGGAATAACATACACATTCAATTGGGTATGGAAATCTGTCTTACTCTACAGGAAAATAGGGGGAGAAGGGGACAAGAGAGCAGGGGGGTGATAGAGAGCAGGGCAGATTGGGAAAGAGGGTAATCAGAAGCAAATACTGCTGAGGAGGGACAGGGTCAAAAGAAAGAATACAATAAATGGGAGGGCAGGATAGGATGAAGGGAAATAGAGTTAGTTTTTCACATGTCTACTAAGGAAGTGTTTTGCATAACTGCACATGTACAACCTATATTGAGTTGCTTGCCTTTTCTTTTTTTTTAAATACAAATTTATTTATTTTCAGTTTTCAACATTCCCTTCCACAAGATTTTGAGTTCCAAATTTTCACCCTATCTCCCCCCCTCCCCCCACCCCAAGATGTCATGCATTCTGAATATCCCTTCCCCTACTCTGTCCTCTCTTCTATCTCTCTCCGCTTCTCTTATCCCCTTCCCCTTCTATTTTCCTGTAGGGCAGGATAGACTTCTGTACCCCATTTCCTGTATTTCTTATTTCCCAGTAGCATGTGAAAACATTTTTTTTTAAAACATATGTTTTTAAAACTTTAGGTTTCAAATTTTCTCTCTTCCTCCCTCCCACCCACCCTCATTGAAAAGGCAAGCAACTCAATATAATTGTACATGTGCAGTTATGCAAAACACGTCCATAGTAGACATGTTGTGAAAAACTAACTCTATTTCCCTTAATCCTATCCTGCCCTCCCATTTATTTTATTCTTTTCTTTTGATTCCTGTCTCTCCTCTCTATCATCCCCTGCTCTCTTGTCCCCTTTCCCCCTATTTTCCTGTAGGGTAAGACAGATTTCCATACCCATTGAATGTGTATGTTATTCCCTCCTTAAGCCAAATCCTATGAGAATAAGATTCACTCATTCCCTCTCACCTTCCCCTGTTTCCCCTTCCACTGTAAGAGACTTTTCTTGTTTTTTTTTGTGAGATAATTTACCCCATTCTACCTCTCCCTTTCTTCTTCTCCAAATATAATCCTCTCTCATCCCTTCATTTTATTCTCCAGATATGACCCCTTAATCTTCAGCTCACCCTGTGCCCTCTATCTATTTATCTACATATACATACATATAATTTTTTTCCTCCAACTACCCTGATACTGACAAAGGTCTCATGAGTTATAAATATCATCTTTCCATGCAGGAATGTAAACAGTTCAATCTTAATAAGTCTCTTATGATTTCTCTTTCCTGTTTACCTCTTCATGTTCCACTGAGTCCTGTATTTGAAAGTCAAATTTTCTATTCAGCTCTGGTCTTTTCATCAGAATGCTTGAAAGTCCTCTATTTCACTGAATGACCATTTTTTCCCCTGAAGGATTATACTCAGTTTTGCTGGGTAGGTGATTCTTGGTTGTAATCCTATCTCCTTTGCCCTCCGGAATATTATATTCCATGCCCTATGGTCCTTTAATGTAGAAGCTGCTAAATCTTGTGTTATCCTGATTGTGTTTCCACAGTACTTGAACTGTTTCCTTCTGGCAGCTTGTAATATTTTCTCCTTGACCTGGAACTCTGGAATTTGGCTACAATATTCCTAGGAGTTTTCCTTTGGGGATCTCTTTCAGGGGGAGATCAGTGGATTCTTTCAATTTCTATTTTGCCCTCTGGTTCTAAAATATCAGGGCAGTTTTCCTTGATAATTTCTTGAAAGATGATGTCTAGGCTCTTTTTTTGATCATGGCTTTCAGATAGTCCAATAATTTTTAAATTCTCTCTCCTGGATCTATTTTCCAGGTCAGTTGTTTTTCCAATGAGATATTTCACATTGTTTTCTAATTTTTCATTCTTTTGGATTTGTTCTACTGTGTGTGATTTCTCATAAAGTCACTATCTTCCAATTGCTCTATTCTAATTTTTAAGGAAGTATTTTCTTCAGTAATCTTTTGGACTTCCTTTTCCATTTGGCCAATTTTGCTTTTTAGGGCATTTTTCTCCTCATTGGCTTTTTGGACCTCTTTTGCCATTTGGGTTAGGCTATTTTTTAAGGTGTTATTTTCTTCAGTATTTTTTTGGGTCTCCTTTAGCATCACTCTCAGTTTTTCCTCTACTTCTCTAACTTGCTTCTCAAAATCTTTTGAGCTCTTCCTGGCCTGGGAATTCATATTTTTCTTGGAGGCTTTGGATGTAGGGCTTTGACTTTGTTGTCTTCTTCTGGTTGTATATTTTGGTCTTCTTTTTCACCAAAGTAAGATAATATAGTCTGACTCTTTTTGTGCTGCTTGCTCATGATCCTGGCCAATTACTTGAGTTTTAAACTCTTTATTAAGGTACAAATCTGCTTCCAATGTGGAAAGTGTACTGTCCCAAGCTTCGGGGGTTTGGACAGCTGTTTTCAGAGATACTTGTAGGGACCTGTAAATTTTCAGTTCTTCCAAGGTGGTATGATAAGGGGCAAGGTGTTTACTCCTTTCCTGGCCTGACACAAGTACTCCTTTCTGTCCTGTAACTGTGAGGAGGGGCTTCTCTCCACAATCACTACAAGCTCCACCAAGCCAGCGCTCCTCCTCACCCCAGCACCACTGCCCAGAACTGTGGCCCAGATCCAAATATGGGCAAAGGAAGAGATTCCTGCCTCAGCACTGGCAAAGAGATCCCTGCAATCCCTCTCTGATCAGCCACTGGATTCCCCCTCAGTCTATGGGCTGGAAGCTCGGGAAGCAGCTGCCCCCCCACAGGGCCACGCTCTTGGGGAATGGAGCTGAAACCCCGCCTTCCTTTCTCAGGCACCGACAGAAACAGACTTTTCCCACTGACCTTCTAATTTGTCTTTGGCATTGGTGGATTGAGGAGTCTGGAAACCTCCACAGCTGCCTGAGATTCAGTCCTCTGAGGCCTGCTCCAGGTTTGCTGCGGCCTGTGCACCCACGCTGCGCTGCGCTCCCAGCCCAGAGTGATACACCTTTCTGATCAATCATCCAGGTTGTCTTGGGCTGGAAATTTGTTTCACTCTGTCTTTTTGTGGGTTCTGCTGCTTCAGAATTTGTTTAGAGCCATTTTTTATGAGTATCTGTAGGGTTTTGTAGGAGAGCTCAAGCAAGTCACTGCTTTCACTCTGCCATCTTGGCTCCGCCGTTGCTTGCTTTTTCAGTGAGGGTGGATGAGGAGGGAGGAAGGGAGAAAATTTGGAACCTAAAGTTTTAAAAACACATGTTTTAAAAAAAATGTTTTCACATGCAACTGGGAAATAAGAAATACAGGAAATGGGGTACAGAAGTCTATCCTGCTCTACAGGAAAATAGAAGGGGAAGGAGATAAGAGAAGGGGGGGGGAAGAGACAGAATGGAGGGCAGACCAGGGGAAGGGGTATTCAGAATGCATGCCATCTTTGGGTGGGGGGAGGGGTGAGAAATTTGGAACTCAAAAACTTGTGGAAGTGAATATTGAAAACTAAAAATAAATAAATTTGTATTAAAAAAATAAAAAAAACAAGGGCTTGACCTGTGGCAAGGGTTTTTAACCTTTTTGTGTAATGGACCCCTGTGGTTAGTCTGGTGAAGCCTATGGACTCCTCAGAATAATATTCTTAAATGAATAAAATAAAGACACAGAATTACAAAGGAAACCCAGAATATGGAAATGTAGTCATCAGAATATATATATTTTTTACCACCATTACAGTTTATTTTATGCAAAAATAACATCAAGAATATCTAATGTCTGGAGAAGGAACTTGATCTTGATAAGTCTTCCATGCTCTGCTGGTCCTCATCTCATAGGAAAGTCTTTCATTGATTTCCTAGGGAAACAATTTGCTGGTCCTGGTCCTTAGTCAAAAATAGTTCATACTGGGAAAATCTGGTGTAGAGTGTCCTTTATCCTCATTGCAGAAATCGTGGAATCCAACTAGTTGGGTCCAATTGACTTTAGTCATTCTCAAATTTTCATGGCTTGAGATTCTAGCTGAACTTTGACCGATAGATTATTATTTAGGCTCGTGTTCTTTAAGTGAATGAGTTTAAATGAGTTTTGCTAAAATAAAAAAAAATTGTAAGAGTGTTCTAGGAGTGTTCCTTCACTAAACTAGTTTGGTCACTGAGTGATGTCAACAATTTGTATCAAAAAGACTTGAGGATTTTGGTGGAACCCAAGCTACATATGAGTCAACAATGGGATAAGACAATCAAGAGAGCTAATGAGATCTTAAACTAAGTGGATGAAAAATGTCTATTGTCCAGACTATGGTACGTAGTTGGAGAGATGACCTTTCCAGTTTGTCCATCAATATCTCTAACGAT
The DNA here is from genome assembly GCF_003287225.1 of Phascolarctos cinereus. Lineage (NCBI taxonomy): Eukaryota > Metazoa > Chordata > Mammalia > Diprotodontia > Phascolarctidae > Phascolarctos > Phascolarctos cinereus. The sequence continues at coordinate 331,658,832 of NW_027555847.1, forward strand.
ATAGATATCTTTTTATAGAACAGATCCTGCAAAAGGACAATAAACTGAGCCCGAAATTGAACAGGAAAAGGGTGGCCTAGATTGCTTTAGTGAATCAAAGGCAATCCAAATGATGAAGTTCTTCTTACAACCCCAATCTTTTCTCCAAAACCAAGGCCCAGTTTTTAACACCGATATTCTTCTAGTGATGTTAAATGGCTACAAGTCTCAAAATAATAGAGTTTCTGAAGAACTAAAGCTAAAAATCCTCCACAAGGCAATGGAGAGGGACATAATCTGTGTGCTGATATTATATAATAAAGAATTACTCAAGAGAAGCAAAGTAAAGGGTATCATCAAGAAAATATATGATTGAAATAGAAGGGCTGCTCTCATAGCAAAAGGAGGGATAATCAATCAACAGTCAGTGAGCTTCATTGGCATCCTTGTGATAGCAGAAGAATACAAGGAAGAGACATTCTTGAACTCTTGGGGATTTATGAGCAAGGGTCACACAGGAAGGGTAGGTATAAATAGGTTAAGGTCTGCATCTTTGGAGGGAAGATACACATCAATGAGTTCCTAGATCCAATGGAGTACTGGAAGATGGATAAGCTAAAGTGCATCCAGGGGAGGTAACCAAGATGGAAACTCGAGGGGACTGGTGACAATGACATATTGTTGGAAGAACTAAGAATATTCGCCTGGAGAAAAAAAACAAAGACAAGGGGATATGATAATTATCTTCAAATATTTGAAAGGCTGTGAAGTGGAAGAGAGATAAGAATTGTTCTATTTGTCCCCAGGGGAAGAATTAAGGGCAGTGGGTGGAAGTTACAAAGAGGCAGACTATGGTTTTCAGTTAAGAAAAAACTTTTCTTACAATTAGACCTGTCCAAAATCAGAATGGGCTACATTGGTAAATAATGGATTCCCCAGCTCTAAATATCTTTCAAGAGGAACTTGCCCTCTTGTCAGGTTGTTGGAGAGGGAATCGTTCAGATCTGAGTTGGCCTAGGTGAACTCTAAGGTTCCTTCCTACTCTGAAATTCTGGGACTCTGAATTGGTGAGCTATAGCAATGCAGAAAGACCATCTACTAAAATGGAGAGAGTTAGGATTTGTGAGAAGAAGTGTGACACAGTGGATAGAGGATATGGCATCAGGAACAACCGGGTCTGAATCATTCATTAAACACTTACTAGTTGTTTGACTCTGGATGAGCCACTTAAGTCTTTCTGAGTTTGATCTGTAAAATGGGCCTGATAATAACAACACCTACCTTCTAATATTATCATAATGATCAAATGAGATAATGTATATAATATGATGCTTTGCAACCTTTGATGCAATATATGCAGTTTAGGTTATTATTATTATTATTATTATTTTTTATTATTACCAGTAGAAGGAGTATACATGTCCTTGGAGTCATAGATCCTTTAAATATTGAAATATGTGCAAAGCATGGTCCTGGTTGTATTCATATATATTTGTACCTTATTTTAAATGGAATGTTTCAACTTTGTAAATACATCAATCAATAGCACCAAGTGCTTCATCATCTGTGGCATCATGCTACATGCTATATAGGGGGTACCGAATGTCCCTTAGGGTCAGTGACCTTGGGTGTTTTTGTTTGGGGAAATTTGTTTGATTTTAAATTCTAAGACTGTATTGACAAGGACATGGTTTTTTTTCCTTCCTTTTTTTTTTTTGATAATGTTCTCTTTTTTTAAAACATTGGTTTTTAAAGTTTTGAGTTCCAAATTCTATCCCTGTGTCCCTCCCTTCTCACCCTCCTCTCTGAGATGGTAAGCAATCAGATATAGGCTATACATGTGCAATCATGTAAAACATTTCCATATTAGTAATTTTGTACAAGAAGGCTCAAGTAAAAGAAAAATAATGGGAAAAAAAGAAAATGATAAATGATGTGCTTCGGTCTACAGTCAAACAATATCAGTTCTTTCTCTGGAGGCGGAGGGTATGCTTTATCATGAGTCCTTTGGGATTGTCTTGGATCATTGTATTGCTGAGAATAGCTAAGTCATTCAAAATTCTTCATCGTACAATATTGCTGTCCCTGTACACAATGATCTCCTGGTTCTGTTCACTTCATTTTGCATTAGTTCATGTAAGTCTTTTCAGGTTTTTCTGAAATCACCCTGCTTCTGACAAGGACATATTACAGACAAGGGACTGACCCTAGTGTGTAAGTGTCTTCTTATCACCCAACATGCTGCAGGTAATTTCAAAGACTGTTAGAAGGGATCTGAGAGGCCATGTATTCCAACTTCATCATTTCATATATGTATGTATGTATATACATATATATATGTATATATATACACATATATGTATGTATGTATTATATATGTAATACATAAAGAGAGAGAGAGATACTTTTCTCTTGTTGTTTTGTTTTGTTTCTTCTTTCTATTGATTCCCCATATTAGTCCCAATTCTTCTTTACATCATGACTAATGTGAAAATATGTTTAATATGAACATATAAGTGCAGCCTATATCAGATTGCACACCGTCTTGGGGAGGTGGGAGGAGAAGGAGGGGGAGAAAATTTAAAACTCAAAATCTTATGGAAGTGAATGTTGAAAACTAAAAATAGATTAATTTATCATAAGAGAGAGAGAGAGAGAGACAGAGAGACAGAGACAGAGAGACAGAGAGAACACTGAGCCTGTTGTCAGGAAGATCTGGCCTCACTAACTGTGTGACCTTGGGCAAGTTACTTAACCTCTGTCTACCTCAGTTTCTTCAAGAGTAAAATGGGGATAATAATAGCGCCTACCTCTTAAGGTTGTTGTGAGGATCCAATGAGATAATATTTGTAAGGTGCTTAGCTCAGTGGCACATGGTGTTATCTAAATGCTAGCTGTTGTTGTTATATATGAGAAAAGCAAGTGCCAGAGAAGTCTTACTAATTCAATCGCTACTAAGAAAACATTTGGATGCCACATATTCTCCTTCTTCCACAGTCCCATTGACACTTTCCAAGAATCTTTCCACCTGCAGGATAAGGGAAGACAGTAGATATAGCAGCTCACTACTTTGTAGACCATGTTCTTGCTTGTTACTATTTGTGGTTGTTTTTTGTTGTTTCCTCTGTTCCGATTTTGTTAAATACTAGAAATTTCCCAACTCTTTCCTGGCCCTTGAAGATCACTGGCATCATAGATTCTTAGAGTCACTTCCCTTCTTCTGGGATGCTTAGTTTTCAGTAGCAAAGCTCAGCTCATCAGGACATCAGTTTTGAAAACTTCCCTTTCTATGCAAGTCAAAGAAGTCCGTCAGAACACTCTTCTAGGGGAAAGATCACAGGATTTAGAATCAGAAGATTCAGTTCTCTGCCCTGATATACTTAATAGGGTGCTGAACTTGGAGTTATGAAGACCTGGGTTCAAACTGAACTTTTGGTATCTATTAGCTGTGTGACACTGGGCAAATCACATAACCTCTATGAGCCTCAGTTTCCTCATCTGTAAAATGCAGATAATAATAGCACTACCCAGTGACATGCTGATAAATATTTAACAATCTGCAACCTGGGGAAAATTTTACATATCACACACTTTTAAGTTTAATACGAATTATTAACACTTTCTTAAGAATGGACAATCAACAAAACAGTAAATCGAGCCCTGATTCGCATGTTTGCTAATTTCCAAGGTGTAAATGCACACACTGAAAACTGAGCAATTAACTCCTATGAGCTAGCTCCAGCACAGATTTTCTGAGGTAATAAATGGGAAGTGCTACATGGTTTTATCATTACTATTATTATATGACCTCAGACAGGTCACTTCACCTCTCTTGGCTTTGCTTTCTTCCTTTGTAAAGCAGAAATGATATAATAATACTTTTAGAGTTGTTGGAGGGTAAAGTCTTTAACTCTGAACAAGTCTCTGGGCCTCGCTTTCCTCATCTATAAATTGAAGGGTTTCAGTGAATTGATCTCCAGGGATCCTTCCAGTTTGTATGATTCTATACTATGAATGGAGGTAATGTATAGATCAATTAATCACCAAGCAGTTGTAAAGCACCTACTATGTCTGCCACCTGCACAGGGATGATAATTTAGAGCATAAAGTGCTTTGTAATCTTTTAGTGCTATTTAAATATTATTATCTTCATTGTTGTTTTACCATCATTGTTAGTTTTCCCTAGTGTCATTAATCCTGCTTAATATTAAGAAATAGGTTTGAACAAGATTTTATTTTTCAGTTTTCCAATTACATGTATAAACAATTTTTAACATTTTAAGAAAAATTTTGAGTTCCAGATTCTCTCACCCTTCCTCCCCCGCATTGAGGAAGACAAGCAATTTGATATAGATTGTACATGTGCAGTCACTGTACAAGATTTTAAAGATCCTTCCTTTCCTTCCAGAGAAACAGAAAGAAGAAACTCTCCCACCCCATCACCTCTTCACTTTAACTCTGAGGGGTATCCCACACTCTGAACCTATGAGCTACAACTACGTTCGTTACTTGGCAAAACTTTTCTACTCCAGGAAGTGAATAATTTTCCTAGTTCCCATGAAATAAGATGTTGTGAGAAATGCAAGGTCGAGACCTGGTGATGCAGGCCCTGTAGTAGCAACATCAACAAGGATTGGGAATCTGGCTCCAAACCCTGAGTCTGGGAGCAGGAGCAGGAGGGTTCCACCTACACCCTAAATCTCCAGATCCCCTGGCATGGATCAAGGGAGAGAGCCTCCCACTGTGACTCTGGCATCTTCAAATCATGTGACCAGCAAACTTACTTCAGGGGGGTCCTAGTAACTGAGGTTGCCTGGAATAAACACTCTGTTAGCTGTGATGAGAGTTGTGCCTTTGTCTTTGTTCTTACTTTTCCACTAACTTAGCAAGTGACTTTAGTCGAGTGGTAAAGTCAAGGAACACTGGTGGGCCTCGTTTTCCTTATCCATAAAGTGGGCATAATAATACTAGACGTTAGGCTCAGCTCTACGATCAACAGTGAAGTAGGAGAAGGTTGTGATTGTCAAAATTTCCTGAACCACCTCTCTCAGGTGGATTTGCATTTTAACAGGGGATAAAGTCTTGGGCCAAAGGAGTGAATCTCTATGTATTTTCTCTATATAGAATTTCAGGCTTCAGTGAGGTGGGTAAAGAAGATATTTTGTAAAGTAAGGGGAACTTGCCTGGTTCCCCTGAGATCTCTAGCATCACACTGGTTAAAATGTCTTTGTTTTTCACTCATTCTCGAGGCCATCGTGAGTCCAACCTACTTCATGCATACCTAATGAGGATCTCATAGGTTAATGGAAGTGAAAGCATTCTAAAAAGTATAAAGTGCCAACTAAATCTAAGGAATTTCAGTAACAGCTGGCATTTACATAGCCCCTTAAAGTCAGCAAAGGGCTTTACACACATTATTCCACGTGAGCTTCACAACCATCCCTGAAATAGGTATAGCAGTTATTTTTATCTCCATTTTACAGATGAGAAAACTGAAGCTCTGAGAGATTCAATGACTTGACCCAGGTCACATAGCCAGGAAGTATCATAAGTGGGAAAAAGAATAAATAATATTATTTCAGGGTCATAGATTTAGGACTGAAAGGAAACACAGACCCCAGATGCCTCCGTTAAAAAATGAGGACCTGAAGCCCGAGCTTAGGGGTCTTGCCCTAAGCCACTTGCCCATAGGTGACAAGCAAGGTCACACTGTCAGTAAATAGCAGTATTAAGTAGGCAAAAAATTGACTGATTAGTGTAGCATAGTGAAAAGGGCTTTGGACTAGGATGTAAGAGTCCTGGCTTTGTAAATAACCACTGGTGTGAATTTCAATCAGTCATTTATATTCTCTGGGCCTCAGTTGCCTCATCTGTAAAATTAAAGTGTTAGACTAAACTATCTAAGTCTCTTTCCACTCTGAAATGATTCTAATTGAACTTTACTGAAACTGTAAGCTTTTCTTTTTAAGAAAAATTTTATTCATCTTATTTTTAATATATGAAATAAAACAAGCATTTCCATAACATAGCAGAATAATAAAAAGATGCTTGCACATGAAATTGCAAAGCTATTATGTATAATTTGCCATTATTTTAAAATATATAATAAATTTATCATGTAAATTTATTTTTTCTTCTTTTTTCTTCCCTCCGCCTCCCCCTGCCCTAGAAATGGCCACCATTAGACACAAATAGGCATATATATATATATATATATATATATATATATATATATATATAGATAGATAGATAGATAGATAGATAGATAGATAGATAGATAGATATAGATATAGATATAGATATAGATATAGATATAGATATATATGTATGTATGTATGTATGTATACACATATGTAAAATCATTCTATACATACTTCTATTTATCAGTTCTTTCTCTGGATGCAGATAGCATCTTCCTTCATAGGTCTTTTGCAGTTAATTTGGGTATTTATAATAGTTAAAATGACTTAGTTGTTCAAAGTTGCTCTTAAAACAATAGTGTTGGGGCAGCTAAGTGGTGCAGTGGTTAGAGCACTGGCCCTGAAGTCAGGAGGACCTGAGTTCAAATCCGGCCTCAGACCAAACACTTGACACTTACTAGCTGTGTGACCCTGGGCAAGTCACTTAACCCCAACTGCCTAAAAGCAAAAAAACAAAAACAATATTGGGGACAGCCAGGGCAAATGCATGAAGACAGGAGGAAAACCAGGAGTAAGCAGTGCCACAAAAACTCAAAGAAATCCAGAAAGAAACTATGGTCAATAATGTCAAATGCTACAGAGAAGTCAAGAACAAAGATGATTGAGAAAAGACCCTCAGATTTGGCAATTAGGCATTTAGTGTTTAATTTTGAATCAAGCCATCATCCCTGGCTTGCTTTATGCTAGGTGTGATAAGCCCTGTGTGACATATTCTGGCCTGGGTCATCTGCCCCCATCATACATTTAGCCTTATGAACACACCTTCTAGTAGTGTTTAGAATTGGGTCCCCAACAGGCCCAATTAAGAAACTGGCAAAGTGGGTGAGGAGAAGGTGGTCATTTCCTAAAGTTGAAAGCAAAGTACAAAGCAGACATTCCTTTATTTTTTTTCTGCCTGGGTTGAATTTCCTGCCTTTTAAATATTTGAAAGAAGAAACTGATGACAGATTAAAGAAATATAACAACACAGAACCACTGCTGGGCGCAGAGAGAACCAAGGTGCTGGCCCTTGCCCTCTGAAGGGGCACCTTAAGTTCTGAGTTGAAGTTCAGCCCTAGGGGGAAGCCCGGCCCCTAAAGATTGGGGTCAGGGGCTCTTTTTTGTCACACTCTGGCTTTTTGTATTTTCATCCAAAACCTTCAGCAGAATCGCTGGAATCGTAATTTGGCTCATGTGTAGGGTCTCCTCAAAGGGGAATAGAAGAACACTCAATGGACAGTAGGGATGAGGTAGAGAACGGCAGTTTTTCCTCCTCCACACACAAAAATGCTTGACGATACAAAAGATTCACAAGTGTACATGGGACAAAGAAAAACATGAAGGTCATGGGATCGAATCCTGATTCTGCTACTTACTATCTGTGTGGACTTAAGAAAATCATTTAACCTCTCCAGGCCTCGGTTTATTCATTTGTAAAACAAAAGCTTCCAAGCTGAAGAGAGGAGATGACTCCTACCCAGTCTTTCCTATCTACACTGTCCTGACTCTCTTGTTAATGTACTTATTCCTTGGCATATATTTCAATATGAGGTAAATATTTAGTCTTGTCTGTTTGTTATTTATATTCATTTGAGGTTGTTCTATTGTCTGGACGCTTTTGGTACGTCAGTGTTATCTGTCTTGGTGCATAAGCCCCTCAGTGCTGGGTCTGGGTCTATTTAATTAACTTTGTACTGTGCACAGCACAGAACTCTGTGCTGATAAGCACTTCAATACATGTTTTTTGATGATGCTGCTAAAAGATTTGGAGAGCAAGGGGAAGGAGAGGAAAAGGATGTTGACAGGATCCCTGGAAGTGACAGGAAGGTCAGCAAGGTTGAGCACAAATTCAGGTTGCATGGGGAGGGAACAGAAAAAGAAGAAGGAGACAGACTTCTTATTTTGTGGAATAAGCAACAAGACACAGTTGGGGAAACAATGGATATGGAGCTAAAAAAGTTGGATTTGAATCCCATTTCTATCACTTTCTATCAGCCTGTATGACTGTGGCTTAGTCACTGACTTGGGCCTCTTTTTACTTATTTATAAAATAAGTTATTTATTTATATACTTATTTATAAAATAAGGGGGATTGAACAAAATGAGTTTCTACATTGGCCCATGTCTGAAAACGGAAATTGTTTTGTTCTATGCACACCTGTTATAAGGGTTTTGTTTTTCTTTTATTTTCAAGGGCAGTGGGAATGGTGGGGGGGGGGGAATAAATACTTGTAAACTGAAAAAAAAACTCAATTAAGAGGGTCTCAAATTTAGATTTCTCGTCTTATGCCTCCTTCACTGGACCTCTTTCCTCATTCAGTGTTCTTTCCATTGTACCTTATTTCTTCACTGAAAAACCTATCTTCTTCTTCTGTCCCTTCCCCAATCAGACCAATCAGAATCTGGGCTCAACCCCAATGACCTTCCTGTCACATCTGTGAAAAATGAGGGTAATGGACTCGATTACCTTTAAGGTCCTTCCAGCTTTAAATCTGTGATCCTTGATGTTCATATTCCCATAATTGTACAAACTGGAGATCATTACAATGTAGAGACAGCTTCTCTGGTGCTGAATTGGGATGAAAAGGTGGCATTGGTAATATATAGTGTGTATAGGTTTGCTGACATAAGGTTTCGTGAGAGTCATGACTTCGAAATTATAATTGCTTATTTCCCCTTTTCCCCCACTTTCTGGGAGTGGGAATGGATTCTATAGTATCTGTGGTCTTAACTTCCACACACCTCTTGGGACTAAAGCTTAGGAATGAGCCTGAACCCTGGAGTATGTGAGTTTGTTTGCTTTGGGCAAATATTAACTTCCTGTTTCTTAGAAGACAGAACTATGAGAAAAGATTCCCCTCAACTTCTTTGCCATCCGGCAGCTCTTCCAAAACAGCAACACTGATGATTTAAGAGTAAACAAATCAGAGACACCCAGACGAAGCATCCCAGCTATCCAGCACCAAAGAAAGAAAACCAGGCTGGAGGAAAATGAAGGTTCAGCTTCCCCAAACCCCAGGCATGTTAAAAAAAAAAAAGACTTTGGAATGTCAGATGACCCACAGTTTCCTCAGGGCTTCAATGTACTTGCATGGAATCTTGAATTGGGTGACTGTTATTTGACCCCTGTTAATTTGTGGTAAACTTCCTAGCCCTTTCCAACCTGGCCTCACACTAACTATTCAGCCTTACTTCCTTCTCCAGTCAAGCTCCAGACTCTCTTCCGGTCAGACTGATCTTGGAATGATCCTACTTACTTATTAGTCTTATTCCTATTCCTACCCCTTGACTTCTGAAGTACCATTTCCCAGGAACAAATTTCTCAGTCCTGAGATGCCTTCCCTTTCTTCCCCTTTGTCTATTCCTTCAAAGCTCAGCTCCGGTCCACCTAGCTTCATGGAGCCTTCCCCAGTATTCCCTTGATTACTCTTGCTCCATAAAACCCGTACAATCTTTACCACTCACTTGTTAGGCTCAATTGCTTGTTGCTTTGCATTGTTCATATATTATTTCTAGTAGCATGGAAGCTTCTTGAGGTCAAGGAATATATCTTGAGCATAAAGTATAGTATTTACATAACTATGGTGGAGAGTCTCTGATTTACATAACATAGGGAAATTAAAGAAATGTTAATTAAGGCTCCAGACTGTCAAAGATAACAAAAAGAAAATGACAGCTATTGGGGGGGGGGGCTGATAGAAAATATATATACTAATGCCTTGTCAATTGGTCCAGTTTAGAAAAGCAATCTAGCACCATGCCCAATTTGTGTACCCTCTGGCCTAATGATACTACTACTAAGCCTATATCCAAATGAAATTAAAAAAAAAAGAATAAAGGGCTTATATGTACAAAAATAATTATAGAAGCTTTTTTTGTCATAGCAAAGAACTCAAAACTAAGGGGGTCTCCATCATTTGGGGAATGGCTGAACATATATTGCATATAAATGTATTGGAACATTATTGTGCTACCTTATCTGTCCCTATGTCTCCTTCTCCCAGAACCTCCATTTTGAAAAAGAATCCAGACCAGCCATCCTTCATTCTCCAGACATGCCTTCTGACTTCCTTCTCCATTCCTGACATTTATATTATCTTCCCTCATTAGACTGTAAGCTCCATGAAAGCAAGGACTGTCTTTCTTTTTGCTTTATTTTTATCTCCAGTACTTAGTACATAGTTTGATGACTTGACTGAAAGAAATGGCAAAAGGGATAGTTTTAGAGAAACCTAGGAAGACTTGTATGAACTGATATAAAGTGAAGTGAACAGAACCAGGACAACACTTTAAACTGTAACAACAACATCATATAGAAAAACAGCTCTGAAAGAATAAAGAGCTTTGATCATTGCAATGACCAATCACCATTCCAGAGGACTGATAATGAACCACACTAGCCACCTCCTGACAAGAAGGGTGATAGAATCAAAGTGCAGAATGAGCTGGACATCACAGCACACTCACTGTAATCTGCTACTATGGAAAAGTGAGGCTGGTCAATCATTTGAGCTCAGGAGACCTGAGCTGCAGTAAGGTATCTGTACCAAGTCTGACACCAATGTGGCAAGCCCCTGGAAATAGAAGGCCACCAGATTCTCTAAAGAGAGGTGAACTAGCTTAAGTCAGAAAGGGAGAAGGTTGAAGCTTCCATGCTGATCAGTAGTGGGTTGGATCCATGAGTGGTAGCTATACTTCTGCATGGGCAAGACATGGTATTCCAAGACTTATATGCTCTGATGCTGGGTGAAATGAGCAGAACCAGAAGAACATTGTACACAATAACAGCCACATTGTGCAACGACTAATGTTGATAGACTTAACCCTTTTCAGCAATACAAGGATCTAAGACATCTCCAAAAGCCTCATGATGGACAATGCTATACACATCCAAAGAAAGAACTATGGAGTTTGAATGCAGATCAAAACATATTAGTTGCTATTTTTTTCTTGTTGTGTTTTGTTTCCTCTTTCTGATGGTTCCTCCTATTGGTTCTAATTCTTACTTACAACATCATTAATATGAAAATATGTTTAATGGGAATGTATATGTATAGCCTATATCAGATTGCATGCCGTCTTGGGGAGGGAGATGGGGAGGGAGGGGGAGAAAAATTTAACTCAAAAGCTTATGAAGTGATTGTTGATAAATCAAAATAAATTAATTAAAATAAAAAAGATATTGGCATTCTGGTCTCAAAACAACAACTAAGTGTAGAACGAGAAATATAGTTTTGGATGTTGTGAATGTGGGAAACAAAGAAAGGAAGGAAGGAAAAGAGAGGGGAGGAGGAAGGAAGGAAAAAAGAAAGTCACTGAAGCATTTTTTAATGTCCTGAAAAGAACAAGAGTGAGGGCAAAAGAAAATAGATAGGATTAAAAATAGAAATTTGAAAAATTAAGTCAACCTTGGTCCCTCCCTGACATATACCCACGTATGCACACATACACAAACATACACAGAAAAATTCTACTCATCTTTTACTCAAATATGACCTTTCTCTCTCTCTCTCTCTCTCTCTCTCTCTCTCTCTCTCTCTCTCTCTCTCTCTCTCTCTCACACACACACACACACACACACACACACACACACACACACACACGCACAGAGGAATAAACTTTCCTCCCATGCACCTCAGGGAACAGTTTGTTGGTGACTCTCTACTGTACTAACTGTGTTTTATTTTATACTATAGTTATCTATGTTTATGTCTTAGCCCTTGCAACTAGCCCAGTGCAGCTTTGGGATTTAAGGAACATTTCACAAAAGAGTCAGATTGGCCAATAAGTGCTTAAAGCAATAGGTCTTTTATTATGTTGCATTTTAACATACAGGATGGCTTAAGGAGACACCTTGTAACAGGAACAGCTGGGTGAGGTAAAGATGATACCTCCACATCAGAGCTCTCAAGGGACCATTAACAAAAGGAGGACAAAGCAGTAAGAGAGCATCAGCAATGGTCCCCCCAGACTTGAATTCCCAAGCTTTCTGTCATGCTTTCTGTTTCCTTCATTATTGACATACCAGGGCAGTTTAAGGACACAGGTGAGATCCACCAAGTTTAATCAGGCATGACTTATTGGTTTCTCTTGTCACATGCAGGAAGATGCCAGGGACTGGCCAGGGAATTCTCCTCATACGAGCATAGGGCATAGAAGTTTCTGACAATTTCTAGAAATGGGGAGGGGAAGGCATTGCTGAGGAAAGGACATGTGTACAGCAGAAGCAACTTGTACTAAGAGAGACTAGCCTCCCCCCTCTAAAAAAGGGAGACTCATTGGATTACTTCACACACACACACACACACACACACACACACACACACACACACACTATGGAACTTAAAAAAAACACACACACAGGGACAGGGATGACAGGGTTTGGTTTTGTTTTTTAATCTAAACTTTGCTCATTACCTAACACAATCCTATGTATACAGTAGGTGCTTAATACATATAATACGATCTAGTCATCTTTCCATTGAAGTCATGAGAACTGGGTTAGAATCCCAATAATGCCAGTTACGGCGCAACTAAGTGGTACAGAGCCAAGTCTTGAGTCAAGAAGACATATTTCTGAATTCAAATCTGGCCTCAATCTCTTACTAGTTGAGCGACCCTGGGCAAGTCACTTAACCCTTAAATAGGGTTAGTTCCTCATCTGTGAAATGATCTAGAGAAGGAAATGGCAAACCACTCTAGTCTATTTGCCAAGAAAATTCCACATGGGGTCACAAAGAGTAGGAAATAAGTGAAATGGCTCACCACCACCAGCAACAATGCCAGTGATTAAGCTGAGTGACCCTGGGCAAGACCCTCTATTTCTCTGAGCCTCAGTTTGCTTCACCTGTAAGGTGAAGATAGCAATACCAGCTACTTGAAGGGTGGATGGAGGGTGTTATGGGGAAAATGCATGGCAAACCTTAAAGAACTGGCTGGGTAAACACGAGTTATTATTAGAACTGAAGTGAAGAAAGCAACATTCTCTAAACTACACCAATATGTCCCTGATCAAACACTACCTTGGAGGATCTTATGGTCTCGTTGGAGAGACAACACAAATACACACAAAACAATGAATAACATTTGGAGCCAAAAGCCTGGATTGAGGAAAGAGTATGAGACACACCTTGTATGTCAACACCAACAAATGCCAAAGGTCCTGGTCCCTCCCACCATGCTTTGTTATGAAACCTTCCCTTCTGAGAAGGACTTTCCTCTAGCCAACCTCAGCACAATGAGCAGACCTCCTTAACTGTGTGAGTCACATGGAACTGGAGGGTGAGGGCAGGACAAGAGAAGAGGGACCCAGAAACAAGGAAGAGGAAGAGTAAACAGCAGGTAAAGCCATCTGATTAACAAGGCCAGCAGCCCCTGTGCTCACTTGGGAGCCCAAGGCAAACAAAGCCAGCACCTTTCCCCAAGTCCTCAGGGGAAGGAGGGGGAGCAGAGAGGACATGCAGGTGAGAGACTCCAAATAGCGAGAAAAGGTCTGTGTACTCTGCCACGGCAGTCAATGAGCTGGAGCCAGGCCAGGAACAACAGCCTGGGCCTGGGGGCCGCCATCCAAGGGCAGCTGACAGGAAGTGCACAGGGCTTGTCTCTCTTTTGACTCCACCCTGTAGATGACCCTCTTTCCCTGGATCCCTACACAGAGGCATATAACAGGAAAATAGTTTCCAACAGGGCCTCCCTACTTCCTGCTTTTCTGAACCTCATCCTGCTGCTATTTGGGGAGAGAATGGTTTCTGGGGCACCTCTTGGAGCCTGGAGGTACAACTTGTGAATTCCAAGCAGTCTGGCCTGGTGCAGGAGGGAAGGGGTGAGAAAAGAAGAGGGAGTCTCAAGAGGTCTGCCTGACCTGGGAAAGTTGATTAGCCAACACCAGAAGACTGAGGATCTAGGTGAAGTTAAATGAAAATTCCCACTTGGTGCAGCTTCTTACAGACCCAATGGGTCACAAAGGGATCAAACATCCTGTTCTCCACTCTCTCAGGATTTGGGGAGAACCAATCTCCTTTCCATAGCCACCTGAGAGCCACCGGAATCTTTCTTGCTACAGCCACCATTTACCAATACTTTGAAATGCTTCTCAAGGAATAGAATTGTCAGCATGGGGAGGGGGTGCCAGGGAAGAGGATTCTCTTGTTATGGTGCTGGCCTTACTACTCCTCTGATCTGAAATACAGCCACACATCCACCTTTGATGAACACATAATGTTCATTATTATTCAGTCGTGTCTTATTCTTCAAGTCCCCACTTAGAGTTTTCTTGGCAAAGATGCTGGACTGGTCTGCCATTTCCTTCTCCAATGGATTAAGACAGAGCATAAGTGACTTGCCCAGGGTCACACAGCCAGTGTCTGAGGCCAAATTTGAACTCAGGTTCTCCTGACTTCAGGCTCTATCAACTGCACCATCTAGCTGCCTTCATACAATGTTCAGTCCTCTGAGAAACTGTACTGAAGGAAAAGTTTGCACAGAGAAATGATGGCAAATACAAATACAACAAACATCAAACACAGACCCCTATTAAGTTCATCACTGTAGTAGGTGTTAAGGGGTAGAAATTTGGGTTAAACAGGTCCCCATCCTCAAGCCCAGCAGAGGAGCAAAGCCAGAACTGAAGCTAGCTCGAACAAATAAATCTCCTCCCTGCCATCTTTCTTCTACCCCTCAGGATCCCAATAGGCACACTTTCTCTCACCATGAACAAGCATTTTAAAAAGTTTATTACTTGCCGGGCACCATGTTAAGTGGCAGGGATACAATGATAGGCAAAAACAAACAAACAAAAAACTGGTCCTTCCCTAAAGGAGCTTATATTCTAATAGAGGAGACAATCTATATAAATAATGCATATGAGAACAGTATAAAGTAGATAGAAGGAAATTCTGGCAAAAAAAAAATCACTAATAACTGAGGCAGCTGGGAAAGGCATCTACCTAAAGTTGGCCTTTGAGCTGAGTCTTGAAGGAGGCCTTAGTATCTAAGAAGTAAAGGTGAGGAGGCAGAACATGGGAGTGGGGAACAGCCAATGAACAGGTATGAGAGGGTTGACTGTAAGGACAATTGCAGGACCCATCTAGCCCTCACAACTGTGAATTTTAGGATAGAAAGCCAGGCCCAAGAGAAGGCCAACAACTCCTATCTCTAGGACTGACGTCTCTTTCCAATCCTGCAGGACCTAGTGTTGGACATTGCACTGACAGGTCAGATTGTCCTCAATGCCACTACTACCCAATCCTGAATTCTTTAGGCTCTAGATGATAATAGGCCTGGTTCTGGCTCTGGTTAAGACACAAATGTCAATAACTATAATATACCATATCTAGACAAATATATTACAGAATCACCAAAGGATGAGAGGTACTGTGAGAAGCCAGTGAGTCCACAAGCATTTATCAGGTGCTTTCTATATACCAGTCATTGTGCTAACACTAGGGATACCAAGAAAGGGGAAAAAATACAGCTCCACAAGAAGCATACATTCTAATAGGAAGACAACATTCTTGATTCCCTCAGCTGTTAATGACTGATCACCTAAGATGTGGTCTCTTCCTCCTTTTCCTGCCTTCCTACACTTTACTCCCTTCCATGAACTCTACGATCCAGCCATATTGGTCTACTTGCAATTTCTCCAACATGACACTCTGTATTCTGACTCTGCCTTACACTGGCTATCCTAAACCTGGAATGCTGTGATCCTCCACCTCCACCTCTTACTGTCTCTGTCTTTCTTCAAGATGTTGAGTAATTTGGGGCACCATGAATTAAGAAAGTGTTACCATGTCTATATGCAACCACAGAGCTAGGTCACTGAATACTCAAACCAGTCATTTCAACCACCTTCACTGTGCTGATATTCATGGCTCTAACAATCGTGCATGAATCTGCACTTCTATTCATACAATAATAATGTCTTATCTTTGTAGATGATACTAGGTTCCTAGTTTACAAAGTGCTCTAACATACATCATTTCATTTGATCCTTACAGTAACCCTCTGCAAGATGGGCAGATTGTGTATGATTATCCCTCCTTTTACAAATGAGCAAATGGATGCTAAGAAATATATGTCTTGGCCATCATCACGTAGCTAGCACACGGTGGAGCAGGACTAGAACTCAGATCTTCTGTGTTCTTGAGTGCTCTTTCCATGGTCTCTACCACTTGCCTCTCTATGCTAGTAGGAATAAGCAGATAAAGTATGCAACTGGCAACATGATATGACTTGAAGGGGCTCAGGAGGGTCATCTTTGCCTTCAATGTCTTGGCAACTGTCTTCAATTATTCATTCAACAAATGTTTATTGCTTCTATTAAGTGCAGAACAATGAACTAGGCCTGAAGGGAGATACAAAGGTTAGATAAACCATAGGCCCTGCCCTTATAGGGCATAGAGTCTAACATGGGACCTAAGACACAAATACAAATAATTATAATTTGCAATAAATACTACATTATATATATATTATAATATATGCATATATACACATGTATATATATAGATAGATACAGATATATTTAGAAAGTCACAGGGGGGTGGAGTCAAGATGGCAGAGTGAAAGCAGTGACTTGCTTGAGCTCTCCTCCAAACCCCTCCAAACACTCATAAAAAATGGCTCTAAACAAGTTCTGAAGCAGCAGAACCCACAAAAAGACAGAGTGAAACAAATTTCCAGCCCAAGACAACGTGGATGATCGACCAGAAAGGTGTGTCGCGCTGGGCTAGGAGCGCAGCGCAGAGCAGCAGTGGGTGGACAGGCCGCAGCGTGGGCGCGCAGGCTGCAGCAAACCTGGAGCAGGCCTCAGAGGACTGAATCTCAGGCAGCTGTGGAGGTTTCCAGATTCCTCAATCCACCAATGCCAAAGACAAATTAGAAGGTCAGTGGGAAAAGTCTGTTTCTGTCGGTGCCTGAGAAAGGAAGGCGGGGTTTCTGCTCCATTCCCCAAGAGCGTGGCCCTGTGGGGGGGCAGCTGCTTCCCGAGCTTCCAGCCCACAGACTGAGGGGGAATCCAGTGGCTGATCAGAGAGGGATTGCAGGGATCTCTTTGCCAGTGCTGAGGCAGGAATCTCTTCCTTTGCCCATATTTGGATCTGGGCCACAGTTCTGGGCAGTGGTGCTGGGGTGAGGAGGAGCGCTGGCTTGGTGGAGCTTGTAGTGATTGTGGAGAGAAGCCCCTCCTCACAGTTACAGGACAGAAAGGAGTACTTGTGGTCACAGGCCAGGAAAGGAGTAAACACTTTGCCCCTTATCATATCACTTTGGAAGAACTGAAAATTTACAGTCCCTACAAGTATCTCTGAAAACAGCTGTACAAACCCCCGAAGCTTGGGACAGTACATTCTCCACATTGGAAGCAGATTTGTACCTTAACAAAGAGTTTAAAACTCAAGTAATTGGCCAGGATCATGAGCAAGCAGCACAAAGAGTCAGACTATATTATCTTACTTTGGTGAAAAAGAAGACCAAAATATACAACCAGAAGAAGACAACAAAGTCAAAGCCCCTATATCCAAAGCCTCCAAGAA
Organism: Phascolarctos cinereus; assembly: GCF_003287225.1. NCBI lineage: Eukaryota > Metazoa > Chordata > Mammalia > Diprotodontia > Phascolarctidae > Phascolarctos > Phascolarctos cinereus. The sequence continues at coordinate 331,676,524 of NW_027555847.1, forward strand.
AAATATGAATTGGTCCAAGGCCACGGAAGAGCTCAAAAATGATTTTGAGAAGCAAGTTAGAGAAGTAGAGGAAAAACTGAGAGTGATGCTAAAGGAGACCCAAAAAATACTGAAGAAATAACACCTTAAAAAATAGCCTAACCCAAATGGCAAAAGAGGTCCAAAAAGCCAATGAGGAGAAAAATGCCCTAAAAAGCAAAATTGGCCAATGGAAAAGGAAGTCCAAAAGCTTACTGAAGAAAATACTTCCTTAAAAATTAGAATAGAGCAATTGGAAGATAGTGACTTTATGAGAAATCACAACACAGTAGAACAAATCCAAAAGAATGAAAAATTAGAAAACAATGTGAAATATCTCATTGGAAAAACAACTGACCTGGAAAATAGATCCAGGAGAGAGAATTTAAAAATTATTGGACTATCTGAAAGCCATGATCAAAAAAGAGCCTAGACATCATCTTTCAAGAAATTATCAAGGAAAACTGCCCTGATATTAGAACCAGAGGGCAAAACAGAAATTGAAAGAATCCACAGATCTCCTCCTGAAAGAGATCCCCAAAGGAAAACTCCTAGGAATATTGTAGCCAAATTCCAGAGTTCCCAGGTCAAGGAGAAAATATTACAAGCTGCCAGAAGGAAACAGTTCAAGTACTGTGGAACACAATCAGGATAACACAAGATTTAGCAGCTTCTACATTAAAGGACAGGGCATGGAATATAATATTCCGGAGGGCAAAGGAGATAGGATTACAACCAAGAATCACCTACCCAGCAAAACTGAGTATAATCCTTCAGGGGAAAAAATGGTCATTCAGTGAAATAGAGGACTTTCAAGCATTCCTGATGAAAAGACCAGAGCTGAATAGAAAATTTGACTTTCAAATACAGGACTCAAGTGGAACATGAAGAGGTAAACAGGAAAGAGAAATCATAAGAGACTTATTAAGATTGAACTGTTTACATTCCTGCATGGAAAGATGATCGGGGTAGTTGGAGGAAAAAAATTATATGTATGTATATGTAGATAGATAGAGGGCACAGGGTGAGTTGAAGATTAAGGGGTCATATCTGGAGAATAAAATGAAGGGATGAGAGAGGATTATATTTGGAGAAGAAGAAAGGGAGAGGTAGAATGGGCTAAATTATCTCACAAAAAAAAAACAATAGAAAAGTCTCTTACAGTGGAAGGGGAAACAGGGGAAGGTGAGAGGGAATGAGTGAATCTTATTCTCATAGGATTTGGCTTAAGGAGGGAATAATAAACACATTCAATTGGGTATGGAAATCTGTCTTACCCTACAGGAAAATAGGGGGAAAAGGGGACAAGAGAGCAGGGGGATGATAGAGAGGAGGGCAGATTGGGAAAGGGGTTAATCAGAAGTAAATACTTCTGAGGAGAGACAGGATCAAAAGAAAGAATAGAATAAATGGGGAGGGCAGGATAGGATTAAGGGAAATAGAGTTAGTTTTTCACAACATGACTGCTATGGACGTGTTTTGCATAACTGCACATGTACAACTTATATTGAGTTGCTTGCCTTTTCAATGAGGGTGGGTGGGGAGGGAGGAAGAGAGAAAATTTGAAACCTAAAGTTTTAAAAACATGTTTAAAAAAATGTTTTCACATGCAACTGGGAATTAAATATAGGAAATGGGGTACAGAAGTCTATCCTGCCCTACAGGAAAATAGAAGGGGAAGGGGATAAGAGAAGTGGAGAGAGATAGAAGAGAGGACAGAGTAGGGGAAGGGATATTCAGAATGCATGACATCTTGGGGTGGGGAGAGGGAGGAAATGGGGTGAAAATTTGGAACTCAAAAACTTGTGGAAGGGAATGTTGAAAACTAAATATAAATAAATTTATATTAAAAAAAAGAAAGAAACTCACAGTACGCAAAATATCTACATTTAAAGAAGTATCCACATTCCTTTGAATGCTTTTTAATCTCATTAAAATATGACTATCCCTGGAAAGAGTGATATTTTAAGCAATTATGTTCAGCATCTATGTAAGGGATTTAAAGATACTGGGAGCAAGGCCCTACAGGTGATCTCAGAAAATCAATGGGGAAGGAGTTAAAAAGAAATTTTGTGGGTATCAGACACAAATTGTACAATTCTGTTGAGAACTAGCTCCCCAGAAAGAAAAGGAAAGAATGACTGAGAGGGACAGAGACAAACATAGAAATAAAGCCACAGGGAAAGGGGAATGCCCTGATTGGAATAACCCAACTGATCTAGTGATCTTTGACCCATCTTTGGCCTTGAGTATCATCTTTACCCAGACTTGGGTATGTAGCCCTGAGCCCAGGCTATCCTCATAATACCTATTCCTTGTTCGGTGGAAAGCCTCTTGCTGAAACCGAACAGCAGAAAATATACCTCTAGCATCCCCCTGATGGTCCTCTTATGTTACAAGGAAATGAAGTTGTGCTGTATACAGGTGTTTGTAAGGCCTGACAATTGTATTAGGGTAGTGACAAAGAGATTATGCCCTAAATGAGGCAGGCACACGCACACACACACACACACAAACACTGGCCTAGAAATCTGTGTTCTAAGCTCAAGTTCTGACATGTTTTTACTGTATATCCTTGGGCCAGCAATTTTACCTCTCTAAGTCACAATTTCCACATTTGTAAAATTTGGGGGCGGGGGAGAGTAGGGGTTTAGGCTAAATGAACTCCTAAGTTCCTTCCAACTCTAAAAGCCGCTGAGCCTGAGGATCTGTGTGATTCAATCCCATAATGCCCCAATGGCCCAATACTATGGGGCATTATCTCCTTAACCAGAATTTTAAGTGGCTGGAAACTTCCCATATGAATAACACTTTCGCAGCTATGAGCACACTGCACTCAAATGCTCAAAGGAATCCATGATCTCCATGATTCGAATGTTTCTACTAACAATGCATATTGCAATCCATCCAGGCCTACCCATCCTTTATGACTCTTGTCTGTGCTGTCCCATTAGTTAACCACAGAGAATCCACCCGAGGTGCTAGCGGCCTGCCTTGCTTATTCTTGACATCTCAAGGATACCAGCAGAATATATGGCCTGTCAACTTGCCATCTCTCACATCAACTTGCCTTGTGACCAGGCCATCTTCTTTTTCCATTATACATTTACCTGATGACATTCTTTGATCTTGTTATTCTTTGAAGTTCCTCATTTATTCGATGTTGTCACCTGCCCACATCCACCATGGGCCTCACTGTTGCCCTTTGAGCAATATTCATTTTCATTTCTTTACAGACTGTTGTGTCGGCCACATGACACCAGAGGAGAATATTAGTATTTTAAAAGACAGGCCTTTGTTTGGGGTCATTAAACAAAGTTTTCAATTTCCTAAAAGTGATCTAAACTGTTTTCCCTCTCCTGGTTAATTCGGAATTAAACTGTCCATTTCTACTGTCTTCCTTAGATATACGGGTGTGTGTGTATATATATATATATATATATATATATATATATATATATACACATATATATGCTAATGAGAATTTGTATTTATGACTCTATCTTATAAGATGAGCAATAGATAGTATTAGTCTTGGTTTTTTTTTTGTGGCTGGTCGTCATACTCTCTTGAGTGGTTATGGATTTGCAATCTACTGGGGCTTGGTACAAATGGCATCTACTAACAGAGCTTCTGGGGGACTTAACCGGTTCTCTTCCACTTGGAATATGTGTAGATGTCCTCCATCACAGCAGTAAATAATGTGGATAAGCACACCTTCCTGGGTCCTAAAGTAGCATCTTGTACTAAAGAATAATCTTTTTTTAAAAATCAATAAGAAATTAGCACAACAGTATCCTATAATCTCTACATTTTTCAATCAATTCTGTGATGATAAAGATGTAGTCCACTGTGAAATATTGCCTGCAAAAGTCTACCTGTTCCCTACCAAAATTCACATGGAGGGTGCCCTTGATGTGTGTAGAGATGATTCTCACAAAAAAGAAATTATAGATAGTGAAGGAAAGAAGCAATTATTAAGCAACAACTATGTGTTAGGCACATGCTAAACACTTTACAAATATTATCTTATCCTCACAACAATACTGTGATGTAGGTGCTACTATTATCCTCATTTTCACAACTGAAGAAATGGAGGCAGAAAAAGGTGAAGTGACCTCAGGGTCACACAGTTAGTGTCTTAGGCTGGATTTGAACTCAGCACTCCCTGATTCTAGGCCCATCACTCCATCCAGTACCACATGTAGATGAAAAAGTAAACATATGGATAAGTTCTTGTTCTATTGGTATTCTTTTTTTCCAATATCAAGAATATCTGAGATTTTTTTTTCTATATCTTTGGTATCTTTTCCCCCTTCAGATATCTCATGAATTGAACCCCCAATATGCTCACAATTTATGTTACCTGATCATGGTTTTCCTCTATGCACATATCATATGATTTGCATGCTTTTCCTTTCTTTGTTCTTTTTTGTGCCCTTTCTACCAACTCTGCATGTACAACTGGAACAGTGATGAGTTGTGTGACAATGTCCCACTCTCTTTACTGATAAAAAAAAAGCAGTCTGTTTTTAAAATGTATTTGCAGATCTTGCCCATTTTCCTTAAATGCCCTCGGGATGGCTTTGTTTAGTTGGTTTTCTTGCCAAGTTTTGTTTAAACTGGTTTTACCCTCTACTGCTTCTCTCTGGTTTATCTCCCTCAGTAGAAATTTTGCTCTTAAAGTGAGTGATCAGAAGAAGGAAAATGATATAAAAAATGACAACAGCATAAATGGAAAGAACAAGATAATCAAATTAAATCATATGATCAAGTTTGATTGCAAAGAAGAGATAATGAAGAAGGTACCTCCCTCACCTCTTTTTCAGAGGTGGGGGACTATCAGTGTAGAGCATTGTTTATAACATCAGACTTTGTCAATATATTGGTTAGTTTTGATGAACTGTTTTGTCTGCCTTTTAAAAGTCTTTGTTATGAAGGATGGTTGAAGATTGGGAGTGGGGATATATTGGGAAATGTAGGTGATATATAAAAAAACAAAATATATCAACCAAACTTATTTTTAAACCCTAAAATAAACCACAAGAAGGAAAGAAAGATCCTTGAGAGCGAAGGTTTTAGATTTAGGCTTTTCCCCCCCTATTTTTTGTCTTTACATCTCCAGTGCTTAACAGTAGTCATTGAATGAGTGTTGCCTCAGAAGGACTGAGACCTGGAAAAGACCTTAATTTAGAAAGGCCGAGGTTACCCACTGCATCTTGGGCTGTCCCTAGTCATTTTGACTTTTGTCTTGCCAGTGGACTCCAATGACTCTGGAGGAGAGAGTGAGGATGATAAATTTGCATAGCTCTGCCTCACTTAAATACAATTTTCTTGCAGTTCTAGACATCCCCCTCATAATGTCATCAGTGCTCTTTGGGAATGAAGGATGAATAGCACCAACAACAACTGACATATGCAGTAGGCACTAAATAAATGCTTGTTAATTGATTGATTGAGGCAATGCTATCATCTCTTAAGATTTTACAAGCAAATTTATATTTTAAACAGGTTTTGCTGTTGACCGCCCTCTTCCTCTGTTTAGCAGGTGATAATGACTAAGGTGGTTTTTAGCCTCTTTTGCTCTCCTTCTTATGGCAGTATTTTTATATTGATCGATAATTAACCAATAAACTTTTTAAAATTGAATTTTATTTTAGACACAAACACCGGAACACAAATACAGAATAGAGAAAAAAAAAATATATCATAACCTAAATATTGGAACTTAATTACAAACTAAGAAGGGGGGGGAAGCATGTCATGTGCATAGCAGAACATAGGATTCAAAATATGTAATGATAAATTTTCATTTCAAGAAAGCCTGTGTGATAAATATTATACATTGAGTTGAGAGCTGTCCATCTCTTCTTTGCTTCCTTGTAAGTTTTCTTTTGTTCTCTGCTATGCACCTTTTAAAACTTTGTTCTTTTTGTTTTCTCTTCCCTGCCCCCAGAAGGCTACAATTGAGTGTGGTTATATTTCTCTATAGCTATAGATATATACATATACATATATACACACATATGCTTACATATATAGACATATACTTTCCTAAACAAATCCTACTCCTGATCTTTGTTTTTATGTTTGTGCATATCTTTTGTTTCCTGTCCCTCCTAACTCCTCTACTTTACTTCTACCCACTACCTTTCCCTCCTATTGACCTACCCCCCTCCAAGGATACCTACCCTATCCTCCCATTCCCATAAATCTAAACACCCTTTTATAGCCCCCTATTCTCTCACCCTCCTCTCTAGGATCCCTCCCTTGTACTCTCCCCACTCCCTATCCCTTCATCATTTTATTTGTTCTAAATTTAGGAGACTTTTATACTCTTCTAAATATATATGTATTGTTCCTTCTCAAACCCATTCCCAATGAAAGTAGGTTACCAGAACTACCAGCCCTCCTCCCCCATCTAATTCCCCTATGTCAATTCTTCCTCTTGCACCTCATTTGTATAAAATAATTACTCTTTTTAGCTGTTCCTAAATAGTTTTACTTTTTAAAATTATATCATACTCAGGTCTACCCCAATCTTTCTTAAGAGCTACCCAATTATTAATAAGAATCTTAGACATACATTTTATATTTTGCATATATAAAAAGTAAGTGGTCTGTCCTTATTGAATCCCTTGTAATCAACCTTTGGTATATACCTTATGTTTCCCTTGGCTCTTGTGTGTCAAATCTTCTATTAAGTTCAGGTTGTTGTTTGTTTTTTTTTTTAACAAAATCTTGAAAGTCTGACAGTCGATCAAATGTCCATTTTTTTTTCCATTCAGGATTATGCTTAACTTTGCTGGGTATGATATTTTTGGCCCGAGCTCCAGTTCTTTTGCTCTTTGATACATAGAGTTCCAAGACCTATGGTTCTTTAATGTCTCAGCTGCTAGGTCTTGTGTGATTCTAATTGTGGCACCATCATATTTAAATTGTTTTTTTTTCTTATTGCTTTTAATATTTTATCCTTGAGCTAGGGGTTTCAGGAATTTGACTATAATATTCCTATGATTTTTCCTCATAGGATCTCTTTTAAGTGGTAATCAGTGGATTTTTTCTATTTCTACTTTCCTCCCTTGTTCTAATGCTTCAGGACAATTTTCTTTAATTATTTCTTGAATTATTGTATCAAGATTCTTTTTTTGATCATAGCTTTCAGTTAATCTGTTAATTTTTATGTTTTCTCTTCTTGATCTATTCTCTAGATCAATTGTTTTTCTTATAAGATGTTTCACTTTCTCTTCTATTTTTTCATTATTCATATTTTGTTTAATTATTTGTTGATCTCTTGTAATTTCACTGGCTTCACCTTGTCCAATTCTAATTTTCAAGGTGTCACTTTCTTTCTTGAGATTCTGGATCTACTTTTCTAATTGGTTGACTTTCCTTTCATAGTCTTGTTTTTCTTGGATTATTCTTCTTTTTTCCCCTCCATCTCTCTCATTGGATTTTTAAAGTCTTTTTAAAGTTCTTTTATAAATTCTTTTTGGGCAGGTGACCATTTGACATTATTCTTTGGAGTAGGAAGAGGTTTCTTTGCTTCAATATCCTCCTCTGAAGATGAACTCTGGTTTTCTCTATTCCCATAATAGCTTTCTATTGTTGGAGTCTTTATCCTTTGCCTTTGCATTTTTTTGTAGTAATAGTTTAATTTTTGTAATCTCCTCTAGCCCTGGGGATATGGGGGATGGTGCCTCTTGCCCCAAATCTTCAGTTTTCTCCTCTAGCCTGGAACCAAAGCCAAACCTTAGCCTCCAGTAAGTGCCAGGGGCCTTCTGCCCCACTGCTTCTGTACTCAGTGGTTCCTTCTTGCCTTGCCATTCTCTACAGTACAGCTAGGTCTGGCATTCCTTGTCAGCAGGGGTTCCTTTGATCTTCCTGGGCTCAGATGCCCAACTCCCCTCACTATCCTTGGCCAAAAAGTTCCTACAGCTGGGGTCGAGCCAGCCTCCTGAACCAGCTAACCCCAGGGCTTGCCATTTGTTGTTGACTTGGTCCCTAGCCTGGAGGTGTTTCCTCCGCACAGGGACAAAACCTCGTCCTGGGATTTTTCTTCTGATCTCGAATTGTTCCAGGAAGACCCCTGTTGTGCCCTTATTCTAAATTTTCTTTAAAGTTCACTCAAATGCCAGGATTTTGTGTCTAATAAGTGTAGTTCTATACCATCCAACTAATAATAATAATGGTAATAATAATATTGATAATAATGATATATAGCACTTATAAGCTTATAAAGCACTTTATCAGCCTTACTAATGCATGCTATAGGGAAAAGAGACTGGTACCACACTAAGTCTGGTTCCTTGGGAATTTCTCCAGCTCAGCCATCTGGAGTGTGAGTGGAAAGGAGAGCAGGTGATGCATGTTTCCAACCATACCCATATACACATGACATATGTAATACCTGTCCCCTTGGAAACAAGAAGACAATAAAATATATGAATAGAGCTATATACCTAGAGTCTGTGAATGTCCTGGTTAGTACCTGCAAAGATGGAAATATAACATAACTGTAATGTGATATAATAATACCACATAACAAAACATAACAATAACATGAAAGTAATGTAACATAGTATAACAAAACATAAAATAACGTATCATAACATAGTATAAGTCAATATGATTTAAGAGACAAGAAAAAAAAGCTCTGAATTTGAAATCATAGGGCCAAGATTTGAACTCTGACTCCTCAGACTCCCCAAGGTCCAGAATGTAGTATCAAGTACTAATGAGCAAAATGAACTAATAGGATCATGGCTGAAGGATAGTCAGATCACAGATTCAGAGTTGCAAGGGACCTTGGGTGTCATCTAACCCAAACCCTTCATTTTACAGGTAAGGCAACTGAGGCCCAGAAAATTGAAATGATTTGCCTAAGGTCATAGGCAACCTTACTTTGAGTACGTTATTCTTGTCAGTACAATAAAAAATGACCTAACTAATGAACTTAGTAAAAGCTCTTCTCTGCTATCATTATTCAGGTAAGTTGTGACATTTACCCTGACCACAGAGTCATGGAATCAATCCTCTAACTATCTAGTCTATTTAGCTACAGAAACTCTTAGTATTATAATCATATTTGGGAGAGGGGAAAGGGAGAGAATGCATTATTTGTACACTCCATGAACCAAGTAAAATACCACCATGTAAATGAGTAGCCATATAAATAAGTAGCCACAATAAATATTCATGAGGAAATGCCTTTACCATGCTGAGCAGGAGCTAACCACAGTGGCCCTTGGACCTAGTACAAATAATATCCTAGTTTTTTAGACCAGGTGAACTCTCCCCTAAGTTGGTACTTAATGGTGGGTGAATCACTTTCTCCCTGCCTCCTTCAGTAGCCACTCCGTGAAATAGCACCAGATGGCAACTCACTGGAGAAAGTGGTTCAGCAGCTGACATCAGCAGCTCACAGCTCCTTAGCTGCTGCCATGTGCTACTTTTTTCCTTTCAGGAGAATGTTTATAGGTCTCCTTTAAGGCAACCTTTAGCCTCAGGGCTGTTTTTGGGCTGTTTTTGGTCTTTTGTGTATAAGTAACCTTTGAGACAGGGGTTACTTAGGAATGAGATCCTCAATTTTTACCAACCCAATGCTGCAAAGGTCTTCAAGTTGCATCTGACTTCATGAATCTCTTTGCTTTTCCCTAAGAGACAGAGAGATAGAGGTCCTCCTGACTGTGGGGCTAGGTATCTATTTAGCATAAATTAGACTGCCTCTGAGTAAACAAGGACATATACAAAAGCCTGCTAGTCTTCATTTTTAATCTACTCATCTTTAATGTTTGTTCAGAGCAAAATTTGAGATAGAGTAAATAAGCTGAGCCAGAAGTGGGTCAGGATTGGATTGAGGTAGAAAGAACTAAGCAAACTCACAAACATTCTTTTTTTGCCTTCTGTTTAACAAACTTGGCTTGAAATCCATCCCTTCCTGGTGATGGGTACTTGTGATCCTTTCTGACCACAGGCATCCCTTGGCAGCTGGTCTACTTTGCTCAGATGACAGTACCGCTGAGCGCCCTCAGTGAGAAAAACTGAGCAGCGTGGCTATGGTTTAATTAAGTAGGCATTTCGTTCCCAGGGTGATTGTTCAGTTGCCCTCTGCTAGTGTCTTGAAGCCAGATTAGGGGAAAAAAAATTCCAGGCTTTCTTCTGATAATGTACCTGAACAGAGCCCAGCTGGCCCCTCACACCCAGCTCTTTTGCTGGCAAAGGGGATGGAAGGATGGTCCCATCAGCCTTATCACTTGTCATATGCACACATCTTTTCAATAAGTGACCTAATTGTGAAGGAAAGGAACAGCCTCATCTCTTTCTTTGGGTTTAAAAAAAATAAAATCAAAGACTTAATTACATTTGACTTGAATGAAATTTTGCCTGTAAAGAACTTTCAGATTAAGTTAGGAAAAGGATTCAGTTTCAATCTTAAAGGTCAGCTTATTTGTTCATTAATTAATCAGTGAGCATTTATTAATGATGTATTTACAAAGTAATATTTGTGAAGTACTCAATACATAGTGGGTGCTTAATAAATGCTTGTTTCCTTCCTATTAAGTACCTACTATGTGTCCAGCACTGTGCTGGGTACTAAAGATGTAAAAATAAAAAACAAAACTCCGTACATGCAAGAAATGAGCAGCCTTTTGAGATGCTCCACCAAAAGAGAATGATACAACTATAATTGTAATTCCCATAGGCTTTGGAGAGTTGACTGAGGTCAGAGATGTTAAGTGACTTACCCACGGTCATAAAGCTAGCCAGGCATCTAGGTGCTACAGTGGATAGAGCTCTGGGCTTGGAGACAAAAAGCCCTGAATTCAAAACCAGCCTTAGGCATTTATTAGCTGTGTGATCCTGGGCAAGTCATTTAACCTCTGTTTCCCTCCATTTCCTCATCTGTAAAATGGGAGTGATAATAATACCTACCTCTCAGGGTTGTTATGAGGCTCAAATGAGATAATAATTGTAAAACATTTAGCATAGTGCCTGGCACATAGTTAGAACTATAGAAATGTTCTTTATTATTATCATCAAGTGGGTTGTTCTAGGATATGCCTAGAACTAACTCACATTAGTCCCTTGGTAGCATATGAAAAATATTGGAAAGAAATGGGACGCTCTTGTCTTATTTAATGGTTAACAAAAGGAGATTTACATAGCAGAAAAATATTCCAAAAGGATATATGAGTCAAGGACATCTTGTATTGATACAGCCAAAGGAAGCTCTACTACCTCTGAATTTTCCATGGCGGTTTGATGGCCAAGCAACAGAGAAGCATCTTGAGCCCCCAGTGACTATTTTGTACCAACCAAGAAGTCATGTCAGTAACCTGAACTTGTAGTCCTCTGAGCCAATCAAGTTTCGAGTAAGATTTCAATGCTTTGTAAGAGGGAAAAAAAAACTAGCTTACCTTGAATGGGGGTAGAAAAGTAGAATATTGCTCTCACCAAACAGGCCTGCCTGAGTTAAGGTCCTATGCAATAGCCACTATGATACATTGCTTCTTATTTTAGTCAATTTAAAAGAATCATTTCTGAAGGTGATTCCCAATCTAGTGGCACTTTCTCCAACAAAGCTGATTATAAACTCAGGTTCTCCCAAGTTTGGTGGGCCTTTATGACTCAGTCAGTTGGAATGGTATGTGCTGCTTACCTTTCCAATAATAGATCTTTCACTCATTTTTTTCATATTTTCCCCAGCTGAGTTATCCTCTCATTAGTTCCAATCCAAAAGAAGTCTATGAAGTCGCTTTTATTCAAGTATCTTTGTTTCACAGTTTACCTTGTCAGGATTTCGTAAAATGGGCAAGTGATGGAATGCCAAGAATCTTAAGAAGCTTTGTTTCTCTCAGCTCTAAACTGGATTTCTATAAACTTTGGTGTTCCCTACTTTCCCCTTCTATGCTCGTGGGATTGTTCTTACCTGTACAGCCACCATGCTGTGGATGGAGCCATCAGATGACATTTCTCCCTCTTCAGTTCACATATAGACCTGTCTGGTGGTATTCATTTCAATTATACAACTAGTTCCCTCAAAACAGATTAGTAACAGAACTGTCTAAAAGCAGAGAAGTATGAGAAGAGCCAACTTATTACCTCATCACAAGCTTGAGTAGGTGGATGGTGGGACAAGAAGAGAGTAGCCTTGATACAATGGAGTAGGGGAATGAGGTTTTTTTTCTTTTTTAAGCTTATTTATTTTTAGTTTTCAACATTCACTTCCACAAGATTTTGAGTTCCAAATTTTCACCCCATCTCACCCCTCCCTCCACCCCAAGATGGCATGCATTCTGAATACCCCTTCCCCTAGTCTGCCCTCCATTCTGTCTCTTCCCCCCCCTTCTCTTATCCCCTTCTCCTTCTATTTTCCTGCAGGGCAGGATAGATTTCTATACCCCATTTCCTATATTTCTCATTTCCCAGTTGCATGCGAAAACATTTTTTTAATATGTGTTTTTAAAACTTTAGGTTCCAAATTTTCTCCCTTCCTCCCTCCCCACCCACCCTCATTGAAAACACAAGCAACTCAATACAAGTTATACTTGTGCAGTTATGCAAAACACAGTAGTCATGTTGTGAAAAACTAACTCTATTTCCCTTAATCCTATTCCGCCTCCCCCTCCCCATTTATTCTATTCTTTCTTTTGACCCTGTCCCTCCTCAGAAGTGTTTGCTTCTGATTACCTCCTCTCCCAATCTGCCCTCCCCTCTATCATCCCCCTGCTTTCTTTTCCCCTGGGGAATGAGTTTTTGCAGCAGGGATGCCTGCTGCTTTCTTCTTGATGCAAGGCAGAGGCCTATCTCCTCCAAGATATGGGGATATGAGGCCCAGAAAAGGATTGGATATATTTACTACCCAAGTGAGACCTGAGAGTAGGAAAACAACAGAGACATTGGTCTAGAAAAGCCATTGCAAGAGAGAAAGCAAGAAGAACCCTGAGCACCATGGAACTGAGATGCTAATTACACATAGGAAACTCTGCTTTAGTGAACTTGGCAATAACTCCATTTGATGTCTTACCAGTGAACTTTAGAAAGTTCCGAACCATCATCAAAGTATCTGTGATGTTTCTGCTACAACAAGGTAGTTGGGGGGGAAGCAGGGAACTAAGACGCCCTTTCCTGGTGGACCACCATTGGGAGAGATCATCCTAATGTTCTATTTTCCCAGGAAGAAGAAAAAACCTACATTCCTTTTCTTTCCTCCTCTCTTCTCAGACCAGGTCAGACTGACCCAAACTCAGATTTATGGCTACAAGAGCTTTAGGGAAAAAAGAAAAAGGAAAACAACAAAATCAGTCATTTATAAAGGGTTAATTGATTGTGAAACCAAGAACACCTACTCAATGTTCATTTTGTGTAGAGCACTGCTCCTGGTGCTCCCTACTATCTACCTACTGTGAAAAAAAAAGAGGAGTAACAGGATGTATGTATATGTGTGTTCTGACACTTTACAAAGGCCAAAAGGCAGACTCAGAGTAATTGGGACTTTACTCCAGTGCACAAAATTTGGAAGGGACAGGGTGATGAATTTTGAGAGTGCTAACTGTTCTTTAACAGTATAGAAACAATAGAGCTTAGCTCTTTCTCCTCACCTTCCATATAACCACGTTAGGGAAACCTCTGCCCTAAGGCTCTTCTCCCCTGATTGGTAACTGCCTAGCTGGGACCAACATAGCAAGTGCTTAATAAAGGCTCTATCTGTTTTAGCAAGAATAATTAGTTAAAATAAGATACTACCAGAAGCTGGACTGGGGAGAGGTCCACCCTTCCTTTTTTATTTTTGCTCCTTTCCCCCAGGGGCAGCCTTGTGACTATATCCCAGGATCCGCCCTTCTTACCCATGGTGGGGGTAGCCCAAATAGCACCAAGGCTACTTTTCTCTAGTCACAGCTTATGGCATTTATCCCAAATACAAAACTTCCTAGTTGGGGCTGGGCCAAAAGAGATTTCAAGAATGAACAGCCCCTGTGGCATGGCCAGACACAGACAGATATATTTCTTTCCTGCTGACCATGAAGATCACTTATTAAATGCTAAAACCTATTGTAGTGGTTTAGGAGGGAGGGGTGAGAGATAAAAGAGCCCCTAAGTCCTCTGTGAAAGGGGAACTGGCTTCAGAGGCGCTGATATTACGTTAGGTTGACTTACAGACATCCTTCCTATGACTTTAAATTTAGGGATTTGTTTTTCATTCTTTTTATTTTCTGTATTTAGAATGCTGGACAAGGCTCAAGTCTCCTGACATCGAAAAATGAATAGTTTCATTTCTCAAACATTTCATGTTGAATATTTGCCAAAGTTTTTATCTCGGAGAAACTATTTGCAGTGGCTCTAATATTATGTAAAAGACCAAAGCTAGTCTTCCCTGGGGGATTATATTACTATTTGTTTTTATATTTCTTTCAATGCTTCCAATAAATCATGAACTTCTTCAGAGGTATCAGAGGGCAACCTGCTTCCTTCATTGCAAATGACAAGCTATGAATAATGCACTCAGGTCTCTCCTTAGAGGAGCCTCTCACCCTATGAAACCAGCTCTCTGGTCTGCCCCTGACTCTACATTTCAGCTGGTTGCTCCTATGAAACCTTGTTTCAGACTGGCCTCAACTTAAGGGTCCTGGTCAGTCTCTTTGCCTCTCTAGTCTTCTCTCCATCTTAACTGGCAGGTATTTGTGCTTTCAGACCTTTGGAAGGGAGGATAGAGGGTAGAAATGCTTTCTGGGATTGGTAACATCATCAAGGCACTTGGAACAGCAGGAAAGACATAAGAGAGGCTGAGAAAGTTTAGAGAAGAGCAGGATCTATTTCTTAGGTACCACTTTCTCAATGGAGCCTTTTGTCACCCCCGTCCCCCAAACCCAAGCTGGAAATAATCCCTCCTTCTTCAGCTTTCTTATAGCTCTTTTCTTGGATTTCTCTTTTAATTTTCTGAGACATTCCTTAGTAGCACAGTCATTTGTATATATGTCTTCCTATCCACTCTTCTCCAGCCCCCATTAGAATGTAATTTATTTGAAAACAAGGCCTGGGCCATGTCTATCTCTGTATCCCCAATGTGTGGAACATTTTCTGCCCTTGATAAATGCACGTTGTTGTTATTGGCCTTTATATGCTGTACAGTAACTAATATCCGAGTAGACAAAATGATGAAGTAAATGTGAATGAGGGAATTAACACCAGTGAACAGGGTACCAAGATTAGGGCTCTTTCTCTGAAATGTGCAAGAAGAGAAAGGTACTATCTAAGCCTATGAGATCATAAAAAAGGCATTAGCATGTATGTAATTCCAACTGGGAATTCATTGCTGCATGTTAATCCATTTACATCTCCCCAGTGGATTTATTGTCCTACTCAACACAGTGGATACTCCAAACCTTTTATCCCTCCTTAAGCCTGCTGTGACACACTCTCTCTCCACCATTTGAGCTGAGAAACTTGCCTCATACTTTACCAAAAAACTTGAGGCTGTTTGCTAAGAATTTTCTCTTTTCTCCTCCTGCTCCTCGTTTCACACCATTCAGATGTCTTTCCTCAGTATTTCTTCTTCATCCCAGTCTCACATGAAGAAGTGGCCTTTTTTGACATGGCAAATCTTTCTAGTTGCACCATGGATCCCATTTCAACCAATCTTCTCAAGCAGAATGTCCCCTCTATCACCCCCACTGTCGCACTAATCTTCAAAACATTGCTCCCTATCTATTGTCTGCTTCCCTGCTATTTACAAACATGTCCATTCCCTATTCTTTAAAAAAGAAAAAAGCCTCATTTCATCTGACAATTGCCATGGCTATTGCCCTATATCCACTGTTCCCACCACTACTTCCTTGAGAAAAGTGTCTACACTCTATGTCTCCACTCCCACCCCTCCAACTCTCTTCTAGAACTTCTGCAATCTGGCTTCCAGCCTCATCATTCAACTCCAACTGCTCCTTCCAAAGTCCTTAATGATCTCTTAATTGCCAGATCTAACCGCCTTTTCTCCATCTTCATCCTTCTTGCCCTCTCTGCAGCCTTGGACGCTGCTGTTTACCTTTTTCTACTGATTAGTCCCTCCTCTAGATTTCCATGGCCCTATTTACTCCTGGTTCTCCTCCTACTCATCTGATCTCTCCTCAGTCTCCTTTGCTCTGTCTTCATCCAGGTCATACTATTAACTGTTGGTGCCCCCTAAGGAGCTGTGCAGAATTCTTCTTTCCTTTTCAAACCCTCCCCTCTTTCAAATGCCAATCTTTCAATGTTCAATTGTCATCCTCTCCACTCCTCTCTTGCATTTAAACCATATTGTCAATCTGGCACCAAGTCTTAGCATTTCTAGAACGAAGGGGAGGGAAGGCAATAAGCATTTATATAATGTCTACTACATTCCAGGCATTGTGCTAAGTGCTTTACAAATATTATTATCTTATTTGATCCTCATAAACACCCCCAAAGGCAGGTGGTGTTATTATCTCCATTTTATAGTTGAGGACTGAGGCAAATAGAAGCTAAGTGACTTGCCCAGGGTCTCACAGTTAGTAAGTGTTTGAGGTTAGATTTTAACTCGTTTTCCTGACTCCAGGCCCTATCTATTGGGCCACCTAGCTACCTCTACCTTTACTTCTACCTTTATATGTCTTCTTTTTTCCACTCGCAAAGTGGTCATCCTTGCCTCATGCACAGACTATGACAATAGCCTTGTGGTTATTCTCCTAGATTCACCTCTCTCCCTCTACTCAGTTGCCAAAGTGATCTTCCTAAAGCACAGACAAGTGTGACCTTGTCACCACCACTACCACCACCACCACCACCTCCCTATTCAATAAATTCCACTGGTGCCCTCTTTGTTCCAGGATCAAACAGAAAATCCCTTCTCTTTTAAAGTCTTTCACAATCTGGCCCCAACCTACCTTTCTAGTCTTCATACACTTTCCACCCTTCCATGTACTCTACAATCCAGTGACAGCGACCTTCTTGCAGTTCTTCTCACATGATACTTCATTTCCCAACCCAATGCCTTCGCGTGGGCTACCTCTGTTGCTTTCCTTCTTCACCTTTTGCCTCCTGGATTCTCTTACTTCCTTCAAGATTGCTCAAATCCCACCTTCTTCAGGAATTGTTTCCTGATCATTGTGTTATTGTCCAGTCATTTCAGTTGTGTCCAGCTCCTTGTGACCCCATTTGAGGTTTTCTTGGTAAACATACTGGAAAGGTTTGCAATTTCCTTCTCTAGCTCATTTTATAGATGAGGAAACTGAGGCAAACAAGATTAAGTGACTTGCCTAGGCCACACAGCTAATGAGGTCAGATTTGAATTCAGGTCTTCTTGAATGCAGGTGTGGGGCTCTATCCATTGTACCACCTAGCAGCCCTTCCTGATTTCATCCCACTGCTAATATTTTATCTCTGGGATTACCCTCTATTTACCCTGTTTATCTTGTCTAGATAATTTTTACATGTCCTCTCCCCTATTACAATGTGAGCTCCTTAGGACAGAGACTGTTTTTGCCTCGTTTGTATCCTCAGTACTTAGCACAGTGCCTGGCACATAGCCTATAATGATCATTGACTATGCACATCTAAATTTCTCCTTTAGGTTTGTCTTCAAACATGAGGTACCCATTCCATAGCCTGAAAGTCAATGTCATAACTAGGAATTCTAATTCTTTGAACAAATTTGTCTGGGGGGATTGGAGAAGGATTGAGGGGGTGGGGTGGGTAAGAGAATTAATGATTCAGTGAATCCTTTACCAGTCAACTTGTCATCCTGACAATGCCTGAAAGCTGCATTTCTTCTCTTCTTGACACATAAAAGAGTGTCCCCCTACTCTCCTTCCCTGTAATGATCTAGTTGAGGTCCCTACAGGGTTCAAGACATTCATGTCCTGCTTTCTTCTAATAGATGATCATTGGGGCACTACTTCTCAGTCAGCAACTAGTCTCCAGACTCATTGTGGGCTGAGCTATCCCTCCTCCTGCAGAAAGAGGAAGAGTGGCACACTCATTCCCTAGAGAAGTGAGGTCCCTGAGGGGCCCCCTCTTCAAGGGTGGAAAGTGATCTGAGAGATCATACTCCCTTTCACTTCTTATCCTCAGGAACCATGTTCCCCTTTACTCAGAGCCTCATCTAGTCCAGACCAGACAAGGAATATATGGATCTCACATCTGCCTGCTCCTCAGCCGAGATCTGACCTTGTGTTAGAGCAGAAAATGAACTTAGAGATAAATGTAACAGTTATTTAGTGGCAGAGAAGGTACTAGAGAGAACTCAGAGTGCTGAAAGAAACTTTAAGTCTCCTTCCTCTCACTTATATTAGGTGAAGGACCACTATGGAGAAGAAATATTGTCTCTCCCCCATTCTACCCCAATGTGGGCACCCTGGGACCAAATGCTGGTGGCCCAAGCCTAGTTATGGCTCTGGAATGATCAGAGAGCATGGACTGAACAGATTGTGCTGCAAAATTCTATAGCCCTAAAATTTCTGAGACACCAAACGTCTTTAGGCATCCTCATCATTTAAACTGCTAAAAGGCCCTTAGCAAATCACATCAGTTCAGACCCTTTCAAGCTTTCCATTCGCCCTACCCTCCCTGCAAACTGTCACCCATGGTCACCTCGCATGCCCAAGATGATCCTCAAGGACGCTGGCAAGTGATTGGCTGAGTTCCTGTGCCCGGGGTTGTGTCCACCGTCCACGGTGTGATATTGTGGCTTTAGTGAAGCAATAGGATACAGTGTGTCATATCGTTGAGCGGAAGGCTCTGGAGACAGCCAGAACTGACACCTCCCCCTCACCACCAGGCTTGCCTCATACCATTTACAGTAACTGCACACCACATGTGACCTGAAATAGGAGATACGGGAAACGAGCCAGATTCCTGGATTTGGGGTAGGGCTCATTTTTTAGCCAAAGGGGGATAGAGAAAGCTCGTCAACACATGGCATTCAGAACCCTTGGCCAGCATAACAAAGGAAGGCTGTATCAGTCAATTCGGGAGGGGAAAACATGCAGTTGATATTTGTAAACGAGAAACATGGAAAGTCCGAAGTTATATCTGCAGAGGTTTTGTTTTTTGGAATTTTTTTTTTTAAAGACATGACTATGAACCAAATAGCCTAAGGATTTTGCAGAAAGCTGAGAGGCAGAGCAAGCTAGGTTTGGTGAGCAACCCAAGCATGTGGGCACAGGGCCTAATTCCAAATGACACAATGTCAGAGCAGGAAAGGAGATTAGACATCAACTAACCTGGACCCCACATTTTACAAATGAAGGTACTGAGATCATGAGAGGTTGCATGACTTATCCAAGGTAACAGATTTATTAAGAGGCAGAGGAGGAACCAGGCAGAAGGAACTAGCGAGAACTCAAGATTTCTGATTTCCTAGCCCAGTGTGTTTCCTACTACACCATGAACTTCTGTATTTTTCCAGACATTCACTATGAGTGCATTACATAAAGTCCTTTTATTTATTCTAGGCCTACACCTCTTTCAAATTTCCAGGCATGTTCTTAGCTAGAGTATTCTTAGCCTTGATGGAAAAGTCAGTGTTTGCCCTATCTATATACCCTTCACAATTTTACACAGTTTTACAGTTTTATATCCCTTCAATTTGTCTTTCTAAACTGAAAAGAATCCTCTCATTCCCTTTTTTTTTATCTCATCTAAAATGTGGTAAGCAAATTCTTACTTTGTGGACAACACAAAGATAAACCTCAGCCTAGCCCAGGATGAATGAGGACTAATTCCAAATTAATAGGATTCACATTAATGAAAGTCAAGGAAGACTTCTGAACACCTCCTTCTGGAAGGGATGCTGTCAAATGGGAAGGTATATAGAAGACAATACCCGGGGCAATAAGAAGACTGAAATCATGTGGTCTGAGGATCAGTTGAAGGTGCTGGGATGATTTAACCTGAAGCTGAGAAGACTGAGGGAGGACATGCTAATGGTCTTCAAGTCTGTGAAGGTCTGTCATGTGGGAGAGGGATTAAGAAGAATGCCTTTTGGTCACAAAAGGAAAAACTAGGAATGATGGGGAGAAGTTGTAGAGATAGATTTCAGCCAGATATAATGCAGAACTGCCCCAAAGTTGAGCTATTCTAGTTCCAAAAAGGGAATGAGCTGCCTCAGAGACAGTATTTCCCATTGAGGGGATCTGGGAGTCCATGCTAGCTGACCAGTTGTTAGGGAATCCCATTCAGAAACATGTGGGACTCGATTACCTCCTTTCCAACTCTGAGATTTGTGAGTTGGAAGGAATTCTGAGCTTCTTCAGACTCCTCTCAAGGCACATTTTGAGTCCTTGTTTACTTCTCTTTTGGAGTTGCACTGTATGAGATCTCATCTCCATCTGCTGTGGTTTTGGGTTTTTTTTTTAATTGAGATACCAGTATCATTAAAGAGCTTAAACTTTAAGCATGAAGATAGATTCACAGATTTAGAACTAGGAGGGACTGTAGTGATTGAATCTAATGCCTTCATTTTACAAATGAAGAAACTGAGGCCCAGAAGTTAAAGTGACCTACCCAAGGTCACACCGGCAGTAAGCAGAAAAGCTTGGATTCAAACCCAGGTCCTCTGCTTCCAGATCCCATACCCTTTCCAGGGTACCATGCTGCCTCTCTTCATCTTTTCATCTGCATACCTTTGGCTTCTGCTACTTCTCATGAGCATTCCCATCAGTGGTTGACAGGGAGAAAAGACAACAGTCAAGAAGTACATTGGAAGTGCTTCCTGCTCCCAGGGCCTCTTCCTCTGGTTGACTGGCCCTTCCCAGAACCTCCATTTAAGAAGTGCACCAAGACCAGTCATGTCTCATTCTCATGTTTTTAAAGTCTGAACTTCAGACTTCCTCTACTGGGCCCCTGCTTTAAGTTTCCTCTCACCTCTTCCTCCATTAGAATGTAAGCTCCTTGAAGGCAGGGACTGTCTTTCTCCTTGTATTAGTATTCTTAAAACTTTGCACAGTTCCTGGTACCTAGTAAGTGCTTAATATATAGAGTATCCACTATGGGCTGGCACTTTGCTAAACTTTACAAATATGATCTCATTTGATCCTCACAACAAGCCTGGGAGGTAGTTGCTATCATTAGTCCCATTTTACAGTTGAGGAAACTGATACAGATAGAGGTTAAGTGACTTGGTCCAAAGTCACGTAGCTACCAAGTGTCTGAGACTAGATTTGAACTTGGGTCTTCCTGGCTCTAGGCCCAGCACTCTCTGTTGCTCCACCTACCTGCCTCTAGAAGCCTTCTACCTTCTCTGGCTTCCCTCAAATCCCAACTCAAATCCCATCTTCTACAAGAAGCCTTTCCCAATCTCTCTTAATTCTATTGCCTGACCTCTTTTAATGATTTCTTAACTGCCCTGTACATAGCTTGTCTGTACATTTTTTTTAAAAAAAACTTTTATTTCCCCTGCTAGATTAGGAGCTCCTTGAAGGGAAGGACTGTCTTTTGCTTCTCTTTGTATCCCAAGCACTTAGCCTCATTTCTGACACATAGTAGGTGTTTAATAAATGCTTACCACCTGACTGAGTCAGGTTCATTCTCCCCTTCACGGTCAGGTTGGGTAAAGCATTAGGTAAAGAGATTTAAATGTTGGATAAAATTTCTTTTTCTCTTACCTTGAAATTTCCTTTATCTGTGCCAGAGACATCTAGATTTTTCAATAGTTGGTCCCTTGGGATGACTGAACAAATTATAGTACATGAATGTAATGGAGTAGAATATTATGGTGCCAAAGGATACAACAATTATGAGGAATGTCAAGAATCATGGGAAGACTTGAGGGAACTGATACAGAAGGGTTTAAGCAGGACCAGGAACACAACATGTGCAAAGACTATGATAAAGTAAACAAAGGAAACAAGGCTGGTAATTGTAATGGCCAATCCTGGCCCTAGAGAAAGAAGGAAATTCAATTCCCTCCTTTCCTTGGAGAGCTGGAGAGCAATGGGCCTGCAATGTGGATGTAGATGCTGTCAGATGCAGTCCTGTGTCACTTGGTTTTGCTTAACCATTTTTCATTTTTACAAGCAAAGGCTCACTGGGTGGTAGTGGTGAGAATATATCTGGAAACAACTGTACGCAAAAATGAAGTCTCAATAAAACTTGAAAAAAAAATAATGGGACCCAGTATCAAAGATCCATATGTGTGTGGGCTGGATGAATTTAATTACATCATTAATTAATCCAGTAAGTTACATTCAATACAATTACTAGTTGATCCAATCCTGTTAGAATGACACCTAGCAGCAGCCAGTTATACAGTGAGGTAGCAATGGGCAGGTGACTTGGCTTTCCTGGCTAACAAGTTCTTGAACTTCCAGATTGCAGTGAGACTGCCTACTTTTTCCAGCCTTACAGACTACAAAGGCGGATCCCACACACGATCTCATCTTGAGCATATCTTTCTGTGCATCATCATGGAGCATCTACCCAGTGTGCTGGAAGCCCTGCCCTGGTTCTCCTCACATTTTGTAAAGATCACTACAGCACTTTTGTCTCTCATCATCTCTCTCCATGACATGTTGGTAACATTCGACAGCCTGCATATACTGAAATCTATTTCCATTGCCTTTGAGTCACTGGCAAATTTTATTTCTCTGAGTTCCTAGTATTCCATGATTTGCAACCACATGGCATCACTGAGAGAAGATCAGCATTTTAAAAAATGGATTTTTGCATCAGGGAGTAGCTTGGAATAATTAAAAGTGCTCTATAATTTCCCAAATGCAATCCAGCCTAATCTCCAACTCCCATTCAATAATTTTTCTCTTTTAAGTTTTATTGATGTCTTTGGTTCTTAAATTTTTTTTCCTTCTTTCTTTTTATCACCACTGTCTTTTGCTTTTTACGTCACCTTCATTTTCAAAGATACCCCACTTCCCCTACCCAATGACAAATCCCTTGTAACAAAGAAACAAATGCAGTAAAATTAATCAACACATTAATAGAGTTTGAGTCTGATGGTATATCCAGTGTTCCTCCCAGTAGTCTACCACCTCTGCAAAGAAGGGAGGGAGTTGATAACTTTTGTTTTAATGCCACAGTTATTTCTCCACTGAACCCTCTTCTGACCTTTGACCTTTGCTATCAATTAAGGAATGGCTCTTATTTCCATAAAATTGGACTCCAGTTTCCAATATATTTGTGAAATGAAGTGTGTATCAGAGAAACTTGCTGTAAAAAATTTTTTCACAGTAATGATTACCACCTATGTATTTTCTTCCATCCTATTTTCCCTCTGTTTATCCTACTCTCTCTCTCTCTCTCTCTCTCTCTCTCTCTCTCTCTCTCTCTCTCTCTCTCTCTCCTTTCACCCTGTCCCTTCTCAAAAGAAAAAAAAACAGTTAAAGAAAACTAACCAACTCAGCATTACATCTGACAGCATTTTAAATCACATTTTGGTGTCTTCCCCCCACATCTCTCTTTTCATAAGACAGAAGTGTGCTTCATCATCTGTATTCCTAGAACAATTTTGGTAATTAATTCAGCTGCTTTTTCATATTGTTTCCACTTGTTGTCATTATGTATATTGTTTACCTTGTCCTGGTTTCTTTGGTTAATTTGTTCGTATAAATCATCCTGTGTTTTTCAGAATTCCTCATATTGTTATTTCTTTCACAAAAAAATTTCCACTGCATTAATATGTCAAAATTGTTCAATTATTCCCCAAGCAATAGTCAGTCATGTGCTTTGTTTACAATTTTTGGCTATCACATAAGGGCCACTAGAAATAGTTTATTATAAGTGAGGTTTTTTCTGCACGTGACGTCCTAGGAGTACATGTCCATTATTTGGATTAAAGGGTAGGAAAGTTTAGTGGCTTTTCTTGTTTAATTACAAATTGTTTTCTAGAACGGTCAGACCAGTTTACTGTTCCACCAATGGTGTATTAATATTCTTGTGTTCCTGAAGCCCCTTTAGACATCTTTGTCACTTTGAGGCATGTGAGGGAAACTTCAGGTCATTAGAATTTGCATTTCTTTTCTTATTGGTGATTTAATACATTTTCTTTTTACCTGATTGATAGTCTGCAATTCTTCATGAAAACTATTCATATCCATTGATCACTTATTAATTAACAGTTCCTCCTTTTTAACTCCGAACCAAACTCACTGTGCATCAGTGCCTGACAGGTATACATATATATGGATACACAAAATACATATACACATGTGTGTATATATACATACACACACACATATGTGTATACACAGGCAGTTGGTGTTAAGTGACTTGCCCAGAGTCACACAGCTGGTAAATATCAAGTGATCAAGGGTCTGAGGTCAAATTTGAACTCAGGTCTTCCTGTCTCCAGAGCCGGTAACTATCCACTATGCCACCTAGCTGCCCAGATGATACATATTTCTGAGGCAAATAGATAGCTCAGTAGATAGGGCTCTTCATACAGAGTCAGAAAGACCTAAATACAAATCCAGCCTTGAACACTTACTAGCTGTATGTGTGATACTGGACAAATCATTTAACCTGGGTCTGCCTCAGTTTCCTCATCTGTAAAATGAAGATATTAATAGCACCTACATCCCAAGGTTGTTGTGAGGATAAAATGAGATAATATTTGCAAAACATTTTGTAAATCTTAAAACATTATAAAAATGTTAGCTATTATTATTATTAATCCACTTTATTTTACAAATGTGGGTGGTTAGTTCAATCTTTTTCAAATGACTAAACATGTCATTGAGGAAAATTTGTGGTATATGGGGGCTAAATGAAATTAATATAATATCTTCTAAAAATATGGACATTTAAAGAATCCTGTCCTCAACAGGACATATGTTTTCTACTCATACTCTACGTAGGTCATCCAGCATGATGCTGGTGAAGACCTTACGGCTCTCTCTTTTATACCTTACTTGATGTTAGCACCCAAGAGATCATTGAATAAAGTTTGCGTCTGTCACTGAATCTTGTATCATTTTAAAATACATGAAGGAAATAACTTGTTTAAGGAAAACCATTCAGGCTACAAGTTGTTGTACCAAGTCAAATGCCCTTTAAAAGAATCAATAAACAAAAGACACAATGGAAGATGATATTCCCTACACCTCTCAGTCTGTTGTGTGACTACAACACTTACCATGAACAATATTCTGTAAAATCCTGCCTTTTACCTTGTTGTACTTTCTTGAAGTGATATAGATCATCCTTATATTTCATAGAGATGAAATGCATGTCTCAGTGGTTGTTGATGTCTTCTCATTTACCTTTTTTTTTTTGCTAAAACCACTGTCTGTGAACTTTTCTATTTTTTTAGAATCAGTACCTCTTTGAAATTAATTTCAGAGCCTTTAAAACTGTATCAGCTCCAACATAAATTTAGGCATTTTTTGGTCAGGCCCAGCTGCTGTTTCTGATTTCATCTTCTTCAGTGTCATCCAGTCCCTCAGATGGTACATTGGGTTCTGAGGGAGTAGAGTCCAAATGTGGTAGTCCTCTATCTATGCTGATGAGAATAGGTCATTATAGAAACATTGCTAGATGTGTTCCATTTCACATCTATTTGTTGTCCTCTTCCAATTTGCAAGTGTTCTCAGGATGACTTAAATTAGATTTTCTGTAGGCTTGTTTTCCCCTCAATTTCTTTTCACTGCTTTTTGGGGTGATAATCCTTGCATATTTCCATTATTTTCCTCCATAATGTTTTGCAAATTATCTTCTACCTTGGTCTAGCATTGCCCTTGACTGCCATATCTTTCTGCTTGACAAAGAGATCTAGGTATAACCAGACTTAGTTTTGGCAATCTTATCCATTCTCCACAGAATTTCAGTATTTCTTCACTTTCTGCCATAGCTGTTGGTACATAACCTGCAGTTGTCTACATGTTGATCTTTTTGCTTATGCTTATTCTGAGCACTGCAAGATGAGATGACCAAAGTGTCCCATGATGTTTCTTGTTGCCTTTTGGTGGATGATGGAGTCCACTCTGATAATTTCTTTATCTGTCCAAGGAGAACCTGAAAAACCACCCTTTCATTTAACTACAATATGATTATATATTCTGGTTTCACAAAAAGTGAAAATGTTCAGATAGATATAGTTCAGTTCTTCCAATAGTATGTTAACAAGTTTGTGTGGGCTACCTAGTGAGTTAATAAGATTTTTTGCTAAGAAGATAGGCTTAAAGTTATATACCTGGAAACTAAGGTATTCCTTCTCTCTACCACCTCCCCCACACCCACTTCTATGGAAAATGGAAAACAGAAAGTTGGTTAGATTTAATTGAGCCTTGAAGCAAAGTTACTGAGGTTAATATAGCACCGACCTGCTCCTGCTGGTGATGTTGGCTTACTTTCTTTTCTCTTTTTGGAGTCAATCAGGGTTAAATAACTTGCCTAGGGTCACACAGCTAGCAAATGTCTGAGGCTAGATTTGAGCTCAGGTCCTCCTGACTTCAGGGCCTGTGCTCTATCCACTGCACCATCTAGTTGCCCCTGGCTTACTTTCAAAATATATACATTTCCTTTAATACATTCATTTATTCATTCAATCACTGTATTGACTGTCTATTGGTAGGAGAAATGGAAAGAATCACTAAATTTGAAGATAGAAGACCAGAGTTTAATTCTGCCTCTGCCACTTATTAGACCCATTACCTTCAGCAAGTCATTTCGCCACTTTGAGCTTCAGTTTTCTTACCTGTAAAATGAGGAGGTTGGATTAGATGGGAATCTACAGTCTCTTCCAGCTTTTATTCTATGATCCTATATAAGAAGCTTCCTATATAGGAAATGTTTGGTATGTCATGGTATCAGGGTATCATTAAGTTAATTATAAAAAGTAATTTACTAAGCGGTTTCACTAAACCTTTTGGGGAGACTCAAATCCTGATCGGTAGCATTTGCTGATTTCTAGGGTGCAAATGTTTGTTGGTACTAATAAACCAAATCAGGATGGCTCCAGTAGACCCTAAGAAGACTTCAAATAGAAGCAAAGTTTTGTATGGTGCTAAGTATTCTCAGAGGAAGAGCAAAGGAACACATTCCAGGTTTGGGGCGCAGAGACAGAAGAAATGCCAAGAAGAATGTCCACAGGGAGATTTCATGCATATAATATTAAAGTATCTAAAAGGGTCATTGCACCCTGTTTTACTTCAAAGGATAATGATTCTGAATACCTATGCTGTATGAGGAGAATTTCTGTTCCAATATTAGGTATTGAGGCTAAAATAATCTCAACAATATAAATTGAATTATAATAATGATGTTAATAAAAAGAGGCAATGTTGGGTAGAGGATAGAGAACAGTTCTCAAAATCAAAAGCTGGTTTCCCATCGCCTTTAATACAAGCTGGCTGTATGATTCTGGACAAACCATTTAAACTTTTAGTGACTCGGGCAACACTAATAATGGTGATCTGCATTGAGAGAGGAAGTTTGCCCGTTGTATTTCCCTATGCTGAAGAAATTACAGGTTCCTTCTCTAATTCCCCTCCAGTGATGATAATACATTGTAACCTTTCCTATTTTCTACAAAGCAGAATTAAGCATGAAACAATTCCTTCCTGGGTTCCAACAAGAAATACTTGGTTACTAATGTAGGGGAACAGCAAAGTATTGGTGGGTTCTGTTTGTTTTGGGGGGAGGCTGTTTTTCTTTTTTTGTTCTTTCCTAGTCAAAATATAGCAACAAAGAAATAGTTCTGCTGCCAATATATGTGTATAATAAAAATAAAGATATGAATTAGCTGGGTGGAGAACAACTTACCTCCTTTTGTTATAGCTCAGATTTATTTATGTGCTAAGGCAGAAAAGATTTTGGGAATGTCTAAGTTAGATAATTGTCTGGAAGAGAAGACTGTGACATCTAGAATGACATCAAAGTTCAAACTAAAAGACAATATTAGCCTGGGGCCACTTTTTCTGGCTTTTCTTTGGCTGGCTACAGTGGCTGTGCCTGAAGATCTATCAGTCTGGTCTTATGAGAGAGAAGTTCTCCTATACCATAACATACTGAACCTGAGATGGCTAGTAAGTACCCCTGAAGCAATAAAGCCCAGAAACTCATGTCAGGAATGATGTCCAGTAGAGACTACATGCCCATCAGTCACCATGAGACCAATGGGGACCCACGGAACAGCATGCCCAGTAGAGATTCCACACTCAGCAAGGAACTGGCCCAGTAGAATAGAAAGGTAACATGATCAGAAGACATCAGTGATGTGAGTAATTGCTTATTTGTATTCCTTATATATGTACCACTCATGCATGATCCTTCTCTCCCTGCTGATAATATGTGCATTGGAGGAAATGTGCCATAGTTTTGTGGAAGAAATGCTTTGTATATATTTTGAATGTACATACTTATGTGCATGTTATCCCACCTTATAGAATGTAAGTTCCTTGGGGGCAGGGGATATTTCATTTTTGTCTTGTATCTCTAGTACCCTAGGATAGTATCTGGCACATAGTAGGTCAAGGAAGTCAACAAGCATTTATCAAATGCTTCTATGTGCTGAGAATTGTGTTAAGTGCTAGGTATACAAAGAAAGTCAAAAGAGAGTCCCTACTCTCAAGGAGAAGATACACACGCACATATTTGCGCATGCATACACACATGCACATATACCACACACAAGATAAATTAGACATAATTAACAGGGGGAAGGCATTAATATGAATGAGGATCAAGAAAAGCTTCCTCTAAAAAGGTCATATTTGAAGAAAGCCAGGAGGTAGAGATGAGGAGAGAGAGAATTCCAGGTATGGGACAGTCAGTGAAAATGCATATGAGGTGAAATGTCTCATTCCAGGAACAGCTAGAAGGCCAGTGCCACTGACATACTGAGTATATATAGGAGGCAAGGTGTGAAAAGAATGAAAAGGGAGAACAGGGCTAAATTACAAAGGGCTTTCAAAGTCAAATGGAAGATTGCTTCTGGATGTAATGGAGATCCACTAGAGCTTATTGAATGCAGGCAGGGTGGGGAGGTGACATGGTCAGACCTGTGCTTCAGAAAAATCAATTTGACAGCTGAGTTGAAGATAGACTAAAGTGGGGAGAGACTTGAGGTAGGGAGACCAAGGAGCAGGCTATTATAGTAGTCCAGGTGTGAGGTGATGAGAGCCTGCATGGGGGGCAGGGTGGTAGTGTCAAAGGAGAGAGAGAAGGTAGATAAATAGGAAGGTAGAATTGATAGGACATGTGGAGAGTAAGGAAGGATGATAATAAAGTTAGGAAGAGGAAAAAGATGGGAGAGGGGGGATAATAAGTTCTGTTTTGTACAAGTTGAGTTTAAGGTGTTGAAGAGGCATCCAATTCAAGATGTCCAAACCGGTAAAAGAGATTAGAACTGGGTAAGTGGATATAAAAATCATCAGCATAGAAATGATAAATGAATCCTTGAGAGCTGATACGGTCACCAAGTGAAATAGGATAGAAGAAGAAGAGAAGGGGGTCCAGGGCAGAGTACTGGGAGTTGCTCCCAGTTAGCAGATGTGACCTGGATGAAGAGCCAGCAAAAGAGACTGAGAAGGAGCTGTCAAGCAGAACAAAGATTGAGGAGTGTCACAGAAACATAGAAAAAAGCAATTGTTAAGAAGAGTATCAGTAAGCATTAAATACACATTCCAGTAAGCATTTAACAAATGGCTACTGATTGACTAATTGATTCTATTGTGACTTTCCCTACTATGCTATTTCATTGTCTTTGCTCTGAACCGTGTCCCCTGTTAGACTAGATAAAAATAACGCATCCACATAGAGAGGGGTTCTTGAGCTATGTTTTTGAGTAAATGTAAGCCCACAAAGTACCTTCAATCAGAGACAGCTTTTCTGAAGTGGAATGCCCAGATGTGAAAAAGAGGCAATCCAGATGCTGCACCAAAGTATCAAAAGCAGCCCATTCTTTCATTCAGCAAACATATGCATATATGTATATCTATCTATCTATCTATCTATCTATCTATCTATCTATCTATCTATCTATCTAATCTATTATGTACAAAGTACTGTGCTGGGCTCTGGGGATAAAAAGACAAAAGCAAAAAGTGCTCTTCCTTCAAGGAAAGTATGTTCTCTTGAGAAAAATTACATGCATACATATAAATAAACAAAAATATACAACTTAATTTTAGTGGCAGAAAACACTCACAAATGTGGGATCAGGATAGATCTGGTGTAGGAGGTCAGACTTGAACTGAACCTTACAAGATGGTAAGGTCCTAAGAAGCAAATGTGAGGAAGAAGAAGCAGATGTATGATCTAGGAATGAGGGCAGCCTGTGCAAAGGCATGGAGGTGGGAGACAACATTGTAAGGTATTCTCACCCATAAAGCTGAGCAACTTCATGAACCCTAAGGGCAGCATTATGACAAAGCTTCACTGAATTGCTAATTAGAGTAATTATTAGAATAACAATAACACTAACAGTGGTAATAATTAACAACCTAATAATCGAACCTTATAATTACCAACTGGCTTCCTTCCAAAGGGCCAGATTGCTTCATGACCATTTCTTTCCAATTACAGATGGGCTTCTCCTGCAATTTAATACCTAGGTACTCTAGGCTAGGATAAGGAGCTGTTGTCTTTCTGCAAAGTAGAAACCACAAAGATACAGGATCTCAGAGATGAGTGACCTCAGGGCTCATCTGAACCAACTCATACCTGAATAGAAATTCTTTCTGTAACATCCCCAAGAAATGGTCTCACCTCCACTTGATGACCATCTGTGATGAGGTATCCACTAGCTTGCAAGGCAGCCCATCGCTTTTGGATGGCCCTCATTTTTAGGAAATTATTCCTTAGACAAGTCTGAAACCTGCCTTCTCTCCACTGTTCCCAGTTCTGCCCTGTAGGACTAAACAGAACGAGTCTAACCCTTTTTTCCTTTGACAGCCCTTCAAATACTTACTTAAGATAGCTCTCATGTCTCCCTTGAGCCTTTTCTTTTCTATGCTAAATATCTACAGGTTTTTCACAGGTCCTCATATGGCAAGGGATCTGGGCCTTTCAACATGGTGGTGGCCCACTTTTGGACATACCTGGCTTAAGTCTTTCCTAAGCTGTTGTGTCCAGAACCAAACACAGCACATCAGATTTGGTCAAGTGAAGGCAGAGCAGAACTATTACTTCCTTTTCCTAGGAAGCTGTGGATCTCTTAATGCAGACTGAGATTGCATCAGCTTTTCTTTCTTTCTTTTCTGTCTGTCCTGTCAACACTACTGATTCAAATTGAGTTTGCAGTCTGCTAAAATCCCCAGGTCTTTTTTCAGATGAACTGCCTTCCCAACATGTCTCCCATCACTTGTAATTGGGAAGTTGATTTTTTTTTAGTCCAAATGTTACACTTGATATATATTCCTATTAAAATTCTCCAATTAGATTGTAAGGTCCTTGAGGCCAGGAATTGAAATCTTCTACTTTTTTGCAGCTCTCTCAGTCTTGAATAATGCACACAGGTGCTCAGCAGCTGCTAGTTTCATTTGATTTCATTTACTGGAAGCAGATTTATTTTCCTTCCAAGTTGTGAGACAAGGTAAGAGCTTAGCCACTTACTGTCCCACTACTGGAAAGCACTTTGGGGACACACCAGAATTACCGAGGAGAGGAGATGTATTTATGTCTTTTATCTGTGAACTGGTTTGTTTTACTTTCTCTCCAAAATTTCATTATACAGGAAAAAACCAGGAAACAATTTCACAAGTGTTAGTGATGTATAACAACTAGGAGGAAAATTAAATTATATAAATTACTTTTCTGCAGCTAATGGCAGAGGCTCAAATGCTAGAATGCTGTCATTATCTAAGTACAAGAGACAGAGATGGATTAGCATGGATGGATTTCATAGCCATTCACTCTCCCACCTTGGAAGATGTTCGGAATATGGGAGGCATTTGGGTATGTGTGGAAAGCTAAATGGTGCCAGCCCACTGGGTTCTCCATTCTTTAGCAAGAGGATGTTATGGAAAATCTTTTTCTTGTTGAAAAGACTGATCAGCTACATCCAATATGGATCTGTATTAAAGTCAGACTGCCCTGGGAGTAATGCAGCATTTGCCACTTACCTTGAGGATGACTTGCAAGGTTTAGGATTTTGTAGGGGAAAGAGTCAGCACTGATCTACTCCCTTTGAAAACCCTACCATTGCTGGATTTGGTCCAGACTGCTTTGTGGAAATAAATAAAGTCTCACCTCTAACCCAATTTTGTAAATTCTTTTTCTGTAAAGAAGAAATTGTATATATGCCTCACCATTAGGAATGGTGGTCCCTAGAATCACTTGAGATATTCCTATGGACTCAGGATGGCATAACATCTTATTTGTTGTGTGATATCCCCAAAGATAGAATGTCCCATCTCATCAGAAAGTTCATTCATTCATTCATGGTACAATGTTTTAGGCACTATATACTATACAAAGAAGTGATGACATAATCAGAGTATTCTAGCAGCTTTGCATCTCTAACAGTGACTTTCTTGAAATAAAAGGCTTCTCAGGGAGAGGGAATCCCAAGGAAAGACGAGGAGTAAGAATCACAGGCATGATCAGCAAATGGTAAGTAGTACAGTTTGGCTGGAGTCCAGTGTTTAGGGAGGAGCCTAGTAGGTCATAAGGCTGAAAGGGTAGATTAGGAAAAGATTGTAGAGGGCCTTGATGATCAAATGAAAAAGACTGGATTTTATTCAAAACACTGAAAGTGTTTGTGGAATGTAGGGTGTAAGCAGGGAAATGAAATTAAGGTGTAAGTAGGGTGTAAGCAGAAGGTGTAAGCAAAGGAATGAGAGGACAAGGTCTGTACTCTGGCAGTGGTAATTAAGAAGGCTAGAGGGAGAGGGAGGAAGATTATGAACAGGGAAACTTGTTAGGAGACTTGAAATAGTTCAGGTAGAAGCCAGGGAGGTGGGAAGAAAGAAACAGTTAGAGGAGACTTCAGCAGAAGTGAGAAACAGAGCCCCTCAGGCTAGGTCACTCTCTTCTTGCATCATTCTTCATGTCTTTTATGGCAGCATTATGTAAAGCAATATAGACCTCAAGTCTCCTGCTGAAAACAAGCTAGTCTACTAGCTCATTTCCTTTTGGGAAGCTGCATCTGCCTCTTCTTCCCCATTAAGAAGATTACTGTGTTGTTTTTGTCTGCTTTCCATAAGTTCCCCATGCCTCCTCTGTTATCCCAATTTTCTATCAGAAGAAGACCAACCTACACACAATGCTCTGAGGATTTTACAGGAAAAGAAAATTGGAACCTTTCTTTGAATTTGAATGTCTTGATGGACACCTGATCAACTCTCCTTCTCCAAATATCCAACCACCTTATAACAAGAAGAGCAATATAATAAGACCATTATCAAATGCCTGCTATAGGCAAGGTACTGTTCCAGGTACTGGAGAACCAAACTTGTCCTTAAGAACTTTACAATCTCGTGGGGTTTTTTTTTTGGGGGGGGGAGAAGACAAACGTACAAGTAACTATGGCATAAAGGAGGATGTACTCAATTCAAAGGAGAGATGTAGACAAGGTTCTAGGAGAAATTTGAGGGACTATCAAGGAGTGAGTGAGTCTCAAATGCACCCAACAGACATGGTTTTCTGTAGTAGTTTCCCTTGAAAATCAGCCACCAGAATTACTAAAAGGAAAAAGAGTGAAGATCTTGCTGTAAGCGGGTCTGGAATGGAAGAGGTATTTGGTAGTGACCTGCACCATGCTCCTCATTCTCCAGGTGTATGGGGTGTTCAGGAGGACTAGCACTTCTGGTGTGAGGCCTTGTGGAGCCCTTTTCAGGGATGTTCATCCACCCTTAGTGTCCACTTTCACCAACTCTCAGCTGTGGATCCAAGAAGCTGTAGCATTTTCAGCAGCCACACCCCGGTAAACCATCTTAGCAGATGGGCTAAACCAGGTCAAGGGTAACCAACAGGTCTTGTTAGTGAGTTAGGGGAATGTTACCCCAAGCATATGAAGTCTTTCCCCAGTGGAATGGGTGGATGAGAGCAATTTGTTGCAACAGTCATGAAGGCAACTAAAGCAGGTGCTGTGGAGTGCTAGAAGTTTAGTCAGACATTGAAGATGCTAAGGTCATCCACCGCATCCTGGGCCATGGTCAGTCATCTTGACTTTTGTCCTGACATTGGACTTCATTGACTCTGGAAGAGAGAGTGAGGCTGACGACTTTGTGCAACTCTGCCTCATTTGAATCCAACTCATGGCAAATCGTTCACCCTGTGATGTCATTGGTTCTCTTCAAAAATGAAGGACAAATAGAAGCTACCAAGTTACAACTATGTATATGCACAGTGCAAGTGGGTCTCTGTCTGAGAGGAGAAGGTAAAGGGAATGGAGAAACACTTTTTCACCCCACAAGTGTCCTAGGTTTGTTAGGCTATTGTCGAGGGTTGGAGAAATTATTAAGTTCTCCCACTTATTCCAAACATGTAACAGCAGCAAATGTTCTCTACATGGATCAGCACGGGGTCGATGTCACCTCTGGCCCACAAAAAGGTAAATAGAAAATCCAGCATGCAATGCACATATATTCCAGTGCTTTATTGAAGAATATGTTATAGCTGGCAAAATCTCAGATACATAGCAAGTTTAGGGAATAAGAAAGCTGTTAGGGCCCCCTTAGGTGCTTCCAGTTAAGAAACAAAATCCTCTAAGCCTTCAGACTTTCTGTTTCTCCACTAGTCTTCAATATGTCAATACAAGTACCGAGCAAGTCTTTGGCAGCAATTCAATTTGAAGCTGAATTGTTCTTACTTACATGGAGAAGAAGCTTTGCTTCTGATATAATTTACAAGAATTGTAAATTTTTCATGACTGGTCTTAAAGATTCTGGAGCACTAATTGGCCAAGGCACATGTGGCTGAGCTTGTGGACAGTCTTTTTGGAGTTCACGATTAAGTCTTCTGGGCAACTTGGCCTTGACACATCAGATGTAGGAGGTGATTATCAGGATTATCAATGTCCACAGTGGACTAAAGCTAGCCTCGGAAGCTAAAGACAACAAAACCAGGTTTGGGGTTTTTTTTTGGCTTGGTTTTTGTTTTTGCTTTTTTAGCTAATTGAGGTCAAGCTAAAGACCAAAGAATCAATAGGGTTGTTCCTGGGGATGTTGACTGATGATAACCAATGATGGAGAGAAGATAGAACTGCTCAGCTCTAATTTTGGTCATGCTTTTTTTTTCAGGGAGAAAGATCTCTAACCTAGGAAAGTTAAAGTAAAAAATGGCTAACAGGGAGTTGAAGCACAGACTCAATAAAGAAATCATCAAAAAGGACATAGCCACTTCAAAGAGTTCAACACCAACTTTGAAGTGTTTAAGGCCAAGCTCAAAAGAGTTGGCTCAAGGCCAAGACAAGCTGCATCTAAAAGTACTGAAAACAATGGCAGATAGGGATGCTGATCTTCAGTGATCTTTGAAAGATCTTAAAGGGAAGCTAGGTGATATAGTGGATAGAGCACTGGCCCTGAAGTCAGGAGCACTTGAATTCAAATCTGGCCTCAGATACTTACTAGCTGTGTGACCCTGAGCAAGTCACTTAACCCCAATTGCCTCCAAGAAAGAAAGAAAGAAAGGAACTAAGAAAGGAAGGAATGAAAGAAGACAGACCTTGGAAAATGTGAGAGGTGCTGCAGAACTGTAGAAGGGCAAAGCGGAACAAGAATAGAGTCCCTAAACTGTGGGTCATAAGTGTGAGTTTGATTCATGGCAAAATCCTACCACACTATTAAAGGGATAATGTGTAAGTATGTAGAAAGAAAGCAGTGATCACTAAAAACCAGCATGGAGTCATCAAGAACAAGCCATATCAGACTAGCCTCTTTTTTTTTTTAACAAGGTTACAA
This sequence comes from Phascolarctos cinereus, assembly GCF_003287225.1. NCBI lineage: Eukaryota > Metazoa > Chordata > Mammalia > Diprotodontia > Phascolarctidae > Phascolarctos > Phascolarctos cinereus. The sequence goes on from NW_027555847.1 coordinate 331,712,349, forward strand.
CATCAAAGTTTTTCCAATGTTGTGTTGCTGAAAGATATGGAATGCTAACATTGCCAAAGAATTAAAAATCACCTAAGGGGCAATGGAAAGGCACGTTATGGAACTAAGCAGACATTATAAACAGGGGATTACAAAAGCAAAGTGGAGTAAAGGATACCATCAAAGAAGTGTATATGGGAAAAAAAGATGACCTGATCATGTGATGAGACCAAGGAATAACCAATGGCAGCATGTATATTCCATAATTGTTTTCATATTATCGACATGAATGGAAGAAGGCCCAAGTATATTGGATGTGCAGCCATGGGAAGCTTATGGAAGAACAGAGATAAGTTGCAGAGGATGTATTGGCATTAGCTACAATCCATATCTATGGAGAGAAAATCCACATCTGTGAGATGACCAATTCATTTTTTTAATATTTTATTTTTCCCCATTACACGTGGAAAATTTTAACATTTTTCAAAGTTTTGAGTTCCAAATTCCCTCCATTTCTCCTTCCTCACCCTTCCCTGGGATGCCAAGCAATTTGATGTAGGTTGAACACATGCAGCCATGCAAAACACACTTCCATACTAATCATGTTGTAAAAGAAAATGCAGGAAAAAAGACCATGAAAAATAAAGTGAAAAAAAAAGTATGCTTTGATTTGTATTCAGACTCTGGAGGTAGACAACATTTTTCATCATGAGTCCTTTGGAATTTTCTTAGATCATTGTCTTGCTGAGAATAGCTAAGTCATTCACAGTGGTCATCATAAAACATTGCTGCTATTGTATATAGTGTTATCCTTGTTCTGTTTGCTTCAGTTTGCATCAGTGCATGTAAGTCTTTCCAGGTTTTTCTGGAAGCATCCCTCTCATCATTCTTATGACACAATAGTAGTCCATCACAGTCATATACCACAACTTATTCAGTCATTAACCAATATAATGTTGTATCTTCTGGCTCCTTCATCTTCTGTACAAGCTGCCAACCTCCCTCTTCTGAGCTGAGTATTGGCCTGCTATCCTTAGGACACTAGAGAGAAATTTCAGTCTCAACCTATCCTACCACATGGGTGCAATGGGTGCTTTTTGGAAATCTGGCTTTGTGTTCTCATTCTGGGGCAGTGGCTGATAAAAGCCTGTCCTGCCTGCTTCCGTTTCATTTTGGGAGAGACACAGTCAGTCATATCAGATGAGTAGACAGGATGGATTATGTTCTGAATCAAAGATATCATTGCATTTTCTCTCTCTCCCCCCTCAAACCCACTTATCTTTAAAACTTCCCTTGCTAACAAGGGCACCACCATACTTCAAGGCACCCAGGTTTCTCCAAGTTTGATGTCACCCCACATTCACATATCCAGCTGGCTGCCAAAACTTTTTGGTTCAACATCCACATCTCTCACATCTTTCCCCTTCTCTTCACTCACATAGCCACTGCCCCAGTATGGACTTTGATGAACTCTCACTAGAACAACTGCAATATCTTTCTAATTGGTCTTCATGCCTCTTCTCTCCCCATTCCACTCCATCATCCACATAGCTGCCAAAATACTTTTCCTAATCTAGAGGTCTAATGGGGTCGTTCTCCTATTCAATAAATTCTAGTGACTTCTTCCTGACTCTAGGCTCAAATAATATTTCATCTTTATCTCATCTTTTTACAATGTCTTTTGTATGTGTTTTATAATTTATATAATTACTGATACAATAGTACATGCATATAATATATAAATAAGTAAATATATTTATATTGGGAGTGCATACTCAATTGTTTTCTAATATGAGTCGGTAGTCAAAAAAAGTTTGGAAACTAGTGCCCTAGAACAGCAATTCTCAAAGTGCGGTTCTCAAACCGCTGGGGCCCAAGACCCTTTCAAAGGATTTGCAAGGTCAAACCTATTTTCATAATAATATTAATATTATTTACTTATTAAAATATTCCTCCTTTTTTCAAATACATCTGTGTGAGGCTGGATTTTCTTCATTATTTCTTTTTTTTGATTAGGCATTCAGGGTTAAGTGACTTGCCCAGGGTCACACAGCTAGTAAATGTCAAGTGTCTGAGGCCTGATTTGAACACAGGTCCTCCTGACTTCAGGGCCAACGTTCTATCTACTGCACCACCTAGCTGCCCCTTCTCTTCATTATTTCAACAGGGAAAAAGATGGAAGTAAGCATTTATATAATGCCTACTATGTGCCAGGCATTGTGCTAAATGCTTTATAAATATTATCTCCTTTGATATTCACAAATCCTTTGAGGTAAGTGCTGTTACTATCCTCATTTTACAGAAGAGGTAATTGAGGCAAACAGGTTGAGTTACTTGCCCAGGGTCACACAACTATTAAGTGTCTGAGGTCATATTTGAATTCAGGTCTTTCTGACTACAGGCCCAGCACTCTATCCATTTAGTTCTCCAAAAGAAACAACATATCACAACAGATTGAATACAGGAGATACGAGAATCCATCTGCCTTCTATTAAGTCAGGTAAAAGAAATTTGCAAAAATATGTAGAACACTTCATTTTCTTTTGTTTTGAAAAATATAGTTATTTTCATAATCAGCCAACAAACATTGATTAAGTGCCTACTATGCATCAGACACTGTGCTAAGTGCTGGAGATACAAAAAGAGGCAAAAGACAATCCTTGCGTTCAAGGAACTCGCGATTTAATCAGTGAGACAACAAGCAAACTATACAAAGCAAGCTATGTGCAATATAAATAGGAAATAATTGAAAGAGGGAAGGTACTGGGTTGGGAAAGACTTCCTGTAGAAGGTATTTTAGTTGGGGCTCTGGCCAGTCACTCTTCTCTGGCCCTCTTTGCAACTCTTCGGCTTTTTCGGAGTCCCGGGGTGGGGTGGGGCCGCCCCATGGGGGGTTAGCCCCTCCTCAGCACTTTTCGGTTTGAGGGAGGAAGGAGGGCCCTCGAGACCCGGCCGGCACCCTCACCCTTTCCCTTTCCCAGGGTGAAGAGGAGGTAGTCTTGTGGGCTCCTCCAGACCTAGCATGATCCCCTGCCTTCCTCCTGCGGAGGAGAGAAAGATCTGGATAAAGACCAATGTGACCAAGAAGAGAACTGTAGCTCTGGAGAAGAGTCTGGATGACACAGAGATCCCTCGACCATAAAGCCCCCAGCCTGGGTCCTCTCCAGCCCCTCAGCTCCATGGGGACCAAATTCAGCCACCAAATGCCATGCTTCACTTTGGTCAGCAGCTTCTGGGGGATCAGACCCCAGTTCTCACCCAGAGTTTCAAAGAGGGGAGCCAGCCAGCTCCTTGGGAGCCCGGATATGAAAGAACAGGGAATTCTGGATCTGGTAACTCAATCTCCTTCAGAACCACCTGGCACCCACCCTTCTGTGCCTTGTCTGATTGCCCAGGGTCATGACACCCAATCTCTAGCTCCACCTGAAGTAGAGGGGAATAGGGAGAGCTCCCAGAGTGATAAAGGTTTCCCAGCTCTCTGCTGAGATTTCTTTTTCTCTTGCCTTCCATTACTTGGATTCCGATTGGCCTGTCTCAACCTCCCCAACAGATTCTGAGGAGGTCTAGCCAGCTTCTTGCCCCACCCCCCATAATGTCAGTCTGGACAGAGCCAACCCCAGCCCGCATCTTAACTTGGAGGTGCGGTCCAGAGATAACAGCTGTAAGCTGCCTATTTGAGATGAGCCAAGGAGAGACCAAGTCTACCCCGACTCCAAAGTCCTCCCTGGTCCCACCCACTCTGTAGCCCACCGAGGCAAAGGTGGATTATATCATCTCATCCCCATCCTATCCCTCTCTGCAATACTCCTTGAGAGCTGATGAAGGCTACCTCTTCCCCTTCATCTCTTCTTGTTGCTATGTTACAGTATTGGGAGTGAATAACAGGGCTCTCTTTTTCTCCTCCCCCCCCCCATTTGCTGTATTTAGTGTATTGCTGTGGGGCTGAATACAATGGGTAATGTGTACTCAAAAAAAGAAAAGGTATTTTAGTTGAGACTTAAAGGAAGCCAGGAAGGTTAGAGGTCAGAGTGGAGGAGGGCTAGTATTCCAGTCATGGGAGACAACCGGGGAAAATGCCCAGAGCTGAGAGATGGAATGCCTTGTTCTTGAAACAGCCAGGAGGCCAGTGTCACTGTCATTGGGTACTAAGGCATAAGAAGATTGGAAAGGGCTTTGAATGCCAAACAGCATTTGTATTTACAGAAGCAATGGGATTCCATGGGAGTTTATTGAATAAGGAAGTGACTGACATGATTGGAAGTGCATTTTAGGAAATTCACTTTTGTGGCTGAATGGAGGATGGATTGGAATGGGGACAGACTTAGGGCAGTCTGTAGCAATGGTACAGGCATGAAGTGATGAAAGTCTGCCCCAGAGTGCTGGCAGTGTCCACGAAGGTGAGGGAGGCATATTTAAAAGATGTTGCAAAGGTGAAATTGGCAGGCCTTGGCAACAGCTTGGAAATGGGGGTGAGAGACAGTGAGGAATCCAGAATGGTCCTAGGCTGTGAGCCTGAGGGATTGCCCTTTACCGTAATAGAGAAAGTAGGAGGTGGGGAGAATTCTGTTTTGGACATATTGAGTTTAAGATGTCTCCTGGAGATCCAGTTCAAAATGTCTGAAAGGCACTTGGAAATGGGAGATTGGAGGTCGTAAAGAGGTTATTTATGTTAACATGTAATGGGTTTATTATAGTAATTTTAAATTAATTAATAACCATGTTAAAATTTACTAATTTTAAATTTAATATGACAAATATTGATAAATATAACCCACATTGATAAAAGTTCTTTTGGGGTCTTCAGTAATTTTCAAGAGTGTGAAGGAGTCCTGAGGTAAAACTGTATACAGGCTCTGGCCTACAGGACAAAATTAGAAACAAAGGAAGAGAGGCAGATTTTAGCTCAATGGTGAGAAAGCTTCCTGACAATGAGAGTTTTCCCCAAGTGGAATTAGCAGCTGCAGGAGGAAGTGGGCTGCTCTCACTGGCAGCTTCCAATAAGTAATTGGATGACCACTTGGATGTTGGGTAAGGAATTCTGGTCAGGTACTAACTGGACTGGATGGCTTCTGAGGCCTTTCTAGTTATTACATTTCATAAATCATGCACAACATGTGGCACATAGTAGGAGCTTGTCGATTGATTGATAGCCTTGCAGCTTACTACCAAACAGTATTAGACGGGTCACTTTATCTTTCTGAGCCTCCATTTCCCCATCTATAAAATCAAGGTATTAGATGATCTCCCTCAGTTCTAAATCCTTTGATACTCTGATCTTACCACAAGTCCAATCTAGTGTCCTTGAGCTTTGATCAGGTAGATAGGTTTCATTACAATCAACTCTTCTGGTTGGCTGAAAATTTCCTGTGGAATTAAGAATCAGCAGAACAGACATCTGGGTATCTCAGGTGCCTTTGACCTCCAAACACTGTAATCTATATACTTTTTAAAAGTTTGATTACACAGATTACTTTTTAAATTTCAGGAATTCAGAGGTCAATGGTATCTCTTGTTACAGGCTGTCTGAAGTTTTACTTGCTTCAAGAGAAAAATAGGCAACAATATGTAGTAGTATATTGATGTCTTTTCAAGGACCAGATCTCCAACAATGAGTCCTGGAAGCCCTGAAACATGGCTTGCAATTAAACAGCCTAGCTAGATGTGACTGGTGCAGAGGACAGAAGGAATGGATCTGGGGAATGGCATAGCTCTATAGGTGGTGTTGATTAAGGTTTCTCAGCAGTAAATATGGTGGGCAAGAGCAGAACTAGGCAACTTCTTGCCAGGATAGCAGAGAGATGTATACAAAAGCATAGGTAAAGAAATGAGGGAGAATAACTATAAAAAAAATGGGAGTGATGTGTCAAACCAGGAATACAGGTGAAAGAAACAATACGGCGCAATGGAAAGAACATAGGAAATGTAGTCAAAAGACCCGGGCTTGAATTTAGGCTCTGCTACTTCAATAAGTCAAACATAAATTAAGCATCTACCACCTGCCAGGCAATGCACTAAGAGCTGGGGATACAAAAAGAGGAAAAAGACAGTCCCTGACCTCAAGGAGCTTATAATCTAATTGTTAGTCATTTGACCTTAGGGAAATCACTTCATCTCTTGGAACTTCAGTTTTCTTTTTCTTTTTTTTGGGGGGGGGGCTAGGCAATGGGGTTAAGTGACTTGCCAAGGGTCACACAGCTAGTAAGTGTTATGTGTCTGAGGCTGGACTTGAACTCAAGTCCTCCTGAATCCAGGGCCAGTGCTGTATCTACTGAACCACTTAGCTGCCCCTTCAGTTTTCTATTCTGTAAAATTAGACCACTGAACTAGATCAGGAGTGGGGAACCTGTGACCTCCAGGCCACATGTGGTCTTCTAGGGCCTTAGGGGCAGCCTTTTGACTGGGTCTAAGTTTTACAAAACAGATCTTTTTATTAAGGGGATTTGTTCTGCAAAGTTTAGATTCATTCAAAGGGTCACACTTAAGGATTTAGAGGGCTATATGTGGCCTCGAGGCCTCAGGTTCCCCACCCCTGGACTACATTTAACTCAATATAGTTTAACCAACGTTTATTAAGAACCTAAAATATGCAAGGCACTGTATTATGCACTGGAAATAAAAAAAGATAGTCCCTGCTGTTAAGGAGCTTACAATTTACACTGGGAGATACATAATTACACCCCCAAAAAGTGAATAAACCCAAAGTACAAAGCACTATAAAATGTTTTAAGGAGAGAAGCTGACAAGTGAGAGGTTCAGGAAAGCCCTCTTGCCCAAGGTGGCACTTGAGACATACTTTCAAGGAAACTTAATTCCTCAGTCCTTCCATTTCCAAATCCTAGGGTGTTACAATATCATGACTGGCTGGTCTACAAAGTTTCTTTCTCACTCTGACATTCCACCATACTGTAATGTATTGGGAGAGTCCTAATTCTGAAGTAGGAGTTAACACAAGTGAGTTCACTAAATCTTATGATCCTTGAGGGCAAGGACTGTCTTTTGCCTCTTTTTTGTATCTCCAACACTTAGCTCAATGCCTGGCACATAGCAGGAACTTACTAACTAAATGATTATTGATTAATTGGCCCAAAGTCTACTACTTTGGTAGCAGGAAGTGATAAGGTAGATTGATGCCTAGCCCAGTCAGGAGTAAGAGCTCTCTTTTCAGGTCAGGGGAGTTGCTCCCCTACTGTTTCCCTAAGTCATAGAGCTATTGAATGGGATGAATGATCAGGGCTGGCTGGGCATCCATCACAGTTTTATGGGTGAATTGGGCTGATCTAAAAGAAGCACTGCTTGATGACTTCAGAGAAATCTGAGAAGACTTGTGTGAACTGATGCAAAGTGAAGTGAACAGAACCAAGAAAACAATTTATAAAAAAAATAGCAATTTTGTAAAGACAATCAACTTTGAAAGACTTCAGAACCCTAATCATCACAATGACCAACCACAATTCCAAAGGACACCTGATGAAGCAGGCTACCCACCTCCTGATAGGCAATGGTCTCAGAGGAAGAGACCCGAGACATGCTTTCTTTTGGAGATAGCTAATGACGGGATTTGTTTTGCTTAACTCTACATGTTTGCTAACAGGTGCTTTGTTTTTCTCAGTTTCTCAATGGAGTAGTGGGGGAGGTAGGAGGAAGAGAAGACTGCTTTTCATTTTTTTAAAAAATTAAAAATTTAAGGATCACCACTACCCAAGGAACCTCAGAATGAACCTTCTTATTCAGCAACTCCTGGGCCCCAGTACATAACCATCTCTGAATTGTCTATGAGACCCAGGATGTGAATGTAAGGGAAGGAAATGGGTGTGAATCAGAGGGAACTTAGACCCTGGTGGGTGAGTAGCAATGAGGAATAATAGCTAGCATAATAATTCTAATAGCTAGCATTTCGTAGTACTTTAGGGTTTTGCAAAGTACTATCCTGGGAAGGAGGTGCTATTACATATCCTCATTTTACAGATGAAGAAACCGAAGCAAACAGAAGTTAAGTGACTTGCTCAGGGTGACCCAACAAGTAAGTGCCTGAGGCTATATTTGAACTCAAGTCTTTTTGAAAAAAAAAAAGCAGAAACCTAACCTCTAGTGGTGTCCACAAGTGGAGTAAAAACAAAACATCCCAGCAGCTAATAATCAGTCTTCTCTCTAATCCTAGGGACCTACAGACTTCTGATGGCAGGGATCCCATTTGGCACACGAATGTTTGAACGAGAGGTAGCCAAGTGTTACAGTGGACAGAGTGCCAGGTCAGACTCCTCTTTGTGAGTTCAAACCTGGCCTTAGATACTTACTAGCTGTGTGACCCTAGATAAGTCACTTAACCCTGTTTGCTTCAGCTTCCTCATTGGTAAAATAAGTTGGAGAAGGAAATGACAAACCATTCTAGCATCTTTGCCTGTTGTGTGGTTTGCCCTTCATTCTTGAAGAGGACCATGACATGAGGGAGATGATGACATGAGTTGCAATTGAACCTGATTGGAGTGAGGGAGAGGTGTGTGGTCACCAGCCAAGAACACCATAAAGAGTCAGACGCGACTGAAACAGCTGAATAACAACAACATGCTTAACAAAGAAGGAAGGGCTCCTTAGGTACTGTCAGCAACACATCTGGCATTGCCCTTGTGACACAGCAGCGGTGTTGTCTGAGTCCTTTGGGGCTTGCAGTGCCTAAGACTTTTCTAGTCACTTGCAGGACAGTCAAGTCAATAAGCATTTATTGAATACTTCGTATATGTCAGAAATGTTAAGGACCCAAAGATCATTTTCACAAAAAGATCATCTTCACAGAGAAGACAGTACCTGAACTGAGCCTTAGAGGTAGATAAAGATCCTGAAAGACTGCAGTCAGGAGGGAGTACAACCTTAGCATTGAGTAGACCAGGCCAAGTGCACAGAGGTGGGAAATGGCAAATTAAGTTCAGGGAACTAGCTATTCATACAGCAGATAAAGAAGAGTCAGATGAAATGGGGCTGGAGAGGTAGGTGGGAATTAGGACCTTAAATGACACAATTAAGGAACTTGGAGTTAATCCTAGAGGCAGCAGGGAATAACTGGAGGTTTATGAATAGGTAAGGGATATAGTCAGTCTTGAGTCTTCAGAAGATTCCTTTGGCAGCTGTGTGAAGGATGGATTGGAATGAAGGTAAGGCTGGAGGCAGAGAGGCTAGAGAAGAGGCTGATGATGACTGTTTTCTCCTGTGAAATTCTGTCCAAGAAAGGCCCTACTTGCCTTTACTTACTATCATTATTCTAAATAATAACAATTTCCCTATGTAAGTGCCCTCAATTGTCCTGGTACTTTGACATTCTGAGTTGCCACAGCCCCTGGCCCCTACATCGTGCAAGATGAAGGTCTTGCCCACAGAGAGACCGGCTGTAACATCTCACTGCCGAGTTGATAACTGAGCCCAGTGCTTATTTATAAGAGGACAATTCAAAAGTCAGTCTTTCTTGGCCACCCTGGAGAGGGAGAGAAGAGGAAATGACTTCCCCTCTCACCCTCAAATTGGGTTTTACAAAGATTTCCTGTAAAGGAAGAAATGAAACTGTGATTACCCCCATTTCACCCAAATGGATTTGTGATCCCATGGATGGGCCTTCCACAGAGGCAGCTCCCACTCACACCTGCTCATCTGATATGACTCTTGTCCATGTCTTCCTATAATTCATCACAGGGAGGCCACCAAACACACTGGAGGCATGCCTCACTTTTTATAAAGAGGGCACTAGTGGGACATAGGGGCTGCCCAAGAGTTAACCCTCACCTCCTCACCCTGCATGGCTAGCCCCAACTCTTTTGCTTATAGATTTTTTTTTTTGCTCACATTAATTCAGTCCATTTCTCCTGTTAGTCCCTGTTGCCTGCTCACAACACTGTAAACTTTTCTGTTGATCTCAGTTTCGCATAAACATCACTGAAAGGAGATTGGTATTAAAAAGATGATCCTTTGTTCCTGGGAGAAACTGGGCGTCATTAAAAGAACTTGGAGGCTTCCCATTTAACAGATCAGTACATTGACATTCAGAGAGTTCAAGGGGTTTGCTGTGTGACTTGCTCCAGGCCAAACTGCTAGGATGCAGGGACTCTAACCTGGATCGCCCACCTCATCCCAATGCTTTCTACTGGAACTTCCTTGCTTGATGGAAGGCATTTCTCTAGACCACCATGGCTGCCCAGTCACTCTGGGCTGCAGACAGGGATGTTACTGACTGTCCGGATCAGACTGCCTGGGAGCTGGGCACAAGCAGCTTTTCTGGACTAGGCTCCACTGCGGTAGAATCCTTAGTCCCCACTCCAGATGCAAACAGTTTCACAAACAGAAATGACAAGATTGACTTGAGGCGGCAGCTGAGCGATCCTTTCCCAAACAGCACACGGATCTTTTAAAACCTCAGTGGGATTTATTATAGAGGTGCCCATTAGCATCAGCATGTTTGCGCTGGTGTCATTATTTCCATCATGAGCTCCTGCTTTCAGTGTGTTTTATAACCAGCTCTGTGCCTAGTGAATAAGCAGTGCACAAACCTTTCTCGAGTTTTAATACATGTGCAGTGACATACGTACACACAAACATACACATACACACATACATATACATATAGATATACACACACATATATATTTATATAATGACCTGTAATATCTGTCCTCACCAGAGCTAAAATTGGAATAATCACATTCAGCCAGTCAGTTGGTGGCTGCTTGGGTCAGGAAGCACTCTCCCAATCCCTTCTCCCCAGGATTATACAGCAGGTATATTCTGGACTCTTTTCGCCTCCTCCCAAAGCTGCCTGAGGCTGGGAGCTTTACTCTGAGATAGCAGCTCCTCCATCCCAGGGTATTCTAGGACCCTGCCATCTCTGCTGGCAGGAGGGCACCTATCCACTTAACCAGATTTAAATTAAAGTCCAGAATTTGCATTTGGTCCCCTTGGGGGCTGGCTCAGTGACCTAAGCCTCAGGTTTGAAATACCTCAGCTCCGGGGAACTGAAGGTTCCAATCCCAGGAGGATGTCTATAGCTCTGGCATCCTTCCGAGACAGATCATTTGAATAAATGCAATTTACTGAACGGAGACCTTTCCGAGGAGCCCTCAGGAAGGAATAGTATGTTAGGCCTACGGGGACTGTGAGTTGGGTCAGGGTTTTATAAGGGCTTTCGCTGTGTCCTTGGCTAAATGTCAAGCACCTACCTGAAACTTTGAGGGAAACTAAAGTTCACAAAACAATCAACTGACCCCAAAGACCCTCACATTCTTTATTTTGAACCAGATCCCAACACTTTTTTTCCCCACATTTCCGAGCTCTTTCTAAGGCTTTGGGTTTTGAGATTCCCACCTTATCTGGTTTTTTGTTTTTGTTTTTTTCCACAACAGCCTTTGCTTGGGCTGATGAAATCTTAAGGCCGGATGGCATCTCCTTTCCATCCTGCCTTCTCTCCACCCCCGGGGCTCATCTGCCTGCAAGCTGCCCAGACAAATGTTTTGCTTCCAAATGTTATTCACACTGGTACAGTCTAGTTATAAGCATAGACATTCCTTGAGGGCATCCGTAAGCTGACTCAGTCAAACTGAGTCCTCCATTCCACCACCCCAGCTCCAAACTGAACTGCCCTGTACCCTTTATTACATCTCTTTACAGGAAGAATCGGGCTGAATTGACCTCAAAGCAGCTCTGCCCTTCCTCTCATTCCCCCATAGTTCGTAGAATTATAGACTCTTAAGAATTGGAAGGGACGTCAGAGATGACTAATCTACTTTCAAAAGAATCCCTTCAGAAACATTTCCAACAAATGGTCATCTGACTTCTCTTGGAAGACCTCCTTACAGATTACATTCTGCTTTGAGGTGGCTCTGAGAGTTAGGAAGGTTTTTGGTTTTGTTTTCCTTTAATTAAGCAAAAATTTGCCTTGGAAACTTCTACCCATTGTTTCTAGTTCTACCCTCCAGGGCTAAGCAGAAAAAGTCTGATCCCTCTCTCATATGACAGCCCCTCAAATACCTGTCAATATCTACTATTTTCTTTTCTCACATACCGTCCCTTAGCCTTTTCTTCTTTGGGCTAAATATCCACAATTCCTTCCATTACTTTCTGGCCTGATTACAAGTTCTCTCACCAGCCTCTCACCTTCTGAACAAGCTCTAATTTGTCAGTCAGTATCAATAGGTATTTATTTAATAAGCGTGTACTATGTGCTAGGACTGTGCTAAGCTCTGGTCAATATGCTAAGTTTCAGCTTGTCAATGTCCTTCCAGAAATGAAGTGCCCCAAACTAAACACAACTCTTTGGATATGATCTGATCGGTGCAGAGCACAGCAGGACTGTCACCTTTCCCCTGGACACCATGTGTCTCAGTGCAGCCTACAACTTAATTTTCACTTTTTTAGCAGCCACATCATACTATTGACCCCTACTGAGCTGTAGTCCACACACAGACACACACCCCACACCCCGCACATACACACACACATACACACATACGCACAAGTTGCCAGGGAAGTCAGGAAGTAGAAAGTTCTGGGGGACTTAGTAAATGGGATCTCTTATGGCAGCTATGAAGGTAGGGCAAGCTTGTGGGGGAGCATTACACAGGGTGCCCTAGACAGCACAACAGAGACAGAAGGAAGCCGAGCTTACGGAAGGGATGGCAGGATAGCACCAAAGCATCACAGCAGGTTTGTTTTATGATTTTGTCAAGAACCCTGACCACAATTTCTAAAGCCACCCTCTCCTTGCTTGTTGTGTATAAAAAAGGGAAAACAGGGGAGGGTTCTAGGAAGATGGCTGAGTAGATCAGGAAACTTTTAGCTCTCCAAATTTCCTCCACAAAAAAATGCAGAACATTGCCTCAGAGTGAGCATACAGCAGCAGAAATAAACAGGAGTCAGGGTAAAGCAGTTGTCCTTCTAAGACAATTGGAGAAGACCCCAGGAAAGGCCAAACTTCTGAGTAAAGTGCAAACACCTCTAGGCCTACTCTGTAGAATCAACAAGCAATAAGCCCTGGGGGCAGCTGGGTTGGGCCTCAGGAACTTCCACCTCATGGACAGTGTTGGGGTTGGAAGGATGAGGAGGAGAAGATCAAAAAACCTTCCACTGTTGAGGGCCACCAAGCACAGATGTAACCTGATTTGGTCCCAGGGCTGTGGCTACCGGGGAGAAGGAGCTAGCACACATCTGGTGAGTGCAGTAGTAGAGGGCAGGACCCTGCTGGCTGCTTGCAAGAGAGCAGAGTCCCTAGTTTCAGTTCCAGGGCAGAGAGGACAGCTGTAGTTTACAGCCATCTGAGGGACCTTAGGGAACAAAAGCATTTGTGGGACAGTGTGGCTGGGGGTCCTAGCTGTGGGTTGGGGGTGGAAAAGAGTGCCTAAGGTTGGGCCCCAGGACAGAGTTCAGAAAATAACAGTAAGAAGAACTTGAGGCTTAGGGCATCATTCCCCATACCTTGGGACTAGAACTTGATTATAATAATAGCCGCTAAAAACTAAATAAAAACAAAAGCAAGGAAGCAAAAGATATAGAACCCAATCATAGATCAATATGATGGAAATAGAGAATATCTGGGTTCATATTCAGAGGAAGATAGTGGAACTAAAAAAGTCACTCCTTTTTCAATGAGAAATGTCAAATGGTCCCAAGCCCAAAAAGAGTTCTTAGGAGAACTTTAAAAGGATTTTAAAAATCAAATAAGAAAGATTGAGGAAAAATTAGGAAAAAAACAAGAGCAATTCAAGAAAATCAAGAAATTATGAAAAGAAAGCCAACTAACTGGAAATAGAGAATCGAAAACTTAAGGAAGAAAATAATTCCTTGAAAACTAGAATGAGGCAAGGGGAAGCTAATGATGTTCTAAGACACCAAGAAATAACAAAACAAAATCAAAAGAATAAAAAAATAGAAGAGAACATGAAACATCTCATCAGAAAACCAACTGATTTGAAGAATAGATCGAGGAGAGACAATAGAAGAATAATTGGACTCCCTGAAAACTACAATAAAATTGATTGACACAATATTATGAGCAATTATTAAGGAAAATTGCCCTAAAGTTCCAGAACAAGAAAACAAAGCAGAAACAGAAAAAAAAATCCACTGATCACCACCTGAAAGAGATCCCAGGAAGAAAGCTTACAGCAATATCATAGCCAAGTTTCAAAGCTCCCAGGTTAAGCAAAAAATATTGCAAGTAACGAGAAAAAAAACAATTTAAACATCATGGAGCTACAATAAGGATTACACAAAACCTAGCAGCTACTACACTGAAGGTCTTGAAATATTATAGTTTGTAGAGCAAAAGAGCTAGGGTCACAGGCAAGGGTAACACTCAGGTAAGTTAAGTACAATCTTGAATGAAAAAATAATGGGCATTTAACAAACTGAAAGACTATTCAGGTACCGAAAACAGCAGAACTTAACAGAAAATTTGACATATAAGATCCAGGAGAAATATAAAGTAAACATAAAAGACCAATTATAAGGGACTCAGCAAGGTCTAATTGTTTGCTTCTTATATGTGAAAATGTTATCAGTACTCTTATGACTATCATTTGGGTAGTTTGAAAGAAAGGCTCAGACTGAGCTGTGTATGATGGGGTGAGTCTAAAAAGCATAAAACAGGGTAGGGAGTGATAAAAGGAATAATTATCTTATACAAATGAGGCATGAAAGGAAGAACTGATACAGAAGAAGCAGGTAGAGGAGAAGGGGGGTTGTGCTGGAACCTTACTCTCATCAGAAATGGCTTAAAGAGGAAACAACACATATGTCTAGAAGGGCATAACATTCTTCTAAATTTAGAAGGAAATAAGAGGGCAAGGGGATAGGGTAGGGGGGAAGAAGATAAGGGAGGGACTCTTAGAGGGATGGGTAGGTTAAGGAATAGGAGGGAAAAGTAGCAGGTTAAAGTAAAGCAGAGGAGTGAGGAGGGATAGGTTAAACAGGATGAGGATAGTGAGGAAAATAGGATCACAAGCAATTTTAGCTTAGAATGTGAATGAGATGAATTTACCCATAAAATGGAAATGGATAGCAGATTAAAAATCTGAATTCAGAGACTTCTCAATCCACAAACTCCAAAAACAACTTAGAAGGTCAGTGGGAAAAGCTTGTTTCTGCAGTGAGAGAGAAGCTAGGTTTCAGCTCCCCAAATCCCCGGGATGGTGGCTGCCTCCTGAGCTTCTGACCCACAGACTGAGGGGAAATCCAGGGGCTGATCAGAGGGGGATTGCAGGGATCTCTTTGCCAGTGCTGAGGCAGGAATCTCTTGCTTTGCCCGTGTTTGGATCTGGGTCACAGTTCTGGGTGGCTGTCCTGGGGAGAAGAGGAGTGCTGGCGTGGTGGAATTTGTAGTGGCCGGGAGAAGAAATTCTGCTTGTGGTTACTCATAGACCAGAGCACAGGCCAGGAAAGGAGTAAACACCTCACCCCTTATCATACCACCTTGGAAGAACTGAAAATTTACAGGTCCCTACAAGTATCTCTGAAAACAGCTATACCAACCCCTGAAGCTTGGTACAGTACATTATCCACATTGGAAGCAGACTCTTACCTTAACAAAGAGTTTAAAACTCAAGTAATTGGCTGGGATCATGAGCAAGCAGCGCAAAAAGAGTCAGACTATATTATCTTACTTTGGTGACAAAGAAGATCAAAACATACAATCAGAAGAAGACAACAAAGTCAAAGCTCCCACATCCAAAGCCTCCAAGAAAAATATGAATCAGTCCCAGGCCTTGGAAGAGCTCAAAAGGGATTTTGAGAAGCAAATAAAAGAAGTAGAGGGAAAACTGGGAAGAGAAATGAGAGTGATGCAAGAAAATCATGAAAAACAAGTCAACAGCTTGCTAAAGGATACCCATAAAAATACTGAAGAAAATAACACCTTAAAAAACAGCCTAACCCAAATGGCAAAAGAAGTCCAAAAAGCCAATGAGGAGAAAATGCCCTAAAAAGAAAATTGGCCAAATGG